>NC_052624.1:49573813-50198813 GCF_016161935.1 Mauremys reevesii
GGAGGGAGCCCCATTGTTCTAGGCACTGTACAAACATAGAGTAGTACACAGTCCCTTCACTCAAGCACTTACAATCTAAGTAGACAGGACGGACAAACAGGGAGGGTGAAGAACACACAGAGTGCACAATGCGATGCCAGCAAACAGCAACAAATATTCGTTCCAAAATGAATTTTTTAAAGATGGGTTTAGTTTCCCAGCCATGTTGAACGTAATCTCCCATGTAAGGGGTCACCTGCTCACCACCACTCTCACTTGCCTAAGGTTGTTAGGCCACATGGCTGCCTGTACTTATGTGGCCTGGCATGCCCGGCTTCACTTCTGGCCGCTGCAGGCGTGGGTGGCATCAGTTTACATCCCCAACAGGCACAACCTGGAACTGGTAGTCAAGGTGCCGGACCGCATCCAGTCATTACTGGCATGGTGGTTAGACCCCACATCGGTGTTGCAGGGAGTCCCTTTCACGGCTTCGTCCCTGTCGCTAACTCTGGTGTCTGGTGCCTTGGACCTGGGCTGGGGAGCCCACTTGGGCAAGCTCAGTACCCAAGACCGTTGGTCGGGGGTTGACCACTGCCGCCACATAAATCTCAGGGAGCTCGGCAGTTCATCTGGCCTGTCAGGATTTTTGGTCCCACTTGCAAGGCAAAGTGGCTCAAGTCCTGATGGACAGCACTGCTACCATAGGCGCTGACTCCGTGGGCTGGAGCACCCATGGAAAAAAAATTAGCGGCTGCTTAGCACTCACTGGCAACCAGCTTCTCTCCTCCTGCCCCACGGGCGCCTGCTGGTGGCCCCGCCAATCAACTCCTCCCCATCCCTTCCAGTGCCTCCTGACCACTGCAATCAGCTGTTTTGCGGTGTGCAGGAGGCTCTGGGAGGAAGGGGGAGGAGTGGGGATGGGACGCACTCTGGGAAGGGGGTGAAACTGGGTAGAAAGAGGTGGGGGGCCTTGGGTGGTGCGGGAAGAGGCGGGACACAGTGGGTGAGGGCAGAGTGGGGAGGTTGAGCAGAAGGAAGCCGGTGCCTATGACTGCTCGATGTTTTATGTCAACAAACAAGGTGGAGCCAGGTCGTCAGCCCTCTGCCAGGAAGCCCTCCAGCACTGGGAGTTGTGTGTGCAGCATGCCATTCATCTCTTGGCAGCGCACCTCCCTGGAACCAGGAACATATTGGCAAATCACTTCAGCAGAGCCTTCTTGTCTTGCCACAAATGGTCGCTCCACCCTGAGGTGGTCGACGAGATCTTCCGAAGGTGGGTGTCTCCCCGAGTGGACTTGTTTGTGACTCATCAGAACAAGAAATATCACCTTTTCTGCTCATTTCGGGGGGGTGAGTAGGGGCTCCTTGTTGGACACTTTCCTACTTCCATAGTTGGGGGCTCGGATGTATGCTTTCCCGCTGGTGCTATTGCTTCACAGAGTCCTCATGAAGTTCAAGCAGGCCAGGGTTATCCTGATAGTCTCGGCTTGGCCTCACCAGCACTGGTTAGGCATGCTGATGTACCTGTTGGAGACGACTCCAATGCAGCTGCCCTTCTGGCTGGATCGCCTGTTGCAGAATCACGGCAGACTCCTGCATCCGAATCTGGCAGAGCTGCACCTCACAGCTTGGTTGCTCCATGGTTAACTACTGAGGAGCAGGAGTGCTTGGCCTGAGTCCAGCGCATCCTACTAGTAATAGAAAGCCACTAGAGCGACCTACCTGGCCAAATGAAAACAATTTATGTGCTGGGCCTCAGCCAAAGAGGTTAGACCTGAACAGGCCTCGCTGTAGTTGATCCTGGACTACCTTATGCATCTCAAGCTCCAGAGCTTGTCCATTTCATCAGTTAAGGTCCACTTGGCCACTAATCAACTTTTCACCCTCCATTCCAGGGCAGATTGGTCTTCGCTCAAAACGTGACAATCTGGTTCTTTAAAAGGTCTGGAGTGGCTCTACCCCCAAGTCCGGGACCCAGTCCCTCCATGGGACCTGAATCTGGTGCTCGCGCAGCTCATGAAAGCCCCCTTCAAGCCCTTGGCGTCCTATTCCCTTCTTCTGCTGTCCTAGAAGGTGTTATTCTTGGTGGAAATAACTTCTACCCGAAGGGTCTCTGAGATTAGGGCACTTACATTGGAGCCGCCCTATACAGTGTTCTTCATGGACAAGGTCCAGCTGCAGCCGCATCCGGCTTTCCAGCCCAAGGTGGTTTTATAATTTCACACGAGACAGGACATATTCTTCCCAGAACGTCATAAGTCCGAGGAGGAACATAGATTGCACTCCCTGGATGCCAGGAGAGCGCTAGCCTTTTACATAGAGAGGACCAAACCATTTCACAGGTCAACGCAGTTGTTCGTCACGGTAGCAGATAGGATCAAAGGTCATCCATTGTCCACCCAGAGACTTTCATCACCGCCTGCATCCGATTCTGCTATGATCAGGCAAAGGTGCTTCCACCAGTGATTGTAACTGCCCACTCAACTAGAGTGCAAGCCTTGGTGGCAGCCTTCCTGACCCATGTGCCAATTCCTGATATATGCAAGACTGCCACCTGGTTGTCCATCCATACATTCCCATCTCACTATGTGCTTACCCAGCAATCCCAAGACAACACTGGCTTCGGAAGAGCAGTGTTACAAAGCGCATGTCTGTGAATTCTGAGCCAACCTCCTGGGATACGGCTTGTGAGTCACCTAGAATGGAATTGACATGAGCAAGCACTCAAAGAAAAAACGGTTACCTACCTTTTGTAACAGTTGTTCTTTTGAGATATGTTGCTCATGTCCATTCCACTACCCTCTGTTGGAGTTGCCGGCAAGAAGGAACTGAGAGGGCATAGGGCCAACACTGCCTGATATACTGACAGATGAGTGCGGCACTCAAGGGGGCGCCACAGCCAACCCTACGGTTACCGCTAAACAAAACAAAAGGTAGATAACTGTTTTGTATTGTAGATCTGCTGCAGCAGAGTATATGGCCTGATTCTTAGAACTGATGTAATTTTGTTGTGCATTATCTGTACTTTGCATGCACAGTTCTTAAATGCGTAACTCCCTGCTCCCTTCCCCGCCACCCCCCATCTTAATGAGCAGAAGAGCATTAGGAACATCTCTTTACCAGATCTTTTGTAATAATTCAGGAAATTATTAAATGAAATAGCTAAATTACATTGTGTGCACATGTGCAATGCTCCTGTTCTTAGTTGTGTGGTTTTTGAGTTTGAGAAAAATAATACAGAATCCACTGAACATAAACAAAGTGGATGTTTTTTTCTGTTATCAAACTCTCCTAACCTATTTCAGCAAAGCATATTTAAAGGTACTTCTCTACCTCTTAGTTACTTCTCAATACAGTCTATTTATATATCAGAAATCAGCTTGTAAATGCTGTAGAGCTATTTAAGGAAAGTGTCAGTTTTTTAGATGATTAAAAAATAAAGGGTGGGATTTTCAAAAGCACCTAAGTTTTAAATATCTAGGTGATTTTGAAAATCCACTCCAATGTTTATATATACACACAGTATAAAATGACTGACCTCCAATACCAAAAAAAAAAAAGACCTTTGTGACTTGGGTACTTGAATATTAAGTTGGATACATTTTGTCTAATTGAATGTGATGATGTATACATTGTCATATGAGTGGACATTCTTCTTCATGTGTGAAGGGAAGAAGGATAATTTATGAACAACACAGAGAGTGACCTAGTATATTTAACTCCAAAGGTTTGCCACTTAGGAATGACTGCATAACACACAACTTGCAGAAATAAACCTGTAGAAATAAAAGTAAAAGCCATGCAACTCCAGGGGAGGAAAAAACTTTGTATAATGTGAAATGAGAGGGAGATACCATGCAGTGCTTGTTTCAAGAGTTATACTAGGAGAGCTCAGTAACTTTACTGCTATTAGATGAGTAACAGTGGGAGACATAAAGTACTAATGAAACTTCAGAATGGGGAGTAGCAGTGTCATTGGGAGAGAGGATGTACTAGAAACTGGCCATGGTGTAGAGAAAGTGAGAGACAGATGAAGGGGAAACTGAGAAGAGAAGACGGTAATCCGAGAAGTAGATAACTAACAACCACAAGAGATGACTTGTTCAGCTACGAACAGTGCCTCTCATCAAAGAGGAGTAGTACTGCCTTTAGGAAAAGGCAGTTGATTAGTGAGAAGTGATGGGGTAGGACCTTTCTGAAGGTTGATTCCATTTTTTTTGGTCCCCATCATTAGTAGGAGGAAGTCCCCAATTAAAAATATCCTAAATGGACTCTAGTAGTGCTATATATGGTATGTTCTCTACTTTGTTAAATGTTATGTTTCTGGAACTTAAAAAATTGAGATTACAATCTCATTTACATTGGCAGAATTTGCTGTCCTTTAATGTGAAGTTTGGTGACCTTGAAATAGGGTGTGGGTGTTTGCATAACTTGCATTGGATTTAGAGTACGTACACGTAGATGGCTCACTGAATAGATGTTTTATTAGTTAAGAGGAACATAAAAGGAAGCCTACAGCCAGTTAGAGTGATTCTATGGACTAAGATTACAGTTTTGTTCTCTTATTACCCCAACCCTTATCCCCAAACTCATTTTTGTTATTATGAAAGTGTTGAGTGACTGATGGCATGCTTGGCTCTTTCCAATGCTGTGAACACATCTTGGGCAAGATTCCATATATGTAAGTTTACAAACATACTTGTATATTGAGCTGCAAAAAAACCCTCTTTTTTTTCCAGATCTGGTTTTGTGGTTCTTAAAGTGGCCTGATGTTCTGGTGAGTAGTGTCCATTGAGGGCCTTTCATCCTTTCTCTCCATCCGCTCATGGAGAGTTCTGAGGATATGAAAGGGGAGTAGCCCATGCCCTTCTGAGCCTTGAACTGGTTTGGGAAGTTTTAACTAAAGACTCCGAAGTAATAGGGAAAGTGTTGAGAAGCATGAATATGCAGAGGCTATTTTCTAACCACTCCAGTTAATGATAAATAACCATTCTCTTTCAGCAGCCTCTACATACACCTCTACCCCAATATAACGTTGTCCTTGGGAGCCAAAAAATCTTACCACGTTATAGATGAAACCGCGTTATATCGAACTTGCTTTGATCTGACGGAGTGTGCAGTCGTGTCCCCCCCCCCTGCTCCCGCCCCCCCAAGCACTGCTTTACCGCATTGAATCTGAATTTGTGTTATATCGGGTTGCATTATATCAGGGTAGAGGTGTATTAGTTTAGCATGTAGTACAACACCAGGGAGGTATACTGAGGAGGCACAGATTAATAAGGTCAGCAGAGCTGCCAAAATTATGTGCTCTGGATGCCATGGCAACAGCATATTAAAAGTGACCACACCTCTTTCTCTCCTAAATCAAGACTCAGAGAAATATGGTGAAAGAATGTACAGAATTGCAAGTAACAGCTATGCATCAGTGCATCAATCTGTGTTGAAGGCTATGTGAAGGCATACTATGGAAGCTGCCTTAGGCCTGCACTTGGACAACTGTAGGTGGTTGATTGCCTATCAAGTCAAAGAGTTGTAAAACATAGTCTGATCATTTGGCCCCCCCCTATATGCCCTAAATGTCTGGGGAACTCATTAGATAGGTTTGATTCCCACGTAGAGAGGAATGGGAGAAAGGTGTGAATGTCCCCAGTTGACATGGCTCCCCAGAAGATGACTGGCAGGCTTCCGGGATCTGAGGTACTTTTTTTTTTTTTTTTTTTTTTTAAAGACTGGAAGAACAAAAGGCATGCAAAAGGTGATTTAAATAGAAAAGTAGAAAACTTTAATGTTATATGTTGTCATATACTGTTTCACATGTGCACATTTTGAAAATTAAATATTAAGTATTGAACAGTTGAATTGGCATGCTTTTGTATAAGTGTTATACTCACTAATGTTTGGGGCCAGAGGGCTCACAATAAAAACCTGAACTGGGCCCCATCTTTCTGTTCCTCCACTGCTGCCTCTCTCTGAGTCTCCAACTGATTATTGCTTTAGGCTGTAAACTTGGGGCTTCAACCATACAACACTGAATATACTGGTGATAATAACAAACCAGGCGATGGCAGTAGGAATGTAGATAACAATTACACAGTATCAACGTCTCTTGTCGCAGAACTTCTTTTACTGTATTTGTCATTATTTCAGTCTAATTGCATTAGCTTCAGAAGTGTTAAGACAAACTATCACCTCATGAAACTATGGTCTTCTCTCAATTGGTCCAACATAGAAATATTTTTGTAAAGATATAAGGGATTTTTATAATGGAAAATTACATTCTGACATTTGAATTTGTGAGACTGATATACTTTGTCAAATAACAGATGCCAGCATTATATGCATTCAAATTAGAGGTAAAACGCAAAGTGGAGATTATTGAGAAAAAAAGTCTTCCATATGCTTTAAATAACCATGTTTAACAATAAATTTTAATTCTGGACCCTTTTTTAAAAAAAAATAAAAATGAGACCATTTTGTAATATAGCATCAATGAGCAGTGGATGGGACCCTGAAAAGCAGAAATTTTCCTCATAAACAATGAATGCTTTACAGTGGTTAGGTATGCCTTCGGGATTTACTTCATATGAAAGCTCATCAGAGTATCCATTTGACAGCCTGGGTATTTTATCTCAGTGGAAGTTGAATCCAAAGACATTTTATCTTGTTGAAATACTTTCTGCCAGCTCTGCTTATTTCTGACTTAGCATCTAGACTTCAGCATGTTGTGCTTTGTACTTTGTTAACAAATCTATATCAATCTGAAATAGATGAGATTTCAGAAAAAGTATTTTATGTCCTTGTGACATCCAAGATAAAATTTCTTCAGACCCCACAACTGACTATTGTATGTGGTACGTTTTGGTGTTCCAGTAGGTATATTGAGCCTTACCAGTTTTCCGTATTAATTTCTTCCCTGTGTCTGAAGCAAGTCAGCAAAATATGAAATGCTTTCATTGATACAGTTATTTCATGAAGAGCTTATTTTGTGAATCTTGACCTCATTTTAAATGCTTTTTATAAGCTTCCTTTCTGAGCCTTAAGGAATGTCACCTGACTTTTTTCTTACTAGTATTGCTCTAGTGTCTGAATCTTGTATGTGGGTTAATTGGAAACTTATCAAATGGAAAACAAAAAATCTGAAAAGGCTATTTCCTAATACTGTGTAATGCTTAAAGCTACAGAGAGCTTATTTAATTTACATCCTCGTGATGATTCTACACTTGTACTCAAAATCTCTGGGGGGAGAGGGATATGAGTAAAAGACAGCTATTACGATATTAAAGTATAGAGTGATATTTTAACCTTTTCCTTCCCTTCAAATCAAAAGTGTCCAACCTCCAAAAGAACAGTTCCTCCTATATTAAAAATTAATATTGATTACAGAGAGACAGAATTTGAATCAGATGAGTCTTTAAATCAAAATCTAGATTATAGATATATACATATGTATAGATTTTTCTGTTGATTAATTAAGAGTCTTTGAGTGATGGTCCCTATTGCATTCCACTCAGAGTTATGTGCCATGAGCCTGGAGCCGGAGCTTTTGAAAGTAGTACTGTTAGATGGTCTTCACATGCATCCCTGCATTGGCCTGTGGTTTCGTCCGAGGCGATAAAGGGCGGGCCGGGCCATAGGTGTCTCCAGTTCCTTCTCACCTGCACATTGTTTGAGTTGGAGCTTCTACTATTCTCTTGTCCTTGGTGACTCATTTTCCAAATTTTAGAAAACGCGTTTTTATTATTGTTGATAGTTAAGATTGTATTGCTTTTGTTCTAAATTTACTAGTTTCAAGTTGTTTTTATAGGATTAAGGGCTTGGGATTCCACTTCAGCGATTTTTTCCTTCCAAACATTCCCCCACCAGTACTCGGGCCTGGGTACTGAATCATGCCAAAGATGCTGGTATTCAAAATCTGTGCTTCCTGCCCTTGCTTGTTTTCCACTAGTGACGACCACCAGCACTGTTTGTACTGCTTGGGGGAATTCCACATCACGTCTAGGTGCAGTATCTGCCTCTCCTCCCTGCCCATACATGAGAAAACTGTGCTCTCCATCTCAAGAAGCACCTCATAGAGGATGCCATGTGACTGGCATCAGATCTTGCCCAGGAGACACCCCCCTCCTCCCCCCGGTACATTAACCTGAGCAAGTGAAGAGCTCTCATCCTACCACAGAGCCTCCATCAGGTTCTGCCGGTACCAGTGCTAAGGAACCCATGCCACAGCCTAGCCATGGGCCAAGGAAGCATACGCATAAGCATGGCAGTAAGTCTTCCTCCAAGTCCAAGAAGGACTTGGCACCATCCACAAGTTCCAGCCACGAAGGAACTACATGTTCCAAGGCCCACAAGAGTGAGAAAAGACCGCACCAATCACCAGATCCATCAGTACTGAACACAGATCCTGGTACTCTGCCTACTTCGGCACCACCAGGGTCTCCTATGTTCCTGCCACCCCCCATTCCGGTAGCTCCACCATTTATGGAAGATTCTGACTCCTCCGATTTGGATGACACGACTGTTCAACACAACCCACTGCTCCCATTCCGGAAGCACAGCTACTGCACGGTTCTGAGTGCACTGTGGCAGTTCCCCACCTTGCCTTACCTGCAGAGCTGGTACCCGGCCCCCTGGACAGATGCTCAACAACAGCAGGATCAACCAGGTTGGTCATCCTGGAGCTCATGAACACAGTAGTCACTTCTGGAATGGTCCTGCTTGGTTCTGGAAGAGTCCTCCACGTCACCACCCACAATCCTCATCAGATAGTTGCTCAGACATAGCATTAGATGATGATGATTCACCAATCAGCCCATCTCCGACTGATCCGGAGGGGCTCCCATCATTTTTTTCCAGATGTGGACATCTCATCAGCCCCTTCTTCTCCCCCAGATGACTATCACCAGTTCCAGGAGCTGCTGTGGAGAATAGCCAACACTCTTGAGATCCCATTAGAAGAGGTACAGAAGTGTCAACACCAGCTACTTGACATCCTACACACATCAGTACCAGGGAGGTTGGCACTACCAATCAACAATGCCATCTTTCAACTGGCATGCACTATATAGCATACCTCGGCCATATGGCTTCTATTCTCTCATCCTTCATCCAACTCACTGATCATCCAGGGGGCATCAGAGCAGTCCAAGCAACACCTGTGCTCCACCCCTACAAATAGGGAGGGCAAGAGACTGGACCTCTTGGACAGAAAGGTCGTCTTCTTGGCTGGACTCCAATTCCATATCTTGAACTACTTAGCCTTGATGGCCAAGTTTTGACTTTATCAGCTATGGACGGATGACTGAATTCACCAGCAATTACCCCTTCAAGATTTCAACCAGTTCCAGGCAGTTTTACATCAAGTCACGTTGCTTGCCAGGTCCATTCTTCTAGCTGCAGTGCATTCAGTAGACACAACCTCGCATTTGCAGGCAACAGGAATTGTTATGAGTAGGGAATCCTGGTTACACTCCTCGGGTTTCCCCAGGGAGGTGGAGAACACAACTGAGGATTTGGACATATGTATATGCGCATATTTATTTGTTTTTCCTAAAGTTAATTAAGTATTTTAGGAAAAATTGTCAGAGCAGCCACCAGCAAGAGTTGGTGGCCGCACTCTGAGGCCACCCAAAAATTTGTTGTGAGAACCCCTGGTACACAAGACCCATCCATCTGCATCAACAATTCAGTCATCCATGCGACACACCCAATTGTTGTGTAAACGGTATTTCTGAGTGTCACGAAAGAGCTGTCACCCCCTCCATACACCAGTGCCCCTACCAGCTACCCCCTTTGGTGGCCACCTCAAACTCTTTCTGCCAGCATGAAGAGCTATAACAATGGACAAGTCGGTCCTAGATATTTACCCAAAGCAGCTATGCCTTAGAGTTTTTGGCGATGCCTCCCTCCCACACACCCCCTCTACCACAATCCACGTCATGAGAGTGCTCCATTGCAAGATTCTCCACCTAGAGTCACTCTTTTGGAGAGGAGCCATGGAGCCAGTCCCTGTACTCTTTCAAGGCACAGGGTTCTATTCAAACTTTTTCCTAGTACCGAAGAAGAAAGGAAGATGGAGACTTATCTTGGATCTCCAATGCCTCCGTCATTCAGTTTGCAAACCAAGGTTCCTCATGGTCATGCTTGCCTTTTTTGAGGGAGGGAATGATTGCCACATGTGGTTTACGGCTCTCAATATGCAAGATGCCTAGTTCCATATTGATATGCACTCGAATCACAGAAGGTTCCTGAAGTTCAAGGCGGGACCTCGACATTTCCAATACAGGGTTCTCCCAGTCAGACGTAGCACTGCCACATGAGTATTCACAAAAAAAAAAATTGTTCTCCGTGGTGGCAGCTCATCTCTGAAATCAGAGAATCCTCATTTTCCCCTATCTAGATGAGTGGCTGCTAGCAACACAATCCAAAGAAGAGGCCCAGGAATCAATGTCCCAGGTGCTTCTACTCCTCTTCTCTTCTTCCTAGGAGTCAGCATCAATGTAAAAAAATCAACTACACCCTGCACAGTCCTGGAGTCCATAGTTGCTCACATCGATGCAGCATCCGCTCAAGCTTATTTGACACAGGACAGATTCCAGACACTGGGAGAAACAGTAACTTTGACTGCCAACCCTCTGGTCTCACCAGGACCTGCCTTTCCCTCTTGGGGCACATGGCAGCATGCACATATGTCATGCCCTTCACTCAACTATACCTGCATTGTCTACAACTATGACTATAAAGAGTCTACTCCCTTATGCACCAACCTATGCACATCTTGCTCAGCATCTCGCCAAAAGTTATCTCTTCACTAAAATGATGGACAGATCCACTACAAATCTGCTCAGGGATGATCTTCCTTCCATCCTTGCTGAGGGTGATGATCATAACGGACGTGTCTGTCACGAGCTAGGGCACCCACATGGGAGACCGCATGATACAAGGCACCTGGACCCCACAAGAGGCCAGGATGCACATAAACATATTGGAACTCTGGTTGGTGTGCAGAGCTTGCTGCATGTTCCTACCAGCCATTCATGGCTGCCACGTCCTCAACATATCAGACAATACTACCATGGTCTACTTTTTTTAAAAAAGGCGGCATGAGGTCCCGAGCCCTGTGTGCAGAAGCAATATGCCTCTGGGAATGGTGCATTGCACATCATATCCTTTTGACAGCAGCCTACCTACCATGAATCCAGAACGTAATTGCTGATACTCTCAGCAGGAACTTTGCAACCGGCCATGAATGGGAGTTGCATGAAACGGTAATCTGGGACATCTTTGGTCAATCAGGGACCCCAATAAGAGACCTTTTCACACCTCACACCAACACCAAATGCACCCAGTATTGCTCACGGGGAAGACTTGAGGCTCACTTGCAGGGCAACACTCTGGTCGTCGACTGGTCAGACCAGATAAACTACTCTTTCTCCCCCTCTCCCACCTCCTTCCCCCCCCTACCTCTCATACCATGGGTCATCCGCAAAGTCAGGTGGGAAAGAGCAACAACCATCCTAATCGCCCCTTTTGCCTTGCCCATTCTGGTTTCCTTTTCTTCTCTGCATGTCGCAGCACCCCCCACTCAGACTTGCCCTCTCCTCCCCAGGTAGCGGCTGGGCCCTGGCAGCTCAGCATCCTGGGGCTGGGGCTTCCCCTTCCTGCTGCGCATGGGGGCGCGGCACCCTCGCCCTGTCTAAGTGGCACAGCTCCAAAAGCGCAACTGCCTCTCCAAAAAAGATGGCTGGAATGCCGCCCCTGGAAATGTGCCGCCCCAAGCATGTGCTTGCTTTGCTGGTGCCTAGAGCTGGTCCTGCTCGCTAGATGTTTGCAGATCTTCTATCTAGAACAGACAAAGCTGTTCCAGAAATCTCCCAGACTGTTCATAGCCATAGCAGAGAGAATTAAAGGATAAGCGATGTCTACCCAGAAAATTGCTAAATGGGTCTCAAGATACATTATGCGCTGCTAACAATTGTCGGGAACATCCCCACCAGACGGGATTTGGGGTGACTCCACAGCTGCACTCCATAGCGTGCCCCTTGTAGACATATGCAAGGTGACCATGTGGCATTCAGTACACAGCTTTTCCTTACACTGTGCTCTAGTGCATGATTCCATGACAGATGCCTCATTCGGAGCAGCAGTCCTCCGATCCACAGTCCCATTATTCTCCTTGCACTCTCCTCCTACATAGGTACTGTTTCTTAATCACCCTCAGTGGAATACAGTAGGGACCATCACTCGAAGAAGAAAATGAAGATACTTACCTATAACTGGAAGTTCTTTGAGATGTGTGATCCCTATCTGTATTCCAAATCCACCCTCCTTACCCTCTGATGTGGATTTGATAGATCTGTGGTGGAGAAGACACTGGAGACTTCAACGGCCCGCCTGACCTTCTATCCTGTCGGGCAAAACCATGAGGCAATGCAGGGACGCATGCATGGACTGCCAAAGAGTACTACTGTCAAAAGTTTTGACTCAGGGTGCATGTACGTACACACAGTCCTCCTTGAAATACAGATAGGTACCACACATCTCAAAGAACTTCTGGTTACAAGTAAGTAACTTCATTTTATCACACTAAGAAAAGGTTTAGATGGACAGTAGTCCCATCAGTGATTGACAATGGTCTTAAATGATGATTTGCTAGTAAAAAATGTGTATTGGACTATTTGAAAAAAATATTACTTTCTCAGATGTCAGAATGAGAAATGACAAAATGGCCAATGGTAGTCTGAAGAATTCAGCAGAATTTCTACTGGTAGCCAATGTGGGAAGCAATGACAATATGAATATCAAGAGACTTGTAAAATAAGGGATGATTTTGAGGAAGAATTTGGGAAGAGACCTAAAGAGAGACTTAACAAATATATGATTTTTTCCAGAGATATTTTCAGTGCCATGGGCAAACAAAGAGGAAAAAAACTAATGCTGGAAGCCAAATGATGTGTTCATGAGATAGAAGGGAGGTGAATTCTTGAATACCTCTGAGTTGGAAACTACCAGTACTGGTCTCAGAGGAAATTTTCAACTACACAGACATCCATTGGGTGACATACAGTTGAACATGAATCATGAATATTTTTAAACTTTACAGAGGAAATTTTTCTTAATACAGAAAGTAGAAAATTAAACCAGAGAAGATGCTGGAGCTCCTCATCCTATCATCTGCTTTCTGTTCCTCTCTCGTCTCTTTTCCCTCTCCCCCTTGCCTTGCTCCACCCCACTAAAAGAGAGGAAATAACCTATTTCCAGTAGTGCAGATTACTTTCTATAGAAAGCCAGTGAAGCTGCATTGGCTGACATATTTGGGGGAGAGGTGGAGGAGTCAAGTAGCAGCCAAGTAGAGGCTGCTACTCTGCTCCACTGAGAAACTTCTGCAGAAAGAAGTATTTCCATCCCAACTGATCATTCATGTTTGTTTTCTGAGTACACAGAACTGAAAATACAGTGCATTCTTGGTAAAATAGGTAGCTTGCACAGAAAGAATAAAGGTTTACATTAAATTACCAGAAGAATACTAACAACCTGAATTTTGAAAGGTGAATTATGTAACTCCTCTTTTGTTGTCTTTCTTGGCATCAGATTCCTGGTCTACAATCTGTATATTTTTCCTTTTTTTTTTCAAATAAATAAAATATCAGAGTTTTAAATGTGCTGGGGGAGAACAATTTTTTTCTCTTCACTAGTACTTGAGATATACAAATAAAATATACAAACCAGTAAATGTAAAACTGAAATTTTAACCCATGTTGCTAGAAGTAAACTTTCCCATACGTAAGTACTTGTGCAAAATAATGGTAATTAATGTGAAAATTCTATACTGAGGTTGCTCTGAGGCATAAGAAAGGTGAAACCAGTAGAAGTTTGGTTTTTTTTGAATTTCTTAAAGCAAGACTTTAAATCAACTGTCTCAAGACATGAACTTAATTTTGTGTAAGAGAGTTTTGAAAGTAGCATAATGGCACCATTCATGTCATTAAAGTTAGGTCAGCACTTCTGTTGTAAATCCTGTTTTTCAGGGGTTCAGAACTTGTCCATAAAAATTGATTGAGCTTGAAGCTTTGAATATAAGGTTTCAGTGTGCCAGCAATGTTCCTTTTTTATTTTAACTAATTTAAATAAATTTGTGGTTTTAAGTTATACAGGTGAAAAGAAATTGGAAGTTTATATATATTAACATGTTTTTGTTTTTTACATCAAAGCAGTTTAAGATTAAAAGTGAAATTAAGCAAATAATTCCTATTATCATGTATAATGACGTTTTCCAGTTACTTTTGTATACATTATAGTTTTTTCTCTGACAAAATATTTTTATATCTATTTTTCAAATGAACATTAATTTTAATAGATATCAAATGTTGGTGAGATGATAATGTATTACTCAGTAAACTCAACTGCATAAAGAGAAAACAAAAAATATGCAGCTGCTGGAACAAATTTAGCCAATGGTACATGAGGAAGCAGCTCTCTTGAAGTTCAGGTACTTGTTCCTTCTTACATGACAGGCTGTGTTTGGAAATTTGTACTAGTGCATGGCAAACCACTTTGACACAATTGACTATAATGGTTACCAAGACAGTTATTTGCAGATAATAAAGATTTATGTAAGAAAGTAAAATATTTAGAATAAATATTTATTTGATTGTATCAGTATTACAGCAGGATGGAAAGTGGTTCAGATCTGACACTATCATCTCATAGTGCCAGTGGACCTGATCCAACTCCTATTGAAGTCAATTAAAAGACTCCCATTTACTTCAGTGGGAGTTGGATTGGGCCCATTGTCAGTTTATAGGGTGGCTCCAGCAGAAGAGTCTGGAAATGTTAATTTAAATGAAAAGCATTGGTTTCAAAATGGACTTCACATTGTACATAGAATTACAGCTTGCTTCTTGACATATTATCTGTCTCAAACACTTTGCTGAGCAAACTAAGTACTGTTCTTTCAGTTCCTGCAGAATTTACTTTTAGACTGTTTAAAGCATTATGGTAGTTCAAAACTTAAAACATGGTAGTCAGGAATGGGGGAAAAAAGACTAACTTTGGGAGTCAAGTGGAAAAAAGGGTCTAATACTAAAAACATAATGTTCCAAGGCAGTGTGTAAGCAACCTGGTATTCATCATCCATCTCAAATGTCACTATTATAGTAGATGAAGGGGAGAAATTAATTATTTGCATACTGAGAAAATAATTACTTTTAATGGGCATCATCCTGCAAGGAACTTAACACTTTCTCAGACTTCCGTGGGAGATGAAGGCATTCAGTGGCTTGCAGGACTAGGCTCTACATTTTGGGTTATAGTTGATATTAGCTTACAGAAGGAAAAAAAAACCTTTCCATTATGTTAAAATGAAAAGTGTTTCTGCTACATAAAAATATTTCTGATCACTACCCTTTTTATTTATTTTTTTCTCTGATTACACATTTAGTTGTAATTTTATTATAGCCATTCATACTGTTCTTAGAATATAGAAATGAATCCAGCTGTGAAGGATTTCCTGATACATTGCCTTGCTCCACAAGAAGGTGGTAATAGGATAATGAAGATCCACTATGAGAACCATTATTCCTCTAAAATGGCAGAAATCAGTTTTAAGAAAACACTTTTCAAGTAGATTGTGACTTTTTTTATGAAACACCATATTTCATGCCTTTCTGTTCTACTGTTGATGACTTATTAGTAAATCCATCTGCACATCAGTGCTGCCACAGGTCATAATGAAATTATTTTTATATGAAGTAAAATACATACAAAAGTAATTCATTCCAGATTTTACTAAATATGGCTCCAGTCTTGCAAAGATTTAAACATATCCGCACATTGACTTCAGTGGGACTGCTCTACAATGTGTGACGTTAAGCATGTGTGTAAGTCTCTACAGAATTGGAGCTTATGCTTGGGACAAAACCCTGAATCATTGAGAAATTGGGAAAAAAAATTGTGACATAATAGTAACATTTTCATGAGTTATCCTATAAGCAACACAATCATACTTTTCAGTTAGTCAAAGACTATTTAAGCTGCTAAATAGTAGCCTGTTTTAAATTAGCCAGTATAGTTTCTGTCTAGTACATCTGGTAAGTTAATATAAACGGTCACTATGAGTATCCTGCAGGGACCTGTTTTTGCATGCATACAGGAACGTTTATGTAGAAATCAAAGGCTGTGAATCAAAAGAAAACACTTGTTTCCAGTATACTGCAGACATTTTAAAAAAATGGCTTTGAAAAATTGAAAGTATTGTGGTTTGTTTTTATTGTGGAACCTATCAGGGAGAACAATTTACAGTCAGTGCCATTCTTCACAGCTGAATGGAGAAGAGGTGCTTGCTTAGTGAAATGGAGCAGCTGCACTGGTTTTAGCTCGGCTCACAAAAACATTTGCTCTTTAATCAAGAAGTTCAGATTTTGTGGTACAGTTTGTTTTCATGATGGAAGTGGTCAGTTGGGCCATGCAAGACAGCTGTAGTATAATTGAGAGAGTATGTGAAAGAAAATTTAAATACTTTAAAATAAATTTACTTCTGAAAAGCAGAATATTCACTAAAACTACATAAATGAATTGTTAAAATAATTAGATGTAACGTGAAAAGCTTATAAATTTAGCTTACTAGTGAGCATTTGCTGTTGTCACAAATGTTATGCTGTGACAGTAAAAATAATTTTTATAGAGGTCTGTTTAACTTGAACACTTTTTCAGGACAGCAGTTTATTACAAATGTTTTTGATGATCCAGTATTTTGGGAAATTGATTAACATGTTTCAATTTCCTCAAAATATGTAATTACAAGAATATTGGAAGTCTGTTTTTCTTTTTTTTCTTTTTTTTAAAATCACTTGGTATACATCATTTGTCTTAAGGGAAAGATGTACACTGAACTTTTATACTAGCACTTGCATGTTTTATCTTATAAATATGAGTATATCGTGCTTCCCAGAGCCATTGAAAGCAGTAGTAACTTAAATTATATGTGCCTATGCGAGTTAATAAAAATTAATGCTACATGTGTAAGTAAACAATGTGGAGAAATATTCCATCTAGTAAAATGTGAAGCCTCAGACTGATAGTTTGTTTTTAGAAGAGAATAGTATATTTTTTCTAAGCAGCAATGTTTGTCTGAGCTAAGAATAGAAATACCTTGATTCGCATCACAAATCACAATCCAGAAAGTGCTATCTGGACATTTTTAAAAGGGTTTTCTTGGTTTTTTTAAATATTTTGTGGTCAAAGTGAATACCTATTCTGAACTTGGAGCTGTATGCCTCATGCTGAACTCTGCAATTTTTATATGCATGACAGATTTGCTGAGTCCACTGTTGATCTCTACAGGTTAGAACAGCAGTTCTCAAACTGTGGGTCGGGACCCCAAAGTGGGTCACAACCCCATTTTAAAGGGGTTGCCAGGGCTGGCTTAGACTTAGAACAGCCTGATCACAGAGTAAAATAAGTAAGATGTATCTAAATCACGTGGGTTGAGATGAGAGAGAAATTCTGTTCCCTAATTGGGAGGATTGGTAGTGCTGCGTTATAATTTCAAACTGATCACACATGGCAGATGTCAGTTGGGGGTATGCCAGGTTGTCCTCTGTATTCTGTTCTATGGCTCACTACGTTAGATGTGCTCTTCTGAGGGCCATGTATTATGCCTAAAAGATGAAAGAACACTGCCTGTAGCTAGGCATCTGAAGAGCTTAAATAATACACCAATTAGGAGTTGAGACCCCTCATATTTGTAACACAAAAGGCATGGGAAAGTGACGCCACAGAAGATCAGTGACCAGGTATCGACATGATGGTAGGTATTTCTGATATTTTAGTCTTTCTTGAGCTTTTAACTCATGATTCTGGGACAGTGTAAGCAGAGACCCTAATCTGTGGTTTATGCTTTCAGTACACAATTGGTTATGACTAAGACTATAGGCCAATGGGCTGATCTACCGGCAGGAAAGGTGAAATCATGCTCCAAGCAATTGCACAATTCCATTTCCTTTTCTCAGGGTATTCTTTATTAATTTAGAAACAAAAAATCAAACCAAACCAAAGCAATCTAAAACAATCTCACAGGGTCTTGTCTTAGCCCTTCTTCCACAGCTTCACAACTTTTCCCACCTGAGGTGTCTCCCTAGCCAGCTCCTATTCCCTGCAGGTCTTCTGCCTGACAGATGCAGAGTACCCCAAACAAGTCCTTCTATGCCCTTAGATCTCTCCTGTCTTCTCTGTTTCCCAAGACGCAGTAAGCCATATATACAGTTTTCATAACCTGGTCCAGTCACCATCTTTGGATGGATGGATACCTGTCCATTGTGTGTCCATTAACAGCTGGATCCCATGTACTTCTAAGCCCACCTGGGTTTGGGTAATGACTGGTTACTGTTCCTAGCTCTGGATCTCTCAGGCACGCTCCCAAGTGCAGATCCCCTGCCTGACATCCTTCTTGGGCAGTGGGATTCCCATTGTTTTACACTCTGGAACTAGTACCATACCCCTTCCAATCCCTCAGTTGCTTAGATAATTTCCCCAGAGTCTAGCTAGCAGTGGGATCTCTCTGGTAAACCCTTTGGGGACAACTAGGAACCCAAGCTTAGCAATGGAATTTCTTAACCACAAGGTTACAGATCTTTGAAAAACAGCAAATCGTGAACACACCTTTCAGCTGTGGCCACGATGCCCAACTTAGCTTGCTCTACAGAGACATGACTGGATGGCAGTTTTTGGCCTATTTTGACCATCCTTTGTCTAGCTAGATACTAAGTTCAGAACAAAGGAAGGGAGATGTGTATGGCCATGCTTTCTCCTTCTAGTCTTACTTGTAAAAGGTGCCCACTCTACAGATACTCATTTGAGTGCATCCATTTCTATCTGTGTAGGTACCTTATGGTGCTCCTCTTCACACTGAAGGTTCGTCATCTCCCTTTTCTTTCTTTCTTTCTGTCTTTCTATCTGTCTTTCTTTCTTCCTTCAGTTGTCATCTGCACTCAGACCCAAACGAAATGGTACTCCTAGGTAAACTGATTGCTTTGACCAAGAGGAACACTTTGCTTATGTAGGCTTCTGGAAGTCCTGAAACAAATTTTTCAGAATTAATGTTCTTTCTTAAAGTGCAAATAGTTAACCCTTTTAGTGTTTAGATCTGCCTCAGTGTGGTGGTGGTTGTGGGTTTGACTAGGTGTATTGCAGTTTCTCAATATTACCAAATATGCTTAGGAGGATGACTAAGAATATGAGAATTCAAAAGCTTTATGGAGTAATGGAATCTTCAGTTTTGGGTTGAGATTTGAGAAACTTAGAAACTTTTCTGTTAACAAAGAAAAGTAAAAGATCACTGCTGTATTGGGTAATGTGAACAGTAAAACAGAATTGCAACTGTTTAATCTCATTTTGTACAAATTGGCCAGGAGCACTTCTCCAAAGTTAGCTGTTTCATTTGTTAGTGCAGCTTTAATTGTTTAAATAGACTGATGAATAATATAAAAAATATCATTGTAGTGCAGATTCTATTATATTTTCATTATGTAACATGATAGGTGTGATTAAAACAGGGGTCGGCAACCTTTCAGAAGTGGTGTGCCAAGTCTTCATTTATTCGCTCTGATTTAAGGTTTCACATGCCAGTAATACATTTTAACGTTTTTATAAGATCTCTTTCTCTAAGTCTATAATATATAACTAAACTATTGTTGTATGTAAAGTAAATAAGGTTTTTAAAATGTTTAAGAAGCTTCATTTAAAATTAAGTTAAAATGCAGAGCCCCCCCTGACCGGTGGCCAGGACCCGGGCAGTGTCACTGAAAATCAGCTCGTGTGTCGCCTTTGGCATGTGTGCCATAGGTTGCCTACCCTTGGGTTAAAACAATGGCTGTCTAGCCACATACAAAATAAACTACAAAGAGTTTGTTAAACTTGTTTTGTTTAGAATGTTAGTAATAAAAGATGATGATGTTTTAAAATAACTGTCAAGCAATGTGTTTATGGTATCGTCCTAAAACGTCTTGCAGAGAAAATGAAGAGAAAAATCACAAGCAAGGGTTTATGGTTGAAGAACTGTAATCAGGGGTTTAGTGTGTTCGATCTTCTGACACATTTATAGGACCGAAGATATCGTTGAGAGGGGGGAAAAATAAACAATCTACGTGATTTGAATTTACTAAAATTCATCACAGTCTGAATTCCCAGTACTACCATCTCTGTAGTTTCAATGCTATTAATGACTCAGAGAATGAAGTGAACAATGTTAAGTATTCCACAAGACATGGCAAGGAGAAAAATACTAGTTTGCACCCAAATGAACGACCAAAATTTAAAGCTGATCAGTTGTTCCTTGCATTTGAGGAATGAACTGGAAAATCCAAACCTCCCCTGCATTTCTATTAAAAGTTAAATACCACCAAATAGATGATGGTCTGAATGTTTCTTCCAGGGCACTCATTTGAAGCAGTGAAATACTTTAATTCATATCATGCATTTCCTCTCTCCTTCAGTTGCATGCAAGTTAATTGTCTGTCAACATCAGTTTTGGTTACAAATTACAGATCCACAGTATTAAGACGTATGGCATGAGATGTGATGTATACTATAAGATCCTCTGATTTACTATATAATAATGTCATATGCAAACCAGTAGCATATTTCATGGTTCTAAACTATGAAACCACCTAATGTTTCACTTTTTTTAGAGTGTAGGGAAATAAATTGTTGAATGTTATGGTGGTAGAATTTTCTTTAAAAAATTTTCATTAAATGAGTGTAAATGCCTGCATGGTTAAACATAAATTAGTTTAAAAACTGGTAGTGTCCTGTTTAGTTTACTTGTAATTTACTAACACAGATTAAATCAGTATTAACCAAGTTTAAGTGGACTTTAAGACTGTCCATATACATACAATGTTGTGTAGATTTAGTTGAACTGGTTTAAAATCAAACCTTGAAATTATTGCAAATAAGATCAGGCCTAATTTAAATATATAGAAAAAGACTTTCTTCCAGAGATCAGGTTTAGAGATGACAGGGAAACAATCTTTCTGTTGTGTGAAAAGGCTCATTCATATTTTGAAGAAAAAATATTTGTATCAAATTGTGATGGAAGTTTTTTTTGTTTTTTTTTAAACAGGACCTACTACCTTTTGGGAGAAGCAAAATAGAAATATTTTGGCTTCCTCCTTGGGCTGCTCAGGGAGCCCTGGCTAACTGGCATTTCACCAGATGAGCTGCCAGGGAACTGGCCAGCCTGGGAGCCTATGAAGCTGGTCAGCCAGTCTGCAAAGCAGCCCCTGGAATCTGGGAGCCAGAGCTCCATAGCATCCTGCCAGCTGCAGAGCAGTCTGGAGAGTGGAGGAGCAGAGCCTGGGAGCCAGGAGCATGCCCAGTGGTTTCCCACAGGCAGGTTGTCAGGGAGTATGGGAGCCTTTGCTTGGGCTGCTAAGGAGCTGCAGACTCTGGTGAACTAGAAGCCCTGGTAGCCCCAGTCTGCTGAAGAGCCATGGAGCCCGGGAGCCCTGTCTCCCTGCTAGCTCGTCAGATGGGCTATGAAGCAGCCAGGAGTCTGAGAGCCCTGGGAGCTTCCACTCAGTTGCAGCCTGCCAGGTGGTGTATAGTGCAGGAGTTCTCAAACTGGGGATTGGGGACCCCTCAGGGGGTCGCAAAGTTATTACATGGGGGGTTGCGAGCTGTCAACCTTCATCCGAAACCCCGCTTTGCCTCCAGCATTTATAATGGTGTTTAAATATATAAAAAGTGTTTTTAATTTATAAGTGGGGTCACACTCAGAGGCTTGCTATGTGGAAGGGGTCACCAGTAAAAAAAAATTTGAGAGCCACTGTTGTAAAGGAACTTGGACTCTCCAATAGCCTGCCAGGCATTCTGCCAAACAGACTGGGAGCCAGGAAATTAGGAGGATCCCATGCGTCCAAAGAGTGGAGCCTGGATGCTCAGGCTTTCCAGCAAAGCACGCTGCTGAGGAGCCAGGAGCTTGGAAGCCTTGTCAGTCTGGGGAGGTGGGATAGGTGAACTGGCAGGAAATTAGGCAGGTTTCCACCGTAAGTTTAATTGAAATCAGCACATTCCAGCCATGTTTTGATTTTGATGAATTGGCATTTTCCAACTGAAAGCATTCCATCAGAAAATTTCCAACGGACTCTGGTTAGGCTCTTTGTGGTCATTATACTTCACTGTAATATAAGTGTTCGATGATTTGCGGTTATGGTAGTTTTCCATTTTGTCCACAAATGATACAAGCTTTTGGTGGTAGTAACTTTGCTATATCTGTTTATGCAATATCCAAACAATCCATAAATGCATTTGTTTTGTTGTATGAACTCTGTTGCTAAAGCTATGAAATAAATGCAGCTCATATTTTGTGGTGTTTTTGTTTCACATTTACCTGGAAGAGACAGCTGAAAAGATGCCTGTATTTCATGGCTTTTTAGTGTACTAGCCTTGTAAGTGGAAGATTGTGATCATTCACCTCGATTTTTCTGCCTAAATTATAACTTGTCTATGGTAATTATCTAGTTACAGAGAAATTATAATAAATTTTCCTTGATTCTGTTACAAAGTATCTGTTTGTTTTTATCTTTGTATGATTTCCATTAAAATGGTCAGCAGATTTGTGTAAAATCCCAGTATTTTAAAGGTCAGAGTTTTTTTCTTAAGGAAGTTGTACTGTTATATTTCCAAGTATAACAAGAAAATAAAAAGAATGAATCAACGGTTGTTAGCAAGTTTTTTATGTATTAAAGTGATAAAGGTTTTCATAACTAATTTTACTAAAAAATTTTAAAAACTCTTAGATTATAAAATTAAATTGATAAACAATATGGAAATAAATTTATATTAGAGGATAAAAGTAAATCAGGAGTTCCCTAGTTCAGAGTCTCTTTTACAAAACTGGCCTTAAAGTGAAGTTCCTAGAAATATTAAACCATTTTAAAGCACAAAAGTAATCTGAAAATAACACTAATCCCAGTTAATCCACATTATTGACCTATTTGCTCTTTAAAAAATGTAGCACTTAATCTTTTGTTGTATGGAGCTGGTTACACAGTAAAGAAGTCTGATCCAGAGATTAGCTATTCTGTTGGTTTTGGATGTTGTTTTCACTGTTTCTGAGGACAGATTAGACACACACGTTTAATTTTGTTGATGAAAATAGGGAAAAATAGCCAGTTTTTCACACAAATTAAAGTACATCAGGTCATTAAAGTTAGTAAGCGTATTTCTACTGTTAATTTTATTGTGAAGACCAAGACTAGTGTGTTAGCTGTTGAAATATATATATTTTTGGTACTGCGGAAAGGTTATGCCCTCTGTCTAGTAAAATTGTCTTCGGTTCGGAATTCCTTTTTTCATATGTTGTCATAATGTAATGGTTTCATGTTACTGTATACTGTTTAGGACATACAGGAGTTTTCAGGCGATTATTATTGGTGGAAGAAGTAGATTATTGTGCAATATTATGTTAGAGGAAAAGAATCTGCTTTTCCTTAGGGTTATAAACCTAAGAGTAACATTGATCTTCCCACAAAGTTGTGATGGAATGCAAATACTGCAATGGGTGCAACATAAACCTTCCATTAGAATCTTAGATCTCTGGATTCATTGCTGCAATCCTATGATTTTGAAAGAGGCTGCAATTTCGAGAGAGATTGTATTAAGTAATAGGTAGGGAGGGGCACAATCTCTTGATCTACAAGTATTAGTAATTCTTGCCTGGGAAATGTAGACAATAGACCTGGTTTACAGGCTATAGTGTATCAGTTTTTAAATTGCTTTTTCTAAAGCTACTGTGTGGTTTTTTGTGTGTGTGTTTTTTTTTTGTGGCACATGTATGGAGAGGTAGCTGTAGGGTAGGAGAGTTATTTTCAAATTATGGTTGATAACTGTGGAGAGAGAGTTTTTATACAATTAAGAAGATTCATTCTCATCCCTTAGTTTGATCGAATTATGCTATTGTATATTCTTCTCCTACTTCCAGGTATCATTATGTTAACTTTTTCCTTTAGATATTTTAAAATTAAGCAACTACATGCAAGTATGGTAGGTAATTTTTAATCTATTAATACTAAATCAAATGAGGCTCTGTGCAAGTATCTCCTTGTGGTGGTGCAGAGCCGCCCCAGCTTGTTGTTCGGATGAATGTACAAGTGGTCAGTGAGCGCTTTAAAAAAGACCTGCCGAGGGTGTCTAAATAGTTAGCTGATTTTAGCAAAGTTGTATCCCCTCAGTTTCATTAGTCCATGTTCTTTCCCATATTTAATACAATGTTTACAACATTCACATTACTCCATTTTGTTCTTCTCTTTTTTTTTTTTTTTCCAGAACATGGGTTAACCTGGGGAACCACAGACAGGTGTTAGGTGATTGCTACTGTCCTTTTTCTTCCCATATTGCTAAAAGAAGGGCCCCAGGGAGGACCTGATTTGGAAAAGGTTGAGAACTGCTACTTCAGGTTTTCTTGTCTAGTTGTCTGTCAGTCTGTCTTCCTCTCTTAGTTTGTCTTTCCTTTAAACTCCTTGCGGTTCCTTTTTGTGGTTTTTTTCTTTCTCTTTACTATGTATCTTCCTATTTTCCTGCTTCTTTGATGCTGTCTAATCCATGAACAAGCTAAGCACTTCATAATTTGTAGTACAGGCAAGGAAAGTGTTTTTAAAATGCATTGTACTTTATGTCTAACTTTATAATAATTCACACTTATGTAGCTTCTTTCATATGAAAATTTTAAAATAGTGCATAAACATATTTTAGAACATTGCTGTTTGATAGGTAACTCATTTTTATGAACATTTACAGAAAATAGCAGAGAGAGGTTAAATGATTGGTCTAGGTAACACCGTGACTCATAACAGAACCAAGGATAGAAACCAAGAATTCTGATCTTGGATGGTTCAACAATTCTGATCCGATCAGATGGTACTAGGAAAGTACCATCCCATCCATATGACAGTCTGTACTGTAGTGATGTAATTTTGGATAAGAACATCATGATTATGAGCCTCAGAATTCCCACTTTCAGAGTTCATAGTCACAAACTGAACTGTATATTTGTTTACAAATATTACTATCCATAAATATTATGTCAGTGAGTCTTTGAGAGCCTTTCCATGTGTATGTCATTGTCCTTTGGATACAGTTTTAGGTTGAACTTTAAAATGAAATTTTTGAGAATTACTCATCGTATATATGGGGAGACAGCAATTTGCACAGATGGGGAGAGAGATCCAAAAGATGTGCACAGTAAGTTTTTCTACTGCATTAGGATTAAATTCAGTTAGTGCAGAGTTGGCAAAGCCCATGATGTCTCAGCTGGTTATAATGTACAAAAATGTAGTTCTTCTTTGAGTGCTTGCTCATATCGATTCCAATTAGGTGTGCGCGCGCTGCATGCACGTTCGTCGGAAGATTTTTACCCTAGCAACACTCGGTGGGTTGGCTGGGCGCCCCCTGGAGTGGCGCCGCTATGGCGTCGGATATATACCCCTGCCAACCCATCCGCCCCTCAGTTCCTTCTTACCGCCCGTGTTGGTCGTTGGAACAGTGGAGCGCGGCTTAGCTGACCTCCACTTCCCTAGCTACTTGTAGTTCTCTCGTTAATTCTTGTGTATATAGTTCAGATTTATATAGTTGTAGTTAACTTTATTCATTTGTAGTATAGTTAGTGTATATAGTTCAGAGGGGTTCGGGGATTATCCCCTTCCCCGCACCCGGTGCCGGGGCCTATGCCCGGTTCACCGGGTTTCAAACCGTGCTCGGCCTGCCACAAGCCGATGCCAACAAGCGATCCCCACGACTCCTGTCTTAAGTGCCTCGGGGAATCTCACCTAACAGATAAGTGCCGCATTTGTAAGGCCTTTAAGCCGAGAACAAAAAAGGAGCGGGACTTTCGTCTCAAGCAGCTCCTGATGGAGGAAGCTCTTACTCCTCCGCCCTCGGCACCGAGCGCTGGACAGTCTTCAAGAAGCGCTCCCTCAGCACCGGATCGCGCCGGTACCGCCAAGGCCTCTCGGCACCGGCCGTCACCGGCACCGACGTCCGCTCGGCACCGATCCCTCTCCCCGAGGGTGAAGAGGCACAAGACTCCTGCTGCGTCCGAGCCGCCTGCTCCGCAGCCCGAGCGCTATACTAAGTTGGACCGCCCAGCCCCGATACCTGCCGTGGCACCGACAATATCGGCATAGTCGATTCCGGCCACGCAAGAGCCGTCGAGTCCGGTGCCTGAAAGCTCCCCGGTGCGAGCCGTGGTTGAGCTCACTATTCCCTCCACGCCGGAGACATTTTCCATGGCGAGGGAGTTGACTGCAATGACAGCGTCTGTGTTGCCTCAACCCCCGGCACCGCCGGTGCGGGTTATATAGTCGATCGGCAAGCCTGCCTTGATCAGACCACCCTCCGTCAGCACCGCAGAGCGGCACCATTCACGATCGCGGTCCCGCAGACATTCTCGGTCCTGTCGCCGATCCAGGTCCCGACGCCGCTCGCAGTCCCGGCACCGTTCTCCATTTCGATACCGGTCATACTCGCGGCACCAGTCAGCATCCCGTTCGCCGGCCCAGTACACTCGGCACCGCTCCAGCTCCTGGCACCGCTTCAGGCACCATGACTTACGTAGCCACTCCCGACGTCGAGCCTCGAGATCTCGGTCGACCTCCCGGCACCGCTCCGGTCGCAGGTCCCGTTCTCGCTCCTGGTACCGGTATGCCTCCCGGTACCGATCCCCGGTGCAGCGTCGAGCGACGTCAGCTAGAGAGGGAGACTCTGCCCAGGGCTTTTCAGTTCCTCCATGGCCATCCAGACATGCATCAGTGTTGTCCCCGCGCGGACAGTTCATACACACAGGACTGTGATTCGGATGTGCCCACCAGAGTCTTCCAGGAGCCCCAGGACGCTGGCCCCCATCAGTGGTCATTCTGGACACCTTGGGCGTACCACCAGGCCAAAGGCGTACCTGTGATCCCATCTCGCTCTGTTCTGTCAGATCACTGGGTGCCACAGGCGACAGTTAGCTGTCCCCCTCCGACCGGTATGGAAGAAGCCCCGGTTCAGCCACTGGAATCCCAGATCCCACCGGAACAGGAGGTCGTCCAGGAGCACGAGCCCACACAGGACCCGCTTGTCCCTGGCCTTTCTTCTTCCTCCTCCCCAGATGAGGCGGTGGCAGGAACATCCTCCTCAGGCCCTCCTCCAATCGACCTTGAGGGCCCATCAGGACCTTCTGAGACGGGTGGCACTCAATATGAACCTCCAAGTGGAGGAATTCTCGGAGGTAGAGGATCTGGTCGTAGACATTCTGTCGGCTGACGCCCCCACTAGAGTGGCCCAACCGTTCATTCGGACGATCCAGGCCAATGCGGATACCATCTGGCAATCTCCAGCCACTATCCCGCCCGCGGCCAGGGGAGTCGAGTGCAAGTACATGGTACCCTCCAGGGGGTACGAGTACCTATATGTACATCCTCCCCCTGCTCCCTTGTCATCCACTCCGTCAATGAGAGGGAACGCCATGGCCAGCAGGCACCAGCTCCTAAATCGAAGGAGGCTAGGGGCTTGGCTACACTTACAAATTTGCAGCGCTGCAGCAGGGTGTGAAAACATACCCTCTGCAGCGCTGCAAATTGCGGCGCTACAAAGCGCCAGTGTAGTCAAAGCCCCAGCGCTGGGAGCCGCGCTCGCAGCGCTGTCCGTTATTCCCCACAGGGAGGTGGAGTACAGACAGCGCTGGGAGAGTTTTCTCCCAGCGCTGGCACTTTGACTACACTTAGTGCTTCAAAGCGCTGCCGTGGCAGCGCTGCCACGGCAGCGCTTTGAAGTTTAAGTGTAGCCATAGCCTAGGCAAATGGACTTACTGGGCCGTAAGGTGTACTCGGCAGGGGCCCTGCAACTCCGCGTAGCAAACCAGCAAGCCCTGCTTAGCTGCTACAATTACAATACCTGGGTGGTGGTGGGCAAATTTACGGAGTTGGTTCCTCAGGACTCCCGTCAAGAGTTTGCTGCCCTCCTGGAAGAAGGGAAGAAAGTGACGAGAACTTCCCTCCAGGCCTCGTTGGATGCAGCTGACTCCGCTGCCAGGACTCTGGCCTCGGGTGTTGCCATGAGGCGCATTTCATGGCTCCAGGTGTCGAGCCTTCCCCCGGAGCTGCAGCATACTATACAGGACTTGCCCTTCGATGGCAAAGGCCTGTTCTCCGAAAAAAACTGACCCTAGGCTGCAAAGCCTAAAGGACAGCAGCGTCACTATGCGCTCTCTCGGCATGCACACGCCGGTGACTCAGCGCCAGCCTTTCTGTCCCCAGCCTCACCGCCCTTACCCTGTGCCTAGACAAAGACAGGACTTTGGCAGAAGGCGTGGCCGAGGCAGTCGTAGGCGTCAGTCAGGACCCCAAGGGGGCCAAAATCAGGGTCCCTCTAAACCACCAATAGGACCAAAGCCTAACTTTTGAAGTCACGCCCGAGGACGGCGTACCAGTTATTACCCAGGGTCCGTTCCCTCCCTTTTACAACCGCCTCTCCTTTTTCCTCCCTGCGTGGTCCCATCTAACCTCAGATCGTTGGGTCCTAGCACGGTGGAACTTGGGTACCGCCTCCAGTTTATTTTGTCCCCCACCTCCCACCCTCCATCCTCGTCCCTCTTTAGGAACCTCTCTCACGAGCAATTCCTCTTGCAAGAGGTGTGGATGCTCCTCACCATCGGAGCTATAGAGGAGGTACCAAAGGACGAAAGGGACAAGGGGTTCTACTCCCACTATTTCCTAATCCCCAAGGCGAAGGGAGGTCTCAGACCTATCCTAGACCTGCGGGAACTCAACAAGTTCATGATAAAGCTGAAGTTCCGCATGGTATCCATGGGGACCGTCATCCCATCCTTGGATCCTGGAGACTGGTATGCCGCCCTCGGTATGAAGGGCGCGTATTTTCACGTCGCCATTTATCCTCCACACAGAAGGTACCTCCGGTTTGTGGCCAACCGTCATCATTTCCAGTTTACGGTCCTTCTGTTTGGCTTCTCTACAGCCCTAAGAGTATTCAAAGTGCATGGCTGTAGTCGCCGCCTCCCTCCGCTGCCGTCGGATACTCGTTTTTCCGTATCTAGACGATTGGCTCATTCGGGGGACCTCCGAGGCCCAAGTTACCAGTCATGTGGGCATCGTCAAGGACCTATTCCTGCGTCTAGGCCTGATGATCAATATAGAGTGGATTTCTCTGATTCCCACACAGAGAATAGAATTCATTGGGGCCATCCTGGACTCCAATCTTGCCAGAGCCTGCTTACCTCAGCCTCGGTTTCAGGCGATGGTAACAATTATACAAGGTCTACAGAACTTCCCGACAACTTCGGCTCGCACTTGCCTAGGTCTCCTGGGTCACATGGCTGCCTGCACGTTCGTAACCAAACATGCCAGGCTTCGCCTCCATCCCCTCCAATCGTGGCTCACCTCGGTGTACCACCCGGGCAGAGACAGCATAGACATGATCGTCTCGATCCCCCCCGAGCATCCTAGGCTCCCTCAACTGGTGGTCGACACCCTCCCTGGTGTGTGCAGGGATGCTGTTCCATCCACCTCAGCCCTCGGTGTCCCTCACGACGGATGCCTCATCTCTCAGCTGGGGTGCTCACCTTGGTCAGTTTCGCACTCAGGGCCTTTGGTCAGCTCAAGAGCTGGCCTTGCACATCAATGTCCGAGAGCTGAGAGCAGTCCGCCTTGCGTGCCAGGCGTTTCAGCAGCAGCTACAAGGCCGTTGTGTCTCAGTGTTCACAGACAACACAACGGCCATGTATTACATAAACAAGCAGGGAGGACCACGGTCCTCCCCTCTTTGCAGGAAGCTATCCAGCTCTGGGACTTCTGCATAGCCCAATCAATAGACCTGGTAGCGTCCTTTCTCCCAGGGGTCCGGAACACTCAGGCGGATCTCACGAGTGGTCGATTCGTCTGGACATTATCCATTCCGTTTTCCGCCAGTGGGGCTTTCCTCGCATAGACCTCTTTGCTTCTTGCGAGAATAGGAAGTGCCAGACGTTCTGCTCATTCCAAGGCCTCTCCCTGGGCTCGATCTTGGATGCTTTTCTGATGCCGTGGACGAGCCATCTGCTGTACGCTTTTCCACCGTTCCCGCTGGTTCACAGGGTCCTGCTAAAACTCTGCAAGGACAAAGCGCACCTGATCATGATCGCTCCAGCGTGGCCCAGGCAGCACTGGTACACCATGTTGCTAGACCTGTCGATAGCCAACCCGATTCCCCTGCCTCTTTGCCCAGACCTCATAATGCAGGATCACAGCAGACTTCACCACCCAGACCTGCAATCCCTGCACCTCACAGCATGGCTGCTGCATGGCTAAACCGATCCGAGTTACGTTGCTCTGCCTCGGTACAACAGGTTCTCCTGAGTGGTAGGAAACCTTCCACTTGGTTAACATATCTGGCCAAGTGGAAGCGTTTCTCCTGCTGGTGCGAAACGCACAGTGTTACTCCCACCGAGGTCCCGATCCCTACCATCTTGGACTACCTCTGGTCTCTCAAACAGCAGGGCCTGGTGGTGTCATTGAGGGTACACTTGGCAGCCATCTCTACCTTCCACCCAGGGGAGAGTGGCCGCTCCGTATTCTCGCACGCTATGGTTTCTAGGTTCCTCAAGGGCTTGGAGCACTTATACCCCCAAGTTCGCCGCCCCGCCCAAACCTGGGTCCTCAACCTGGTTCTAACCAGACTTATGACTGCCCCATTCGAGCCACTGGCAACCTGCTCGCTGCTATACCTGTCCTGGAAGACAGTTTTCCTTGTAGCCATTGCATCGGCCAGACGAGTCTCTGAGCTTCAGGCTCTCACGGTGGACCCACCGTATACTGTGTTTCACAAGGACAAGGTGCAGTTGTGACCATATCCAGCCTTCCTCCCTAAGGTGGTATCGGCCTTTCATATCAACCAGGATATCTTCCTTCCGGTCTTCTTTCCGAAGCCACACTCATCGCGACGGGAGCAACAATTGCACTCCCTAGACGTCCATAGGGCGCTCGCATTTTATATCGAGCAGACAAAGCCCTTTCATAAAACGCCCCAACTCTTCATCGTACTGGCAGACCGAACGAAGGGCCTACCTGTCTCCTCCCAGAGGATTTCATCTTGGGTGACGTTGTGCATCCGCACCTCCTGTGACTTGGCCCATGTTCCATCGAGCCACCTCACTGCACATTTCACCAGGGCTCAGGCTTCTTCTGCTGCCTTCCTGGCTCACGTACCCTTCCAGGAGATATGTCGCGCAGCTACCTGGTCCTCAGTCCACACCTTTGCCTCACATTATGCACTGGTCCAACAGTCCAGAGATGATGCAGCCTTTGGCTCAGCAGTTTTGCGTTCTGCAACATCTCACTCCGACCCCACCGCCTAGGTAAGGCTTGGGAATCACCTAATTGGAATCGATATGAGCAAGCACTCGAAGAAGAAAAGACGGTTACTCACCTCTGTAACTGTTGTTCTTCAAGATGTGTTGCTCAGATCCATTCCAAACCCGCTCTCCTTCCCCACTGTTGGAGTAGCCGGCAAGAAGGAACTGAGGGACGGATGGGTCGGCAGGGGTATATATCCGGCGCCATAGTGGCGCCACTCCAGGGGGCGCCCAGCCGACCCACCGAGTGTTGCTAGGGTAAAAATCTTCCGACGAATGTGTATGTGGCGCGCGCACACCTGATGGGAATGGATATGAGCAACACATCTCAAAGAACAACAGTTACAAAGGTGAAGCAGAATCAGAGAGTAGGGAGGGCAAAACAGTGTCGCCCTTTGTCAAAAATCAAGAGGATGCCGGAGAGCTATTTTTTTTTAAATTGCCAGTGAGAAATAGTCATCATGTATCCCTCTCTCCAACCCTAGGGAAAAAATTAGAGATAATTGACAGGTGTAGGAAGCAGTATCCATTGAAGAGGGCTTACCTTAAAGTGCTGCCTGTAGTGTCTTTTGCCCAAAGGAGGTATCCTGCACAGACAGAAGGTCCAGTTGATGAGACTTAATGGTGTGTGGGGAAGTCCATATGACAACCTTACACATGTCTACAACAGATCCTTCAGTCCTTACTCCCCAGGAACCAGAGAATGCTTCTAGAGGAATGATCCCTGACATTCAAGTGATAAGGACAATAAGATTGATCATAGGTTAGACAAATGCTTAGACTGTATATCAGTGGGGGTCTTAGAAATTGCTTTTCCATATTGGTGATTATCCAACAGGCAAATAACTTTCCTAAACTCTTGAGAATGAGATATAAAAAACAAAACCAAACCTTGAGTGCACACCCAGATAATTCAGTTGCCTATTCTAAAGGGTTGGGATAGAAGGTCAGCATAACAATAAAACTCAGTAAACACTTTAGGAATAATTTAACCTTACAGTATCTGGAAAAACTGCATATATGGTGGCAAGATAATAAGGTGCCTCAGTTCTCTACCCATTGGGCTGAAATTATTGACTCTAGTAATAGGAACTTCAGAGTGAGCAGTTTTAGAGAGACCTGACCTTTTGGTTCAAGGAGCAGTCCTAAAGTACTGGAAGAAGCAGGGAGTGATTCAGTTGAGAAGCAACTGGTTAAAATAAGGTTCTGTGCAGTAATAAGAAGTAACCATAAGTAGCACCCATAATCTAATCAAGTTTAACGTCCATAGGGAGTGGAAGGGGATACCAAAGAAACCCACACAATAGCATTTAACTTCAAAAGGAGAACTACACAGAAATGAGGAAACTGGTTAAACAGAAATTAAAAGAAACAGTCACAATAGTGAAATACCAGCAAACTGCATGGCAACTTTTTAAAAATGCCGCAACAGAGGTTCAAAATATATGTATATAGTCCAAATTTAAAAAAAACAAAAAAAAAACCCACCAGTAAGAGGACCAAAAATGAGTAAAAGAGGTGGTTAGAGACAAAAAGATATCCTTAAAAATTGGAAGTCAAATACTACTGAGGAAGCTATAAAGCAGCATAAACTCTGGCAAAAAAAGAATTTGAAGAGCAATTAGCAAAAGACATACAATCTAGTAGCAAAAAAATAAAAATAAAGTAATGTACATAAGAAGAAGCAGGAAGCCTTCCAAACAATTAGTGGGGCCACTGGACAATCGAGGTGCAAAAGGAGTACTCAGGGAAGACAAGGCCATTGCAGAGAAGCTAAGTGAATTCTCTGTATCAGTCTTCACTGAATAGGATGTGAGGGAGATTCCCACACCTGAGCCACCATTTTTAGGTAACAGATCTGTGTAATTGTGTTCCAGTTAATCCTCATCCCCCTGCCACTTTCCCACCGTCCCTGCCCACCTCTCCTGCCCCCCCGAGCCAGGCTCCAGTCCTGCCCAGCCGTGCCCTCCCAGCGGTCCTCTGCCCGGCTCTGCCCCTCCCGCCGCAGCCAACCCTGTCTACTTCTGCCCCTCTCCTGCTCTTTTCCCTTCTCAGCCTGGCTCCCCGCAGCCTGGTTCCTCCGCCCCACTCCCCAGAGTCCTGTGCCCAGCTCTATCCCACCACCCCGCGAGCTAATCACCATTCAAGCTTTCTGATTGGTTGGTCCTGGGGGCGGGTCGGGGTGGGAGCCAATTTTAAAAAAAAAAAAGCTATTTTAAAAGCCCTAACAAGCCCAAAAAACTAGCCAACATGCAAAGAGTTACAGAGGGATCTCACCAAACTGGGTGACTAGGCAACAAAATGGCAGATGAAATTCAATGTTTATAAATGCAAAGTAATACACATTGGAAAACATAATCCCAACTACACATACAAAATGATGTACTCTAAATTAGCTGTTACCACTCAAGAAACAGATCTTGTAGTCATTGTGGATAGTTCTCTGAAAACATCTGCTCAATGTGCAGTGGTAGTCCAAAAATTTAACACAGTGTTAGGAACCATTAGGAAAGGGACAGATATTAGGACAGAAAATATCATAATGCCACTGTATAAATCCCTGATGTGCCCACACCTTAAATACTGTGTGCAGTTCTGGTTGTACCATCTCAAAATAGATATATTAGAATTGGAAGCAGCACAGAGAAGGGCAATAAAAATGAATAAGGGAATGGAACAGTTTCCAGAAGAGGAGAGACTAATAAGACTGGGACTTTTCAACTTGGAAAAGAGACAACTAATGGAGGAAATGATAGAAGACAATAAAATCATGAATGGTGTGAAAAAAGTGAATAAGGAAGTGTATAACACGTGAACCAGGAGTCACCCAAAGAAATTAATAGGCGGCAGGTTTAAAACAAACATTAGGAAGTATTTCTTCACGCAAAACACAGTCAACCTGTGGAACTCGTTGTGAAGGCCAAAAGTACAATTGCGTTAAAAAAAAGAATTAGATAAGTTCATTTAGGATAGGTCCATCAATGGTTAGCTCAGATGGTCAGGGATACAACCCCATGCTCTGGGTGTCCCCAAAATCTCTAACTGTTTGAAGCTGGAACTTGACTACAGGGGATAGATCACTTGATAAATTGCTCTATTCTGTTCATTCCTTCAGAAGCATCTGTCACTGGCCACTGTTTAAAGACAGGATACTGGGCTAGATATACCATCGGTCTGACCCAGTATGGCCATTCTTACGTTCATATGCTATTTGGATAATTGGGAGTATACAGGATAATCTGACTAAAATAATTTTTGCACCTTTCCAAATTATCTCCTCGCCACTCTTACATTATTTGCTCCTCAAGATCAATTCAAGTTCATGGTCTTTAGAATTTTACTATGATTTTGCCTGCTATAGCTGTGGCATCCACCACATCTTGAAGACCAACTTGCTGGTGCATGCTTTTTAACTGTGTGTGTGATGTTCTTAGGCTCCAGATCCCCACTTTGCTGCTGCCTCTCAAAGACTGACAGCATTTTTTCTTTTTCCAGACTGGCTCTGCTGGAACATTCCCAGAACAGTCTAAAACAAGGGTTCTAAGATTTTTTCATAATTTGGGTCTCATCTTAATCTGTTGTCTCATGGACCACCACTAATTATAGCTGTGTGTGGACTGCTTTCCAAAATGCAAGTGTATGGTTTTTTCCCTTGATTTCAAGTTGGAAAATATAAATGTGGAAATGACATATTATACATAGACTTAATTCTCCCTTGTACAGTGAATCATATAATTACAAAGTAGTACTCTGGAAATTAATTTACTGGTTTGTGTGGAAAATGGAAAACCTTTCACTAAAATAAATTTATCTTTTTGCTTTGATAGGTGATACAATTAATGAACAGAGAAGAGCATCTAAAGATAAAAATTCATTTCCTGAGGCAGGACCTACATACAGTCAACCTGTTCAGGTAAGAGAGAATACATTTCCTTAAGTGTCTTTGGTGACATATCTTAGTAGAAGATTATTGAATAAACTGCTGCTATTCCAGAGATTTCTAAGGATATTAGGTAGTAGATTTTGCTCTGGCTTTGCAGACAAGGGCATAGATGTGATTTAATTTTTTAAACTAAATAAACTGAGGTCCTGCTGAGAGTCCAAAAAAAAAAAAGTCAGTATGGTAGAGAAACACAACTGTAATAGCGCTGTTGCATTCAAGCCTTTTTCTATCAATCTAAGATTCTTATATAGCCTGCATTAGCATAGCATCTGAATGCTGCTTAATCTGTAATGTTTGTATCCTCACAGAGGAGCTGTAAAGTAGTAGAATTCCAATTTTACAGATGGAGAACTGAGGCACAGAGAAAGTGACTTGATCATGGTCACACATGAATTGCCAAAGTAGGGAATTGTACCTGAGTCTCCCAAGTTTCAGGCAGGCACTCAAACCACTGAACTATCTGTGACCAAGGTGCCTGGGTTAGCCCTTGCTGGAAAAGCCAAGGTCAGAGCAGGCTGTGAAAGGGAGAGCAGATACTCCCAAGACTGGTGGGTAACACTGAAGTTAAACTCCCCCCAAGCAGTCACAACTGTGCTTCTGATCTCCCACACTGGTTATCAAGAAGCAAAAAAGAAATCACACAGCCCCCCCAATCTGTTGCCTTCCAGTTTCTGGCTCCCAATCAGCACCTAGGTCCAGTACAGTGAGACGTTATTTTAAACTCTGCTCACATATACTAAATGTTCTTCTGACCCCAAAGGGTCAGCCACATTACCAGCTCACTATAGGTTTGGATCTTATCCAAAATGCCACATAGATACTAAAGAATTGGCTGGCAAAAACTAAAGGTTTATTATAAAGAAAAAAGAAAGAACAAGAAGAGAGATGGTAAAACAGTCACATACAAAAACTTCAAAGTCCATATATCAGGTTCCTAGCAGTACTGGTGAGTTTGCTGGCTTGAAAGTCCCTCTAGAACACATCTACAGCTTGGATGGGTCATTCATTCCTTTGTTCAGAGCTTCAGTTTGTAGCAAAGTTCCTCCAGAGTTAAGAAGCAGGATTGAAGACAAAATGAAGAAGATGCAGTTGCCTTTTATAGTTTTTTGCCATGTGGCCTGTGCTTTCTTTGTTTCAAATACAAGCTGCCCAGCACGTGGCTTGAAAGCCTTAGAGTTCTGTCCATAGGCATGCCCCTCCAGGCCTTGCTGAGTCATAAGGTGCATCTGTCTTCTCTCAGTGGGTCAGTTGTATAGCTGATGGTCCTCAATGGACCAGCAAGCAGGCTAGGTAGAGCTGATGCCCAAACTGGCCGGGGATGTCACCCAGAAGCATAGTGTTGAGTGAGAAAGAAAAGAAGAATGCTTTGCATCAGTAGTGCATCTAAAAGTTTATGCAAATACCAACAAATCCTCAACAAATGATAGTGCAAGTAAAGGTTTAACAAAGCTTTCACGATATATAGGCCTTGGTGCAAATACTGTTTTCATTGTCCTAAATGCCACAATGATAGAATGTGAGTTTTTCAAAATGAACTTAATCAAAACAAACTCGCACCCACATATACAGCAAAGCATGCTCCAGGACGTGATGCATTATAAGTGAATGGTCCAAGTGTAGCTGTTTTCCAGCCCCATCTGGTTATATGGTATTGACTTGAAGATGGACGAAGAGCACTGTGTATTTTATGAACCCAGTCACAGTATGAACACGTGACAGCAACAACAGACAGCATTAGTGAAGGACTAATCTAGTACAGCTTGGTATGATCAGTTTTTTATTTCAAACCTATTAGACATTATACATGGTATTAGGTATTGACGATTTTTACTTGAATTGAAATAGAGCTATTATGATGTAATAATTTAATTCTGTCTTAGTCTGTTGGTAGCAGTGGAAATTTAATCTATACAATAGTGAAGACTAAACAAAATATTTAAGATCAAGTAAGGTTTACATAAGCCAAAATAATAAAATAAAAACGAGAAACTAGAACAATAGTCAAGAACAAGAAGAATGCGGAGAAATCTAACAAAAAATTTTTTGGGGGTGGGGGGAATCAAATTTGATGTCTTTGCCACATGTAGACAAGTGATCAGAAGATCTTTCCCACTAACTTTGTCAGCTGTGGAATATGAAAATGTCAGTTGTCATCTTAGCTAACATTAAGAATTGAATCAGAGCCCCCCAGAACTGAAAGTCTGAGCATCTACAGTTTAAGCTGAACAAATAGAGAAGAGCTGTAACAGACTCATATCCTCTGTGATTGGGCATAAATTGTCAGCCCTTACCTGTTTTCCAGCTTGAAAAGAACGTTACTACTAGTAATTAGATGGAGACATAGCTAAGACTGTGATAGTATGTTCAGCATACACTCCAGTATTGATTTGGAAAGGGAACCTTTTAGGAAAGTTTTAAAGATGGATCTCTGGTAATGGTATGGTACAAGTTATAAATATGTTGGTGTAATGAATTATAACGAGCAAGTTAGGCATTGAAACAGAAACAATTACAGATAAACAAGATGAACTTATCCATATGTCATGTTAATGCATTTGCACCCCAAAAATGTTGTACATGGTACCCACACAAGCACTTCAGTTTCCCCCCTCATAAATGATTTTTTTCTAAACGCGAACCTACTCTGCATAGTCCCATAATTTTAACTATATGCAGTACCACAATGAAATGGGGTTTTTTTTCTGTTTAAAATGTTTAGTAAAATGTTTAGGAAAAGCTATCTAATTTAGCCTTGAAACTATTTCTCCTTCTGCTTTCTGTGTGTCATTATGGCATTTATTACCATGAAGGCCTTGGTCTCAGTAATTTCTTGGTATCCTGGAGGTTTGCATGATGTTAGTGTTGTTCATTTAATAGCGGGTGACACTAAATAAGGTCTGCAGGTTTTTTAAAAATCTGGATTAAAAAATGTGCCTGATATGATGATCTTTAATTCATCGTCATTAGTGAGTGTTGTTTAGCTTAAAATAATGAGGAACCAAAAACTGATTTGGTGAACTGGTAGCAAAGGCTTCTAGAAAAGAGCTGGAGAGAGATTAAGCAAGAAAACAAACATGAGTACCAGGGTTGAAAATGTAGTATAACTTTTTGAATTATAATTTCTTCATATACTGATTATTTCTGATAACTGATCTTTTGTGTGTTCTTAAAGGAAAAATACATTTAAAACTGTGGTCCTTTGAGGTTTATCAACCAAACTAAACCATCTAATGAGGATCCATTTCAATGAATCCTTACTCCCTCTCTAATAAAACAATGGAATCTTTTTTCTTGAATGTCACATCTGCCCCTGGCTTGATTATTCTCTCTGTAATTTTCTCATTGGAATGTTCTTCATCTCCCTTTATGCTACAGGTGCTACTTGTATGATCTATTATGACATATATAGTTTATCTGTGTATTTTAAGTGTACATTTTTATTTAGTTTGGCCATTGGAGGAAGAAGGAGTTGTCTATAAACTTTCCTAAAACATAATCTGGCTCTTGAATCGATCAATGGTCAGAATGAAACCAAATAGAATGGTCCCATCTCAGGTTAGGATTCTCTGTGTCAGCTGACAAAGAAATGCAATATGTATTTTAAATGTCTGTTATCTTTTAACATAATTTCTACTAGACAAGGATTGGACTCTATACATCATTGCTGGGCTCTATTCTGATCTCGGAACCGTGCAAATTGTCTGAGCATGATGTTGGGAAAGTTACCTTTATCATGAAATTCATCCCTGTGAAGAAGGGCAGCCCAAGACCTGTGCACTACTTAAGTTCCACTTAAACCCTGTTTTGAGGGATCCCTGCAAAAAGATGAATTTCACCCTTAATATGTGTTGTTCCATCTGGGTTTCTGACATAGATGCACAATGTTGTCTCTACTGGAGAAGTAAGTTATGGCTGGGATGTGAGGAAAACAAACCTTCCTGAAGTTTTCTCACAACAATGGCTGACAACATAGCTCTTCATAACTTATGTAAAATATACCTTCGATCTTGCATTATTTCAAAGTGTTTTACATGTTTAGAGGAAGGAGGAGAGAAGTTTCCGAAATTAAATATTGGATTTAATTTCTGGGGGAGTAAATCTTTTATTTTATTTCTAAATATTAAAGCATAGAGATGTTCAGAGTGTTTGTCACATGGAAACATCATGTTGCGGGTGCCTAAATAACTGGCTACATGCATGCATAAATAGCCAAATTAAGATGTGGCATTGGTGTCCATATATTAGGCGCACGCAAATATGTGCACCCATGTAACTGAGTATTTGGACATTCACCAAACAGTTTTTAAAACCTCAGTGTACTTTAAAAAAATAATAATAATAATGCACACATTTCAATTCCTATGGAAGGAAGATGGATAATTTTGGATATCAGTAAACTGATTCCAGTCTTGTGTGCGCGTGTTTGTGTTTTCATTTGTAGTTCAAGGAGAAATCACAGGACTTAAAAAAAACCACAATAAAACTCTTAGGACTGTCAATTAATTGCAGTTAATTCATGCGATTAACTCAAAAAAATGAATCACTATTAAAAAATTAATCATGATTAATTGCAGTTTTAATCGCACTGTTAAGCAATAGAATACCAAGTGAAAGTTATTTATTTAAATATTTTTGGATGTTTTTCTACATTTTCAAATATATTGATTTCAATTACAACATAGAATGCAAAGTGTACAATGCTCACTTTGTATTATTATTTTTATTACAAATATTTGCACTCTAAAAATGATAAAAGAAATAGTATTTTTTCAGTTCACCTCATACAAATACTGTAGTGCAATCTCTTGTGAAAGTGCAACTTGCAGATGTAGATTTTTATTTATTTATTTATTTTTGGTTACATAACTGCACTCAAAAGCAAAACAATGTAAAACTTTAGAGCTTGCAAGTCCACTCAGTCCCATTTTTTGTTCACCAGTTGCAAAGGCAAACAAGTTTGTTTATATTTGCCGGACATTATGCTGCCTGCTTATTATTTGCAGTGTCACCTGAAAGTGAGAACAGGCGTTCACATAGCACTTTTGTAGCTGGCACTGAAAGGTCTTTACATGACAGATATGCTAAACATTCATATGCCCCTTTGTGCTTTGGCCACCATTCCAGAGGACATGCTTGCATGCTGATGATGCTTGTTAAAAAAAAATAATGCATGAATTAAATTTGTGACTGAACTCCTTGGGGAAGAATTGTATGTCTCCTGCTATTTTACCCACATTCCACCGTATAGTTCATGTTATAGCAGTTCAGAGATTTCAGAGATTTTAAAAGAGCAACACTCCGACGCGGAAACTACAGAACCTGAACCACCAAAAAAGAAAATCAATCTTCTGCTGGTGGCATCTGACTCAGATGATGAAAATGAACACGCGTTGGTCCGCACTGCTTTGGATGTTATCGAGCAGAATCCGTCATCAGCATGGATGCATGTCTTCTGGAATGGTGACTGAAGCATGAAGGGACATATGAATCCTTAGGGCATTTGGCATGTAAATATCTTGTGACGCCGGCTACAAGAGTGCCATGTGAATGTCTGGTCTCATTTTCAGGTGATACTATAAACAAGAAGCATGCAACATCATCTCCAGTAAATGTAACCAAGTTTGTTTGTCTGATCGATTGGCTGAAGTAGGACTGAGTCGACTTGTAGGCTCTAAAGTTTTACATTGTTTTCTTTCTGAATGCAGGTTTTTTTATACATAATTCTACATTTGTAAATTCAACTTTCATGATAAAGAGATTGCACTACAGTACTTGCAATGGGAGAATTGAAAAATACTATTTATTTTGTTTTTTTCAGTGCCAGTGTTTATAATAAATAAAAACTGAGCACTATACACTTTGTATTCTGTGTTGTAATTGAAAACAATATATTTGAAAATGTAGAAAACATCCAAAAATATTTAAATAAATGGTATTCTATTACCATTTAACAGCACAATTGTGTGATTAATCACGATTGATTTTTTTAATCGCTTGACAGCCCTAAAAACTACATGATTGTTGTATTTAACTCTGTACTGTAGATTGCCATCTTATATACTTAATGTGGTGTTAGTGAGAAACACAATATCATACAACTTGTTTAGTCTTGCATTAATGATAGCACATGAATTCGAAGAATGTTCTGCAAAGATATTGTAATTTATTTAAAGCTATTTGTCTGTTAAACTATAATGGGTATCAAATATTTGTTGTGCATAATTGACCAGGAGTGTTCAGTTGTTTAAAGGAATCAAATCCTTATTTTCTCATTGCAAACTGGCTTTTATTTTTAAACACTGTCTGATTTAGAATTTAAATGTGAGGGCTTTGTAATTGGGGTACAGGGAAAATGGTGATAAAAAATAATGTTAGTGTCATTTTCCATAGGTAACTTACTTATTCAGAGGTGAAACTGTGAAAAGTGTGGTTCTTGAAGCAAATACCTTCTACAGATTCTCCATTAACTTTTGTCTTTTTTGCTGTTCCTTCTCCCTTTAGATTTTACTGGATTTGTTGCTCTCTCTGTGTGTCTTTCTAAATCTTGAGGGAGACCAGCTGGGTGAGGTAATATCTCTTATTGGATCAACTTCTGTTGGTGAAAGAGACAAGCTTTCGAGCTCCACAGTGCTATCCTTAAAATCTTGTTTCTTTCACTAACAGAGGTTGGTCCAACAAAAGATACTAGATAACGTTTTCATCTCTCTTAGCCAGAAGGCCACCACATCTCTGTCAGATCCTGGGAATACTATGGTACAACACTGCAAATTTCTAAATCGTGGCAGTTAAATGATATCCACTTTACATAGTACTTGCTTAACTTAATAGCATAGTGCATAAGTGATAGCTAAATAAAAACAAAACCATCTTGATAACTATTTTCTGTCCTCCTCAATATATCACAAGGGAACTTGTTTAGATTTCAGCAATTCCCAGTCTTCACTATTCTGAAGTGGCGTAACACTATGTAAAATGCAGCCAGAGGAATTTCAAGTATAGGGGCATGACCTGGCAAGGTGCTGAGCACTCTGGTTTCAATTCAGCCTGTGTAGTTTCAGTAAGTCACTTCATTGGGACTATTCACATACCTCAAGTTGAACACATTCCTAAATACTGTGCTTTGGATAAGGGCCAGAGTTCTCAATTTTTCAGGACTGAACCCATAAAATAATCTTTGTTTATGAAACATGAAGCTTCTGATTTAGTTACAGTATTACAGTGATAGGAAATACCATGGTTTTATCAGTTTTCACAGTACTTCAGTTTGTAGCTTTTGCATTTTTATTGCACAATTTGTCAATATTCAGTCTTAACCTATTTTCATTGAGATTCTAAAATTAAGATTATAATGCATCCCAACATCAGCATTGTTGTTAGACTATTTAGATATATTTAATAGTATTTTGAAGCTTTGGTAATATTTTCCTTTAATTTCATGTAGTTCCCCATTCCATTGGCAGGGAAAGGTAGTAAAATTATATATATTTTTTTGCCCCTCCTTGACAACTATGTTAGTATGTACTTGTGGAGACTGATATAAAATATTATTTGACAGATGGTATGGTTGTATATTAGGATTTGTAAAGATTACTCTCAGTCTATGGTGTTGAGGACACCCTGAGGTTAAATTGATACAGGAAACAAAAGATATTTATAGTAATAACTTTGGTTCTTCATATCTCCCTACTGTCACCTTGTAAAGCTGCTCATGTCTTATTTGATATTGCACTTCTTATTGATGACCAATATGCCCGCTTTACCCAACAGATGTCATCAAATTTAATGGGCAGAAGCTGTGGTAACAGTAATTGTATTAAAAGAAACTACTAAAAGTGAGCTATGTTGGGTCTGTAAATTAAAGGAATTTTGCCTATTAATTTTATACTGTTTGTTCTGCTGATTTCCTCTTTCATGGGCTTCATACTCCTCTCAAATATTTAGTGGCTGTTCCCCTGTGTCTGGAGGGCTTCTTGTATATTTTTATGGTGGTGTGGGGGGAAATGACTCCCTCGGGGGATTGCTTAATCCCTAGTTATCCAAATTATATATTGTTAGACATTTTTAATTATATACCTTTTGTAAGATACTTATAATCCTAATTATAGTTAGGTATCACAATTCATGTGGAAGACTACATATGGCTCACTGGAACTTCCTTGGAGCATTTGGTACAACAGACTATGGAAATGGCAGAGACAGAAATCCTCTCTGATCTGGAACAAGTGGAAAACTGTCTGTAGTTTTGTGTGTCAAATGCGGGTAATACAATGCACAACGTTTTCGGGAGCATACACTAACAGTAGGAAAACTTCTGCAAAACAAGACAGTATTATAAAAAACATATTTAGCTGAGCTCTTTGTCAGCATTGTGATCTTCTAGGATTCTGAGACTTCTGTAAACAGTGCTTGCTTGTCTGGCATAGTCCCAAATATGATTTAGTTTGTGCTGGATGTCATGAGACCCAAAAAGGACAAAGTGAGATTTTTTGTTGTTAATGTCCATTTTATTTGGATCTTAGGGGTAATAGCACATGTTGTTTAAGTTGATAGACTTTCACATTTACTTGAGCTGGTCACCTTTTTAATAATTTCTTTGACTTAAGCTCAGAGGCTGGACAGTACTAGGGCTGGACAGTGCTATCATTATCTCTCCTGTTTTGTTTTTGGCAATGAGACTGGGCTGTCAGCTTGCCTAAATGATATAGCCAAGTTTGGCTGTCTGGATTATTTCTTTAATAAGTTAATGACAAAAACAAGAGCTACTGCCTGTAGGATGTAAGTGTCTGGATTCAGCCATTCAATTCTTAGCCCTGGTCTACACTACAATTTTAGGCTGAATTTAGCAGTGTTAGATCAATGTAACCCTGCACCCGTCCACACGACAAAGCCATTTTTGTTGACTTAAAGGGCTCCTAAAATCGATTTCTGTACTCCTCCCCAATGAGGGGATTAGTGCTGAAATTGACATCTCTGGGTTGAATTTGGGGTAGTATGGATGCAATTTGACGGTATTGGCCTCTAGGAGCTATCCCAGAGTGCTCCACTGTGACCGCTCTGGACAGCACTCTCAACTCAGATGCACTGGCCAGGTAGACAGGAAAAGCCCCGGGAACTTTTGAATTTCATTTCATTGCTGATCAGCACAGGTGACCATGGAGTCTCAGAATCACAAAAGAGATCCATCATGGACTGAATGGGAAGTACTGAATCTGATTGCTATATGGGGAAAATAATCTGTACAGCAGGCAAGCGCACAGCAGGCAAGTGTAGAATCCCTTCTCCCCGGCAGCCCGGAACTGTTTATCACCCTGGAGCCAATACCCTCCCAAAGAGGGCTCCCTGACCATGAAGCTGGAGAAGGCACGTCTATTATATTTACAAAGGTACACCCTCCAAAGGGTTTAAAAGCAAGCGTGTTTAATTTGCCCTGAAGACTTGGGATGCATTCGCAGCCAGTATAGCTACTGCAAAAGTCTGTTAACGTGTCTGGGGATGGAGGAGAAATCCTCCAGGGACATCTCCATGAAGCTTTCCTGGAGGTACTCTAAAAGCCTTTGCCATGCGGTGGGTGGAGGCCCGTTCATGCTGAGCTGTTCATGTTTGGCTGAGAGGGATCTTCCCTGATACTAGCCATGCGGTGGTGGGAGGGGAGGGAAGCACATATGCTTTGTAATGTGAATTGCTTGATTGAGTGTGAAATAGTCTTCCCTTTTGTTCTCTAAAATGTATCTTTTTAAAAACTACTCTCCCTTTTTTTCCTCCCGCAGCTGCAAATGTTTCTACACTCTCCCTATCATCTCCGTCCCAGAGGCTAATGAGCCTAATGTGGGAGCAAACCGACATGCTCAGGCATCTGGTGGAGCTGCAGGAAAGGCAGCAGGAGCACAAACCGCTGCTGCAGCCCCTGTTCCAGATCCTTCTGACCCAGACGCAGGGGCGGCTTCAGGCACCAGCACGCCAAGTGCATGCCTGTGGCGGCAAGCCACGGGGGGCGCTCTGCCGGTCGCCGCGAGGGCAGCAGGTAGGTTGCCTTCGGCGGCATGCCTGCGGAGGGTCCGCTGGTCCCGCGGCTTCGGTGGACCTCCTGCAGGCGTGCCGCTGAATCCGTGGGACCGGGGACCTTCCACAGGCAAGCCGCCGAAGGCAGCCTGCCTGCCGTGCTTGGGGCGGCAAAATATGTAGAGCCGCCCCTGCCCAGACACCCAAGAAGGCGGGGGGGGGGGGGAGAGGAGGAGGCTACGGGCACCCAGCCACTCCACCCTAGAGGATTGCCCAAGCAACAGAATGGCATTCAATAAGTTTTGAACTGTAGTATGGCATTGTCCTTCCCTCCTCCCCTCATCCACCACCCCACCTGGTGCTTCCCTCCCCACCCACCCCTTCCGAGCTACCTTGTGAGTTTTCCCCCTATTTGTGTGATTGAATTAATAAATGACTTTATTGCCTCTGAAAGTGGTGATTGAAGGGGGGAAGTCAGTTGGCTTACAGGGAAGTAGAGTCAACCAAGGGGGTAGGTTTTCATCAAGGAGAAACAAACAGAACTGTCACACCGTAATCGGCTGCCAGGCGATTTGCCTCAACCTCCCACCCCGCCATAAACGTCTCCCCCTTACTCTCACAGGTAATGTGGAGCACACAGCAAGCACCAATAACAATGGTAATATTGGTTTCGCTGTGGTCTAACCTAGTCAGTAAACTATACCAGCAAGCTTTTAAACATCCAAATGCATATTCTACCACCATTCTGCACTTGCTCAGCCTATAGTTGAACTGCTCCTTACTACTGTCCAGGGTGCCTGTGTATGGCTTTATGAGCCATGGCATTAAGGGGTAGGCTGGGTCCTGAAGGATAACTATAGGCATTTCAGCATCCCCAACGGTAATTCAACTGTGAGGGCTGCTCTCATCTTGGTATTCTTGTGCTTCAGGGCAGGGGAAAGCAAGTCACAAAGGTCCATGAAAGTGCCCTTACGCATGCGAAAGTTTCACAGTCACTGGGAATCATTCCAGACTTGCAACACTATGCAGTCCCACCACTCTGTGCTTGTTTCCCGGGCCCAGAATCAGTGTTCCATGGCATGAACCTGCCCCATTATCACCATGATGAACAAATTGCCAGGGCCTGTGCTTCGAGAGAAGTCTGTGTCCATGTCCTCATCACTATCATGATTGCATTGTCATCGCCTCCTCTCCTGCTTTTGCAGGCTCTGCACATACTGCAGGATAATGCGCGAGATGTTTACAATGCTCACAACAGGAGTGGTGAGTTGAGTGGGCTCCATGCTTGCCGTGGTATGGCATCTGCAGGAGAGCAGAGTTGCAGTGGAAGCGGTGGATGATGATGGTTAGCACCGCGCACATTTCCCGATGAAGAACAGACGTTCCCAGGAGCCCATGACAGACAACATGGAGAAATTCGCTATCGAGGCAAGAGCAGGAGAGCAGAGTTGCTGCGGAATCGGTGAATGATGATGGGATGCCACGAGAATAGATATTTATAAAGAACGACGAGAGGACCTGCGAGGTGGATTCATGGCACGAAGAGAGCAGAGTTGCAGCGGAAGCAGTGGTTGGATGGTGACGGTTAGCAGTCCTACTGCACTGTCTGCTGAAAGCAGTATGGTGTCTGCACAGAAAAAAGGCATGAAACGATTGTCTGCCGTTGCTTTCATGGAGGGAGGGGCGACTGATGACATGTACCCAAAGCCACCCGCGACAATGTTTTTGCCCCATCAGGCATTCGGAGCTCAACCCAGGATTCCAATGCGTAGCGGAGATTGCAGGAACTGTGGGATAGCTACCACAGTGCAACGCTCCGAAAGTTGACGCTAGCCACGGTACTGTGGACACACTCCACCGACTTAAGGCGCTTAGTGGGGAGACACACAATCAACTGTATAAAATCACTTCCTAAAAACAGACTTCTATAAATTTGACCTAATTTGGTAGTGTAGACATACCCTTAGCCTACCTAAGATAGAGGATTAAGTTCTCACCAATGTAGAAACATTCACATACTTGGGCAGCACTATCAGCCAGGACAGTGGAACAAGCCAGGACATCCAGAACAAAATCAGTAAAGCCAGGAACACCTTCAGGAGCTTAAATAGAGTCTGGAAATCATCAACATACAAAACCAAAACTAAACCCAAGATTTATCAGAGCTGCATACTTTCAACATTACTTTATAGTGCAGAATGCTGGGGAATGAGAAAGTATGACATGTCCAAACTATCTTCATTCCATTCAACCTGCCTCAGAAAAAAATCCTCCATATCTTTTGGCCCAGAACAATCTCAAACCAAGATCTGTTGACCCAGTGGGGCCAGGAGATATGAGCAGCATCATTTTCAGGAGGTGTTGGAGGTGGATTGGCCATGTGCTTCGGTTGGAAACTGATTCCATCACCAGAGTAGCAGTAAAATGGACACCTGAAGGCAAGCGAAAACGAGGCCGCCTGAAAACGACGTGGCAAAGAGCTGTTGAAGCTGAGCTGTAAAACCTGGGGCACAGCTGAGGAACCCCTGAAAGACTTTCCAGAAACAGATAGGAGTGGAGGAGCTTCGTTGCTGCTCTAAACGCCAGAGGCGTAATGGGATGCTGCTGATGATGATTATATGGCCTATTTCTGTGGTTAGAACTTTAAGATGAAAGTTGTAGATTGAATGGGAAGGAGACTCTGGAAAAATTCCACCACGATTTCAACAGCTTCCACCCCTCCATCAACCTCAGCCTCGACCAATCTACATGGGAGGTCCACTTCCTAGACGCCACGGTGCAAATAAGTGATGGTCACATTAACACCACCCTATACCGAAAACCTACCGACCGCTATGCCTACCTTCATGCCTCCAGCTTCCATCCCAGACACACCACAAGATCCATTGTCTACAGCCAAGGACTGAGGTACAACCGTATCTGCTCTAACCCCGCAGACAGAGACCAACACCTAAAAAATCTCCACCAAGCATTCTCAAGACTACAGTACCCACACGAGGAAATAGGGAAACAGATCAGCAGAGCCAGACGTGTACCCAGAAGCCTCCTACTGCAAGACAAACCCAAGAAAGAAACCAACAGTACTCCACTGGCCATCACATACAGTCCCCAGCTAAACCCCCTCCAACGCATCATCAGGGATCTACAACCCATCCTGGACAATGATCCCACACTTTCACAGGCCTTGGGTGGCAGGCCAGTCCTCGCCCACAGACAACCTGCCAACCTGAAGCATATTCTCATCAGCAACTGCACACCGCACCATAGTAACTCTAGCTCAGGAACCAATCCATGCAACAAACCTCGATGACAACTCTGCCCACATATCTACACCAGCAACACCATCACAGGACCTAACCAGATCAGCCACACCATCACCGGTTCATTCACCTGCACATCCACCAATGTAATATATGCCAGCAATGCCCCTCTGCTATGTACATCGGCCAAACTGGACAGTCTCTAAGGAAAAGGATAGATGGACACAAATCAGACATTAGGAATGGCAATATACAAAAACCTGTAGGAGAACACTTCAACCTCCCTGGCCACACAATAGCAGATCTTAAGGTGGCCATCCTGCAGCAAAAAAACTTTAGGACCAGACTTCAAAGAGAAACTGCTGAGCTCCAGTTCATCTGCAAATTTGACACCATCAGCTCAGGATTAAATAAAGACTGTGAATGGCTTGCCAATTACAGAACCAGTTTCTCCTCCCTTGGTTTTCACACCTCAACTTGCTAGAACAGGGCCTCATCCTCCCTGATTGATCTAACCTCATTATCTCTAGCTTGCTTCTTGCTTGCTTATATATACCTGTCCCTGGAAATTTCCACTACTTGCATCCGAAGAAGTGGGTATTCACCCACGAAAGCTCATGGTGCAAAAAGTCTGTTAGTCTATAAGGTGCCACAGGATTCTTTGCTGCTTCTACAGAACCAGACTAACACAGCTACCCCTCTGATACCGGTCATAGATTGAATGTGCTGTAACATTTTAATAATAGACATCTGTTCTGGTTAAATATGTTGTTTACCATCTGAGGACTACTGTCTGATGTCCTTGTTTGTTTTGTTTTGCCCCATTGTAGACAACTGTTACTACCCATACAAACACAATTAACTGACTTAGGATGGTAGAAAGTACAGTGCTTGGATTCTGTCTGGTACAAGCATGATTGAGCATATAATAGAATTCTGTTTCTGGCTAGGTTACACTACTAGCTAGTCATATGCCATATTAACTTTTAGGGCTTCTCTTGACCTACAAAGTCTTTCAGAATGTTGGTCCAAATTGTCTATGCTTTGGTTATTCCTTACACCACAAACCACATGCTGAAGTCATCTGCTATTAGAATGAGCTGAATTGGGCCCACCTGCAACAGTTCAGTGACCCAGTACTTTTCTCTGAATATCATGTTGTGAATCAGAATCACAGCTTTCTTTTTAAAATTATAGGGCCTGGTCGTAATATGCTGTAAATTGGCATATTGCCATTGCCTTCAATGAAGCCTTGCTGATTTACACCAGCTGAGGATTTGTCCCACTGTCTTTTTTTTTTTTTTTGTATGGCTGTGAGAATAGCATTCAACATATGAGGTGAATGTAAACCAATTCAGTCATGTGTGTCTTATTCTGCAGCGTCTTCTCTATCTTTGAGAGGTAAGAACTGCTCATGTTTGTTCCTATGTGGTATTAACTTATGAATCTTAATGATAATTTAAATATGTGCATTATTACCTATTTTACTGTTGCTCAAACTATGTAAGGAGGAGGGACAATCATATTATAAAGATCAACAAAATCTACTGACCCGTGAATTGATCTTGGGAGAGTAAAACCATTTAAGACTGCTTATTTCTTCTTCAAGTGATTGCTCCTGTGTATTCCACAGTAGGTGTGTGTGCTCGCCACATGCACCGGTGCCGGAAGTTTTTCCCTTAGCAGTACCCGTACTGGGGGAGCACCGTGGCGACCACTGGAGTGGCGCCTGTATATCATGCTATAAGGGGAGCCGCGGGCTCCCCCCACCCTCAATTCCTTCTTGCCGCCAGTGAAGGTAGTCGGAACTTTGTGCTCCAGCTCTGCTGCTGCCCTTCTTCTCGACCTTAGTGGCACCATTGATAGATCGTCCTTTGGTTGTTAGAGTGGGCTTGGGGCATGCTCCGTGCCCCAGGCTTCAAGTCGTGTGACTCCTGTCACTGTTCCATGCCCAGGAGCGACCCTCACGCTGAGTGTCTTTACTGCCTGGGTGAGACTCACATTAGTGACTGTTGCAAGATCTGTAGGTCGTTCAAGCCAAGGACCAAGAAGGAGAGAGACTTTAGACGTAGAGCTCTCCTGATGGAGTCGGTACTGACCCCGACGCCGGTACGCAGATCAGACTCGGGGCCACTTCGACCAGTGACGCTCTCCCTCCCTGTGGTGAACTCCCGCCTCTCTGTCCCCAGTCTCAAAAAAAGGCCGAGAGGAAATACTTTGTGCCGGCGAAGGACCATGAATATCTCTATTCCCACCTAGCACCCAACTTGCTTATAGTGGAATCGGTAAACCACAGAGCGCATCAGGGCCAGCCCGCCCCCACCCCCAAGAACAAAGACGCCAGGAGACTGGACTCCTTTGGCAGAAAATGTTATTTGTCGGCTAGTTTCCAGCTTCGGGTAGCCAACCACCAGGCCTTACTGAGGAGGTACGACTTCAACCTGTGGGAGTCCCTGCCTAAATTTGAGCCCCTCCTCTCATACTGGGATAGGAAAGACTTCAAGGCTCTTGTGGAAGAGGAGTCGGCGGCAGCTAAGCAGTGTCTGATGCTGCTGACACGGCGGCCCGCTCGATGGCTTCCATGATCGCCATGCGCAGGGTGTCGTGGCTCTTGTTGTCCGGGCTGTCATCGGAGGCCCAGTCTCTGATGCAGTACTTCTCGTTCGATGGCAAGGCGCTCTTTGCAGACCAGACGGACGTCAGGCTGCATGGGATGAAATATTCCTGCACCACCTTGCAGACCTCGGGCCTCTATGTCCCCCCGGCTAAAGACAAGGCCAAATCGCTCCCAGGGGCTCAACCTGAGAGGAGCAGATATGAGCCCCCGTACAAAAGACCCAGAGACCAGAAGAGTCGGTCTCAGCGGCAGTCCTGCTCTGCCCCGCAGCCTGGACCATCTAAGGGCAAGAGGTAGGGAAAGAGGCGGGTTTGACTATTTGCAGAGGGGCACCGGGCCTGTTGCCAGGGAGGCCCTCCTATTAATAAAGTTTGTGTTCTGCAACCGCTTGTCTGCCTTCCTCAGGGCGTGGTCCCGTATAACTTTGGACCAGTGGGTCCTCAGTACCATTTCCAAGGGCTACATATTGCAGTTCACCTCACCCCCGCCAAATCACCCACCCTCCAGGATGGCCCCGGGGGACCTGGAACATGTCCGCCTCCTGGGTCAGGAGGTGGATCGGCTGCTTCACCTGGGGGCGGTGGAAAGGGTACCGGTTCAGTTCCAGGGCAAAGGGTTCTACTCCCATTACTTTCTGATCCCGAAAGCGAAAGGGGGTCTCAGGCCTATCCTGGACCTGCGCGGCCTGAACAGGTTCCTAATCCGTTCCAAGTTCCGCATGGTGTCCCTGGCCTCTATTATTCCCTCCCTGGAGCCAGGGGACTGGTATGCGGCCCTGGACCTTCAGGACGTGTACTTTCACATCCATGTCTTCGAAGGGCACAGACGCTTCCTCCGATTCATGGTAGGGATGGACCACTGCCAATTTGCGGTCCTCCCCTTTGGCCTCTCCACAGCTCCCAGAGTCTTCACGAAATGTATGTCTGTGGTGGCGGCCTACCTCAGGTGGGAGGGGGTACAGATCTTCCCTTACCTAGATGACTGGCTCCTCAAGGGTGAGTCTCGTTTCCAAGTGCAGTCCCAAGTGGAGCTGCTCCTCTTGACATGCCTGGTCGTGAACGAGACCAAATCAATATTAGTGCCCGTTCAGTGCATAGAGTTCATTGGGGCCCTGCAAGACTCCTCCAGGGCCACAGCCTCTCTTCCCCTAGACCGGTTCGAGACCCTAAGGGATCTCATTGCCTGGGTCACGACCTTCCCAATGACCACAGCAAGGGCGTGTCTCCGGATTCTGGGACACATGGCGGCATGCACTTGCATGGTGGACCACGTCAGACTCCGCATGAGGCGCCTCCAGATATGGCTGGCCTCCCAATTCTCCTAAGCTCATGAGAGTATGGACAAGGCTCTCACGGTTCTGCCCCTGGTACTGGGTTCCCTGCTCTGGTGGTCCTGCCCGACCAATATGTTGCAAGGGGTTCCCTTCAGAGAGGCCAACCCGTCCATAGACCTGGTATCCAATACCTCGGATGGGGAGCCCACACGGGGAACGTGCAGACCCAGGGACTGTGGTCAGCCCCGGACTTGCCTTTTCACATAAACATTAAGGAGCTCAGGGCAGTTCGACTGTCACGCGTGGCTTTTCTCACGCACCTCCATGGCAAGGTGGTCAGAGTCCTCACGGACAACACCGCCGCCATGTACTATATCAACAGGCAAGGCGAGACTCACTCCCTAGCCCTCTGCTGGGAAGCCCTGAACTTATGGGAGTTCTGTATAGCCCACAGTATCTCCCTAAGGGCGGCTCATCTCCCGGGTGTCCGCAATACGCGAGCAAACCGCCTCAGCAGGGTCTTCTCCCCCCAGTATGAATGGTCGCTCCACCTGTAGGTCGCTCTTCCAAGAGTGGGGAGCTCCCCAGATCGACCTGTTTGCAACCTGTCAGAACCGGCGTTACCCCTGGTTCTGCTCCAGGGGAGGGGTGGGGGAAGGCACGATCCCCGACGCATTCCTCTTGAGCTGGTCGGGCCAGCTCCTCTGTGCCTTTCCCCGTTCCCCTCATCGCCAAGATCCTTCAGAAGGTGAAAGCGGACAAGGCAGAAGTCATTCTCATAGCCCCGGTGTGGGCCCACCAACACTGGTACGGGCCCCTCCTGCGCCTCTTAGCGCCCCCCCCCCAAGGGCGCTACCACTCCGCCCGGACCTCCTCTCCCAGGATGGAGGGTGCATCCTCCATCCCAATCTGGCCGCGCTCCACCTGACAGCGTGGATGCTCCATGGCTGAATGAGGAGGGGAATAGGTGTTCAGAGCGAGTAAGGCGAGCCCTCCTTCCCCTTTGTCAGAGTTGTCCGGCAAAAAGGAACCGAGGCTATGGGGAGCCCGCGGCTCCCCTTATAGCACGATATACAGGTGCCATTCCAGGGGTCGCCGCAGTGCTCCCCCAGTATGGGTACTGCTAAGGGAAAAACTTCTGGCACTGGTGCACATGGCGAGAATGCACACCTACTGTGGAATAGACAGGAGCAACACATCTCGAAGAATGCCAGTTACGGAACAGGTAACTGTCCTTTCACTAGTGACAACACATGCTACACTGTGCCTCAGTCATTTAGCAACCCTTCTCTGAAGCTCCTTGTATAGTGATGTAAAGCATGCTACCATCCAGTATTTTATGGGAAGCAACATAGTCTAAGAGATGGGGCACCGGATTGGCAGTCCGGAGACCTGTGTTTTGTATTTTGGTTTCATCACTGACCTGCTCTGTGTCCTTAGTGAGGTGAAGTGACTTGCCTATCTATAAAATGAAGATAACAATTCAAAGCTCTTGTGTTCTGAATAAGTGTGAAGTATTAGTATTATTTATATAAAATATATAAATTTAAGGTTCACTTGTTTATCCTTTGCTTCCAATCATTAGATTGACTGCAGACTATGTTAAACTTTTGGACTCTTTCCTGGAAGGGTCTTGAGCACCCTTTATCTAGTTAGGCGATTTATAAATTGAAACTGTATAAAAACAAAAAGAGCATCCTGTAGAGAGAGACTGACATTAATTACTTCACCAATAGTTATGCCACTGAACCTATGAGACAGCTCCACAGTTGATATGAGAGGACAGGTTTGAGCCATGAGAGACTATTGGACTGCACTACTGAGAGGAGACAAATGTTTTTTTCATTGTTTTGGCTTGTACACTGTGCCTATCAACATATTTCTATGTGTATATATTACACCCACACAGTAATAATTAACCTGATAGGTAGCTGTTGTCAAAGTGTTCAGTTCTCTGACAAAACAGATATTGTGAAGGCTGAATTTGAAGGGGGGAATAGATGTGCTAAAAATGATGAACCAAAGTTTTAGAATATTACATTCAAAGGTTCAAGCATAACTTACCCATTTCATTCCCAAGTGTATCTGCACAAATGACCCATTATGAATCTAAATAGTCATATAACTATGCAAATTACTGTGCATGCTTATTTGTAGTTATTGAGCACCCAGATTATGAATGTATAATTCTACAGATTTGATCCAGGACCTTCTCTGCCTTTGCTGCCTCTTTGGAAATGTGCAGTTAAATTAATCACCAAATAGAATTAATTCCTCATTATCAGTAGTTTTCTTTTTTCTCCGAAATATGGATTGTGGTATTCCTCACATTGGGAGCAACCCCGTAGTGCTGGCTCACTGTCCTGCTACAGACCAGTCAGGTTGTTATCCATCCTGATTTTGTGGTGAATTTTGAAAGTCCCCGTAAGGCTTTCCAAATGTTTGAATTGTCTTGAAATACCATAGATGCTGTTAGTGTCATCACAGCCTGATGTCATGATACAACATCATGTTACAATGACCTTTGCAACGTGACACATCAGCATAAAATGGTGACTGAAAGGGGGGGGGCTCGGGGGCTGCCGCCCAGGCAGCTGCGGCTGCGCCGCGCGCCGCCCGCCGTTCCCGCGGTCGGTCCCTGCCTCCTGTGGAGCTCGCTCCGGCGCGCGGCGGCGGCATGCGGGCGGGGGACAGGACCCGCGCCTGCGCGCGCGCCTGCGGGAGCTCCGAGCCCGCGGGGAAGACGGGACCGCGCGCGCGCATGCGCTGCGCCAGGTCCGGCGTCCCGGCTCCCCCCTACCAGGCGCAGGCATGCCAGAGCTCCTCCCAGCCAAATGCCGCCCGCCCGAAGCGCCGCCCGCGCGCGCTTGGCGCGCGCTGGTGTCTAGAGCCGCCCCTGACTGAAAGACAACACTAAACAGAAATTGAACAACAGAATCACAATGTTTACTTCAGTTTTCCCTCAACTGGCAGCAAAAGGAAGCAGCACTGCTCATTCCACTGCATCAGGAAGGAAAAAGCAATTCCATGAGAACTAGCCATGTTTCAATCCAAAACATCCATATGGTGTTGGTAAACCAGGAGTATGAGTTTTCTCCTCTTGTATGCAGTTTGTTGATACCAGAAACCCAGCCCAGCCAACATGCTGTTTCTGCAGCTCTGCCAGGAAAAAAACAAAAAGTTGATATGACTGTGCTAATATCTACTCAGCTGTATCAGTCTACAGTCTGTCAAAAAGTCTTGTAAAAACACAATCGAAGTTCTGAGTCTACTCAGAGTTGTAAAGGACTTTGTATTGTGTGGAATTTTTCACACTTTAACACTTCTTTGTTATATATGTTAGATGAAAGAGTAAAATTAATTTTACTTTTTGGTTTAATGACCAATTTATTAGAAATTTGAATTCAAGATATTTTAATGTTTAATAAATATTGTATTTATATTTTCGGGATAAAATAAATTTCAGTGCCACGGGGGAAAAGATGCTTCTGTTCTCTCTCTTCATGGTTCAGTAGCCTACATTTCAAATTAGAGAACCAGTAGGCTGAGAGAGATACCTATAGGATGTGCAACTGATTTGTTCTAATCCCATGTTCCTTAATTATTTCCAAAATCACCATATTTTTACTTCTTTGGCTCCTAAGTCTAAATTGTAATGCCTCTGAACAACAGCTTTTATATTGAAAATATTTGTAGATTGTAAATCTTAAATAGTTTGGCTTCTGGGAGTCTGTTTGCTGCAGCTGCACTGTATTCTCCCTCCATTTACCTATGCACAGGGTAGGGAGGAAATAGAGAGAACAGGTTTCTACCTGGTTGACTTGGCAGTGTGTGAGCATTCTTTGTTTTATTTCATCTAGGTAGTCACCCTATGTATGCTTGCAATTACCGGTAAATAACAGTATGTGCCCTTTTCAGCTTGCACAATGAGAATTCCTCCAATCCTTACTCACATTTGCTGTCCCACTCCAGTGGGATTATGCACATGAGTAAGGGCTGCAAGATCAGGTCTCTATTTAGCAGGATTCAGAATATATCTAGACAATTGTAAGCTTTTTGTTACGTATGGCTTGCCCCAGCACTCACTGATCTTTACAGAAATGCTGATACCAGTTTAAAAGGGTAGCTTTTTTGGTTGTTTTTCTACTCTTATTTAAAATAGATTTTTCTCTTGTGTGGTAGCTTTTTCTCTAGTCTCACTGCTGAAAATCTCCCAACGCATACACATACTCAAATTCTCTTTTATATATCTCCCCTCTGGTATTACCTTATAGTAATAGTCTTGAAAATGCATGCATTAGTGCCAAGTAAAAGAATCAAAACATTGTAGTCTCACACTACCTCATAAGCATCCTGATTAGTTTGAAATAACGTGTATTTTTAATAAAGTAATTGCAGGTCATGTTGTTTTATAACTCCTTGGTTCACAAGCAGAGCAAAATAAAAAACCAGCTCCCACCCCCCTACATAGTATTGGTCTGTAGGATTCAGCTGCCAACAAAATTATGCTTGGCAATGGACTACAGGTCAGATATTCAAAGGAATTCAGGTGCCTAGAGATTTTCAAAAACGCCTAGATGCCTAACTCTCATTGATTTAAAAAAGTTTAATTTTCCTTTTGTCATATTCCAAAATGACTGAAATGCTTGATCAAACATCCAAAATATTTACCTTCAGACAGAAATCAAGCTTAGAAAATTTCAGCCCTAAAGCTTAGTTCTGGGAAGTTATGAGCAAATGAAAACTGAGAGCTATGAAGAAAGTGTGAGAAATCTGAACTACAGTGAGTTACAACAATGCCTTCAAATATTACAAGAATGTAGAGTCATGTGCTTTGCTCAGAAGTAATAACTGGCAGTTTTCTTAATGCTTTTCACTTAAGCAAATATTTTGTATGTCTTGAATTGGAAAAAGTAGTAGCCTCAAGTTAGGGGGGTTAATCTCTTAAAGCTAATAAATAAAGGAATCTATAACTCCAGTCCCTAGGTGGTACTTGCGAGTTGTCTCTGTTCAGTACTAGCTCATGTGACATAGCCTTAATCTCTAAGGAGTATCTTTGTGGTACCCTTAAGGTATAGCCTTTTATGATTGAGGTTTGAAGGTGCTCAAATAATCAAATTTCTGAAGTGTCTAAGCCTGCAACCATCCAACAGATGTCATAACAGCTCTATACCCTTGTATTTTGGATTTAAAACTGCTAAATGAAATTCTAGCTTAAAACATTTGGAAAAGCATCTCTCTATTCATGTACCCTCTTCAGAGAACTGTTTAGTCATTTCCAGACTGATTAGAAGTATTGTCAGGAAAATGGCGTTATAGTAGGTAATTTTTTCTAACAGAAAAATATCTAAAGAAGGTCTGGAAAATGATGGTTTTTCTGATGTAACCATAAGACACTAAGCTGCTTTTTCCTCCTTTTTGTCCTTTCTGAACATATTTAGTTTCTCCTTGGAAACTTATTTTCATCCATAGTTCATAGACTAGAGATGATTGTTCACTAAATATCTCTTGAGGAAGCCTTTCCTTGATTCAAAGGAGTCAACATAGTCTGTAAATCACTCCAAGCTTATAAGCACTTTTGAAAAGTCCAAGACAATTTTCCTGTTTCCTCTAACTTTATCTTTGTTCTTGATAGACATATTGGTAATGTTTGTAATATCTCTGTGACTGTCAGTGTAATGAACAATTTCTGATAGTCACATTCCACAGAGAGAGACCCAAATGGATGATGTTCATTAGTTTATAACTTCCCATCTAGATTAGGTCATTCAGGAGAAATTTAGTTCTTTTCTTGAAAACATAGCTTAAACTAGAGATTAGAAGTTGACTTTCCACTTGGTGCAGTTGCTAATGGATTTTTTGATTTCTCCCCCCCCCCCTCCACACACCTATCTTAAATCATTTTAACTAAAAGATTTTCCTCTTACATCTGTATTGTGAAATTATTTTTACTTACATAGTTCTTTTCTCAAATAATCACCCTACTTTTTCTGTACAGTCCAAATATAGGACTTTTTACTGTCCAGTGGAATGAAGATGAGACTGCTGGATACATCACTCTTTAGCTCTCCTTTCCAATAACTGGACATAAAACAGATTTACAGCTTCAAAGAAGACTTTCTGCTTTTCCTCCCACAACAGTTAGTGCTATGTTGTAGCTTCAGCACAGATTAGGAAGTGGGGTGGAGGTATAAAAGAATAGGTTGAAAGGGTCGGTGAAATGACAGTTATTCCAAGTGGACAGATCTGCTCTCTTGTGGTTTCACCTTCCTAAAAGCCACTTGGCATAGGCTATTGGTTGGAACAATGCCGTTAAGTAAGCACCATTTTTTTGATGCACAGTTATCTTGAACAGATATAGCCACTGGATGAAAATATATCACACTTGGATGCTGTTGATAAATTGACCAATAAAATCTAATAGAAAATTCTGTTGCTTCGGGTGCTTGTTCATGTCCGTTCCAATTGGGGGAGGAGGCGCGCGCACCCACCCACACACCCAGCCACACACACACACACACACAGCTGGAACAGCATCTGTCAGGTTGGCCTGCGTGCCCCTTGGTGTCGTGCATTCATGGCACTCAATATAGAACCTTGCTGACCCCCTCCCCCAGTTCTTTCTTACCACCAGTGAAGGTTAGCTGGAACATCCCATAGCTCTTGCTTTAGCAAGGGCCTTATCAGTGTCATTTGTTTATAGTTCTTCTGTAGTTAGTAGTAGTTTACTGTTAGTTTAGAGTGTGTTGGGGTTCCCTCCCTGACTCCCCAGAGCCGTGGTATGCTGTGGTCCCCGGGATTCAAAAAGTGTGAGGTCTGCGCCAAGCGAATGTCAAAAAGTGACCCTCACACCACATGTTTAAGCTGCCTGGGTGAGGATCACAAAAAGGACCGTTGCAGAATCTGGTTTCACCCCAGAACTTTGAAAGAGAGGAAGCGGTGGCTCAAAGTTCTGCTCACCGGCAGCGGTGCTGACAGCACCGCCGACAGCACCACCTACAACCCTGCCATGGTTGTCTTCTGTCCCAGCACTGAGGGGCATGACACTGTCCGGGTTGTCACCAGCCCGGGATCCTCACGATTCGTGGTACCCCTTGGGTGCTGATGGAAGGGAACAACCGCCCGTTTCAGGCACTTCTTCCTCTTCCTCGCCAGATGAGGCGCTGGTGGGCACCGCTATAGTCTCAACCCTAGAGGACAACAGAGTGTTGCAGCAGCTGCTGTGGCGAGTTTCCGAGGGCTTGGTTATTCAGGCAGAGGAGGTAGTGGAGGACGCAGCTCCCATGGTGGATATCCTCGCCCCCTCCAGACCTGCACGCACTGCTCTGCCTCTTATCAAGACTGTATTGGACATGACCAAAACTTTATGGCAGACTCCATCTTCGTTTCCCCCCACAGTTAAGCGCAATGAAAGGTGCTATTTTGTGCCATCTCCGGGCTACGAGCATCTATACTCGCACCCGCCGCCTGATTCCCTTGTCATGTACACTGCCAATCAGTGGGGACCCTCCCCTAAGAACAGAGAGGCGAAAAGACTCGACCTTTTTGGAGGAAGGTCTATTCTACAAGCGGGTTGCAGCGTTGCATTTTGAATCAGCAGGCCATTGTTGGCCTTGGTCAAGGAGGGTAAGCTCATCTTCCAAGCTTCCCTGCAGGCTGTGCTGGACGGAGCTGATGCGGCCACGAGGGTGTGGCGGCTATGAGAAGAGGCTCCTGGTCTCCCTTTCGAGGTCAAACAGACACTACAGGACCTTCCCTTTGAGGGTGTGACTCTGTTTTCCAAAAAGATGGATAAAAGGCTTCACAGCCTGAAGGACTCAAGAGCCACTCAAGTCCTTGGGCCTTCACACCCCCGCCACGCAGCGGAAACACTTCAGGCCGCAACTTTCGCTGCAGTTCTACCAACAACAAAACGATTCCAGGAGGAGGAATAGGAACTGCAGGAAGAGGCCGCACCTGTCCTCAGGTAAGGGCTCTAGCCAATCCAAGCCACCTTTGTGCCCAAACAGGCCTTTTTGAAGGTGCGATTGAGGACGGTATACCAGCACAAGGACTGGATCCACGGCGCCTTACCTTTTTGTCCCAACTATCTCCTTTCTACCCTGCATGGTCCCGCATCACATTGGACCGTTGAGTGCTCCGCACAGTAGAGAGGGGATATTCCATCCAATTCTGTGCCCCCCAACCCCACCCTTCCACCCTCGCTTCCCCATGCCTCTTCAGGAACCTCTCTCACAAGCAACTCCTTGTACAGGAGGTGCACTTGCTCCTGTCGATAGGGGCAGTGGAAGAATTTCCTCAGGAGCAGAAGGGCAAGGGCTTCTATTCCCGGTATTTCCTAATACCGAAAGCCAAAGGCTGGCTCAGGCCCATCCTAGACCTGCGGGAGTTCAACAAGTTCATGAAGAAACACAAGTTCTGCATGGTCTCTCTCATGTTCCCATACCTTGACGACATGCTCATCAAGGGCCACTCCAGGTCTCAAGTGGAGGCACAAGTTGACTTCATAAGAATGATGTTCGACAAACTGGGCCTTCTCCTGAATGTGGGGAAATCTATGCTGCCCCAGTTCAGTGGATAGAATTTATTGGGGTGGTGCTGGACTCTACACAGGCCAGGGCATATCTCCCGGAAGCATGACATCATTTGATGTCTCAGGCAGTTCCCCACCGGAATTGCCTGAAACTTCTAGGACACATGGCCACTTGTATCTATGTGGTGCAGCATGCCAGACTCAGACTTCTACCTCTTCAGTTGTGGATAGCGTTGGTGCATCAGCCAGTTCAGGACACCTTGAACAGGATTGTGACCCGGCCTCGCCAGTTCCTCAACTCCCTCCAGTGGTGACTTGACCCTCACATAGTATGTACAGGGGTCCCCTTCACCAGCCCTCAGCTGTCTCTCTCACTAGTGACAGATGCATCAGCACTGGGCTGGGGAGCACATCTGGGAGATCTCAGGACTCCAGGCCTCAGATCTCAGGCGGAGTTCACTCTCCACATCAATGTCAGGGAACTGAGAGCAGTGCTCTTGACATGCTAGACTTTCCAAACCCACATATCAGGGAAATGTATGTCAGTAATGACAGACAACACCACAGCAATGCTCTATATCAACAAACAAGAGGGTGCACTCTCCACTCTCCTGTGCCAGGAAGCCCTCATGTTTTGGGACTTCTGCATAGAACATTCAATGCACCTGCAAGCATCATACCTCCCCGGGTTGCAGAACGAGTTGGCAAACTATCTCAGCTGGTCATTCCACAGCAACTAGCAGTCCTTATGCCCGGACCTCGTGAACTCAATCTTCCAACGATGGGGCTTTCCCTAGATAGACCTGTTCTCCCCACGACGCAACAGGAAGTGTCAGCAGTTTTGCTCCTTCCTGAATCACAGCCCAGGCTCCATCGTGGACGCGTTCCTCCTCCCATGTGGAGGCCATTTCCTATACATGTTTCCGCCTATTCCGCTCATTCACAAGGTACTGCTCAAAATACAAAGGGAACAAGCCTCAGTGATATTGATAGCTCCAGCCTGACCTCGTCAGCACTGGTACACATCACTCCTGGAAATGTCCATGGACACCCCAGCCACCTTGCCGTTCTTCCCAGACTTATTGACCCAGAATCATGGTGGTCTCCAGCACCTGGACCTCGAGTCGCTACACCTCACGGCATGGAAGCTCAATGGCTGAACCTTATGGAGCTTTCCTGTTTTGACCTGATCAGACAAGTCCTTCTTGGCAGTAGAAAGCCCTCCACCAGGGCTACCTACCTGGCCAAGTGGAATAGATTCTCAGTCTGGTAGATGCAACATGGTTCATCACCTGCCCTTGCCTCGATACTGCATATATTGATCGATCTTCTCCACATCAAGCAGCAGGGGCTGTCCATGTCATCAATAAGGGTTTATTTGGCTGCTACCTCAGCCTTCCATTCAGCAAATCGGTCTTTGCCAACCCTATGGTCAGCTGTTTCTTCAAAGTCTTGACAGGCTATACCTGCACGTCTGACAGCTGGTCCCAGCCTGGGACCTCAATCTGGTTCTTTCCAGACTGACGGGACCGCCCTTTGAACCACTGGCAACATGCTCCCTGCTCTCTCTCTCTTACAAGGTGGCGTTTCTGATACTGATAACCTCAGCCAGGAGGGTATCCGAGTTCAAGGCCCTAACATCTGAGCCTCCTTACACCGTGTTATACAAGGACAAGGTTCAGCTCAAGCCACATCCAGCTTTCCTCCCAAAGGTTGTTTCCCAATTTCACATCAACCAGGACATCTTCCTCCCTGTGTTCTATCCTATGCCTCGCTCAGGTGGCAGGGAGCAGAGGCTTCACTCACTGGATGTCCGCAGAGCGCTGGCCTTCCACACTGAGAGAATGAAACCGTTCCAAAACTCTATTCAGCTGTTTGTGGCCATAGCAGACAGGATGAAGGGTCTTCCAGTCTCCTCCCAATGAATTTCATTGTGGATCACGTCCTGCATCCAGAAGTGCTACCACCAGGCAGGGGTACCTGTCCCTCTGCTCATGGCGCACTCCACCAGGGCTCAGGCTTCTCCAGCTGCATTCCTGGCACAGGTTCCCACTCAGGAAATATGCAGGGTGGTGACATGGTCCTCCATACGTTCACTGCACATTATGCGATTACCCAGCAAGCCAGAGCCGAAGCGGCCTTCGGTAGAGCAGTGCTCCAATCAGTGGACAACTCTGACTCCAATTCCAGAACTTAGGCTTGGGAGTTACCTGATTGGAATTGATATGAACAAACACTTGAAGAAGAAAAAAGGGTTACTCACCTTCTTGTAACTGTTGTTCTTCAAGATATGTTGTTCATGTCCATTCCAATACCCACCCTCCTACCCCTCTGTTGGAATAGCCAGCAAGAAGGAACTGAAGGGGTGGCGGATTGGCAGGTCTCTCTATTGAACGCCATGAAGGCATGACTCTAGGGGATGCCCAGGCTGACCCAACGGATGCTGCTATGGGAAAAATCTTCTGACTGCCCTGCACATGCGTGTGCACACCTGATTGGACTGGACAAGATCAACACATCTCGAAGAACAAACGTTATGAGAAGGTAACGGTTTTTTCTAGTTTAGTATATTTCTCAAATTGTCTTAAAAGTCCAGAGTCCATAAAGAATGTGTAACAGTTCTCTCCCTATCCTGACCCCATCAAAAGACTGTTTGCAAGTCAGAAAGCTCCATTTACATTCTAGATGTTCAAAAATACAGCCACATGCAGAAATAAGAACTCCTATATGGTTGAAAGCTGCTTCAGACAGTACCAGTTAAAAGTTCAGTTATCTATTGAAGTTCTGTATTTGCAGCATGAAATATAAGGGCAGCAGCAAAATAGATTTAAGTACCCAGTGCTTTCAGATGATGCTCAGATGTCCCAACATAAATCGGCCATCAGAATTCATCAGACTTCTATATCCATTTCATAATCTAACGGAATTGTCTTTCACCGCTACCACAGTGTGATGTATAACTTTAGCTGTTCTAAATGTTCCTCTATTTTTAGACTACAAGTTAGCAAGAAACTTACTGTAGTGAGTAACTTTAACAATAAAAGAACTTCCTTCTCTACCCACTCGGACGGTAACCATTTCACTGACATATTACATATTTGCAACAGCACAGTTCACAGTTATGCAATAGGCTGAATAAGAGATCAGTCTGGCCTGATGCTCTACTATATACCTAATTGGTACTAATATTTCCTAACACAAGCACAACCTATTGAATATTATCCTTTACATAGTGTTGTAGCCGTGTTTATCCCAGGATATTAGAGACAATGTAGTGAGGTAATATCTTTTATTGGGCCCGCTTCCTTTACATAGTCCATTCAAACTGTGAAACCTTCACTATGATTAGCACTGCAGAATATCTTGGAGGAACTGTGTTAAATGAACATCAGTTGATTGTATGTACAACCTGAATTTATTTACAAAGTATTTTATATAAACTCTGAATATGAGGAAATCATGGCAGTCAGAGAATACAGCATAATAATACCAAAAGAAAGACTTGGGATGTGCTCCTGCCTAATGCATCCCAAATTTTTTCATCTGTGAAGGAAAGAGTGAAAGATGCATTCCCATCTGTTTATAACCAACCAGACTTAAGTCTGCCATAAAGAGACATAACTATCTCCACTTCATTCACAGATCTCTATATTTTCCATAATAGTTCTTGTCCATTTGTATTATAGATGAATAAAGGGTAATTTAAAATGTATCCTCCAGTACAATAAGCCATACTATTTTCCATATGGTATGGATAAAACAAAAAACAATAATGGCACTGCAAAGTATAATTTCAGTATAGCAATCCAGCTGGATATAGCTTGTGACTAAAACAAGGTAAACCAAGAGGTAAAACATGTGCTCTATAAATAGTTCTCTGATGCCATTTCCTTAACCTCTTGTCATTGTCAGTTACTTTTTAGCCAAAATCTGTCTGTATCCATCAGTGAGAGAAACTTATGGCCTTCAAAGCAGATCTTAGTTGAGGAGTATAAAGAGAGGTCCCAGGCTCTGGAACCTAACATGCTGGTCACTGCTTTGACTACACAATCCTTTCATATGTTGTAAACTTACACTAAAATCAAAACTGCTAGAAGATCTAATACACGGGTATACCCATGAGGCAGCACTGCTAAGAGAAGATGGAGTAACTGTTTACATTTGGACAGTGTGCTGTGGACTATTAACTAGATCTTACAAATTGGTATTTGAATTGTAGCTCTGGCCCTTTTGATTCCTTGCAGGTTAAAGAAAGTGGTATTAGTAGGTGAGATATCCATAAATATAAGACAATTTCCATATAAGGCTTATTATACTCGTGTGGAAATGTGACTTCATTAGGTTACGGTAATTTCTGTATAATTTAAATGATTCTTGATTAATGTATTTTAATGATAAAAAATTTTTAAAAGTCCCCGTGTTAAGTTTTGCAGAACTCTCCCACTTCTCTAGTATTTGTCTCATATCCTAAATTACCAGATTTGGGGATTTAAAAAAAAATCTGGAATTTGGTTGGGCTGAAAGTAAGTACGGGCAGGAGAATGAAGTTTGTCGTGTCATGATTAGAGTTGGTCAGAAAATATTGTGAATATTTTTCTGTTTTTCATTTAAGTTATTTTTCAACAAATTTTCAGAACAGCTCTAGTTATGTTGCAGAATGATGTCGTGTCATGTCATGACATGATATGATGATGTATCATAACTATATCAATCTGTGCTGCAAAGAACACTTTCAGATGGCGGAAATGTATTTGAGTTTGGGATATCTTACTTCAGAAAAATAAATGCCCTTTCACTTTTATTCCCTCCTTCTTATTTCCACTCATCCCATTTGTTTCCTCTGTTACAGGGGGCACTGCTTCTGCTCCTGTTCTTCCGGCTTTGTGAACAGTAATTTATTTACCTTTGGGCCAAAGCACAAGGCAGGAATAAATAAGGGACAATATCCAACAATTAAAAAGGGGGGTGGGTGGGAGAGAAGAATAAATGGATAACTTTTCATAAGTGATTTCATATTTTATTTTGATTTGACTTGTGTGTATTTTGTTATGACCCAGGAATGGGTCTCCAATCATTTATACAGTGTGTTCAGTGCATTCTTACATCATTCTACATATTCTTACAACAGCGACCCCCACACGCAGTGCCTGTTTTGTCTCAGTGCGGCCCACTTAAAGAGCATTGTTTGATTTGTAAATCATTCAAAAAGAGGACCCAGGTGGCCTGGGACCTTTTGCCTCAAGCAACACCTATTTGAAGCGGCCATGTGGCCTGACCCGGTACTGAGACCCTCTTCGGGTCAAAGATTGGCCTCCAGCTCAGAGAGCACTTCCACCTCTTGTTCTAATCTAATCTTCTCAAGATTGTAAATTCAGGGATTTACTGTTTTTATTACTCTCAAGTGAAGTAGTCTCATATTCCTAAAACCACAATGGCAGGATACACTAATTCTAAGAAGAAATAGACATTGTAAGTGGGTTTCACACGACAAAATTTATTTAAAACAAATCAATGTATATGAATGTCAACAAAGAAAAAGAAAATATTCTTTAAATTCGGTTGTTGCATGCCTGTACTACATCTGGCAGACACATTGGTGTTGCTCTGGTTTTATCCCCGAGGGCACAGTCTTCACTACTGACTTGGCAGTCTTATTCTCCACACCCAATATCTGCCATTTTCAGTTTGAATGTAGGACATGCGGTAGTTATTAGTGTATATCTGCACATGATACAAGGCCTGATTCAGAAAAAGATGCTTTTTATGCCATATTAGATTACATTGTATCTAGTACATCACCCTGACTTCATATTGTCATCTTAGGAGATATGAACGTGAGAACTGACAATGATAGGACTGGATTTGAATTGTTACTGGGACCACACAGCTTACCAGAAGAGAGACCAGATAATGATGCATATTTTATTAGAATTTGCTTCCCTACACTGACTATTTTTAATGGCTAACTGGTTTCATCATAAGAATTGCCATATATACATTTCAATATCCATCAGGCAGCAATTCAACCTTGGATCACATTCTAGTTTGGAGACTTTTAACTAAATTCATCTGGGATGTATGTGTATTTAGAGGTGCTGATCTTGCTCTGGAATCTGTTCGACTCATAGATTTTAAGGCCAGAAGGGAACATCATGATCATCTAGTCTGATCTCCTCCCATCATAGGTCACAAGACTTCAGTGAAGTCCTAAAATCTTGATTTAAAGACTTCAAGTTACAGAGAATCCACCACTTACTCTAGTTCAGACTAGCAAGTGACCAATGACCTATGCTCTGGAGGAAGGTGAAAAAAACCCAGGGTCTCTGCCAATCTGACCTGGGGGGGAAATCCTTCCTGACCCCAAATATGGTGATCAGTTAGACCCTGAGCATGTGTGTGAAACCCACCAGCTAGACACCTGGGAAAGAATTTTCTGTACTAACTCAGAGTCATAGAAGTGTAGGACTGGAAGGGGCCTCAGTAGGCCATCTATTCCAGTCCCCTGCATTTTAAGGCAGGACTATGAAAAATTAGACCATTCCTGACCAGGTCTTTGTCTAACTTTTATCTTAAAAACCTCCAGTGATGGAGATTTCAAAGCCTCCCTAGGCAATTTGTTCCAGTGCTTAACTACCCTGACAGGAAGATTTTCCTAATGTCCAACCTAAACCTCTGTTGCTGCAATTTAAGCCCATTGTTGCTTGTCCTAGCTTCAGAGGTTAAGGAGAACAATTTTTCATCCTCCTTGTAACAACCTTTTATGTACTTGAAAACTGCTATAATGTCCTCTCTCAGTCTTCTCTTCTCTAGATTAAACAAACCCAATTTTTTTCACTCTTCCTCACAGGTCATATTTTCTAGACTTTTTTTTTCTCTCCTTTGGACTTTCTCCAGTTTGTCCACATCTTTCCTGAAATATGCCCAGAATTGGACACAATACTCCAGCTGAGGCCTTGTTGGCATGGAGTAGTGGAAGAATTACTTTTCGTGTTTTACTTACAATGCTCCTGCTAATATAGGGGTGGGCAAACTTTTTGGCCTGAAGGCTGCATCAGGTTTCATAAATTGTATGGAGGGCCGGTTGGGGAGGTGGTCGTGGCCTGGCCCCCACCTCCTATCTGCTACCCCCTGGACTCCTGCCCCATCCAACCCCCCCGTTCCCTGATGGCCCCTCTGGGACCTCTGCCCCATCCACACACCCCCACTCCCTGGCCCTTGACCATCCCTGGACCCCCGCCACCCCATTCAATCCCTCCTCTCATTCCTGATGGCCCCCCTGGTACCCCTTCCCCATCCAGCCCCCCTTCTCCCTGTCCCCTGACTGCCCCCTGCCGCCCCATCCCAACCCCTCCTCCTTCCTGACTGCCCCTCTGGAACCCCTGTCCCCATTCAGCCCCCTGTTCCCACCACCACCCCAACCCCTATCCACACCCCCGCCCCTAACCACCACCCCGCACTCCCCTGCCCTCTATCAACCCTCCCCCCCCCCGCTCCCTGCCCCCTTACCATGCTGCCCAGAGCACCGGTGTCTGGTGGCGCTGTAGCTGGGCCATGCCGCCGCTGCCGCCACCACCACGCAGCACAGAGCACTGGGTCAGGCTGGGCTCTGCAGCTGCGCTGCCCCAGGAGCTCGCTGCCCCAGGAGCTCACTGCCTCGCCACCCAGAGCATTGCGCCGGCAGCAGAGCGAGCAAGCTGAGGCTGCGGGGAAAGGGGGAGAACGGGGGAGGGGCCGGGGGCTAGCCTCCTGGGCCAGGAGCTCAGGGGCCGGGCAGTACAGTCCTGCGGGCCAGATGTGGCCTGTGGGTCGTAGTTTGCCCACTTCTGTGCTAATACATCCTCCCCATCTAGTGTCCCATCTCTGGCCGTTGAAGATATTTGCTAATAGCAGTCATAGATGAGCCACATGCCATTGTGGGCAACCTTATCATACCATACCTTTCATAAACTTACCAAGCTCAGTCTTGAAATAAGTTAAGTTTTTTGCTCCCTCTACTCACCTTGGAAGGCTGTTCCAGGACTTCAGTCCTCTGATGGTTAGAAATCTTCATCTGATTTCAAGCCTAAACTTGTTGGTGGCCAGTTTATAGCCATTTGTTCTTGTGCCATCATTTGCCTGTATCTCAAATGACTCCTGTCCCTCCCTGGTGTTATGCCTTTTATGTATTCGTAGAGCACAATCATATCTCCCCATAGCTTTCGTTTTGTTAGGCTAAACAAGCTGGGCACCTTAAGTCTCCTTTTGTAAGGCAGATTCTCCATTCCTCTGATCATCTTAGTTGCCCTTCTCTGCACTTGTTCCGGGTTGAATTAATCTTTCTTAAACATAGGAGATCAGAATTGCACACATTATTCCAGATGAGATCTCACCAATGCCTTGTGCATTTGTAATAATACTACTTCTTCAAGGAGTGTCCCTTTAGGTGTTCAGGTGCCCCTGTGCTTATAATCGGAGATTTGTAGAAGCAGTGCCCGGTGGGGTCACGCACTGCACTGCCCCATCTTGCTATGCCTGAGGCGATTACATAGTGCTATGCAGCCAACCCCCTTTTCTCTATCACCTTTGGCTTGAGTCAGAGCACTTAGATTAGATACAGAGGTGCTGCTATTTAGCATAGTTCTTACGGTTAATAGTGTTTATTTGGATTATAGCCTCTTTCCCAGTTTATTTTACTTTCTTTTTAAAAAATTGTCTGAGGTTAATATTCAGTTGTTAGTGACTCCTTCGATTAGAGTTGTTCTTCCTTGAGGGAGAAAACCCCTCTTTAAGGGCACATACCCAGTTCCCCAGATTTCAAACACTGCCATATGTGTAGATTATTGATTCCTGTCTTGGACGCGCATTTGCAGTGTGTTTGCTGCCTGGGCAAAATGCACATACCGCAGATGTGCTCACACAGCCATAAGCTGAAAGCCCACACCAGAAAGGCTAGAGACTTGCAATTGAAACTCCTTATGTTGGAGAAGTCTTCGCATCCGTTGTCCAAACCCGAAGCCCAGACTACTCCTAGACAGCTGTCTCCTCTAACAGCCAGGTTGTCTCAAGCAAAAGAACACAGTGCCAAGAAGGTGACCAAAAAGCGGGATTTGTCATCCCCTTCTCAGGAATCTGCCAAGAAAAGGCTTTCCCTGATTCGACATGCCACATCGGTACCGACCGCACCGGGGTCTACCACCACTGAGATAGCAGGACCATCTGGTGCCATCAGTACCACAAGAGTGAAAGATCCTAAGCAGGCTAGTTAAGACAAGGGCACCAAAGGGACATCGAAACCCTCTGCCTTGGCACCATCAGCGCCGATGAAATACCCGGCACTGAACAACTCGGCATCACTACGAACTATGGTGATGTCATCTGCTAGTAAAATCCAGATGATGCGGTGCATGGCTCCAACATCCACGCAGCAGCCCCCAGTACTGACAGCATCTTCAGTGGAATCGAGTCTCCCAGTACCGCAACAATTCCTGCGCAGGAAAGATCTACTGATTTCCAGGATGCCAGAAACTCCTAGTCTCTGTGCCAATATCACTCCAGCTCGATTGGCACTGAGCCACATCACCACACCACCCAGCTCTGCTCCTCCCTTCTTGAGTGATGAAGAGGATGATGACAAAGGGGAAATCTATTCTTCCCACCACTCTTCCTCCCCCACCCGCCCTTGCTTCTACCAGACCAGGCACATCACAGCAGGGGAAGCATTTCAAGGGACATGAAGCTCAGAAGTGATACGGGCATCTATGGATACCTCCAATTCCTATACCACAGGGGTTCTCAAACTGGGGGTTGAGACCCCTCAAGGGGTTATGTGGTTATTACATGGGGGTCTCAAGCTGTCAGCCTCCACCCCAAACCACGCTTTGCCTCCAACGTTTATAATGGTGTTAAATATATAAACAAGTGTTTTTAATTTATAAGGGGATTACATTCAGAGGCTTGCTATAAAAAAGGGGTCACCAGTACAATAATTTGATAACCACTGCTATACCACCACATTGGCCTTACTGGAACCCATGGGCTGCATACCCCCCACACCATCACAAGCCTTCTGGTCCACATAAGGTGAGGCCATGATATTCATCTTCAGTACAGGGACCCTTTGAACCTTCACATGAGGCTCTTGAGGAATCTGAGGAGCTGTCAGACCAGGAAGATGCCCCAACAGCCAATTTTGTTTGGATGAGTGTTGTTTCCCCACCTCCCACCATGGGGGATGATTTTAAACAATTTCAAGAGCTCTTTAAAAGAATAGTGGACTCATTGGACATATCTTTAGAAGTGGCTGAATCCCAGCATAAGCTATTAGACATTTTACATTCCTCAACCTCCTCCAAAATTGCCTTACCAATTAATAATGCCCTTATGGAACTGGCAAAAACTATCTGGCGGACTCTGGCAACAACCCCACTTATCTGTAAAAGGTCAGATAAAAAATGCTATATGCTCTCCAGGGGAATGGAATTCCTCTTTTTACACTCCGCAGCAAATTCCTGAGTGGTGGAGGCAGTGAAAAAACAGGGTAGAGAGCATCCCTTTAGAAATACCCTGTATGATAGAGACTGGAAGAGGTTAGACCTCTTCGGTTGTAAGGCCTACTTTCAGCAACCTTACATTTTAGGATTGCCAACTACGGGGCACTACTAGCCAAGTACAACCACACAGACTATTCAAAACTCTTAGAATTTATTGAATTCCTTCCGAAGGAACAGAGAGAACAATTTGGAGCCATGATTTTAGAAGGCAATCTTATTACCTGGCCAGTGTTGCAAGAGGCACTGGATTCCGTAGACATCATGGCTTAATTAATAGCCACAGCCATAGTCATGCAATGAGCATCCTAGTTACAGCTGTCTGGGTTTCCCAGAGAGGTACAAATGACAGTAGAAGACTTCCGTTTGAGGGTCCAAAATTATTTGCTGGCAAAACTGACGAGTCTGTTCATATGCTGAAGGACTCCAGAGCGACACTGAAGTCCTTGGGCAGCTACACGCCTATGAACAAGAAGAAACAGGGCAAATACTACACAGCACAAAGAGCTCAATGAATGCCTTACCCACAACCACAAAGGCAATATGAACTACAGAGACATAGACAGAAACCGACAAGATGATGATAGCCCCGACATTGCAACAACCTACTCCAAGACAGCAATTTTTAGGTCTTGGTTGAGGGTTTGAGATCCCCATCACTTCAGGCGCTGGAAACATCTGCTACCTCTTGCCCATTTGGAGACCATCTAACCCCATTTTACCCAGTCAGGCAGACCACCACATCAGACAGATGGGTATTAGAGATAATTGAGAGAGACTATTCCATTCCATTCCATTTATTTCCATGCACCCTACGCTCCATCCCTCCTTCCCTGTCCCCTTTCATGAGCATCTATTGCAACAGGAAGTAAACTATTTTATCCAACTAGGAGCAGTAGAAACAGTATCAACACAACACGGGGAGGAGGAATTTTACTCACACTATTTTCTAACTTAGGGGAAAAATGGGAGGATGGAGGCCCATTCTCAATTTAAGAAAACTCAACAGATTCGAGAAGACCCAATATTTCCAAATGGCCACATTAGCAACCATAATTCCAGCGCTGGAAAGAGGGGACTGGTTCTCGCCCCTTGTCCACCAGAACGCATATGTCCGTATAACAATACATCCCTTGTACAGGAGGTTCCTCAGGTGTGTCCTTGGAGCAGAACATTTTCAGTACAGAGTACTGCTTTTTGGACTATCCACTGCCCCACGGGTTTTTTTTTGAAAGTCCTTGCAGTGGTAGTGGCTCATCTCTGCAGGCAAGGAATCATAATTTTCCCCTATCTCAACAACTGCTTACTCATAGAATCAACCCAACAAGAGGCGCTAGAAGCTACGCTGGCAATGGTTCACAGCCTTACTCAATCTGATCTCCACAATGTTAGACAGCTCCCAGACATCGGCCAGAACTTTCCTACAATTGTTGGGCCACGTGTCAGCAACAGCGTTCGTCATCAAACACGCAAGACTACACATGCGATGTCTGCAAGCCTGGCTCTGCACTGTCTACATGTCACACAGACACAGAATAAACAAATGCCAAAAAAAGTAAGACTCACTACAGTGGTGGATAAGACCAAACAATGTTTGCACAGGGGTCCCCTTCGTACAGAATCCTCTAACAATTATGATAACTACGGATACTTCCCTACTAGGTTGGGGGACATACTTAAACACCCATACTGTCCAGAGCTGTTGGTCCCGGTTGGAATCTATCCTTCATATAAATCTACTGGAGCAACGGGCAGTTTGCAATGCATGCTCCCATTTTCTACTAATGATCAAGAAAAAAACATAAAGATCCTCAGAGACAATGTTGCCTCCATGTTCTGTATAAGCCAACAAGGGGTAAGCCAACAGAGACCATGCTACTTTGGACCTGGTGCATCAGTCACAGCATCGACATCTCAGCCGCATATTTACCAGGATGCCAGAACACCACTGCAGATGCATTAAACAGAAAATTTTCCCAGGACCACGAGTGGGAAATGGGAACCAAGGAATATATTCAAACAATGGGGGTTTCCAATCATAGACCTCTTTGCATTGGCACAAAATGCCAAATGTCCTAATTTCTATTCCAGAGCAGATTGGGTCCATGATCACTGGGCAATGTCTTTCTCATCAGATGGGATGCACCTTTGCGCTATGTCTTCCCCCGACCCTTCTTCTATCATAAGTGATATACAAAATCAGAATGGACAATTCCAAAGTCATCCTAATAATCCTCACGTCGCCCCAGAAACCATGGTTTCCTTACCTTCTAAAGATGTCTACTTGTCCACCACGCACTCTCCCTCTTCTGCCTCATCTCCTCTCACAAGATGCAGATCAGGTTCACCATCCCAACCTCACAAGACTGCATCTCAAAGCATGGCTTCTCCATGGCTCCGAGAAGCTGAAATGACCTGCTTAGAGAAAGTAGAAGAATTCTGTTAATTAGTTGTAGACCAACTACATGACAAACATACTTACAAAAATGGAGACGATTCACTCATGCTGCCAAAATAAAAAAAATCACAGCCACCTCATCTCCCCCACCTGGCGTACTGGACTATATATTAGAACGCAAGAAATCGGGCCTCTCCACAAGGTCCATTAGAGTACACCTTACAGCCCTCACAGCGTTCCATCATAAGATGGGTGAGTTATCCATTTTCGCTCACCCAATCACTAAACGTTTTCTTAAGGGCCTTCGTAACATATACCAAGAAATACGAACTCCTACACCAGCTGGGACCTTAATCTAGTGCAGCCTTATCAGACCACTGTTTGAACCATTGGTGACATGCTCATTACTCCACCTTTCAATGAAGGTAGCCTTTCTTGTCACCATCACATCTGCCTGATGGGTAGGGGAGCTAGCTGCCCTCATGGTACATCCACCATGTATGCCATTTTTCAAAAATAAAGTTACCTTGAGACCACATCCCAAGTTCTTACCGAAGATTCCATCATCATTCCACCTGAACCAACTCACCCATCTCTCATCATTCTTCCCCAAACCCCATGAGAATAAATGAGAAACAGTACTCCTGAATGTCCAAAGGGCATTAGCCTTCTATATTGAGAGTTGTTCATATCCATCACGGAACGCTGAAAAGGTGAAGCCATCTCTAAACAGAGACTGTCAAAATGGATCTCCAAATGCATCCACTTCTGCTACCACCACCAACAGCTGCAACCACCATAAGGTTACGCGCCCATTCCACCAAAGCCCTACCTGCCTCATTAGCATTTCTCAACAATGTCCCCATTATGGACATCTGCAAAGCAGCAACCTGGGCGTCAGCCCACACATTCACACAGCATTATGGATTGGAACATTAATCCTCAGATGCTATATTTGGATTTACCATCCTATCATCAGCCACAAATAACAATTCCAAAGATCCTTCCTTCCACTGAGGGACACTGCTATACAGTCACCTAAAATGGAGCACCCACAGGGACACTCCTCAAAGAAGGAGAAGAAGAAGGAGCGAGGGTTACTCACCGGGTGCAGTTACTGAGGTTCTTCAAAATGGTTGTCCCGGTAGGTGCTCCACGACCCTCCCTCCGCCCCCCTACTTTGGAGTTTCTGCTGGGAGCTTTGTGGTAGAAAAGGTGCTATGTAGTCACCTCAGGCAGTGCGAGATGGGGGCAGCACATGTATGACCTAACAGGGCACCACTACTACAAATCTCTGATTACAAGCTTGGGGGCTTATGAAAACCAAAAGTGGAGCGGGAACAATCTCAAAGAACCTCAGTTACTGCACCAGGTGAGTAACCCTCTTAACTTTCTTTACTGAAAACAGCTCCCCTAACGCATCCTAGGATTGCTTTAGCCTTTTTCACAGACACATCACACTAGCAGCTCATAGTCATCATGTGGTTGATCTGTACAGCTCTGTCTTTCTCTTCCTTGTTTGCTTCCAACTGGTAAATCCCCAGTTTACAGCAAAAATTCTTGTTGATAATCCTTAAATGCATAACCTTTGCACTTTGCATTATTAAATTCCATCCCATTTATATTACTTCACATTTCAAGGTTGTCTACATTTTCTTGTATGATATTCTGGTCCTCCTCCTTATTGGCAATACCTTCAAACTTTGTATCATCCACACATTTTATTAGGACATTCCCACTTTTTTGTGCCAAGATCATTAATAAAAATGTTAAATAAGATTGGTCCCAATACTGATCCTTGAACTCCACTCGTAACTTGCCTCCACCCTGACAGTTCACCTTTCCGTATGACCTTCTGAAATCTTCTTTTTTAACTAGTTCCTTAACCACCTTTCAATTCATGCGTTAATTCCCACCTTCTCCAATTCAACTAATGATTCTTATATAGAACTGTATCAAATGCTTTACTGAAATCTAGGTAGAATAGATCTACTGCATTTCCCTTTTCAATAAAATTTGCTATCTTAAAGACTGGGTTGGTCTGGCACGAGATACATTTTTTAATGTACATTTTTTTTATTTTATCCCAATTACCATTTACCCTCATCTTTAATTAATCTCTTTCAAAATTTGTTCTAGGATCTTGCATATAATTGAGGTCAAACTAACAGGCCTGTAGTTTCCTGGATCACTTTTTTTTTCCCCTTTCTTAAATATTGGTACTATGTTTGCAGTTCTCCAGGCATAGGGTACAACCCCTGAGATTACGGACTCATTAAAAGTCCTTGCTATTTGGTTTTCAATTTCATGTGAAAGTTCCTTTAATATTCTTGGATGGAGATTATCTGGGGCCCACAGGTTGGTCCCTTTAAGATGTATATGAGTTTGGCTTCCACCTCAGATGTGATAATTTCTACTTCCATATCCTTGTTCCCATTAACCGCCCTGCCACTGCATCCAAATTCCTTATTACCCTTATTAAAATCTGAGGCAAAGTAGTTGTACAGATATTGGGCCATACCTAGATTATCTTTAATTTCCATCCTACCCTCAGTACTTAAGGATACCACTTCTTCGTTCTTTGTTTTCTTTGTATTTTCATGAATACAGAACCATTTACTATTGGTTTTAATTTCCTTTGCAAGGTGCAACTCTGCTTGGCTTTTGAGAGTTCTCACTTTATCACTACACTTTCTGATGTCCAATAGGTAGCTTTCCTTATTGATCCATCCCATCTTCCATTCCATGTTAGCTCTCTGCTTCTCTTAATAAACTCTTTGAGGTGATTGTTCATTTAGTTTAGTTTGCAGTCCTTCTCTACGTATTTTTTTCCGTCCCTTGTTTGGGTTGTAGCCTCCAGATAATTTCTGCAACTTTGCTTAAAATACCAAGCCTCCTCCACATTCAGATCCTTGCGTTCTTCAATTCAGTCCGCTTCTCTAACTAATTCCCTTAATTTTTTTAAGTTTGAAATCCAGACCCCTAGTTGCAGACCTATTTTGTTTATCTTTCCATTTAGTTTAAACTGAAGTTAACTCATGATCATTGAACCAAGGTTGTCCTCTACAACCAGTACTTCTATGAGGCCCTCACTACTTACCCAAGACTAAATCAGAAATGACATCGTCTCTTGGTCTGGTGACTACTTGATGAAGAAATCTATTGAATATCAAATCCAGGAATATCTGGACCCCCTACCATTATTAGTAGCATTTATCCTCAATCTATATCTGGCAAGTTAATGTCTCCCATAATCACACAATTCCCTCCCAGTGGTATTTATTTAATTAAAAATATTAAAGAGGTCTGTATTCATATCGAAATAGGATCCTGGGGTTCTGTAGCAGACCCCAAGCACTATCTCAGTGGAGCCTGTTACCATTCTCCCCCAGACCGATTCCATTTTATCCATTTCACTACTTCTTATTTTTTTGTCTACCTTGTTATTAGTATACAATGCTACTCCACCACCACCAGTCCTCTGTCCGTAAATGCCTCCCAGTGGTCAAACACCCCAGAGCCCTTCTTATAGCATCATTGCCAGAGCTACCAATTGATCATTATTATCTCATCTCATCTTTGCTCTCCTTCTCTAGGGACAGGGAGAATCCCATTGAAGATCACCTGAGCCTCCATTTCTTTAGGCATCTTCCTCAGCCTGGTGTAGTCTTCCTTGTTGCGTCCCAGCAAGAATCTAACAGTATCATTTGTTCCTGCATGACACATGAAGGATAATCAGTGATTCTTTCCCACTCCCGTTAGGATCCTCTTCAGCCTCAGGTCCACGTTGCATATCTTAGCTCCTGGCAGAAAACACACCCTTCTGTCCTCTGGATCAGCTGACAGGCTTGTCTGTTTTTCTAAATAGGGAGTCCCCAATTATGTAGACCTGCCTCTTCCTCGTGTTTATGCAATTCTCAGGCCTTCCCCCTTCTGTTCTTTCTGGCTGCATGTCATCTTGTCTTCTGTTCTTACTCGCAATCTTCTGTGAGTCATCCTCTATCTTCCTGCGGTTCCAAAGTCTACCTATCTCCATTGTCTCTTCCCTCTTTTTGTAGGACTCGCTACTTTTCTCTTCTTCCTTTCCCAGCCTGCCTCTCTCCTTCATTTGGATCTCGGCAAACTTATTCCTCAGCTCTATTTCTTCTTCACTAGCGGGTCTTTTCCTCTGCCTTTTTCTTATAGACACATGCTTCCATGGACCACTTTCTTCATCCAGCAATCTTACCCTTGCAGTTTTCTTATCCAGAATGCATCTGCCAGTCTTGGGTTTTCCCTTCAGTTGCCTCTCTCCTTTCCTCTATCTGCTCAAATCCTCTTATAAATTCAGCCATAGTTTCTACCTCAGATTTTCTCTTCCATCAGTTCTAGTAGGTGGCACTTCATTTGGATGAAGCACTTCTCCGGTACACTTTCTAGAATAATGTACACCCCACAGCTTCCACAATCCAGTCATCTTCAGTGTTTCTTCCATTTTTCGGGTTACTGCCATAGCTTTCCCTCCCTAAACTCCTGACATGAAAAAACACACGTACATCCTCCCCAACACACCCCTGACAAAATCCTCTGTTTACTGGCAGAAAACAGGCCAATGACATTGACACAAACATTATTTCCTCTAAACAGTTATGAAAAGATAAAGCACCTGGTCTTGACAGTATTGCAGCAGAATTGTTCAAGTGGAGGTCCAGATTTAGTTCACTGTCTTCATAGCATTGTCTTCAGTTTGAAAAACCAGTCACATTCCAGAAGATTGGAAAAAGGGCTGCATCATCCTATTTCTAAGGAGCGCATAGGTGAATGATGCTGTCTGTCTGTCCCAAGGAAGGTGTTTATGCTTATGCTACTGAACCAAGTGAAATACTATCTCAACCCAAAATGAGAGCTAACCAGTGTGGTTTCTGCACAGGTCACTTACAGAATGTTATTTGAAAAACTATTAGATCAGCAAAAGGAGGAAGGTAACATCGCATTTATGGACTTTATGGTCGCATTTTACTCAGTGCATCAGTCAGCACTGTGGATACTTCTACCCACAGTATGGGGTGCCTGAGGACTTAATGTGCCTAGTGGAGGAAATGTTTCATGGTACATTTAGGTGTGTGCGGGTGTAGCAGTGTGGGCCCTGCACCTGCCTCCATCACAGAAACTGTTTCTGATTCTACCGGTAGTGTATCCACCATTTATTTATTTCAGTTCCCTCCATCGACATGCTTAGAGTCCTGAGCAACAGTACTATTTACAGTATCATGTGTGCTTTAGGCCCTCTCCTCTGGACCTGAGAGGAGCAGAGGTCTTTTCTTCCCTGAGGCCTCTGTGAGACTGGGCTCAGCTAGCCCTATTAATCTTCCCCTTGGTACTTACTTCCTGTGTCTTTTCATCAGTCTTGAGGTGAGTGGCTAATTGGCTCATTAGCTCACCAAGCCCACCAGCCTGATTAGCTAACTACCTTTCATTATCTCAGGCAGCTTTCTCTGGGGGAACTAATTGGTGTCAGAGTGATCAGAGTGCAGGCTCACCTATTAACTCCCTGCACTTTGCCAAAGAGGTTTAACAGTTGTATTACAGACTGGTTTTCAGTAGAATTGGGAATATGCCAGAGATGTTTTCTCTGACTTAGTTTATTAGAACATTAAATAATGTATCTGATGACAGAGTAGGAGGTGTGATATTTAAATATTCATCATTAGAGGATCTTGAGCATTCAGATGATATTGCCTTACTTGGAGAGACTACTGACCAACTACACCTAATGCTGGAAGAGAGCTGCAAAAAACTGCAGAACCTATGGGACTTAAGATCAAAGGTGATAGAAACAAAGCTATGTGTGCCTCCTATAAAATAGAAATAAATGACCTGCAAACTCTGCCTGTAGATAGAAATGATATTGAATGGGTGGGTAGGTTTATCTGTCGAGTGTAGCTGGTTGACAGCAAGAGGTTCTATGTCCAAAGCAGTCACGTCAGATCAGTCTTGTGTCAGTGTTATTTCAGCATCTTCAAAGGCCTTTGTTCAGGTGGCAGCATGTCTGTGAGACAACTAAGATACGAGTGTTCAAAGCAGTAGTGATGACAATTCTGTTATATGGAGCAGAAATGTGGCTGTTAAAAACAGCAGAGGAGAGGAAATGAAAGAGTTTTTGGTGTCAAAAGTTGTGACATATTCTTAACATCAGTTGGTTTGACTTTTTCATCAACAAGGTGATACTTGGATGATCCTGGCAAGTTGTAGTCTTGCATCAGTTAAGAACAAGACAACTTCAATGATGGGGTCAAGTCCAACATGCAGAAGAAGATACGCTTTTATAGAAGGTTTGTAGAGTCGAGATGGAAAGAAGTAGAGCATGAGGCGAACCCAACTGGAAAATGCAATTTTGAGGGACTTAAGAAATCTAAATCTCCTATTCTGATTCTTGCAGAAGGAAGAAAACTTGCAAGGGATTTTTCAAGATGGAGGTCCATTCTGTGCACCACCATGACTCTAGCATAGCCATGTGAATCTGCCACTTCTGATCTTTAAATTTAATTTGGAGTGGATTTCTTTTTTCTTTTGATGCCCTTAATATTAACTGTTAGCATTACTCACAGGGGGTTGCCTTATGATTTTGTCTCTCTCCCTAGGATGCTACTATCAAGTTGCAGTAAAGCACTGAGACTTTTGTGTCTGTTTTATTAATGTTGCCATTTTTAATAACGTTGTTGGTGTAAATCCATCAGACATGATGGTATGAGTCCTAAAACAGTGTCTGTCAGTACCTATCAAATAATCGTACGATATCTTCTGCCTTTCTTTTGGCCTCATGGAGCTCAAATTCTCAAAATTTTGATCCATATAACCAAATAGGGATCAGATAATTCTCAGTATACTTATGTTTTGAAAAGATTGCTTGATGGGCTTGTCTTGTACTATACATCATGAACCCAAATTGACCAGGAGTCAGTCAGTTAGATCTATCAGAACATGGTGGCTACTCGTTATATAACATTGGCGTATTTCTGGGTACTAAATAGTCTCAAGCCTCTATTTTTTTTAATTGTCTAAATAATTGAAAATGAAATAGAAATCAAATTAACTGCTACGTGTCTTAGGCATCTAACATTTCAGGCCTCTCATTTTGTCCAACAAACGGATCAGGCCTTCTTTCATATTTAATATATCTAAATTGGGGAGGGCCAAATCAGTGGCAGAACTGGAAATAGAACCCAAATCTCTTGACCCAACTAAGCCACAATTCCTCTTATTTGAAGAATGTTTGATTGATCATATGCCTATTCCCCCTTTGTACACTCTGGTGTTCAGACGTCAACACCAAGTAGAGGTTTTAGTCTAACTCCAAAGGTTATTCAGTCCAAATATATGTGAAAGAAATGTTGTTTGAGGTACAATAGAATTTGCTTGGTGGAATATTGAAGACTTGTGTGTGCTGGTCATTCTCTTCCAATTCCCTTTATGTTGCCACTTGCTGCATCTTTTCTCCCAGCACACACACATACTTGGTGTTGCATCTCTCCCTTTCTATGACACCACTCGTTCACACTCCTCCTTGCATTGCCTCTTACCGGTATATGGCTAACTTTTTTGCATTTTAATTCAGAGTAATTTAAATTGTGGTTCTAATATATAGTGACTAAAAACAGTAACATGGGAAGATTCCATAACAGATTTGCTGAGTTTACAAATGAAATGTTTCTTCAAACTTGCTGAATCTTCATATGGGCAATTATGCACAACAGAGAAAGGACCCAGTTTAGCTCTGATTCCAGCTTGAGTGTACAAGAATGGTAGATAAAAGGAAAGCATCTTTTTTTATTTTTAAAATGAGCACATACGGTATAGAATCAGTGAGACTCACTAAACATGGAATCTTGTAATGTTATGGATTTACATAGTGGCATTATGATATTTTCTGTCTTATTATCTGTCAATTTCCTAAAGGTTTCTAACACTGTGTAAGTTTTTTGGACTGCTGCTGCACATTGAGTGGATATTTGCAGAGAACTATCCACAATAACTCCAAGATCTTTCTTAATTTAGACACCACCATTTTTTTGCATTTATCAGTATTGAATTTCATCTGCTATTTTGTTGCCCAGTTACCCAGTTTTGTGAGATCTCTTTGTAACTCTTTGAAGTCTGCTTTGGACTTAACTATTTTGTGTAATTTTGTATTGTGTGCAAACTTTGCCAGCTCAGCCTTTTCCAGGTCATTTATGAATGTGTCAAATAGCACAGGTCCCAATAGAGATCTCTGGGGGACCCAGATATTTACCTCTGTCCACAGTGAAAGCTGACCTTTTATTCCTACCGTTTGTCTCCTATCTTTTAGCCACTTAGTGATCCATAAGAGGATCTTCCCCCATAATTGTTTACTTTTCTTACAAGCCTTTGGTGAGGGACCTTGTCAGAGGTTTTCTGAAAGTCCAAGTACACTGTATCAACTGGATCACTCTCGTCCATATGCTTCTTGACACTCTCAGAGAATTCTAATAGATTGGTGAGGCATTGTTTCCCTTTACAAAAGGCCTGTTGACTCTTCCCCAACATATCATGTTCATCTATGTGTCTGATAATTCTGTTCTTTACTGTAGTTTCAACCAGTTTGCCTGGTACTGAAGTTAGGCTCTCTGGTCTGTAATTGCCAGGGTCGCTTTTGGAGCCTTTAAAAAAAAAAAATCATAGGACATTAGTCATCCTGCAGTCATCTGGTACAGAGCCTGATTTAAGAGAGAGGTTACATACCACAGTTAATAGTTCAGTAATTTCATATTTGAGTTCCTTCAGAAGTCCTGCACAAATACCATCAGGTCCTGGTGACTTATTACTGTTTAATTTAGCAATTTGTTTGAAAACCTCTTCTAATAACACCTCAGTCTGGGATAGTTCCTCAGATTTGTCACCTAAAAGGAATGGTTCAGATGTGGGAATCTCCCTCACATCCTCTTCAGTGAAGACCAATGCAAAGAATTAATTTAGCTTCTCCACAATGGCCTTGTCTTCCTTGAGTGCTCCTTTTGCATCTCGATCATCAAGTGGCCCCACTGATTGTTTAGCAAGCTTCCTGCTTCTGATATACTTTAAAAATGTTGCTGTTAATTTTTGTGTCTTTTGCTAGTTGCTCTTCTAATTCTTTTTTGGCCTGCCTAATTTTACTTTTACATTTGACTTGCCAGAGTTTATGTTCCTTTCTGTTTTCCTCAGTAGGATTTGACTTCCAATTTTTAAAAGGTGACTTTCTGTTTCTAACCACCTCTTTTACTCTGTTGTTTAGCCATGTTGGCATCTTTTTGGTCCTCTTACTTTTTTTTTTCCCCCAATTTGAGGTATACATATAATTTGAGCTTGCATTATGATGTTTTTTAAGTTTCCATGCAGCTTGTAGGCATTTCACTCTTGTGACTGTTCCTTTTAATTTCCATTTAACTAGCTTCCTCATTTTTTAAATGAAATGCTACTGTGGTGGGTTTCTCTGGTTTACCTCCTATTTCCCTCTCCACCCCCAAGGATGTTAAATTTAATTACATTATGGTCGCTATTACTGGGCAGTTCAGCTATATTCAGCTCTTTGACCAGATTCTGTGTGCCATTTAGGACTAAATCAAGAATGATCTCTCCCCTTGTGGGTTTCACGATTAGTTGCTCTAAGAAGCAGTCGTTAATGGTGTCTAGAAAATTTATCTCTGCATTCTATCCTGAGTTGACATGTTTCCAGTCAATATCGGGATAGTTTAAATCCCCCATTATTATTGGGTTTTCTAATTTGTATCCGCTCTAATCTCCCTGAACATTTCACAGTAACTGTCATTATCCTGATCAGGTGGGCAGTAGTATAGTCCTACTGCTATACTCTTATTATTCAAGCATGGAATGTCTATCCATAGAGATTCTGTGGCAGGTACTGTTTGTTTCATGTGAGATTTATATTTGACTCTATTCTTTCTGTAACATAGTCGTGCTTCCTCACCAGCATGACCTACTCTGTCATTCCTTTATATTTGGTACTCTAGTATTAGCGTCCCATTGATTATTATAATTCCACCAAGTTTCTGTGATACATATTATATCAATATCCTCATTTAACAGTAGGCACTCAAGGTTCACCCATCTTAGTATTTAGATTTCTTGCATTTGTATACAAGCACTTATTAAATTTGTCAATATTTATTTGTGTCTGCCTGTATGTGATGTAGTTAAATGGGACTCTCATTCGTTTGTTTCTCTTCAGGTCCTGCCCTGTACTTTATCAGCTTCTGTCCTCTCCTCTTTACCAGGCTATATCCCCTTTAATAAATCCTTCCCTAAGGGATGTGTCTGTCCTAACTGTGTGTTCCTCTGCACAATCTGCTTTCCCCCAGACCTTAGTTTAAAAACTCCTCTACTACCTTTTTTAATTTTAATCTGATTCTGTTTTGGTTTAGGAGGAGCCCCTCCTTCCTCTGTAGGCTCCTCCTTTTCCTAAAGGTTCCCTAGTTCCTAATAAACCTAAATTCCTCCTCTGAACTCATTTGTCTCATCTATGCGTTGACACTGCAGTTCTGCCTGTGGAACTAGGGTGACCAGATGTCCTGATTTTATAGGGACAATCCCGATTTTTGGGTCTTTTTCTTATATAGGCTTCTATTACCCCCCTACCCTCATCCCAATTTTTCACACTTGCTGTCTGTTCACCCTATGTGGAGCTGGCCCTGCACGTGGAACTGAAAGCATTTCAGAGAATGCTATCATGGAGGTCCTGGACTTTAGTCTCTTACCTAGCAGCCTAAATTTGGTCTTCAGGACCTCTCTCCTATCTTTCTGTATGTCAGTGGCAACTGGCTCTTCCTCAGCCCTACACATAAGTCCATCTAGATGTCTTGAGAGGTCCGCAACCTTTGCACCCATTCGGCAATTCACGATGCGGTTCTCCCAGTCATCACAAACCCAGCTATCTGTATTTCTAATAATCAAATCCCTCATTACTATTACCTGTCTCTTCCTAATAACAAGAGTCCCGTCCCCTAGAGAGGTATCCTTAGTGTGAGAGGATACCATGACAGCATCTGGAAGGAGGATCCCAACTCTGGGATTGTTTGCCTCTGTTCCAGTTTGACGAACACTATTGCAAAACTCCCCAGTTTACTGCTCCTGTTCACTAACTCATGATGGCTAACCATTTTCCATACCTGTATACTGTGTATCTCTTCTTTCCTGTTCAAATGCTATCTATTTTATGCCTTTGATGTTGGAAAAAAATATGTTGGCTCACTGCTGAAGAAAAGGCCCCATTTATGTAAGTTAATTCTGTGTAACCATTTCCTCCTGTAAATTTATTTGATGAAACGTAAATTGTTTGATATTCTGAATGCATTTAATTTATATTGTTTTAGTAGGATGATGTGCCACAATATGGCAGTGTTTTCTTTAGGAAATGTCCAGAGTATATAATTTTAATGCATTGTATTTCAGAAATTGTGTAAACTGGATAAACACATTAGAAGTCTAAATAGAAACCAGTGTGACTAATACGGGATATCAAATTCTTCAGATTTGCTGCTGTAAATAATGTGGTTGAAGGATGCATGCATGAAAACATAAGCCATTTTATAACTTCAACTTTGATTGTATAATACAGTTTTGTAATGATATGCATATTGTAACTGGCTTGGTGATTTTAACAAACTGAAAAAGTGCTCTGTTAGAGAGTCCAGTTCTCTGTTGTGCTGCTGTAGTTGGCATAAAATCTGGGTGTTGAGGGCATTATCCTAGGTGTTACTGTTATTTGTCCAGAGTCTAAGAGAGAGAGGAATGTATTTAATGTTAAAGGACACTGTCAAGGTTCTGGGGCATAAAAATGTTCCTAGCTTTATAATAGTTGTATGTGGAAGATCTTACCTAATCTCTCTTGCATGCATTCTGATGCAACTTCTTTACTGCAGAGGACCATGATTACATGTACTGGGTACCCCAGACAATATAGAAATAAAAATTCTGAAATTGTGAACTATTCAGAGCTGAGACTTGTTTTCCTTGTGTGTGTTTACCGTATCTAGTACATAAATGGGAACTACCATAAAACAAATATGCTAAAGAATGGAGTTCCATTTTATACCAGATACCTGGATGTATTCGACCATACTGAAGGGGTTAAAAAGTGCAAACATGGGGCTGGATTTTCCAGTTGACTAAGTTCACTTTGTGCTGCTTACACAATGTAAAGTGAATTTACCCTTGTTTGAGAAATCCCCTGGGGACTTCCCCGTGTAGGGATTATTTTCAACTAGTGTAAAGCCGGCAGTGGTGGCTTTATCATGCATTGCCACCACCACCTACACTGGAGCTGGCATAAGGAGAAGACATGTCAGAGGGGGAGAACCAGGATCCATTCCATCTGATTTTCTGCTGGCAGAAGTAGTCATACCAGTAGCACAATGTAAAGAATCCCCCCTGCAGGTTTAAGTGATGCCAGGACCCAGCAGAGTGGAATCAGGGAACAGTGACCAGGTCTCTGTAAGCCCCCCTTTATCCATGGCACCTAACCTTAGCTTAGGTGTTGCAGAGAATTGATCCCCCTGAGACTTTTATTTCTCCACAACAGCAGGGGGTGGGAATTTTGTGACATTGGACAAACACTTTACACATCTCTGAGCCTCAATTTACCTATATATAACTTGAGGCTGTCTCTCCATGGCATTGTTGAAGCCAGGGATCAGATTATCCCAGTAACAGGTTTGATGTCCCAGTATTTTTTCTTTCAGCTCCTATTTTTCACATGCTGCTTTGCTCCCAGCTATTCAGAGATATTCTTGCAATTCTGTTTTTACAAGTTAAATAGCATGCATATCTATGTAATACAGAAATACCTGACAAGGTGGATTTGGTGAATGATAATTGTGAGGATTGGAAGTATGGTGAAAATGGGGTTTAAGAGTAAAATACTGCCAGTTTATTTTCCTCCTAATCCAACCACTGGTTGAAGTAAATTAACAGTCCTTTTTTATTTTTTTTAAATCTTGCACTAACATTTCCAGTACTACCAATTTGCACCTTTCACAGGTATTACATTTATTACATGGAAGAAGAGGGGATATGTAACCTTTTTTCTGTGTACCGCACGCCTGTATTTTTCATCTTCTTTTAAACTAATTTTGGCACATAATGTTCTAATTTGCATTGTAAATTGAATTCATCCACTTTGTGGGAAAATTAGGATGTAAACAGGTGTTCTTAAGAGTGTAGTCTTCCAAACAAACATAGGAGTCTAGGGATTTCTGATTATCATCTAGGCCATAGGATCAGGACAGCAAATGAGGGCTCATTTTTCCCTAGAAAGGTGAGAAAAAATGTTATATGAAAACCCCTTATAACCAAACTCTTACAATACCACCTTTTCCTAACCTCCATTTACTGTGCTCTGACTCAGATCTGTGCTTGCCAGAATGAGGCAGATGTAATGCAAGCAGATACCAGCACCTCTAAAAAAGCCCGAATAGGACAGTTATCTGGAGAGATAAAGTGACTGTGATGCTTGTGCAGGGTACAGTTTAAAGGTAAACATGCCTTTTTATTTAGAGGTTAGAAATTAAAGGCACAGATACCTGGTCTTTTATTGCTCCTTTTCTAAATTAAACTGAATTGTTAAACTAGTGTGCTTCCTTCTGATAATCAAAGTTCTCAGAAAAGAAAGTGTCTATATAGGCATGATAGTTTTATTTCAGTATGAATTCTTTTATCATGCAGAGCTTGAAAATCCACTTTCCTGTTTGCTCTTGGCAAGTAGGAAGCTTTCCCAGTGAGATGAACTGCTTTATAATCCAAGATTCCTTTTATAAAAATTTTTTTGCTGGCCTTGATAGTTGCAAAGATAACCATCCAAACTTGAATGGAGTATAAACCAGTGCAAGAATGTCTTACTGAGCTTGGAGATATACAGCTCCATTGTCTCAGCTGTTCCTTGCAGCTTTGGAAACCTTCAGCAGAGTTAAAATTGAACATACTATTTTTTTTATTAATTTTCACTGCTGTCACTTAGCTCCTAGAGGCAAAAGTAAAGAAACTGACCAGGACCCTGTCTGTTGCATTCTGTTAATCCTTTTCAAAACTATGAGCAACAGCACAAGCAGGTACTGGAGCTACTCACAAGAATGCAGAACCCAAAAAGGGAGTCTGGGGATGGGATGAAGAATAAAAGAAACATATCCATTGTAGCATCTAGAAAGCAGAGGGGAGAGCTGAGGGTACGTCTACACTACGGGATTATTCCGAATTTGCATAAACCGGTTTTGTAAAACAGAATTTATAAAATCGGGTGGAGCGCGGCCATACTAAGCACATTAAATCGGTGGTGTGCGTCCATGGTCCGTGGCTAGCGTCGATTTCTGGAGCGTTGCACTGTGGGTAGCTATTCCCTAGCTATCCCATAGTTCCCGCAGCCTCCCCCGCCCCTTGGAACTTCTGGGTTGAGATCCCAGTGCCTGATGGGGCAAAAATCATTGTCGCAGGTGGTTCTGGGTAAATGTCGTCAGTCACTCCTTCGTCTGGGAAAGCAACGGCAGACAAGCATTTCGCGCCTTTTTCCCCTGGATTGCCCTGGCAGATGCCATAGCATGGCAATCATGGAGCTTGTTTTGCCGTTTGTGACTCTCACCGTATGTGTACTAGATGCCGCTCACAGAGGCGATTCAGCAGCGCTACACAGAAGCATGCTTTTGCTTTTGCATGACAGCAGAGATGGTTACTAGCCATATTGCACCATCCAAACCCTTCCATAAATTGGAACTGAGGATGATCATGGCTACCAGTCCTTTTGTACCATTTGCTGCTAGTGCCCCTGGCCGATCAGCCAGGGGCGCAAAAGCCAAGACTGGTTACTAGCCATATTGCACCTTCCATCGTTTTGTACCATTTGCTGCTGTCATAAGTGCCCCTGGCCGATCATCCAGGGGCGCAAAAGCAAAAATTGGGAATGACTCCCTGAGTCAATCCCTCCTTTTTGGTATCTAAAAATAGAATCAGTGCTGCCTAATATAGGCAAGTGTACTAGAGAACCACCGTATCATAGAACCAGAGAGCACAGCTGCTCTGTGTCAGAGCCTGCAGAAATTATGATCTGTATGCTATTCACAGGGGGTGCTCCTGTAACAACCCCACCTGTTGATTCCGTTCTTCCACCAGCCTTTCTTGGCTACCGTAGAATTGTCCAACCACATGTGTGATGAATTAATAAAGAATGCAGGAATAAGACACACTGACTTGTTAGTGAGAAATGAGTGGAAGGCAGCCTCCAGCTGCTATGATAGTCCAGACAGGACATTAAGCAGTGTGTAGGAGAGAAGCCCAGCATCCCACTGCTAGTCCAGGGGCAACTGAATCTTTTCTTTACACTCAGCCCCCTGTTGCTATGATGAGGATGGTTACCAGCCATATTGCACCATCCATCCACCAGAAAATATTAGGGCCAATAGGCTGATGACGAGGACGGTTACCAGTCCTTTTGTACCATCAGCTGAGGCTGATGATGAGGATGGATTTCCATCATATTGTACCATCAGCCACCCATGGCGGGGGGGGGGGGAGCAAGGATGTTGGTGTTGAGTGCTGCACTATCGCGTCTATCTGCAGCATTCAGTAAAGATAGGGTGACATGTAAAAGAGTCAGAGGATTGTTTTACCTTTCGCTTCTGGGGTGGGTGGGGGTGGGTGAGTAGATTGCCAAGCTATGCCCTGACCCGCAGACACTGTGTTTGACCCTAGAAGCATTTGGAGCTCAGCCAAGAATGCAAATACTTTTCGGAGGCTGCAGGAACTGTGGGATAGCTTCAGTCCTCCAGTCCATGAGCATCCATTTGATTCTTTGGCTTTCCGTTACGCTTGTCACGCTGCAGTGCGCTGAGTCCCTGCTATGGCGTCTGTCTGGAGATTTTTAAAAAAGGATTCTGAATTTCATCTTCTGTAACGGAGCGCTGATAGAACGGATTTGCCTGCCCTTACAGCGATCACATCCGCATGGTCCATGCGGGAGCTCTTTTTATTTTGATTTGGACTGCATCGCCACCCGTGCTGATCGGAGCTCCACGCTGGGCAAACAGGAAATATTCAAAAGTTCGCGGGGCTTTTCCTGTTTACCTGACCACTGCATCCGAGTTCAGATTGCGGTCCAGAGCGGTCACTGGTGCACTGGGGGATAGCTCGGAGGCCAATACGGAGTCACGGGAACAACGTAGATCACCGGGCCCTCTGGTGCAGGGGCCGGCCAACAGCAGTTCAAATAGGCCCAGGCCCTCTGGAGCAGGGCAGGGCAACAGCAGTTCAATAAGCCCTGGCCCTTTGGAGCAGGGTAGGGCAACAATAGTTCAGATAGGCCCTGGCCCTCTGGAGCAGGGCAGGGCAACAGCGGTTCAATAAGCCCTGGCCCTCTGGAGCAGGGCGGGGCAACAGCAGTTCAATAAGCCCTGGCCCTCTGGAGCAGGGCAGAGCAACAGCTCTGGCCTCTGGAGCAGGGCAGGGCAATAGCAGTTCAATAAGCCCTGGCCCTCTGGAGCAGGGCGGGGCAACAGCAGTTCAATAAGCCCTGGCCCTTTGGAGCAGGGCGGGGCAACAGCAGTTCAATAAGCCCTGGCCCTCCGGGGCAGGGCAGGGCAATAGCAGTTCAATAAGCCCTGGCCCTCTGGAGCAGGGCAGAGCGACAGCAGTTCAATAAGCCCTGGCCCTCTGGAGCAGGGCGGGGCAATAGCAGTTCAATAAGCCCTGGCCCTCTGGAGCAGGGCAGAGCGACAGCAGTTCAATAAGCCCTGGCCCTCTGGAGCAGGGCGGGGCAACAGCAGTTCAATAAGCCCTGGCCCTCTGGAGCAGGGCAGAGCAACAGCAGTTCAATAAGCCCTGGCCCTCTGGAGCAGGGTGGGCAATAGCAGTTCAATAAGCCCTGGCCCTCTGGAGCAGGGCAGAGCGACAGCAGTTCAATAAGCCCTGGCCCTCTGGAGCAGGGCGGGGCAATAGCAGTTCAATAAGCCCTGGCCCTCTGGAGCAGGGCAGAGCAACAGCAGTTCAATAAGCCCTGGCCCTCTGGAGCAGGGCCGGCCAACAGCAGTTCAAATAGGCCCTGGCCCTCTGGGGCAGGGCAGGGCAACAGCAGTTCAATAAGCCCTGGCCCTTTGGAGCAGGGTAGGGCAACAATAGTTCAGATAGGCCCTGGCCCTCTGGAGCAGGGCAGGGCAACAGCGGTTCAATAAGCCCTGGCCCTCTGGAGCAGGGCAGGGCAATAGCAGTTCAATAAGCCCAAGCCCTCAGTCAGGGCGGGGCAGCAAAACAGCAGCTCTAGCTCAGACCCTCAGGCAGGGGCTGAGCAGCAACAGCCAAGTGCAAGCTGCTATGCCAGAGCGCTGGGTTGAGGGGGAAGACTGCCACCCGTGAGTGGGGTGGCAGGGGGGACACAGGCCCACCCACTCCACTGTGTCCCAGCCCGGGGCCCTAGCAGCGGCGTGGACCCGCTGCAGTCAGTGGGGATCCTGGCCGCAACACACTGACATGGGCACATCAGTGCCCTCAGCCGGACAAGAGTCGGCTACCCCCGGGCTACACTCCATCTCCCCCTCAAGGCCTACCTCGTCCGTCCCACCCGGTTCAGGCCAGTCGGTCTGCATCGGCTCCGGTGGAGGGCTTGGCGGCAGGTCCGGTAGCTCCTCTGGGAAGTTGGGCCAGGACTGCTCGGGCGGCTCCTCTGGGTAACAGCAGGGCCCCTCCCCCTCGTGTGAGCGCTCGGCAATCCTGGGGCTCCTCCCTCCTCTGGGTAGTGGGCCAGGCAGGGCAGTTACGCGGAGAGAGCTCTCGGCGCCGGCTCTCGCCAGGCACGTCTGCTCCCGGCGGCGGCTGGGTGTTGACTGAGCTTGGGCATCACGCTCCTAAAACCGATTTAAACGCCTAGTGTAGACCAGGCCTGAGTAGCAGACACACACAAACCCATATTGCAGCAGCCAAGGGACTGGGTGAGGGTGGGTTAGACTAGCAGAAATCCAACCATAGGCATATTCTGTTGACAGGAGGCTCTCGAATGAGATGTGAGAAGAGAGAGAGAGAATATTCCTTCTTTTCAAGGAGATAGGGCCTTCAGCTTTGACCCCTGAGGCTGGTATGAAAGAGGGAGACCACAACCTAAGTTCAAAGGTAGCCGCCTAGAGTGAATCCCAGCAGCTGGGTGGAAGGTTCTCTTTTCACCTGGGCATTGCCTATGGACAGTGGAACACCATCTTTTGTATCTATTCTGATTACTAAGTTTGTTCATCTGGATATTAGATATCTCGTAAAATTTCCAAACCCAAGGTGAGTGTTCGTATATATTCCGTGATTGTGGATTTTGTGCAATAGATCCTATGTTTTAAATGTCTAGCCTTTATCATTGTAAAGAAAGTCTTCCAAATGTAAGTGATGGAGTACATCCTTCCTTATTCTGAAACAGGTCGTTCTGAGAGGTCAGCATTTCCTTATTAATCTTAGCAGTGTGATGACTCTGAAACCTAATGAATTGTAAATGTTAGTGTTAACTCTTTCACTGCTGATCATTTTAGTAGACAGTTATTAGTGTTTGTTTATCCATCATTACTAGATGAGAGGCATCTATTTGCTATCAGATTGCTTTCAAGACATCTCCAGTCCTGCTCACAAGGGGGAAAATGCCATCCCTCCCCATCCCCTTGCCAAAAGACTCAACTGCCTCTTATAATTTCCCTGGAACCAAAAGCCCAAACTATCCCCTGCCAAACAGCCACAACCCTTAGCTTCTCCACAAGAACTATAGTTACGTGCAAATGACACACAAATCTAGCATTGCTCATCTTAGCTTTATGACTCCCTTTAAAGTTAATGGGAGTCATGCATCTAAAAACTTGTCCAACTGTTTGAAAATTTATGTTCACGCTGATCATATAACTTTACATGCCTTCCTTAGTAATAAAAATATTCTTTAGGTTTTTCTATATTTGCATTTACTTGTATATGAGACTGGTTTAAAGGAGTAAACATGGGGCTGGGAATCGAATTTCTGAGTTCTGTTCTATGCCCTTCTATCACTAACTAGATTTGAACAAGTCACTTAACATCTCTCTGTATGTTTGCCCTTCTGTAGAATGGAGATACAGTAATCACTTAGCTCGCAGAGATGCTGTGAATTATTAACAAATGTTTGTATAGTGCTTTAAAGCTATAAATAGCAATATAATATTTACCTCCTGTAGAGTATTTTTCATCCATAGATCTCAAAGTGCTTTCCAAAGGAAGGAGGGTTTAGTGTCTCTGTTTTTAATATGGCAAAACTATAGGATAGAGCAGTGGTTCTCAAACTTTTTTTTCGCGGATCACTTGAAAATTGCTGAGGGTCTCGGCAGACCACTTAATGATCTTTCCAAATGTTGTTTGTACTGTTAGCTAACTATTGTAAAGCACTAAAAGTGCTATATAAAAAAGCTTAATTAACGTGTTTTGTTCTACAAATAAAAGCACACAACTCATATTTTAATATCAGTAGTCTTACCATTCTAATGTGACAGATGTGTTCTCTCTCCTCCTCCGCAGTAGCCCCCGAGCTGGGGGTGGGGGTCTCTCCTTCTCTCCCCTACCGCGGCACCCCTGAGCTGGGGCTAAGAAGGGGGGGGTCTCTTCCTCTTTTCCTCCACCATGGCAGCCCCCGAGCAGGGGCTGGGAAGGAAAGCTGTTTCTCCCCAGCAGCCCCAGCCTGGAGCTGGAGAAAGCCGCCTCTTTCTCAGGCTGCCGCAGCCCTGCACATCCTAAATTCACCCCACCCCCTCTTCTCACCCCACTTCCCCCTCCCACCTACCCCCTATTCCCCCAAAGGCCACCGCCTCACCTTACATGTGATTCTTCTCCAGGATCTAGGCACCTAATTAGTAGAGCCATGCCAGCACGGCTCCACTAATTAGGTGGGTGGCCCCTCATTCTCTCATGTGCGGCCACCCAGGTGCAGACCACCTGAAAGGAGCAGTCTGAGGACCATAGTTTGAGATAGAGATTGTGATTTATCCAAGGTGTCAGAGCAGGTCAGGACTCAAGTCTCCCCTAATCCAGTACCCTATCTAATGGACTATATAATTTGCTTAATCTGCATAGCAGGATTTTGAAGTAAACTGCCCAGATTTTTCTTTTTATCAGTGCTTGCTCCATAATCTATGATGGTCACATTGTGCAAAAACTGTTAGTGCATGTAACAAGAAAAACAAACAATAACTTTGTGGTCATTACAGGCACACCCAACCAGTTGGGCAATTTGTGTTTTAAATTAGTCTACATTGATATATTTACCAATCAGTGTTCACAATTGTATAGTAGGATTATGTGGCCAGAAAAACTGCCATTATTCATTCAGAAAAATCCATTGTTATTACAGCCTTGGCTAAACTAAGCTTGACTCCAGGAATTGCCATGGTATGCATTAAGAATTCAATTGTAGTCTACCCCAACCAAACACCACTACTGCATATTATAAATAGGTCATCATGTTTTCAAGTGTGAAGCTTAAACTTCGTAATTTGTAGTGTCTAAAGTATTGTTCCTTTGTTTTCTTTAGCCAAATACAGAAAAACATTCACATTTGACTGTAGTGGGTGCTGAGGAGGGAAATGAAACAAGTCAACATTTGGAAAGCAATCATTTGATGTCAGAGTTCCTCAATGATGTACCCTTCACCCTAGCACCCAATGTGCTAGCAGTACAGGACATCTCTAATGGCCTTCCAGACCAGTTGCTCTCCTACAACATCAATGATAATTTATCAAGATTTTGGTATGATTTTACACTTGAAAATTCAGTGCTTTGTGATTTGTAATATGTCCTTATCTTTCTGTCCCTTTGAATGTGCACCGTGACAACTTGAAGATAATTACACAAATATTTTGTTTTGTAACTTAACTGCTTAAATGTTTTTGTGGTATGCCATTTATATAACACATGCATAAAAACTAAAATAATTAAAATCTCATACTGTTTTATTCCTTAACATATCATCTTACATTACACTTAAGTAACTTATCAGAAATACTGAATTTGTTCCTAAAATAGTCAAGCAGAACTATTAGTTTTGTTTAATCCTGAGTAAGAGATCCATCTGTTAATACATTAATTGGTGACTGTCAATAAGTGGACTGTAAATGCACACATTTCATTATTCTTACCTGTGATGTCATGGACTTCTGCAGCATTTGATATTTTACTCTAATGCCACAAATGCAAAGCCTGTTGTGCATATTTCTTTTTAGACTATCTTTTGCTTTTTCCAGGGATGGAAATGAATGCCGATTGTAAATGAAGTCATGCTATTTTGCATTACAATAGGCAACTGATGCTCCAGTCTCAAATGCTGCGTTTTAAACTTCTGAGGAAAGTTTACAGGTTTAACTTTGTTAGTATGACTGAGTAGATTTTACTATACTCAAAACGAAAAGCTAGTCAGCTTCTCCTTTTTTCCAGTAGACCTTGCTGTTCATCTTACCAGGTCACTTGGGTCTCTCTTTCTCTGTCTTTCTCAAGGGTTTTCTCTCTAACTGCCCTGCATTTGCTGTTTTTTCTCATTGCCACATGTGTTCCTGATTTATGCATAGATCAGTTTTTCCTTTTTAACCTTTGTGCCCCCTAAAGAAAGAAATCTCAGGATATGTACTTTTAATGGTCATACCCTTGGTTTTTTTTTTAATTGTGGCCCAAAGATACAGATGGCAGTGTTTAACTACTACAAAACATTAAATTGTTCCATACCCAACTAAATACCTAAAAATTCATTTCAAGCCTTGAATATGCATATTTTATTATAGCTAAAACCTAACTAAATTGCTGTTGCCCAATGAACTGCTCACTGAAGTCTTTTGTGGGTTGTGTGAAGAATTCTCTGTGCCATATGCAAGATTAAATTTGTTTTGACTATCAGGAAAAAAATATATTTACTGTGCCAACTGTAAGTGGGTATTTTCATAAGAAATGTGTGACATAGGATATTTAAAAACATACATACAGATTTTCACATGTGGGTGCTTTTAAGATGTTTGGGATAATAAATACCACAAATGATAGAGAAGCTATGTTGTAATTACATTTTGGTTTGTTAAATGATCTTATTTTCTCAGATTTTTTTCTGGAAAACCTATGCATTTCATTAGTTTGTTTGCAGTCTGTATCTGTTAAGTTTATAAATATGCTTTGAGCTACTTGTTTTCAGGGAAAATATCTATTGCACTTAAATAACAGCTGTGGTTAAATAATATATTAACATGGTGGGTCTTTTTAAACATATAAGAGAATGCCATTATTATCTAATCCTTACATACATAGTACATTACAGTCAGGATTATCCCTACAACAGGGGAGATACTGAATAAGTTTGGATAACCAAGAGAATTTTCAGTGTCACTAATAAATATCAGGGGTATGACTTTTTATTTTTAAAGAAAATGGAGTTTCACATAAGGGACATTATGAATAATCTAGTTTATACTATATTTTCTGTGTTGTGCCCATAGATTCCAGTGGCACATCTGGCACTGATGACACTGTATTCTAAGGTTACCTTTTGTGATCCAAGAAGTGCTAAGATTTTACAGAGAGGGAAAACAGATTTTTAATAAGTTGGTTAGAATCTATTTCTGTGCTGAATCCCTTGGCTAGTGGGGGACGTTAATTAAATTCTGGTTTTCAGTGCTAAACTCAATTCTCATGTTTCTTTTGCATTTAACCTTCAAACTTCTACCTATTTTGAAAACGGCATATTCCTGTTCATATTGTTTTTCATCCCATAACTGATATTTGTCCTCAACTCAGCCATTCCAAGAGCAGAATTGCAAAACAGAGATGAGTATCCAACAAACCCATAGAACTGGTTCTTTCCATATTAGTAGACTTGTAAATACACTTTTTCCACTTGTTTATAAGATATCTTATTAAATTAAAACATTCCTTACTAGAATCCTGCTCTCAAATGCTCACAGACCAGTAAGGCTCTATATGCATAGGAAAAGAGCAGATGAGCACAGGAGGGGAAAGTACACAACCACGACATGAAATAGAGCTAGTAGGTCAAACATTTCACCTACAGCCATAACAGTATCTCTTTGAGAGGGTAAATTTTACATACAACAAACCTGCTAGCAATATTCCTCATTACCCTCTCTCTAAAAAGCCTAGGGGCTCAAATCACTCTCTTGCTTGACATCATCGACAAAAAATGTATACAGAATCCTAATGGTATCCAGACAGTCAAAGTGAATTTTCCCACTGGGAGATGGAAAATACACCCCAAAAAAAACTATTAGGAAATCATTCGATTTATGTGCATTAGCTCCTGAGTACTTGCCCACTACTAACATGATGACGACATTACATCATTAGAAAATTAAATGCTTTAGAATATAGCTGTTTCCATTCAAACCTTAGTCTGAAGAGAGTGATACCTATTTATGTATGTGCTCAATGACCATACAAGTCAAATGGTTAGTAGATGGATATATATACATTGGAATACATTTGTATTAGTCACTGATTAGTCACCGAGCTCTTTTATACAATGTGGCTTGAATATTTATTTGGCCATAAATGAAGAAATTTAATTTAAAGCAGCATACAAAAATAATAATTTTTAATAATTTCTAAGCAGAGATGGTTAATAACATATTTTAAGTGTCATAAGGTATCATAGGTGCTCTACTACACGTTCAGTATAAAAAATTCTGGAACAATTCAAAATGATATATATGTATTTGAGCTGATTTTTGATAGCTTTGAAGTTTTTCAGTTACAGTACCAATAATCTCTCAAGAGAAATTGAGTTGTCATCTCAAAAGCTAATGTTTATAGACATTTAGCGTCTGATTCTGTTTCACTGGAGAAAATGGAAGCTTTTCCATTGACTTCAGTAGGTGCAGTAACAGGCCTTTATTTTTTAGTAAACAGTTTACCCAGACAGAGTCCCTTTTGTTTTTTTTCAGGGGAGGCTTTAAGTGTCATCTATGGTTAACAAACCTCATTTTGCAAGGGATGTCCTCTATAATGTGTGATGGCTTCCTTATGAATATTTTGTTATAAATCAAACTTAACAAAACATCTTTTATTTCATCTGAAAAAGATGTGACTAAGTCTTTGGAAAGGCCTAATTTTAAAATGTAGGAAAAAAGAGCAAAGTCCACATGTTCAGTGGTAAATCAAAGAATAATTGCATCCAGAACAGCCTGACAGCAGGCTGATCATGAACCAGCCCCTACAAACAGCTCTATAGCGACAAGCAAAACCAGAAATGGAACTAGATAATAGGGTGTGCAAGAAATCTGCCATGGAGACAGCCACAGACACAGTTACTGCTATTTCCTGGAAAGTACAATCTGAAGCTTGACATCTCAGTGCTGCAGTTTCCAAGTTTACCCTTTGTGTGACTACAGGTGTAGGCTTTGGTCCTGGAACAAATATAAAAAAGAGGAGGAAAAGAGTATATTCAGGAGTGTAATTACTAGTGTTTCAAACTGATACACAATTTATATATAGTTTATTTTTTAACTTCATGGATACCAGGCAAATTGATGAAAAAAATGTAAATTCTTAAAATTTGTAAAAAAAAATGTAAATTCTTTATCCAGGAGGACTGCGCTGTTTGCACAAAAGACTAGAATGTATATCAGAGAAACAACTTTTTGTGAAGCAAACGTCTGACAATCATGCTTTGGGTTTTCACTTCTCTCTATACCTAGTATGGGGAAGAATCAGACCTGAAACTATGGGGATATAAGCCCTTCCCTTCATAGGAAGCTACAGATTGTTCCACCCATTCAGCAGCAACAAAGCAATTCCAAATTCCCAGGGTTTTTTGGGGTGGGGATGGGGAATAGTTCCTGCCCGCAACCCCACTCAAGCATTGCCAGATATAGTGATATTACATTAACAAGGAAGCAAAATTAAAAGTATAACTTTAAGTTCTTAAGATACTGACCAAACTATTAAAGAGGAACTTCCCCTTTTATAAACCATTTCAAAGGAAGATGGTTCTAGCATGCTTTAGCAGGGAAGAAGGGAACAGAGATAAGCAAAGGACTACAAAAAAGCAAAGCATGTTCAATGCCTCTCCATTTCTGTATCTATCCTAGGTCCTTAGGCTGAACATTCTGAAGGTACATGTGGCGACTTTGTATAGATTACTAGAATTAGGCAGACGGTCTGATTTATCAATATATAAAAAGATTCCTTGAAGTGGCAGAGTGTCGTCTTCCCTATTTCCCCAATTTTTCCACCATTAATCTTGCATGTTCCTTACCTGGTGATTGGTAATTATCCTCTTCCTTTGAATCACCTCTGAAGAATTTCAGAATTGGGGACCTTGTCAGTGAGCCACAACTCAGCATCTTTCACAGTGACAAGGTCTCCTTCAGGACTGAGAGCTATCCCAGCCTTCATTCCCCAAAAAGATCCATTTGCACAGACCCCACATTACTGTTTTGCCTTTCTTTTGTCTGAATCTAAAACAACGTAAAGAAGAAAGATGTGAACTTTATGGGGAAGCAAATATGCATATCTGAAGGGGAGCAAATTCTCTGTTCAGATTCCCTTTGTACTGTCAGTCATTTATAGGGAAGATGTCTCTAAATTATTAATATTCAAGATTGAGATGTGTATTTCAGAAGCAGACAAGGTCAGAGGCAAATCTGGTCCTCCAGGAATTACGGTTCATTCAACCAGGTCACTGGCTTTTTCTGGGGCAGAGAGATCTCATGAAATCTTTGTCGGTATTTGTAAGGCTGCTCTTCTGCTCACACTTATGTGAGGCTAAAGGCAAGACATTTTTTCTTCTACACTTTCATGTCTGACGGTCTTCCTGAAGAAGCAATGAGATCCAAAACACTACCAAATAGATGATGCCCTCTGTGGATGCAACTTTTGATAGAAGAACTCTGCAATGGGCAGTGCCTTCAGTAGTTTAGTCCCTTATCCAGATTTACTCTTCCAAAAACAACTGGTTTGCTCTGAATTTCCCTCTCCTTTAGAGCCTCACTAATTCTTAAATCCTTCAGTAGGAGTGTCTGAAAATTCTAATGTCTTTTCTCCTAACTGTCATATCTGAGAATCTCCCCAACCTTAGTTATGGGTTCTGGGATATCCTTAGCTGTATTTATTGTTGTTGTTTTTTTTTGTTTGTTTGTTTTTCCATTCACTCACTTTCAGGATATTAAAATGTTGTTTGGTTCTTTACAAATAGTTATGAATTAATTCCATGTTTAACAGTTAAGTGTTGTTACAGCTTTGGGAGCAATGCTGTCTGGAGCTTCTTATGAAAGGACAAGGCTTTCTTCTGCACCTCTTGTTCTGTGCTTTAGCTGCACGGGAAAGGAGGATGCACAGTAGGAGTGTCAGAAGATAGGAGAAAATAAATTAACAGATGAGACACAATTTTCATTGCATATCATTTTGCTGTAGAAGACATAACTAACCAAAACTGAAATGTACAGATGAAATTAAGTGCAGTTGGACAGAACGTGGCATATGGGCGGTTAAAGTCACAACATAATTGGGGCATTTGTCCCCGCCTCATTCTGTGAACAAGAATTGGAAGGCTTTTTCAAAGAGAAAATTAGCAGTATCAGCTATAGCCTCCCTTCTATCATCCCCCTGTTCATTATACCAAAACTGCTGTTGTCACAGTTTCTGTCTAGACCTTCAGGACAGGGACAGTTTCTTTATGTATTTGCACTGTACCTAGCACAAAGAGCTCCTGATCCTGGCTAAGGCCTTTTGGCTGTACTGTAATGTAAATAATAGGAGAGTCATGGAGTTAACATTTAATTGATTGCATACATCCTGTCAACAGAGTTTTTGGTTATTTTGTTTTTATCTTTAGCCCTCTCTGTTGCAGACCTGTGGTCTGAATGCTTTCAACATACCAAAACATGAAGGTAAATATTCTAATAAGGTTTACTACTTACCCATCAAATAGTATGAAGGAGTAGCTCAAAGATAGTTAGATTTTCCTTAACCATGGTACATAGTAGGCACAAATCTGACAGATTCTTTCAGAGAAGCAAAGGCTTACGGGCAGCCCAGAATTGTTTTTTTTATAATAAACACGCAGTTGTGAAGATTTCACTGTGTAGCCTAGCTTATGTGAAGAAGTTGGAAAGACCTTTCCTAGTTCTACAACAAAATGCAGCATCCGGTGGTGTTGGTGGAAGTTGTGATATCCTCAGAACGAGGCAGTAGCTGTAGTGCAGAGAAAACAGAGGGCTTAGTTCAGCCAGCCAGTTAAATTTAGTTTTATCTTTTGTTGCAGAGATAAAATAAACTCTTGAGATCAAAGATCTTACTTGCAAGGATGTCCTTTTAAGTCAGTTGACACATACACATCAGTATTAAGATGTAAAGGAAACTGCTTATAAGTAAGTAACAACTATATGAACCTCAGTAATTAACATCTCACATGCAACCATTTGTAGAAATCATTATTACACATTCAGTGCATCCATTCAAACTCAAATATTTATATAGCAGTTTGTAAAGGTCAGCTCTGGGCATTCATCTAAATCCACTGTAAAAGAATTCTAAAAAAGATGAAGTACAGCATTCAAAGAATGTTAGGCTCATGAAGGATTGGCATTTAGATAATCTAGACAGTCCAAGCAAACAGGCCTCCAGAAGTGGTATGGAAAATATTTTATTTAAAGAGACAGATGTCTTATTAGAGCTAAAGAATTGTATAAGGTCCATAAAGTAGACATAAGGACATGTACTAGGATCCTGGTAAGAGAGTGTTACCCACCCAGTTATTATTTCTGCTGGACTAGCTATTGCATGATCATTTTAGCAAGAATATCCCCACTGGTCCTATCCCTCAAGCAAGTTGCACAATATGTGATGCTTTTGGATTGTGCCATACTTTCCTTCCTTTTAGCTGCCATTATGAGCTACTAATGTAATTGCATAAATTATTGTTCTCGCCCAAAGATTTGAGACAGTTTTGGTTGCACCACTAACTTTTTAGATAGCCAGCAAGTTATTAAATATTAAACCTTTGGGAAAAAAGTCTAAGTGGTATTGTGGATCTTTCTATTGTTCCTTGTTTTGCTTTTTGTCTCTTCCATAATGTCAAAATATTATCTTTGCTCTATCATCTTTGCTCTTGTTCGATCTTACCTTCCGTTAAATTAATGTTACTTAATGTTAAACTACGTAAGGCCTCCTTTTAAATGGTAGTGTGGAGTAGATTTAAATTTCTACTATAAAAAGGAAAGCCAGATTTTAATACACTATGGCATTTTACTCTTATGTAATTTTACAGAATTGTTTATAGATATTGCGTCAGATTCTGATGTTACTAGTGTAATTTACACTAGAATCTGGCCTACGGTATTAACCCTGTATCTGTATTATTTAACTTTAATATTCTGGGAGGGGGGGGAAATAGTGGCAACAGGTGTGGCATTAAGGAAGGAATTTAAAATACCTTCCTAGATTTCATGTTTCTGGAATTAGAATAACTGGGAGAAAAATCCTCACTCTTCACTATAGGCATTTCTGTATTTTATTTTATGCTGTATGTACTGTGCAATAGATGCATCCATTCTTCCCCACAGATAAAGTAAACAAAGTAACAGATTTATGGAAACTAAAAGTGATTTTAAAAAGTTGCAATCACCTTTTTTTTCCAATATGAGAATAATAGATGCCACTGTTGATTAGTAAAATTGCCATTTTGAGTATAGCCCTTTAAATGCTTTATACCACTAAAAGTAGTAATAGACCTATGAATTTCAATAAAAATAGTCTCCAAAATTTAAAATGAAAGTAAGTTTTAAAACTTTATTATGTTTATATACATGATTAAAATATGTTAGATGAGCAAAGGTGGTCAATGAGCTTTTTTAATTAAAAGAATATCTAGTGAAACTATCTCTACTCTTGTTAAATGTATCACCACAATAACTTAATCTGACTAGAAATTTCCCTAGCTGTTAATTTGTGCATACCTAAGAGCAACTCTATGAATAAAACCGTTGCTTACCCAAAATTGTCTTTTGGCTCTAAATTATTTCCATTCACACTTACGAAACAATAGTTCTTGTACAGTTTTTTAAAATTATTTCTTATATGCAACATTCAGCCTATACATTCTTTGCAACAGGATAACTAGCATAAGAAGAGTAGCTACTGTAAGGCGCAATTCTGTGTTGTCAGAGACAGGCACTGGCAGATCTAAATAGTACTTTTGTATCTCTACTTTTTGTGCTTCTGTGAAATTAATTGTGCCCCCTAATTCAGTGTTCTTCTCTATCATCTTCATGGCCAACAATTTTAGCCAGAGGTTTTCTCCTCAATGTTGGTGGCAGACCACAGGGCAGATCCTCAGATGGTAAAATTTGTCATAGCTTCACTGAAGTAACTGACAATTTACACCAGCTAAGGATCTCTCCTTATACCTGTTGCCTTGGCTAGGGCATAAGATTTTGCTTTCTAAGCCTTTTCCAGATTACTCTGCCAAAAGAGTGTGAACAGCAGACTACAGACTTCCATCATGAAGCTTTTTCAGTCCACTCTGCTCTTATTTTAACTTTAACTACGTTATTTCAATTGCGACTTCAGTTCCATTAAAGAGAATCAGCAAATTTATTCCTTGGAGCTTTGGAAAAGATGTTTTACTAAGGTACTCTCCTGTTCCCAATCTTACTGCTGGGACAGAGATGTCTATGAAGGATACAAGCGGGGAAAAACAAGGACAGGAAATGCAGTGTGTGCTCAGCTCACCTGCAGCTGTCATGGAAAGCTGGCTTGTCTACTCTGCCAAGGTCTCCAGCAGCAGACAGGAGAGTCCAGATGCACATAGGGAGAGTTGGTTCTTACAAAGCAATGCTGAGGAAGTATTCTCTCAGTGTCCGAAAGGGGTCTGTGAATTTACTCTCCACTTGGCATACAAAAGGAGGCATAATGGGAGTTTGCCAGTAGGTCCATGACAGCCAGCCAGCTGCTCCAGAGATTTTTCCATTGTATCAAAGAACAAGAGATTCCAAAGTTGGAAGTAGCAGCACCTCACTAATCAGACAGTAATTCCAATGGAGGGTGAGTTCTTACCTAGAGATCCTGCAGATAAGAAGATAATTGTGTGTCTGGGCAGATTATGAGGTAACTGCATCAGCTCCTCGTGGCCTCCACTGCATTATTGTGTTTGAAAGAGCCATCATGGTTTGGACAAATTGACAGTCTACCTCCCCAAAGAACAAGAAAATGAAGGCAATGCTGAAAAATATCTTCTTTAAAGCATCATTTGCAACAGATATATCCCTGGACTCTGAAGTTAGTGACTTATTCACTGGCCTCCAAACCGGTAGCCCACGGTGTTTGAGAGACCATTCAAAACTGATATCTGGGCAAGAAACCCTATAAGACCACCACAGTGATCTGGATCAATGTTTGAATCAGGAGACCATACAAGGCGAAAGTAGCAGGTCCACACAACGTCATCACAGCTCATTAAACTGGGGGATCTGAACCATCATTGGCAGCAATGTCAAATGCTTTGCATGAAAACAAATGGAAGGCAGCAACTTGACTTTCCGTCCACATGTCTGAGACACTGCAAAGTAGGTATCCTGTGGATTGTCAAGTAGATTCAGGAGAGTCAAGTATGTGGTAGCTCCGTAATCCCTTGGCTTCTTCTGCTCTGTCATTATTGTACACAACTATTGATCCTATCCTTTTCTGACCCAGAAATGGCCTTTACTGCTGTGAACATCTCATTGTTAGGATGATGAGACATTAAGGGAACAGAGAGGAGAAACACTTCTTACCTGAGAATTTCCTTGCTTAGACCCTTCATGTCCTAGAATCAGATTCCCACAGAGGATTATTTCTGAATAGTTGCAGAATGTCCATGTCTTCAGGCCTGTTATTGATAATGAAAGGCCCTGTTAAAAATGGAAATTAGTTTAATTTATGATTAAATATTTTGATAAGAAGATTAAGTATTTTGTACCCTTGAAAACTACAATTCTGGGAAAGCATGGTGGGATGATCTTCTGCCTCAGTATGATAAAAGGCCTGGTCTGTTGCCAGCCACCTAGAAGAGAGGAGAAAATCAGTCAAACACTGTTCCAAGAAAATAAATTCTCAGGTAAAACAGATTTGCCATTCATTAATACTATATACTCAAAATGCAGTGGACAACACTAAAGGTGGAATGGTTTGGAAGAAGACTAATTCCTAATGATCTAATCTCTGAAATGGACTCATCTGAAAAAAAATTTGCATTACTGTGTGTAACTGAAAGACAATGAAACCAACCAACCAACCAGTAATTCCAGTTTAATGTCCTGATTTTTTTTCAAAGATGCTGAGCACTCACAAGTCCCCTCAATACTTCTGAAAATCATGCAAAAGATTCTTGCATCTTTTTTTCACGTTAGAGGAGATCTTTTGAGATAGAGGAGCCAACTCCAAAAGGGCAAAACATTTTTGCTGAAGTCAAAATTTGAGCTAAGTTACTCCAAATTTACACTTGTTTAACTGAGACCAGAATTTGGCACCAAATGGTTAGATTTTTTGTCGTTTCCTAAAGTAGTTAAATTAACATTTCTAAAACAATTTATCATTTTAAATACAAAACCTCTTAGTATGGGTGCTTTATAAAAATGTGTAATATTGATTTTTATACTGAAAAAAGGTTGACCTTATGAAAATGCAAAATTATCAATTTATGCCAGTGTATAGAGCAAGGACACTTTTCTACCAAGGAAGTTGATCACTGAGGGCTAAATTCTGCCACCTTTACTAACATTCTTTAATAGTTTGTTCCTCATACTGCACCACTGAAATCAATGGGGCTACTCAGTGAGTAAAAGTTGCAGAATCTGGCCAGGGATACAGTGCTCACTAATTAATGGCAGGGCTAGGATCACCGCCTGTTAAGGTTGCCCAACACTTCCCATTATAAGTATTCAGTTGCTTATAACTTAGCCAAACTTTAACCATTTGGTCTGAAGTTTTCCATGCTGAGTATTTGTCTTAGGCTGAATGTGTTGAAAAATTCAGCCAAAATGGTTCCACTATTTCCAAGAATGAAGCTAAGAGAAAAGTACATTGTTTTGCCAATTTAAAAAAATTCTGATTACCATTTCTTTAAAAAGCTCTCGTCCCATCCCCGTCCCCCCCCCCCCCCCAAATTTTGGAACAGGGATTTAAAATGTGTTAAGATGGCAGCCTCTGTGTCAGGGATGTGGCTTGTGCTGTCCCCATGAAAATTTGCCCAAATTTCACTAGTTGTAAGCTTTTGAAAAATCACAATTTGCACATGCTCAATTAGAGACTTAGATTTTTACCACTAAATTCCTTGAAGATTCCATGTGTATAACTATGCACCAGCCCAGGGCTGAGCAGGACTTTTTCTGCAACTACAGTTTTGGGCTGCCACAGGCCTTGCCATATCTGGGTTTGAGCATCTGAACTTAGATAGAGAAGGAATGCTCTTTCCTGTTTTCTCAGTAACCCCCTTGTTGGCCCAGGCAACAAGGAGGATGAAGCTGCCTGATCTAAATGCAGAGGAGACAAGAGCCAGATGTGCAGGTGAGTGGAAGGAGTAGATTAGAGGGAGAGGCAGAAACTGAGATTAGAGACTGGTGAGGGGAAAGGGAGGAGAGACCGAGACAGGTTGGGAAAGGAGATTGGGACTGAAAACCAGTGGGGCAGGGGTAGGAGGTGAGGGAGAGGCATAGGTGGGCATGGAGAATTCTGATTGACTGGGCAAAAAAATTGGAACAGGGAGCCCAGGGAGGGATATTGGGACTGGGGACAGTGGAATGGGGAAATGTAGAGGTCAATTGGAGGTCAAGGCAGGGAGGAGACAAATCAAATAAGAAGCCTGGAGAGGGGGGGACTAGGCCTGGCTGACAAGGAACTGGGGCAAGGAGCTGGGGCGTGTGGGGAGGAGAGATATGGGAATGGTTGAGCGGTGGGATTGGGAATGCAGACAGGTGACACTGGGAGTGGGATGAGAAGCCCAAGGAGTGGAGACTGGGACTAGCTAGGTGAGGAGAATGAGACTGGAAAGAGGATACTGACGGGGGAAAGATGAATCTGGGACAACTATAGGTTGGAGGGGGGCAGGGCAGAAGAATCACAGCTATGTGAATGGGCAGAAGAATCTGTGCACACTAGGGACCATCCCCCTCCATAGCCTACTCTCGGCAAATATTTGTGAAATGCACTATCAAAGTGTCCCATCCCCCTCTAGTGCTGATCCACATAGAGGATGACAACCTACTACAGCTGACAGTTACTCAAGTCTGTGCAACTGCACTTAATGGTTCCAACCCTGCCTATGATTCATGTGGGTGTCAATATGATGCCGCATGATGGAATATTTTTTTTCAGTTTCCTTTTTTTAAAAACTGAAAAATTACATAAAAATAAATTACCTTAAAAAGATGATTAAGGTTGCAAAGTCAAGCAGTCAAAAGTTAGGAAATGTCAGAATTATGGTTGCCTGCGCAACCATAATTTGATCCCTTGTGAAAATGAATTATGATGCAATCTTTAATCACATGATTCATATACTGTTTTTTCAGGATCCCTGCCTCATTCATTGCACAGAATTGACAGTGTTCACTTAATGAACAATTTTTTTTCTCCTCATTGTTCAGTGTGTAGCTCCCATGCCTTGTTTACTGCACATTAGTCCAACTATTCAATGTGGGAATCTCTCCAGTGACTTCAGTGGTCTTTGGATTAGGCCTATTGAGGATCACTGAGCAATCCCACAAGAACAATAATAATTATAGGGGCCTATGAGAAGGTGTGTGGGGTGGAGACAACAATAAAACACTTTTAAAAAATCACCCTCTAAAATAAAACAAATTCAAAGTGTAAGAAAAGGGAAGGATAAAAAGAGGAATTTGTAAGCCTCTTGGGGCAAAGACTGACTTTTTGTTCTGTTTGTACAGCACCTAGTGCAATGAGGTCCTGGCCCATGATGGGGACTCGTAAGTGCTATGGAAATATAAATAATAATAATAATTAGTCAAAAATATCTTTGGAAAACAAAAGTTTCCAGGTGTTGCTTAAAACTGAAGAATGGACAGAGGCTGTTGCTATGGTCAGGCAAGTTCTGCATGCTAGAGGTCACCATGGTAACAGTGCAATGGCCTTAATATTTCTGGCAAACAGTGGAAATTCTGAATAGTGTAAGTAATACCCCTCAGCAGGAGCCTCAAGAAGGAGATTTCACATCTAGCCATGGCCAACCCCATGAAGCACTTTAAAAGTCAGGAGGACCAACTTGAAATCAATCCGTCACTTAAAAGGCCAACAAGTAAGAGAGGGCAGGGTAGATGTAATATAACCACTCAATCCACTGACCAAATATGTCACAGCATTCTGTACAAATGGCAAATGATGGAGAAGCACTATTGAAACACCTGCTGGGAAGGCATTAAAATAATCAAGGCACATGGTCACACAGATCTATGTTGCTGTTGAGACTGTCAAAAGATAATAAGGGCACTGCCTGGGAAAGTGAAAAACTCATAACATGTCCAGCATGTCTTTCCATGGAAAGGGTGTGGTTGAAATTGATGACAAGATTTTTACCCTGGTTCACTACCTTAGAACATGTCCCCTAATGTATTGCTGCTTCTCATCCTGAGAGTTCTTGGAAGATAGGATCAAACTTTGAGCGATACTAAATGCTAATTGTATGTCATCACCAGTTAACACTTGTCCCCCAGGTAAGGAAGAACAGATATGTCAGGGCAATAACCCATTAAAGCTATTCCAGAACACTGTCTAGGTCTTCCAAGATATTCCAGACCCCATCTCATTCCTTATATAATTCCATACTATTTACAGATCTACAAAATAACCCCACCTTGCCTTGAAATAATTCCTAATCTCTAAATAGTTTACCTTTATACTCACAACTAGAGCTAGGTGGAAACCAGATTTTCTGTTTCACAGGAAATTCTATAAATGTAAAGAAGGTTTCCATTCTGGAACAAAACAAAAAGTTCAAAATTTCCCACAAAACAAAATGAATTAGGATGGATAGAAATGTTTTGTTTCAGTCAAATTAAAACACTTTGTTCCACCTTTGACATCTTACATTTTTTTTAAATATTTATAAAAGAAATTCTATACAAAAAGTCATTTTGAAACAAACACTGAAATGTTCCATTCCATTAATATGGAAATTCCATTGAATTGACATAATTGAAATGATTCATGTCTTTTTTTTTAACAATGGAAATTTGTCTAAATCAACACACTTTCGATTAATTGGCATTTTCATATGGAAAAACGTTGTTGGAAAATTCCTGACCAGCTCTACTCACACCATGTTTACACCTTCATTTGAAAGAGCCCACTGAACATGTTCAAAGAGAAAAGCACCTACAAAACGTAAAACTTTCTCCAGACTTTTTCATAATTCTCAACTCAGGTACCTTCAAATTCAGGGTGGCTGCTACATGTGAAGGCACTCAGAAGGATTGTTTCACTCTTGACTAGGTATGGCAGCACCTGCTTTCTTTTTTCCAGGCCACTTGGGATATAGGTAGTAACACATTGCATAGCCAACCTATTAAGAGTTTCAGTTCACCATATTTCAGTTAGTTGTAGCCTTACCCTTACATTCTCCTTCTATTGCCCTTTAAAACAGATTCATATTGTACATACGGAAACTATCCATGTTGTACCGAACAAACAGTGCTATTAATGGCGGTGCAGCCACCAGTAGGAAAGAGTTTTAACTTTAGGAAATAGGACTAATTTCACAGTAGATGCTAACTGCTGCTTGTGTCACTCTCACCTGTGTTTCTCTAGCTCTTCACCAGGAGACTTTTACAAAACAACATATAGGCTATGAACATTTAAAAATATATAGTGTTATATTTTGGAACATTAATCTCTATGCTTACTAGGCCTCTCCAGTTTTGGCTTAGTTCCTGTATAATTAAACCTTTCAGCTCAGTTAATTCTGTACAGGACAAGTTGAATAAGCTTGTGAGCATAAACAAATGGGTGGGAGGAATTTTTGGTGTAGTCTGTGTGTGTAATGGGTGAGGAGAATGTGTGCATTTCTCTCAAATATCATTGACCCTTGCCAGAGGCAAGATACTGACTTGATGGATCAAGTCCATGTTCCTAAGCTCATGTTTTTTTACATTCACTGTCTTCCTATCATAGATCTTTTCAGAGCTGGCTTCCTGTGTTGTGGTGCTTGAGACTTCTAGGGGCACCATCAACTGGAAATTCATGATGTATACTACATCTACAGGGACTCATTAGAATAACTTTTTCACAGGGAAGGTGAAAGAGAGATTAATTATGCTCTTGATTAGATAAGAGAGAAGCTGCTTTTTCTTTTCTAGGCTAGTCAGTTTCTAAAAATGAACTAAGGCCAAGATCCACAAAGGTACTTCGGAAGCTAAGTCCCACTTTTAGGCACTACTGTGATCCACAAAACTCCACGCAGCTGCCACCTAATCCTGTAGTCACCTAAATTTACTTGACACCTAAATTTCCATTGTTAAAGTTTCTTAAGTGCCCTTATTTCTGCTTCTGGGCATGCACAATACTACCTAATTCTGGCTATCCGGACACGTATCTCCTACCCAAACCCCAGAATGATGCACATACTAGGGGAATATAAGTGGAGGAGTGTCTATCTCACCTATTGGGCCCTATCTGGTGGGTGTGCTTAGCGCCACCTATGAATTGGGTCTGATTCAAAATCTGGCAGCAGGAGGATGGGTGGAGGTGCCCACCTTATACATTTTAGCTCAGTGGTTAGAGCTATCTCCTGGGATATAGGAGGTTCAATAATCCTCTCTGCCTGAGGAGGAGAAGGGAGACCCTGTTCAAATCCTACCTCTCAGGAGCAGGGTGGCTCTAGCTTTTTTGCCGCACCAAGCACAGACCGGCGGACGTCCCGCAGGCATGCCGTCAAAGGCTGCCTGACTGCCGTCCTCACAGCAACTGGCAGGGCACCCCCGCGGCTTCCCGCCCCAGGCCCGTGCTTGCTGCACTGGTGCCTGGAGCCGCCACTGCTCAGGAGACTGGTCTAATTACTGAGATGTGGGCTATTCTGATGTGAGCCTTCCGCAACCTCTTCTGTTGAAGCAGTTCCACTATGTATAAATACTTGGAGCCAAAGAGAATGTGAGATTGATGCTGTAGCCTGGTGGGTAAGAGACGCAATATCCGGTTCCCCTGCTCCAGACACTCTATTTTTTTTATTCACAGTGGAATAGCTTCAACAGAAGAGATTGAGGGAGACCCATATTTAGACTATCTTGTAGCTCAATGGTTAGAGGACTCTGGTGGGGATTGAGAGACCCCTGTTCAAGTCCTTTCTCCCCAGGGATGGGGAATTGAACTTGTGTATTTTCACATCCCGGATGATTGCTCTAACCACTAGGCTCAAAGTTATAAGGTGGGCACCACCTCCTCTGACTATTGTATGTGCAGTTAGAAAGTCACCTAACCTGTTCTCACAAGAAATTATTTAGATCAGAGGTGGGCAAACTACGGCCTGCGGGCCACATCCAGCCTGCAGGACCGGCCTGCCTGCCCGGCCCTTGAGCTCACAGCCAGGGAGGCTAGCCCCCGGCCCCTTCCCTGTAGTCACGCCGCCACGCAGGCAGCACTATGGGCAGTGGGGTTGCATGCTCCTGCCGAGCAGCACGGTAGCGTGTCTGGCTCTGGCCAGGCAGCGTGGTTGCCAGACATACTGCTCTGAGTGGCATGGTAAGGGGGTTGGGGCCGGAGGGTTGGATAAGGGGCGGGGGGTCCCAGAGGGCAGTCAGGGGACAGGGAGTAGGGGGAAGTTGGATGGGGCGGAGGTTCTGGGAGTGGTGTGGATAGGGGATGGGGAACAGGGGGGGTTGATAGGCGTCGGGTCCCGGGGGGCCTGTCAGGGTGGGGGTGTGGATAGGGGTCAGGGAAGTCAGGGGACTGGGAGCAGGGGTGTTGGATAGGGGATGGGATCCCGGGAGGTGGTTGGGGGGGGTCCCGGGAGGGGGTGGTCAGGGGACAAGGAGCAGGGGGGATTGGATGGGTCAGGCGTTCTAAGGGGGGCAGTCACGGAGTGGGAAGTGGGAGAGGTCCAGATGGGGGTTGGGGCCAGGCTGTTCAGGGAGGCACAGCCTTCCTTACCCTGGCCCTCCATACAGTTTTGCAACCCAATGTGGCCCTCGGGCCAAAAAGTTTGCCCACCCCTGACTTAGATGCTTAAGCCACATGACTCCAGGAGAGGGGATCTGGTTGTGGATTGCTAGCAAAGATAAGTGCCTCCTTGCAGCCCAGACTTAAGCACCTAACTTCATGAGAGGGGGAGGGCTTAGGACATGCCCTCTTATCAGCATCTCCCATTGGCTAACTTAGGCAGCTCCCCACCAAATTTGCTGAGTTTTGTGGATCGCATTCTTAGGTCCCTATCTCTCCCCATTCATTGTGTAGGGAGCCTAAGTGCCTAACACAGATGTTGTGGATCACATTGTTCCAGTGATTTTCTAGGTGCCTAAAAGTTAGTCATTTCAATGCTCAGTTTTATCACCAAAATCCCTTTGTGGATCTGGGACTAATTCTGCCTCTGAAATACTCTGCCAACTTTTGTGGTTTTACAATCACATTTTCCTATGGTTGTTTTTTTTATTTCTTCTTTGTTGCTGTGTGAAAGACCCCACAAGGACAACAAAGGAAACTGAGTGATTATAAAGAAGAAACAATGAAACTACCTAAAATAAAAGAGATATTAAATGCTCAAAGTAAAGAGACTGAAAAAATAGAGAAATATTTTGGATCTAATATTTTAGTTACAGTAATCTTAAGTGTTACTTGGATCAGCTACATAAAGTTTTCAGACAGAAGTGTAATTAAGTTGATGTTATGGCTAATCATTCTTTGGAACTAATCTGAAGTTGTGTTTCCTTTTGCCAGTTACTTCCTAGGGCCAAATTTTTAAAGATATTTAAGTGCCTAGAAATGCAGATAGGCGCCTGTCTGCATCTTTAGACACCTAAATACCTTTAAAAATCTGGCCCCTTGCCTCTGTTGTTACCATTCCTTTACATTTTCCCACCAGACCCTTGATGCCTTTCCATTTTAATCTTAGTTTCTCTCTTAGTGGCCTCTAGTCCCCCTGCTGCTTCCTCATGGAACCTCTATTCTGCAGCAAACCACGCCCTGAGATGCTGGCCATCTACTTACCAACCCTACATTGGAATTATCTATCCTCACTAGGTGTGATGAAGGACAAAACTACTTCTGGTACAGATATCTTCCATGGATCTCAACTATGTTTCCTGCCCCAGTCATTCCTCCATTCTCTTAAACCGTTAGTCCATGGCTGCTCAGCTCTGCCAATATTCTCATGTTCTGCATGCTGCCTCCATCCTCCTTTTCTACTTCTCAAAGCTTTTCTGGGCCCACAGGCACCTTCACAGAAGACTGCATATGCATCTAATTTTGCCTTTCCCTTGTAGGCCTACTCCCCGCTGGCCTGCTTCTTGATCCTATCAATTATATCTGTTGGTGGTTCCCAAGGGAGTGGGATGCCACCAACTACTAGAGGATAAAAAACATGGAAAACAAAAATACAACTGACAAAGTTTTCCAGTATTTTGTCCCTATCAGCCTCTTTCTGAGCAAGTAATAGAAATACAGAGGCTTCTGTACATAGAAAAGCCAAAATTATTAAATGGAGAAGCCAAGTGCTACTCTAGCCAAGAAAGGACCCTAATTAGCAAATTAAAGGGGTCCAGTGTCTAAGGCACAGACGTGCACACAAGGCTGCAGAAATCATGATTTATAAGTATGGAAGGAGGATTTGTGTGTGTATGTATTTTGTTAAATCCTAAGGCTGGTGAAAATAATAGGAGAATTAAATGAGTTACAGGGCTTTGTTTGAAAGGCATTTTTATAAAACAAAATAACAGTAATATCCAGGCACATAAACATGAGAGCTTTAAATATTGCTACTGTCAATAACTACCCCCTCTTCTTCCTGCCCCCAAAAAGAAGCAGCAACCAAGTAAATGTGTCAGTGAGGAATAAAAGTGATAAATAGTTTGTAAAATTACCATGAGAAATATATAAAAAATGTGTTCAATAATCTGGTTTAAGATATCAAAAAGTCTATTTTGACCTTCAAATGATGCTTTCCTAAATAAGAAGAATAGGTTATAAAATGTGCAAGGCTGGATAAGATTAAAGAAATCTAAAATGTTACATGTTACACATTTAGACATTAAACCGCTTGCAAGATAGGGCTTTAGAATGTAGGTTCAATTCCTACTTTTTATAAAGTTTTGTCAGCATAGCTTCCTCTAGCCAAATGATTTATTCTTTAAAAGCTGATATTTTTTCCCCAAGATATTTAATTTTTTTAACACTGCCTGTAAATTTATATGCTGACATTTTGTTGAGGTTGTTGAAATGTACTGCTAAAAATCATGTTTGTGTTTCTATAGTGTATTGATCGTTTTACACTCTTAATTTTTTCCATTTACAGGCTTAGTCACATGGGCCTTTAAGTAAATTAACATAAATTAATATAAATCTTAATCAGAAAGAATGATCTATGGAGATGAATAAAGGTAGTAGTGTGAATTATTACACTGTTTACAGAGATCACATCTAAAAGCAAAGATTGAACTAATAGGAGTGTGCCTAGAGAAAACAACTGTAACACTATGTAGATTGAGAAACTAAATCCTTCCTCTTACCAGCTGCTAGACTTAATACACAACCATTATAATAGACCTTACTCAAAATTCATGAAGCTGCTAAACCAGAGGAAGATTATTGGTCTTGGTAACACAATATAACAGCATCAGACTGAGGAGGCAGTCTCCAGGGAAAGGAAAGAATAGGAACCTCTGAGGGAGGTGTAAGGCAGTGATGGGTCATCTCGAATTTTACCTTCTACCTCCACAACTGGTAGAGTTCAGAGGCCTGAGAACAGCATTCTTTTTTTTCTCTCTCCTCAGATGAGGGGGTTGGAAGCACGGGTGCCATTGCTTCATGTTTTGATTCTCTAAACCAATTCACCTGTCATTTCTAGTGTTCCTTTTTGCTCATCAACAACAAAACTTTAATTAACTACCAAAGCTAAATGCTGTTTTCATTTTCAACCTGTGCAACCCCACTGAAAACAAAGGAGTGGCACAGGTATAATTTAGTTGGAATTTAAGACTGTACATTGCACAGGTGTAACTGATGACCTAATTTGCTATGTTAAATATAAGAAATTCTATTCTATAATCTATACCTGCCTCTTAGGGCATGTCTGCAATTGAACTGGGAGGTGCGCTTCCCAGCTTGCATAGATATGCATGCTAACTCTGCTCAATCTAGCGCCTAAAAATAGTAGTGTGTTGATGGCAGCATGGGTGGCAGCTCAAGTACATACCGAGGGGGTTGGACGGTATTGTACTTGGGGCAGCTGCCTATGCCATCACCGACACACTATTTTTAGGTGCTAGCTTGAGCAGAGCTAGCACAGGTATGTACATGAGCTGGGAATCACAACTCCCAGTTCAAATGTAGACATACTCTTAGAGTTTGCAGAAAGGGGGCTTTAGTTTATGGAAGAGGGAAGTTTCCTGCTGGTCTTGATAAGGGATTAAATAGGGAATCACCATCCTGATCTTGGAAAAGTCACTCAAGTCTTTATTTGAGCAATCATCTGAGAGACAAGGTGGATGAGGTGATACCTTTTTTGCAAGCAATATCTGTTGGTAACAGAGATAAGCTTTTAATATTACACAGAGCTCTTCAGGTCTGCGTAAGCTTGAAAGCTTGTCTGTTTTACCAACATAAGTTGATCCAATAAAATATTACCTCACCCACCTTGTCTCTCTAATATCCTGGGACCAACATTGCAAAAATAATAGCGCACACTTAATTTGTAGAGACTTAATTGCTTGTAATTTCCTAAACTAGGAAAACAGTCTTTTTTCCATTAAAATAATCTGACTTTGACCAATAGCTCTGATAACTCCTATGAGATAGGTGCTGGTTGCTGATGGCTAAAGTTGCCACTCTGGGCCCACACGTGTCAACAAATATATGCCACATATATGTTTTGATGAGTAAATTCATCTGACTTGTTATTTACAATTCATGTAAATTGGTATTGTTAATTAGCTAGAATTCTCCTACACACTTAAATATCCATAAGGATGATGAAGTATGTATAGGACAAAATTCACTGACAAAAGAGGTGGGATTAGAGTGAAAATAAGAATAGGCTATCCAACAACCAAGTTATTCCTTTGTTACTTTCTTATAGTGCAAGTTACCCCTATGGTGTACATTAATAGTGCTGAAGGCATTTGTACTGTGATGTATTTCTAAATTGGAAGCCCCTACCAAAGCACTGGTCATGGGACTGAGATTAGGAGGATGAACCTCCAGTTGTTCACAGTACGATTTTTTTTTCACAGCCTGCTTAAAGAGATGGAATTTGAGGTAACTCTTTCTAGCATGCCGGATGAGATTGGAGAAGGGCAGATGCTGCACTGATCAGGAATATGACCTTCTCCAAGGCATAATAGATACCTTATGTGTCCATCCATAATTAATGTAAACCTGCTGCATGTGGGGTAGTGTTTTCCTCAGCCATGAGGTGAAAGGAGGTCTTGACATTGACCAATAAGCTGGGAAAACTAAGGCTAAAAATACGCGAACAGGACACTAAAGATTACAGGATGCCAGGAGTGGGGATGTACACAGACAAACATTCCACAGGACCACTGTAGATGCTTACTGTAGGTAAATAACTGTTCTTTACTCTTCCAAAATAGACAGTATGAGTTACCAGTGCCAAAGACACTCATGATGTCAGCTGTAGATGTACATAATGGAGAAAATGGGTAGTCACGTGTCCATATATGGTTTATTTGGTAAAGTTTATTCAAATCAGAATGCTTCTTAAATGAGATCCACTGCTGTGCATTTTACCTATGCATATAACATATTAGTCAGTACACATGGTGCACATCCGAACTCAAGAGTTGAAGTGGGCTGTATGAATTTGAATGATCTTCTTTAAAAAAAATTCCTCATATAAACCGTAGACTGTAACAAATCTTGACTATTATATTATAGTTCTATCCCGATACTATGTTACCCCTTTGATACAGGATATATCTGATAGATGTGAGACCTTGGAAGCATAGAAACTTCAAAAGGCTATTTTGCTGAGATGTGCCAGATGGGCCATGGGATTATTCTTAAATGTGTGTACCTATAAATGTTATGTGTATCTTTTGTGAGCAAAGGATTGTATGCTAACTCCATGGTGAGGGTTACTGAGCTTCCTCAAGGAACTAAAAACATCAGGGAATAATTACTGCAATTCCTGGGACAGGCAAACCACTCCAGAGAAGTACCACCTTAAAGTGGGATGGGGGAGGGGAAATGGAAGAGATCCAGGAGACAAAGGACTTTTGGTATAAAGGGTCAGCGTGAACTGACTCAAAGATCCTCATTTTGATCCAAAAAGTGACACGAGATTGTAACCTAAAGGGCAAAACCCTGCTGGAAGGGTTTGAAAGATTGCGACCTGACAGATTCTCCTTGTGGAAGATGGGTAATACCTGGTAAGCTTAGCATGCATGTAGACTATTTATTTTTGTATTATATGTTTTCTCTGTAATGCTTTTATCCTAAATAAATGTACTGTACTTTATGAAAGTTGGCTGCTCACTGGGAAACACTGTCATAGTCCCTGGGAGAGAGCAGAATCATGGGGTGCTGGACTAAGGTCAGATCTGCTGGGATAGACTCAGTGAACTACAAATACTATACTGTATATACTAAGTAAAGTATAGATGGGTTAAAAAAATAGATAAGTTTGTGGAGGATAGGTCCATCAATGGCTATTAGCCAAAATGGCTAGAGATGCAAACCTATGCTATGGGTGTCCTAAACTTCTGACTGCCAGAAGCTGGGACTAGATGACAGAGGCTGGATCATTTGATAATTGCCCTGTTCTGTTCATTCCCTCTGACGCATTCGGCTCTGGCCACTATCAGGAGCCAGGATACTGGGCTAGATGAACCATTGGTCTGACCCAGTATGGATATTCTTATGTTCTTAATTGCAGGGGAACTGCAAGTCTAAATCCCGTTTGGAGGGAAAGGGACATAAGTCCCCACCAACAAAGAGATGACAGCTGGAGGCCTGAGATCTAAAAGGGGTGCCTTTGAGCAGACTAGGGAGGGAGCAGAGATGCAGTTAAGCCCAGAACTGTGGCAACAGTTTATGCACTGCCCTAAATACAGAGGATATTTCTTTTCATATTTGCCTAGGTAGTGGTGTATTGTCTTTAACAAATCAACTGACTTCCTTACCTTTCTCAAAAACCCATCCCAGATGACTGCTGTAAACATCCCCCTTCTTGCCTGTGAATATTTATGAATTCTTAACACATACAATGCTGTCTTTTATTAAAAATGTTTTTTCTGCTAAAAACTCAAGTTCCACTTACTGTAGAATCCTTTAAAACAAAACAAAAATGTCTACAAAACCATTTTGGAATGTTTTGTTTTTTGGGGGGATGGGGGAGGGAAGATGGCACTTTTCACAGTTACATCTGTGTACACAGGTGTAGACTGCGGTTATGTAAAGGAAGTGGGTGGCTTAAGGGCAAACTTAAATGTATTATAACAACTTGTTCTGTACTTCTAAATTCCTTATGTTTCTTTTTTGAACAGTGTTAAGTCTGCAAAACTAAAATTTGGTTCTGCATTATGATATTTGGCATGTAAAGTTGCTGGGGATACTGAGACATTACATGCTACAATTTGCTACGGTTGGGAACTGAATTTGTGTGGTTGCAATATACATAGCTTGATGAGCTGTGCTCTGAAATAAAGAGGACTGACACTTCATATTTCAGAGTGGCTTATATGTATTGTACCGGGAGTTTTTCTGGACCATCCCTTCTCACTCCCTCTCTTCTCTTCGAAGCAAAACAAGTCCACAACTATTAAAAGTTAAGGTCAATTAAAGGTTTGATTAATTGGTTCATTTCTTAATGTAAGGGTGTTTGCTTACTCTGAATAGCTGATACACAACTGGTCTTTAGGAGTTATGCACTCAGGACCCAGAAGAACCAACAAAGAACATGAAGATTTAGAAATCCCTAGTTTGCTATTTCCCTGAAAAAAACGCTCTTAGGCAGCCCCTAGTCAGTTTTACACATCCCTGTACTTTTTACCAAGACAATAGGGTTTAGCCAGGATTAGAAGGAAGGGCACGACCCGATGCTACAGGGCTAAATTCTCTTGATTGGACAAACTGCACTCAGCACCAGGATTAGAAGCAAGGGGTACAAAAGTGATGTTAAGCTGCTTTTACATTCTCTCGATGTGGGGCTGTTCTAATATAAGCCCAATTGTGAGTGACCACAAGGGGCCATTTTGATAGGCTGGGATGTGGGGATGCCCCACCAAACCCACTTTCCTCTGGAAATACTCCCAGTGTTGGGGGGCCAAGGCCCTGATCCACTTTTAGCCCAGTGGGTAGAGCAGTCACCTGGAACATGGGAGATCCAGGTTCAATTCTCCCCTCTGCCTGAGAGGGGATGAGAGAATGGCCCTATAGCCTGATTGTTACAAAACCCCTTCAGAAACCCAGGGTTCAGCCCTGGCTCCAGTGACTCAACTCTTTAATTATTTACACAGAGCAGAAGACCTACATCAGAATGTCAGTTAACCTGGATCTCCCACATCCCAGGCAAGTGCTCTAACCACTGGGCTAAAGGTTATAAGGTGGGTAACACCACTACCATGTCCTCCTCAAACCAGATTTTGAACGGGGCCCAGTAGGCAGCATCTAGCACACATATGGAATCAGGCCCTGCATGCAACTTAGGCAGCTTAAATGCATATTTTTCCCCAGTTCATGAATCTCTCTGGGGCTTGGGTTTAGATATGTATCCAGATCCATAGAGGGAGGCAGCAGTGCCTATGTCCAGGAGCAGAAACTTAGGCCTGGTCTACACTGGGGCGGGGTGGGGGTCGTACTAAGGTACGTGACTTCAGCTACGCGAAGAGCGTAGCTGAAGTCGAACTACCTTAGTTCGACTGACTTACCCGTCCTGACGCCGCAGGATCGAAGTCCGCGGCTCCCCCGTCGACTCCGCCACCGCCGTTCGCGGTGGTGGAGTTCCAGAGTCAACGGGAGCGCGTTCGGAGTTCGAACTATCGCGTCTAGATTAGACGCGATAGTTCGAACTCTGAGAAGTCGAACGCAACCCGTCGACCTGGCACGTAAGTATAGACCTGCCCTCAGATACCTAGGAACTTTTCCTTTGAAAACATAGGCACTGAGTGAGTTTAGATGCCTACAACATTCAATGGGAATTTTGTGGCTCACAGTGTGTCATGGAGTGTGGAGGAGTTAGGGCCCTGCACCCCCCCACACTTTCTGCAATTCACTGTGACTTTTAGTCAGCCAGTAAAACAGAAGGTTTATTAGACGACAGAAACACAGTCCCAAGCAGGGCTTGTAGGTACAACCAGGACCCCTCAAGCCAGGTCCCTTCGGGGGGCAAGAATCTTAGACCCCAGACTTGGGGTTCCCTGCCTCTTCCCAGCCAGCCCCAAACTGAAACCAAAAACCCCTCCAGCAGGCTCTCTCCCCCTCCTTCTCTCCCCTTTCCCTTTGTCCAGTTATCTGGGCAAAGGTGTTGACTTGCCCCATCCCCGTTCCTGGCTCAGATTACAGGCTTAGGTACCCTCCTCACCTAAAGTCATCCCCTGCTCTCCCATCCCCCATGCAGACAGTCCCAGTAAAACTAAACGGCATTCCCAGGTCAATCCACCCCGCTTCCTACTGCGTCACACAGCGGAGCCAAAACTGGGACTTAAGCACTTAAACCTGAAACTTAGGTGCCTAAGCTTAGGCATCTAAACCCCAAATACCTTTGTGGATCTGGGCCCAAGTTAGTTTAGGTGCCTACAAGATTAGGTGGTAGTTCAGGGGGGATTTTGTGACTCACAGGGGAGCCTAAAACTGGGACTTAGGTACCTAAGTACATTTGTGAATCTGGGCCTGAGAATCTCTGTGCCAAGAAGGGATTCCCTTAGCACAAGGGAAATCTTCAAAGGGCTGGATCTATAGTCTTTACATCTCTTTTGCACTGCCAGATCAGTCCAAAGTGACCTTAATGCAGCCAAGACTTTGGTGCACACAGTCCATACAGTGTACATGCCATCATAGAGTTCTAAAACTGAGAGACACAAACTTCTCTAAGTCTATGCATGGACCTCCCACTGATGTTGATTAAAAGCATTCCAATGTCTGGATCAAAGTGATCATGACTTGAAGACTAACTCATGGCCTAGTTGGACCTTTGTCCTCATAAAGGTCATATTTACTTATTTCTTGCAGTGTGTTAATGTAGGATATTTGCACAGCTGTAAACATACACACCTTGAACAATTCCACAGAAGCTAATACCAAGCTAGTTGATTAAAAATTTTAACTTATATACAGTAAAGTAGGATACTTCACTCTTTGATGCTATGCTTAATTTGTACATATGGGAACAGCTAGGTTCTCTATATATATCAGTTAGATCTATTAATTTGTGGAGTACTCTCTACGGGAATTAATTTTTCCATCACTAGAGAAATTTCATACTCTACAGGATACTGAAGGGAACAATCCAGATTTGGGACAGTAGGGTGGACAAGACATACTGCATCTTTTCCAGCTAGAATGTCTTTGATTCTCCTTGCTGCCAATGCAGGCATTTGTAAGAAATTAATTTTATAGGTTTGTAAAAATAAAACTGATAATACCTGAATGACTTTTGACCCCTGGACTGGCATGTTGAGTCTCTAGTGTTAGAACTTTGTCACTAGTGCGGTGGTGTTTATCACACTTTTGCTGAAGAAGTTAGAAATGACTGGAAGATGGTAGAGTAATAATAGGAAAAATGAACCTGACTTGTATAAACACAAGTATAAAACTTGATCTTTGTGCTACCTCTGCTGATTCATTCTATAATGTTTATATATTCATATTTATACTAGAAAATAAAACTTTTGAAGCTGTCATCTCATCTTCATCTACACACACAATTTTTCCTGTGTAACTGAAGACGAAGAAGAGCTCTTTGATAGTTGTTTCAATATTAATGGGTTCTTTAGGTGCCGGGGAACACTTAAGCATCATGCCACCATTCATTAAGATTGAGGAGGATTCTAATGACTAATCAAATTAATGTAATTTGAAAATGGAGATTGTAAAAAAAAATTGTAGCTATACATTTATAACAAAAAAATTATGATTAAATTATTTTTACTACTGGCTTGTTTATAATCTAAGAACATATTTGCCTACCAAATTGCAACCCCCACCATGAATGACTTAACTCTCCCCTAAAGCCCTTCCCCACTCATGCACCGTCCTCTTTTTCCACATTATTGATGACTTTTTCAACAAGAAGAGTGACAAGAGCAGACATGAAAAACCCTCTCCTACTTTTCCTTTCACCTGCCTGTCCCCTCTCCTTCTTCCCCCTATCACTGACACTGAGGAATTTAACCTGTTTTTCTTCTCTAACCATGCCACCTTTCCCAGTGATTCCATCATCTCATCTCCTTCCCACACTCTTCCTAACTCTACTCTCATCAGGTCACTTCCCATCACAATAGGATAGGGAGTAATCATAGTGTGCTGCTAACAATCCCAAAGTAGATCCACTGCCCTCTCCCATTACTATCTCTTCTTTTTCTTCCCCTTCACTTCTAAATTCAAAGAATGTGCCATCTACAAACATCTCAAGTTCCTCTCCATCAACTCCATCTTTGGTCTATTCCTATTTGGTTTCTGCTGTCTTCACTCCACTGAAACTGCTTTCACCAAGATCTCTCTCTCTGACCAAATCTCTGGCCTGTACTCCATCTTCAGACTCAAACTCTCCATAGCCTTTGACACCAGTGATCATACTCTCACTCTGAAATCTTCTTGTTCCTTGACATTTGCAAATCTGTCCGCTCTTAGTTCTTCTTTCTTTCTGATCCCTTCAACATCTCTTTCAGCAGGGTTCCTCTTCCCAGCTTTCACTTTTCATGGAGTTTCCATTGGGCTCTATCCTTGGATCTCCTCCCTCTCCCCTTGTGTCCTTTCTCTAGATGATCTCATTTGTTTACATGGCTTCCACTGTTATCTCCACACTGATGACTCACAAAGCTAACCCAAAACTCCCAACCAATTGGAGAGGAGTGCAGATCTCTTTTCATCAATATAGCTCCCATTTGCTGAGGGTTTCTACTTCAGATATTTCCTCAGTCAGAAAAAAGAAAGACTCTACCTTTATTCCATCATGGACTTTAGGAAATTGAACAATTACATCAAGAAGTTCAAATTCTGCATGCTGACACAGGTCTCTGTTATTCTTACCCTTTCCCCCAAGACCATTTCAAGGCTCCTAAAATGCATGATTCTTCTTCGAGTGATTGCTCCTATGCATTCCAGTTAGGTGTGCGCGCCGTGCGTGCACGGCTCTTCAGAAGATTTTTACCCTAGCAACACCGGCGGGCCGGCTGGGCGCCCCCTGGAGTGGCGCCGCTATAGCGCTAGATATATACCCCAGCCGGCCCGTCCGTTCCTCAGTTCCTTTTTCCCGCCCATGACGGCCGTTGGAACAGTGGAGTGCTCGTTTGTCCTCCACATCCCTAGCTCACCTCGGTTCTAGTTTTGTAGTTAGTGTATATAGTAGTAGTTAGTTAAGTAAGTTATTAGGTAGATTAAGGGGAATTAGGGGGGCTTAGCCCCTCTTTTCCCGTCCGGTGCGGGCGTATGCCCAAGACACCAGGGTTTAAGCCCTGAGCGGCTTGCCAGCGGCACATGCCTATTGGGGACCCTCACGACTCCTGCCTGCGTTGTCTTGGTGAGGCCCATCAACCAGATAAGTGCCCTATTTGCAGATCGTTCAAGCCTAGAACGAAAAAGGAGCGGGACATTAGATTAAGGCAGCTCCTAATGGAATCGGCGCTTACCCCTGCGGTGCCGACACCATCAGCTCCGCCGTCGTCCTCGGCACAGAGTGCTCCAGCGGTCCCCAACCGGTCCGGTACCAAGACTCTTAAGAAGCAACCGGCACCGAAGCCCCAGCACTGTTCCCTCTCACCATTGGGGATACGGAAGCCGCAGCCAAAGTCTGGGAAGACTGCTGCATCGAGACCGCTTGTCCAGCAGCCAGTGTCGACCCCCTCGGTACCGACCTCGACAGCGCACGGACCGTGCGCGGTACCGTCGACTCCGGCGCCGACAGGGCCGTTGAGTCCGGTACCTCCGTGCTCCCTGGTGCAAACCGTGGTCGAGCTGCCTCTCCCGTCCACGCCCGAGACGTTCTCGACAGCGAGGGAGCTCATAGAGCTAACAGAGGCACCGAGCCTCCGGCCCCCGGCACCGCCAGTGCGGGCTGTGCAGTCAGTGGGCAAGCCGGCCATGATACGGCCTACTTCCCCTGACAGACGGGATAGAAGGCGATCCAGGTCCCGCTCCCGATCTTGGAGATGGTCACCTTCACGCCAATCCAGGTCCCGGCACCGGTCACCATCCCGGTACTGCTCTCCGTCTCGGCGCCGGTCGCAGTCCCGGTACCGCTCCTCATCGCGGTACCGGTCGCACTCCTGGAGGCGATCCCGGTCCCGGTCTCCGGACCGTCGGCACCGAAGAAGGTCCGGATCCCGTCACCGCTCCCGTCACTGTTCTCGGAGCCGCTCCCGTCGACGACGGTCGAGATCACGGTCAACCTCCCGGTACTCACGCGGTCGACGGTCCCGCTCTCGCTCCCGGTACCGCGACGATCGGCACCGGTCCCCGGCACCATCCACGGACAGACTAGTGGCATCGACGGCGCAGTCCCTGAGCGCCTCTGCCCCCCCGTGGCCTTCCCGCCAACCGTCGGTCGCCTCGCACGAGGGCAGCAATGGAGATTACCGGGCAGACCCCCAAGGACAGGACCACGGTCCACAGCAATGGGGCTTCTGGACCCCCTGGGCCTTTCACCTCCCTCCGGCGACCCAGGCCCTCCGACCACAGGGTGCCAGAAGCCACTGTCAGCAGGCCCCCTCCATCATCTCCGGTTGAGGTTCCGCCGCCACCTGTACCGGCGGAACATCCCGTAGAGGCGGAGGCTTCGCACCCCATGGGCAAACCACAGCTACAAGCCATGGGTCAGGGCCATTCCTCGTCTTCCTCGCTGGACGAGGCGGTAGCGGGGTCCTCATCATCGGATCCCCCACTGATTGACTTGCGTGCCCATCAGGACCTCCTCCGTCGGGTGGCACAAGCCATCAACCTCCCAGTCGCAGCGGTCACTGAGGACGAGGATCCGGTTACTAATGTGATTGGAGCTGAGGCCCCGATGCGAGTGGCCCTGCCCTTCATTCGCACGATTCAGAAAAATGCCACACAATCTGGCAATCACCTGCGTCCATCCCTCCCACTGCTCGAGGCGTGGAGCGAAAGTACTCAGTGCCCCCGACTCCCTCGTTGTGCAGTCGGTGAATGACCGGGAAAGAAATGGACAGCCCGCGCCAGCGCCGAAGTCCAAGGACGCGCGCAGGATGGACCTGTTGGGCCGGAAGGTCTATTCGGCTGGCGGCCTTCAACTACGGATATCCAATCAGTTGGCTCTCCTTAGCCGCTATGCCTACGACAACTTCGTGGCCCTCTCTAAGTTTACGGAGTTGATTCCCACATCCTCCAGGCAGGAGTTCTCTGCCCTGCTAGAAGAGGGCAAGAAAGCCTCCAGGTCCTCCATCCAGGTCTCACTGGACTCTGCAGATTCCGGAGCCAGGACTTTGGCATCAGGAGTGACCATGAGGAGGATCTCCTGGCTGCAATCGTTTACCTTGCCGCCAGAAGTCCAATATACCTTGCAGGACCTGCCCTTCGATACCAAGGGCCTATTCTCGGAGAAAACAGACTCCAGAATCCAGACCCTTAAGGATGGCCGTATTGCCATCCGCACCCTGGGCATGCACACGCCGGCTACCCAGCGGAGGTCCTTCAGGCAGCAGCCCTATCGGCCATTTAATCAGTCCAGGTTGAGGCCTGATAATGGACGCAGAGGCAGACTGAACCGCCGTAGACCATCGGGCAATCGGCGTACCCAGTCCCAGGCGCCCTCTAAAGCCCCTCAAGGGCCGAAACAGGCATTTTGATGGGACGCCCGAGGACGGCCCATCAGTCTCTTCACCGGATCCTTCCCCGTTATTTTTCAACCGTCTTTCCCACTTCCTCCCGGCGTGGTCCCAGATTACAACGGACAACTGGGTGCTACGCACTGTAGAGTCCGGTTACCGTCTTCAGTTTGTTTCGCCCCCTCCCTCCCACCCACCCACCCCGTCCCTCTTCAGGGACCCCTCTCACGAGCAAGTCCTCTTACAAGAGGTCGAGTCTCTGCTGAGCTTGGGTGCCGAGCGATATGCGAGGCAAGGGATTTTATTCCCGATATTTCCTAATCCCCAAGGTGAAGGGAGGTCTACAACCCATACTCAACCTCCGAGAGCTCAACAGGTACCTGCTCAAGCTCAAGTTTCGCATGGTGACCCTGGGGACTATCATCCCCTCCCTGGATCCAGGAGACTGGTTTGCCGCCCTCGACATGAAGGACGCATATTTCCATGTCGCGATTTACCCTCCTCATCTATGCTACCTGCGTTTCGTTGTCAACAGCATGCACTACCAGTTTGCAGTGCTCCCCTTCGGCCTCTCCACAGCGCCGAGGGTCTTCACCAAGTGTATGGCAGTGGTTGCCGCGGCCCTCCGCCGTCGTCGGATACACGTCTACCCGTATCTCGACGATTGGCTGGTCCGTGGACCATCCCGCCAACTGGTAGCGAGTCACATGACCACGATCCTAGCCCTGTTTCAGCGCCTAGGACTTATGATAAATGCCGAGAAGTCAACGTTGACTCCATCGCAAAGGGTGGAGTTCATCGGAGCGGTCCTGGATTCCAATTTGGCCAGGGCCTGCCTGCCCCAACCTCGGCATCAGTCTCTGGTCTCCCTAGTTCGGGGCCTACAATCCTTTCCAACTACAACGGTGCATTCCTGCCTCCACCTCCTGGGCCACATGGCTTCGTGCACGTTCGTCACTCCGTACGCGAGGTTGCACCTTCGCCCGTTTCAAACTTGGCTTGCGTCAGTGTACCGGCCCCACCGCGACTCCATGGATATGGTAGTCACGCCCACGAAGCTGATCCTCGCTTCGCTCACCTGGTGGCTGGACCCAGAAGTGGTGTGTGCCGGAGTCCCATTCCGCCCTCCTCAACCATCCGTCACCCTGACCACGGATGCTTCAGAGCTAGGGTGGGGGGCACACCTAGCTGACCTGCACACCCAAGGTCTCTGGTCGCCCCGAGAGCTCTCCTTACATATCAATGTCAGGGAACTGCGGGCGATTCGCCTCGTGTGTCAAGCCTTCCGCTCCCGTCTCCAAGGGCGTTGTGTCGCGGTGTTGACGGACAACACAACGGTGATGTTTTATGTCAACAAGCAGGGTGGGGCCCGATCCTCCCTACTTTGCACAGAAGCGATGCTCCTGTGGGACTTCTGCATAACCCACTCGATTCTGGTAGCGTCCTATCTTCCAGGAGTGCAGAACACGCTGGCCGACCGTCTCAGCAGGTCGTTCCTTTCACACGAGTGGTCGCTGCGTCCAGATGTGGTGTACACAATTTTCCACAGGTGGGGGTTTCCCCAAATAGACCTGTTTGCCTCCAGAGAGAACAGGAAGTGCCACCAGTTCTGTTCTTACCAGGGTCGCGCCCCGGGCTCCCTGTCGGACGCATTCCTCTGCTCCTGGACGGGTCACCTCCTATATGCCTTCCCTCCGTTCCCGCTCGTACATCGGGTGCTTCTCAAGCTTCGGAGGGACAAGGCCCACCTCATACTCGTCGCTCCGGCCTGGCCGAGGCAGCACTGGTACACGCTGCTGCTCGAGCTCTCCGTTCGGGATCCCATTCCCCTCCCGTTGTGGCCGGATCTGATAACGCAGGACTTCGGCAGGCTCCGCCACCCGGACCTGCAGTCCCTCCATCTTACAGCCTGGTGCCTGAGTGGTTGACCCACGCGGAGCGTGCCTGTTCGGTGGCGGTCCAGTGAGTCCTGCTAGAGAGCAGGAAGCCCTCCACTCGCTCAACTTACCTCGCGAAATGCAGCGATTCGCAATCTGGTGCGATCAGAGAGACCTGAATCCGTTCGTCGTCCCTATACCAACGATCCTGGACTACCTCTGGTCACTTAAAGAGCAAGGTCTCGTGGTCTCATCGTTGAAAGTGCACCTAGCGGCCATATCCGCCTTTCGGCCGCCCGTCGGTCACCGGTCCATCTTCTCCTATCCGACAGTTTCCCGCTTCCTCAAAGGCCTAGATCGCTTGTTCCCGCCAGTATGGCGTCCTACTCTGTCCTGGGATCTGAATCTGGTTTTGACCAGGCTCATGAGAGCCCCCTTTGAGCCCTTGGCCACGTGTTCCCTGCTCCATCTGTCGTGGAAAACAGCGTTCCTCGTCGCCATAACCTCAGCGAGGCGAGTTTCCGAGCTTCATGCCCTGACGGCTGGTCCACCGTACACCATCTTTCATGCAGACAAGGTTCAGCTTCGGCCACACCCGGCCTTCCTCCCTAAGGTGGTGTCGGCCTTCCATTTAAACCAGGACATTTTTCTTCCTGTTTTTTTCCCGAAGCCTCACGCCTCGAGTCGGGAACAACAGCTTCACACCCTGGATGTCCGCAGGGCCCTTGCTTTCTACATAGAGCGAACAAAATCCTTCCGGCGTTCGCCCCAACTATTCGTAGCAGTTGCGGAGCGTATGAAAGGCAAGCCGGTCTCCTCTCAGAGGATTTCCTCCTGGGTCACTGCATGTATCCGAGCATGCTACGAGCTTGCTTGTGTACCAGCTAACCATCTCACCGCTCACTCTACGAGAGCTCAAGCCTCGTCTGCTGCCTTTCTGGCCCATGTCCCCATCCAGGACATCTGTAGAGCGGCCACCTGGTCTTCTGTCCACACCTTCGCTTCCCACTACGCGTTGGTGCAGCAATCCAGAGACGATGCAGCCTTCAGCTCAGCAGTCTTACACTCTGCCACGTCTCACTCCGACCCCACCGCCTAGGTAAGGCTTGGGAATCACCTAACTGGAATGCATAGGAGCAATCACTCGAAGAAGAAAAGACGGTTACTCACCGTTGTAACTGTTGCTCTTCGAGATGTGTTGCTCCTATCCATTCCAGACCCGCCCTCCTTCCCCACTGTCGGAGTAGCCGGCAAGAAGGAACTGAGGAGCGGACGGGCTGGCTGGGGTATATATCTAGCGCTATAGCGGCGCCACTCCAGGGGGCGCCCGGCCCGCCGGTGTTGCTAGGGTAAAAATCTTCCGAAGAGCCGTGCACGCACGGCGCGCACACCTAACTGGAATGGATAGGAGCAACACATCTCGAAGAACAACAGTTACAACGGTGAGTAACCGTCTTTTTAAAATCTCAGTCAGACCAGCTCAGTAAAAATATGTTCACTTCATATCTCAGACCTCAAGGAAACCACGTGTGCACATATCTGGCTGACTGGCTGGTTCAAGCTTGCACATGACAAGCCATGGAGGAATTTCTGATAGTACCATGTATCCCTTCTGACCCTAATACTATGGATAATCGGGGGAAAATATCCAGAAAATATATTTAACTGGAACAATCCTGGACCCTAAAAGCTAAGTCTTTAATATCAAAGAAATGACTTGTGGATATTTCCTAAACAATATTCCTTCCTGAGGGAGAGCCCAAAACCTGCATCATCAGGTTTACTCTTAAGATTAATAGATCTCACGGTCTACTCCATGTGACACCTTATGTTTAACTACAGATGAGACCATTACTACATTGATTGGCAATGAATAACACTCCACCTGTGGATGATGTGGCAGTACTTGATCACAGACATGTTCCTATTACACTGATATAAAGATCATATTTATGCCTTTATATCAATCTCATTGATTCTACTGCTGGTCAGAAAATTAGTTCTTCAAGTGTACTATCCCTGCACTAGGATTCACACTATGCATCTGCCTTCCCTAGAAAACTATTTCTAGTAACCTAAGATTTAATAGAAGGAATTGAGGTAATTGGATCTGTACTGCTCTTTTATAGCCTTGGCTCAGAGTGCTTGGAGGGCTCTTGTGCAGCTCCAGTGGACACAACTTTCTAGAAAGATCCTGAAGCTCCGCAATACTAGAGGTATCTATCTCATATTTGTACATATGCAAAAGCAATACAATCAAACAACTTAGTTGCTGGTAACTAACCTTTATCAGGTCTTTCCCTTGTTTGCTGATAAATATTGTCTTCTGGCACTTGAAGTTTTACTTTACAATACACAGGCTATCTTTGCTATCATTTCTTTACCATATTGCATGCCAATTAAAAATAATCTGTAACATAGTCCATAGTGCCATCCACATTCTACACGATCACAGAAGTTAGAAATGGAAAAAACCTATTCATCCAGTTAGTCTTCCCTCAGTCAATGAAGAATTGTGCCCTACAGTTTATTCTCCAGTGCTTTGTTCAGTTGGTATTAAATGACTCAAGCAACAAGATTCCCACCTCTCCCCTTGGCAGATACTAAAACTTACAGTTCCTCTCCTTTGTCTCTTTTAACAATGCCTAACATTTTCATTCTATTTAGTTTTGAAATGTAAGAAAAGGAAATTCACATACTAAAATCTAGTTTTAAATGCAATTAAGGTTGTGATATGAACACACAAAAGCAAGGAAGCACACAGTTAAAGCAGAAAGATAGCATATGTGTTAGTCACAATGTGGTGCCATCTCTGTGTTACATTTTTGAGTGATCTGTACATTCCTTTGTTTTTCCTGGTTTGTACCTTAATGTTATGTAAGTGCACTTTTATTGTATAAAAATTAGTATTAAGGCTGGTTATTAAGGTAAGTTTTATTGCTATCACACCAACAAACCACATTTACAAATAAATATTTGTTCCACAAACTAATGTATTACCTGACTGGAAATAATCATTGTCTTCCATTATTTTTTTCTCAGTATTAGGGCTTTGTCTTCTAGTCCTTAACCTATTATGTGTACTGAATTTCTCAAAATGGAATATGCTTATTAAAAATACATAACTTCTAGATCAGCAAGAGGTAAAACACTCTTTAAAATAGTAATATATGAAAAGTCTTTTTCATACCACAATGCCTCTTTGACAACAGAGCACTCTCACACACATTAGTCCAGCCACATATGAAGTGAAGACAGCATGTTCATTGACTAAGGTTTGCTCTACACTACAGACTTATTTGGTATAACTCAGGGTGTGGAATATCCACACCCAAGTGATGCACTATTACTAACCTAACCCCTGGTGTAAACTGTGCTATGTTGATAAGTATTCCTGTTGACATAGCTATCACCTCTTGGGGAAGTGAAGTACCTACACCAATGGGTGCATCTTCACTAATGCTACAGTGATGCAGCTGAATTGGTGCAGCTGTGCTGTTGAACCACTGTATGTATAGATAAGCACTAAGCCTATGTCCATACTCCTGCTAGCTCTCATCTAGCCAGTGCAAGTATAAATAGCAGTGTAGCTGCAGAGCACTGATAGCAGCAGTGGAGGCACAATTGAGCTGGGCTGAGGATAAGCTCACCTGAAACTGGTGCTATTGCGGCGATGCTGCTATGTATACTTGTGCTGGGTGGATGAGAGCAAACGTGACTAGTTGTATAGGAGCAGGGCATTATAGTGGAGACTCTCCATGACCACGATTTGGCTAAGTCTAATGTGACTCAGTACCATCCCTTTTAGGTAGCTAAGGAGTGGTATGGACACGCTTTAGAATCATAGATTCATATATTATGAAGCCAGCAGGGAGCACCGCTCTGACCTCCTGCAAAATACAGGCCAGAGAACTTCCCTGAATTAATTCCTGTTTACACTACAGCATATATTTTAGTAAAACAGCCAGTCTTCATTTAAAAATTGCCAGTGGTGGAGAATCCACCACAGCCTCTCAATAGAGTTCTGTGCCAGAGGGTGGCTGTAACACAGGGCTGTAGTGGGGGGATGTAAAGTAGGATAAATGGGGAGGCAAAAGTAGCCCCAAGCAAAAAGAGAAGAAAAAAATCCAGATCTGCCTTTCAAATGAGTTTCTGTTCAGGTGCAAATTTAAAAGGAGGAAACTGGGGTGCAGCTAGATTAGAGGCCTGAGCGGGTACAGAAAAGAGGGCCTATAAAACCCATCTTAATGGCAAGGAACGAGCCACACATTTCTCACTGGCTCAGGGGCCATAACGGCTTCACGTGTAATGCTGAGGGGAGCCTACTCACTTGACAACAGCCCACGTCATGTACGCTGAGTAGTCTACAGCCCCACCGGCACCCCGGGAACAGTCAGGGCTGCTCTCCCTGAGTAGCTGCGGCACCGGCCCTCACGCAGCCCCGCGCTCGCATGTGCCCGCTGAGCGCCCTCGCCTGCTCTCCCTGCGCGCTGTGGCCGCAGAGGTAACAAAGACACGGAGCCAACGGACGGGCCTGCCCGGAGGCGCGAGGGGGTGGCCTAGTCACACAGAAGGTGTAACGGCCGGCCCCAGCGCTGCACGCGCCCGGGCCTGAGGCAGCCTGCTCCCCCCGTAACGTAGCCGCCACATCCTCGCTAGCCCACCCCACCACCGGGCAACTTAAGCCGCCCGGACCACGGCTGCCAGCTCCCCACAGCCCAGAGCTGCTCTCCCTACCCCCCCCCCATTAAAAGTGACCTCTGATTGGTGGATAGTGCTGCCCTTCATGTGCCGTAGCCAATCAGGCTAGGGCTAACGGAGGCAGAGTACCCAATGGGCGCGCTGCTTGCCGCCCTTGCCCGTCGCTGCCGGGCGGCTGAGGCTACGAGTTGCCATTCGGGGGTAGGCAGGGCGGCGAGGAGAGTAGGCGGCGGTTGCTGCGGCTCGCCGGGGTAGGCGCACGGGGCTTGCTGCGGACCCCTCCCCCCCGAGGGGCAGCGCTATACGATGTGAACGGCTGCGGGGCTCCGTAGCGCGCCCGACGGGCGGCGATGGCCAGAGCCTGGCGCGGGAGCAGCCGCCGTCGCCAATAGGAAGCGCCGGGGGTAGCCGGGCGGCGCGGAGAGTCGGTCGGGCCGTGAAGCGTTTGTCCGGTCCCCGCCCCCGCGGCGGCGGGTGCATGTGGGGAGCCGGCCGGGGGCAGCGCACCGAGCCCCGGCCGGGACTTGCGACCCCCCTGCCCGCCATGTCGGCCTCGTCCAGCTCCTCGCAGACCCCGCCCGGGCACCACCCGCCGCAGAGGATGAGGCGCGGCGCCGCCGGGTCACCCACCGCGGCCAGCGGCGCCGTCGGCAACGGTGCGGGGGGAGGCGCCGCCAGCAGCGCCGGGACCAGCCGGCTGCTGCAGCCCATCCGAGCGACCGTGCCCTACCAGCTCCTGCGGGGCAGCCAGCACAGCCCGACCCGCTCCCCTTCCGCCTCGGTGGGGAGCAACACCGGGCCGGCGGGCGGCGGAGGGGGCCGCGGCAGCAGCCCGCCCAGCCCGACGCCGCCGCTGGCAGTGACTGCCCCCCCGGGAGGCGGCGTGGCGGACCCGGGGAGGGTGAAGGGCAGGCAGCGGCGCTCGCCGGAGAGCGGTGGCAGCAGGAGGAGCAGCTCACCTGAGAGACGGAGCCCCAGCTCCCCGGTGTACAGAGGTAAAGCACCCGGGGCGGAGAGAGACTAGGGGGCCGAGGCCGAAACACCATCTCCTGCGCCTTCCCCTCCAGAGGAGGGCGTGTGAGCCCCGAAATACCCCCCGCCCGAGAGAGGGACAGGGAGGGAATCACCCTCTTTGATCTATTGCAAAGAGACGAGCCATGAAATCTCCCCCCAGGAGACTCGTTCCAAACCTGAAAATACCCCCATGATGAGTTTCCCCAGAGAGATGGGGAGCGAGCCCCGAAATACCCCTTCTCCCCACTTCCCAAAGAAAGATTGGGGCTGAGATCTGACCTCAAAAGAAATTCTATTTCGTCTCCCTTCAAAGGGGAGCAACTGGGGGGATGAGCCCTGAAATATCATCTCCCTTTTCAAGGGAGAGTGAGAAATGAAGCTTTAAAGTACTCTTTGCAGAGAGAGATTGGAGTTTGGGGCTAAAATACCTCTCTGTGCTCCCAAATAGAGTGATGAGGAGGACAGGCCTGTAAAATACACCCCCATACATGCACACAAAAGGAGGTGCTAAGAAGGCCTGAAAGGATCACTCTCGCATACAAGAGGAGGTACAAATACAACATATAAAGTATGACACCCTCCTTCCCCGCTGCCCTCCATGCAAAGAGGGTTTAACACAAGCTTTGATATACACACACTTGATGAGATATAGATAGGTGCTCTAAAATATCCTACCTCGGTGCACATGGGTATAAAACACACCTTATAAATGCATCTTGCTGGATATGCCTGGAGATAAAGAAAAGCCCTAGAATATCCCACTACCACCCCTATATAGCTCTACACACAGATGAATTGAGATGGCACAGATATAAGCTCTAAAGCAACCCCTTCCCTCTCCATGGTATTTTAAAACAAACTCAACCCCTTAAACCCTACACACACACCCGCCCCATTTTTAACTTTAAGGTTAAAATGTGAATTTTAAAATTCTCCTGTACACATCAAAACAAAACACAGAATTCTAATATAGTCTCAAGAAATGCTGGAAACAAACTGCCAGACTTAAAAAAAAACATAAAATGCCTCAAAGAAAGAAATTAGAAAAATGATAGAAACCTTAAAAACCGCAACCTAAAATACAGCCTAAAAAGCTTTACAATAAGTACAGACTCATTATCAGCAACCTGCTTCATGTTGTCTGTTGAATTATTAAAGGTGTTAAAGTGACTGTGGCCATCTTAGTCCCGTCTCCTCCTCCTTCCCCCCTCCTCCCCCCACTTCAGCAGTTGACTGAATGCACTTTGTATGTTACCATGCTGCAGTTATCAGGTATCAAACATCACCTCTTCATGGGAACATTTTATATGGTTCAACACCCCCTGCACCTCTCCCTAAGTCTCTCAATCTTTATAATTTGCCACAGAAATTAACATAAATATGTTTTGGTTGTCAACATGTTTTGTAGCAATGGAATCAGTCCCCTTACTCTCCCCCTCTCCCTTGCCTCCCAATCCCTACTGGGTTTGTGGTGAATTCTTGAAGTCTATTGTCGTGTTTTTGACTTGAGCTGATCTGGCTATTCAAATAGTCCTAGGATACAGGCAACTCACTATGTAAGTATATAAACATATGACTAATAATATTAATGTTTGGAGTTGGAATACTGTATACAGTATTTACCCTTATAGCTTAGACTAAATGCTTTCCATCACATCTTAGTATTTATGCCAACATTATGCAATAGATCTATGATCTTTATTTGGAAAGAGATTTGTAGAGTTACAGGGTTTTGCATGCTTTCAAATGGAAACAGTCCTTAGCAAGTTTGCTTCAGTCAAGTTGTATTTAAAAGATAAGGGAACAAATGAACCTAACTCTAGGAATTTGTATATATTTTTTTCTTATTGAGCTTCCTTTTTCTCCCCTTTAGAGACATACAAGTGTACAGTGTTACTCTGAATTCTGGGAAATCAAATGGGAGGTCAGCCAAAACAAAACAGACTTGATGCATATAATTAAGCGTGAACATTAAAGCTGATGACAAATATTATTATAAATCGGTTCCCAGGTCTAACTTTGTGATAAGGATTGTAATGTTGCAGTGTGTGAGGGTCTGCACTTCAAATGGAGAGTGGGATGTGGGTAATTACCTGTGGTTGGAGAGAAGTACTGCAGAGCCGTTAAGTATTTCATTAATGTATTCATGTGAGGTTTTTAATAAATACATTTTTGGTTGAGTAAAATTTCAATTTTACAAAGTGACATACATGTTTGGAACTGTAAGTTGTTGTCTTTGTCTTAATAGTTCAGATCTATAAATTAGTACTGAATGACTTCTCCATCATTAAACTTGCTTGAGCCTGTCTTATGGTAAACTATGTTAGCAGTAGATAAAATTTGATACTGTTTTGTGTGTGTACTATATAAAATTATAAGTGGTCCATCAAGATATCTGTCCATAATCTGTATGCACCCCAAGGAATTTGTCAACCCCCCTCCCCCCCGCTTCAGGTCGAGCCAGCTGCTGTTGCAGAAACTGACATCCTACAGCAAATCCTGAATGAATGAATGAAAACAACGTGATCACCCTAATAATGACCACTATTGCACACGTCAACAGCTTTATTTTACAGAAATACAGGCACCATTTTCTAGAAGACTAGGGTGATAAAAACTGTTTTTATAGTTTTGTGAATTAAAAGGTAAAACAAAAAAAAACATTTACAAAATCTGGAGCATGGATGAGGTACCACACAGCATGAGTTTGCCTCCTCATTTCTTTGATCTACTCTGTTCTGGATCTTTAGTACATAATGTACATGAAGTAAAAATCAGTTGTAGCTTGTATGGTAGTGTCTACAGAGACTATAGAATGGTGTTGGAGTACTACTGCAGTCATAGTGGAGGGCTTGAAACACTTCTTGTCATCAAACATGGACCATCTTACTACAGATGGTTGCACAGTTTACTCCTTTGGCTATTATTAGCCTCTTAATCATGCCTGAGTATGACATAAGTCTTAATGAAACTATTACATTTTGTGTCATACTCTTAAAGCATTTCCCTTTTTGATGTAAACTGAAAGTTCCCACTGTTGGCATAATCCTGTTTTTTGCAATGCAGAGACCGTTTTAGTTCTGGCTGTGCAGACTGACTTGCATTGTTTCAGGAGCATGCTGGTGTGGGAGACTGGCTATGCTTTTGACAGAAAAGACGTTTTTCCCTACCTAAAACACCTGGTGTTTTTCTCAGTTCCTTTCGGTATAGATTCTTTGAATTTGATCCCCCCTCTAAACCATCTTGTGTGAAATACTCCAGTATTATGAGTGGGTTTCCTGAGATTTACTTTTAAAAAATAAAAAAAACATATTCTGTAAAACTGCTTTGGGTTTGAGCCTTTTAGGGGTCAAGGCAACTGCTGCTGCTGCAGACACTGACATCACTACTGCATGAATGAAAATGGCATGCTCCATTTCTCCCTCCCGTCATCCTCTTCTCCACACACCCTCCTTTCTAGGATGTTCAATATGCTATTTATGTTTCTAAAACAAGATAGCTTTTTTATGTTTAGATTTAAGACTCAACATGCCATAAAAATAACTTTAGTAGGAAAACTGTGTTTTAAAAATGCTACCAGCATTTCCACATGATCAATATTGAAATTGCATGGCTGAGAACTTTTGAGTTTTGTATATCTTCATCAAATTAGCCCTCCCCCCCCCAAAAAAACCTCCTGCTCCACCCCAAAACACCGAATAAATGTACTTTTTTGGGGGGGTACACTAGAATAATCTTGGAAATGTGCTAGTTAAACTTAAGGTGAGAAAAGGAAAATACTACGTCATTAAGGTGCATTTTTTTTGTTTTTTTTTTTTTATAGCCCAAACCAGTGTTTTAGTAAAAAGCCCTATGGCTTGTTGAATGTAAGAATAACCCAGTTTTGTGAAGTGAGGAATGTATGCCTCAGCCTATTTAATGCAGAAATTGATATATAAGGCAACATGACTAGCAGCAAAAGACAGTTCAGTAGAAACGATGGCTTGAATACTATTGCAGTAAGATGTCAGTTGAGTGAACAAAATAGATGTTGCAGTCTGTGTTCTGGAGGGGGTGGTGTGTACATGGAGGGCTGGGGGAAGCTACCAGAATTCCCCCTAGTTGAATAAGTTTAGATCCTTTTTGCAGGGAAGCAAAGACAGTAGTTCATATTAAATGTAAAAACTTACTGAATTTATAGAATCTCACTTCCCCTGAGGTCATAATGTTATAGCTGTCGTTCAAATACAAACTAGTTTTGTAGAATTTTTGTCTCTTTTTTCAGATTGAACATTTTGCATTCAGAAGAAATGCCCTAATTTGAGTATGTTAATTACAGAGGTATCTGCTGGTGTTACAGTTATCAGAAACATTCACTTATGTGGTTTGTAATGTAAATCTTTTTTTTTTTCCTGAAATTTCCAAAGTCAGAGTTAGCTGTAGGCACAACTTTAAAAAATATTTTAATTGATTTAGCTGTTTAGGGAATTAAGCACTTTTAATATTTTTATAAACAACTCCTGGAGGTTTGCCAACACTAATAAGAGAAAGTAATAGCCAGGTGCTCCAAAGGAATAAGTGTGTTTATCATTTACTACTTCAGAAGAGTGCTGTTTTGCCTATGCACATATGAAGCTTTTGGTATTTAATCTTTTGAAGGTTTTTTTATTTTATTTTTTAAACTATTTGCATGTCTCCTGGATTAAAGGCATCCAACAGTTTGACACAATGGGAGTTTATACCAAGGGTCCTGCTGTACCAAAAATCAAGACCTCTCTTTTATCTCTAACAAATTAAATATAAGGAAATTTTTTTTTTATGGAACTTCCTACTGAGTTGCCCAATGTGCATGCACAATTGTAGCATTCTCTTTTGTGGCCACAACAATTCTCTCTCCCTTCTCTTTTACCCTACCTTCACCCTTAAAAATTGCTTTAGTTGAAGTATAATCCATAACACGGGTAACTAAGTCACTTTGGACTAAATTTGAAACAGATCCCATGAGGTGAAAGGCAGTTTAGATAGATCAAGGGTCTGGTGATCGTCTCCTTTGATAAGGATGTTTATTAGGTGTACTGTGTTAATCAGCTTGTTTGTGCTATTAAACAGGTTCCTAAAAGGGTTTTTTCAGATCCTATGGCATAGAAAAATGGAAAGATTTAGGTTTTTCTTCTGTCTGAAGTTGCAGGTATTGCAGCAGCTCACAAACATGTAAAGGAAATAGTATTTTTGTTCAGTGAGGATACCACTATAAAAGAACTCCACTTTTGGTAGTACTTACACAGTGATTTATATTTTCAAGTCACTATATTAACTTTAATCTTCACCCCCATGAAGTAAGCAAGTATTATTATACATATGGGGAAACTGAAATATAAGTTGACTTGTCAACATCCACAGAACAAGTCAGTAGCAAAACTGGAATTAGGATTCTGAAGTTTCTGGTTTCCATTCTTGCCCTTTGCTGTATTCCACCCAGACAAAAGCTGCACATTAAACTGCAAAAGAAAAGATGGAAAGAATGTATAAAGTAGAATTATATGAAGAAGCCAACATGTTCAAAATATGGGTTGGTACATTAACAGTATAGCAGAGTTTAGCAACCCACTAAATTTAGTAATGCATTAGGAAACTAGGAAGTAAACATACTGCCTTCTGCTATTGAAGTTTGAGTGGTTTGATAGGTGTTGTTGCCATCAGTAGTTGATGGCTATCAGTTTTCTCAGCAACAGTTTCATTTTACTTGGACTTGGAAAAGCTAGCCTTAACACTGCATCTGTCATGTTGCAAAGTATATGTGATATTTGAGACATTAAGCAAACATTAAAAGTGCAAGCAAACAGTCAAGGTATACCTCAGATTAGATTGTATTTATTTTCTAAAATATGTGCTCTAGGAATTATTTTGGGGAAATTCTATGACTTGTTTTATACTGGAGGTTAAGCTGATCACAATGGTCCCTTCTGGCCTTAGAATCTCTGAATATGTTAAAGAGGGTGGATTTGATTTAAATCACTAATCAGGAAGACTTGATTTAATCATGGTTTTCTACATAAAAATGCATTCTTGTTGGTTGTTACAACCTTTAATACATATTCTTCACAACTCAGAGATAGATGTAGGTTTCACTTTTAGAAGGTACACACTATACATTTTTAAACAGTGACTTATTTTGAAAACTTTTCAGATTAGTTTTACAGCTATATCAGAAAATGAATGATTGTTTGGTTATTTCATTTACCAAAGGTGATTGAAGCAGATATTTATGAAGTCATTGGGAGGTGAACTATCTCTAATTCAACAGGTTAATCATTAATATTTGGAGGATTTTCTTGCCATGCTGTATTAGGAGGAGAACATCACGAGACAGAGATTTACATTGTTTTATTTAACTAAAACAACAACAAAGTATTCTGGATTTTTTTCTTCTACAGCAGACATACAATATTGTAACACACAATCATATGTCCCTCGCTTCTCACATTTATTTCCAGACTTCTCCTTGTCCAGATCTATTCCACCCCCAAAAATCTTAGAATCATAGAATCTCAGGGTTGGAAGGGACCTCAAGAGGTCATCTAGTCCAACCCCCCCTGCTCAAAGCAGGATCAAACCCAACTAAATCATCCCAGCCAGGGCTTTGTCAAGCCTGACCTTAAAAACCTCTAAGGAAGGAGATTCCACCACCTCCCTACGTAACCCATTCCAGTGCTTCACCACCCTACTAGTGAAAAAGTTTTTCCTAATGTCCAACCTAAACCTCCCCCTCTGCAACGTGAGACCATTACTCCTTGTTCTGTCATCTTCTACCACTGAGAACAGTCTAGATCCATCCTCTTTGGAACCCTCTTTCAGGTAGTTGAAAGCAGCTATCAAATCCCTCCCCCCCCCCATTCTTCTCTTCTGCAGGCTAAACAATCTCAGTTCCCTCAGCCTCTCCTCATAAGTCATGTGCTCCAGCCCCCTAATCATTTTTGTTACCCTCCGCTGGACTCTCTCCAATTTATCCTCATCCTTCTTGTAGTGTGGGGCCCAAAACTGGACACAGTACTCCAAATGAGGCCTCACCAGTGCTGAATAGAGGGGAATGATCACATCCCTCGATCTGCTGGAAATGCCCCTACTTATTCAACCCAAAATGCCATTAGCCTTCTTGGCAACAAGGGCACACTGTTGACTCATATTCAGCTTTTCATCCACTGTAACCCCTAGGTCCCTTTCTGCAGAACTGCTGCCCAGCCATTCGGTCCCTAGTCTATAGCAGTGCATGGAATTCTTCTGTCCTAAATGCAGGACTCTGCACTTGTCCTTGTTGAACCTCATCATATTTCTTTTGGCCCAATCCTCTAATTTGTCTAGGTCCCTCTGTATCCTATCCTTACCCTCCAGCGTATCAACCACTCCTCCCAGTTTAGTGTCATCTGCAAACTTGCTAAGGGTGCAGTCCACACCATCCTCCAGATCGTTAATGAAGATATTGAACAAAACCGGCCCCAGCACCGACCCTTGGGGCACTCCACTTGATACCGGCTGCCAACTAGACATGGAACCATTGATCACTACCCGTTGAGCCCGACCATCTAGCCAGTTTTCTATCCACCTTACCGTCCATTCATCCAACCCAGACTTCTTTAACTTGCTGGCAAGAATACTGTGGGAGACTGTATCAAAAGCTTTGCTAAAGTCCAGAAATAGCACATCCACTGCTTTCCCCTCATCTACAGAGCCAGATATCTCACCATAGAAGGCAATTAGGTTAGTCAGGCATGACTTGCCCTTGGTGAATCCATGCTGGCTGTTCCTGATCACTTTCCCCTCCTTTAAGTAGTTCAGAATTGATTCCTTGAGGACCTGTTCCATGATTTTTCCAGGGACTGAGGTGAGACTGACTGGCCTGTAGTTCCCTGGATCTTCCTTCTTCCCTTTTTAAAAGATGGGCACTACATTAGCTTTTTTCCAGTCATCCGGGACCTCCCCCGATCGCCATGATTTTTCAAAGATAATGGCCAATGGCTCTGCAATCTCATCGGCCAGCTCCTTTAGCACCCTCGGATGCAGTGCATCCGGCCCCATGGACTTGTGCTCGTCCAGCTTTTCTAAATAGTCCCGAACTACTTCTTTCTCCACAGAGAGCTGGTCACCTCCTCCCCATACCGTGCTGCAGAGTGCAGCTGTCTGGGAGCTGACCTTGTCTGTGAAGACAGAGGCAAAAAAAGCATTGAGTACACTAGCTTTCTCCACATCCTCTGTCACTAGGTTCCCTCCCTCATTCAGCAAGGGGCCCACACTTTCCTTGACTTTCTTCTTGTTGCTAACATACCTGAAGAAACCCTTCTTGTTACTCCTAACATCTCCGGCTAGCTGCAACTCCAAGTGTGATTTGGCCTTCCTAATTTCACTCCTGCATCTTCTGTTCATTGAACTTTTTGAAACTTTGCACTTTTAGAGAGAGGTAAGGGATTGACTCTGGTGTACACAAATTTGCAAAGGGACAATAGAGTTGAGGTCTGTGTCTCACCTCTATATATTTATTTAAAAAACATTTTTGCTGTTAACAAGCATGTTACCTCTGGAGATACAAATCCACAGTTTGAGAACTGCAAAACTAAGCATCTCTGATAGTGCTCAGTCTAGAAGATACCAAGTCCCATTGGTTAGATAGAAAGATTAACCTAAATAATCTATACAGAAGTCTGTGGAACACCATAAGATTGGGTCTCTAATCCATGAACTATTGGAACTCCTTTACAAAACTTCTTAAACATTACATGAATATATTGTCTCATACGATAGAATTAGAATTTATAATCCCTATTCCATGATGAGATATATTTGAGCTATAATGTATCTTAATTAAGAACGTCCGTACTGGGTCAGACCAAAGGTCCATCTAGCCCAGTATCTGTCTACCGACAGTGGCCAATGCCAGGTATCCCAGAGGGAGTGAACCTAACAGGCAATGATCAAGTGATCTCTCTCCTGCCATCCATCTCCATCCTCTGATTAACAGAGGCTAGGGACACCATTCTTACCCATCCTGGCTAATAGCCATTTATGGACTTAGCCACCATGAATTTATCCAGTTCCCATTTAAACATTGTTATAGTCTTAGCCTTCACAACATCCTCAGGTAAGGAGTTCCACAAGTTGACTGTGCTGCGTGAAGAACTTCCTTTTATTTGTTTTAAACCTGCTGCCTATTAATTTCGTTTGGTGACCCCTAGTTCTTGTATTATGGGAATAAGTAAATACCTTTTCCTTATCCACTTTTTCAGCATCACTCATGATTTTATATACCTCTATCATATCCCTCCTTAGTCTTCTCTTTTCCAAGCTGAAGAGTCCTAGCCTCTTTAATCTTTCCTCGTATGGGACCCTCTCCAAACCCCTAATCATTTTAGTTGCCCTTTTCTGAACCTTTTCTAGTGCTAGAATATCTTTTTTGAGCTGAGGAAACCACATCTGTACACAGTATTCGAGATGTGGGCATTCCATGGATTTATATAAGGGCAATAATATATTCTCAGTCTTATTTTCTATCCCCTTTTTAATGATTCCTAACATCCTGGTTGCTTTTTTGACCGCCTCTGCACACTGCGTGGACATCTTCAGAGAACTATCCACGATGACTCCAAGATCTTTGTCCTGACTCGTTGTAGCTAAATTAGCCCCCATCATATTGTATGTATAGTTGGGGTTATTTTTTCCAATGTGCATTACTTTACATTTATCCACATTAAATTTCATTTGCCATTTTGTTGCCCAATCACTTAGTATTGTGAGATCTTTTTGAAGTTCTTCACAATCTGCTTTGGTCTTAACTATCTTGAGTAGTTTAGTATCATCTGCAAACTTTTCCACCTCACTGTTTACCCCTTTCTCCAGATCATTTATGAATAAATTGAATAGGATTGGTCCCAGGACTGACCCTTGGGGAACACCACTAGTTATCCCTCTCCATTCTGAGAATTTACCATTAATTCCTACCCTTTGTTCCCTGTCTTTTAACCAGTTCTCAGTCCATGAAAGGACCTTTCCTTTTATCCCATGACAGCTTAATTTACGTAAGAGCCTTTGATGAGGGACCTTGTCAAAGGCTTTCTGGAAATCTAAGTACACTATGTCCACCGGATCCCCCTTGTCCACATGTTTGTTGACCCCTTCAAAGAACTCTAATAGATTAGTAAGACACAATTTCCCTTTACAGAAACCATGTTGACTATTGCTCAAGAGTTTATGTTTTTCTATGTGTCTGACAATTTTATTCTTTACTATTGTTTCAACTAATTTGCCCGGTACCGACGTTAGACTTACCGGTCTGTAATTGCCGGGATCACCCCTAGAGCCCTTTTTAAATATTGGTGTTACATTAGCTAACTTCCAGTCATTGGGTACCGAAGCCGATTTAAAGGACAGGTTACAAACCGTAGTTAATAGTTCCGCAACTTCACATTTGAGTTCTTTCAGAACTTTTGGGTGAATGCCATCTGGTCCCGGTGACTTGTTAATGTTGAGTTTATCAATTAATTCCAAAACCTCCTCTAGTGACACTTCAATCTGTGACAGTTCCTCAGATTTGTCACCTACAAAAGCCAGCTCAGGTTTGGGAATCTCCCTAACATCCTCAGCCGTGAAGACTGAAGCAAAGAATCCATTTAGTTTCTCCGCAATGACTTTATCGTCTTTAAGCACTCCTTTTGTATTTTGGTCATCAAGGGGCCCCACTGGTTGTTTAGCAGGCTTCCTGCTTCTGATGTACTTAAAAAACATTTTGTTATTACCTTTGGAGTTTTTGGCTAGCCGTTCTTCAAACTCCTCTTTGGCTTTTCTTATTACACTCTTGCACTTAAGTTGGCAGTGTTTGTGCTCCTTTCTATTTGCCTCACTAGGATTTGACTTCCACTTTTTAAAGGAAGTCTTTTTATCTCTCACTGCTTCTTTTACATGGTTGGTAAGCCACGGTGGCTCTATTTTAGTTCTTTTACTGTGTTTCTTAATTTGGGGTATACATTGAAGTTGGGCCTCTATTATGGGGTCTTTAAAAAGGGCCCATGCAACTTGCAGGGATTTCACTTTAGTCACTGTACCTTTTAACTTTTGTTTAACTAACCCCCTCAGTTTTGTATAGTTGCCCCTTTTGAAATTCAATGCCACAGTGTTGGGCTGTTGAGGTGTTCTTCCCACCACAGGGATGTTGAATGTTATTGTATTATGGTCACTATTTCCAAGCAGTCCTGCTATAGTTACCTCTTGGACCAGCTCCTGCGCTCCACTCAGGATTAAATCTAGAGTTGCCTCTCCCCTTGTGGGTTCCCGTACCAGTTGCTCCATGAAGCAGTCATTTAAAGTATCGAGAAATTTTATCTCTGCATTTCGTCCTGAAGTGAAATGTTCCCAGTCAATATGGGGATAATTGAAATATCCCACTATTATTGGGTTCTTAATTTTGATAGCCTCTCTAATTTCCTTTAGCATTTCATCATCACTATTACTGTCCTGGTCAGGTGGTCGATAATAGATCCCTAATGTTATATTTTTATTAGAGCATGACACTTCTATCCATAGAGATTCTATGGAACATGTGGATTCGCTTAAGATTTTTACTTCATTTGAATCTACATTTTCTTTCACATATAGTGCCACTCCTCCCCCTGCACGACCTGTTCTTTCCTTCCGATATATTTTGTACCCCGGAATGATTGTGTCCCATTGATTGCTCTCAGTCCACCAGGTTTCTGTGATGCCTATTATATCAATATCCTCCTTTATCACAAGGCACTCTAGTTCACCCATCTTATTATTTAGACTTCTAGCATTTGTGTACAATCACTTTAAAAACTTGTCCCTGTTTGTCTGCCCTTTTCTGATGTGCCAGATTCTTTGTGTGTTTATCATCTGATCCGGCCCTTACATTATCCTCTTCTGTCCTTTGCTCCTGACTATAATCTGGAGATTCTCTATCATCAGACTCTCCCGTAAAAGAAGTCTGTGTCTGATCCACATGCTCCTCTGCAGCAGTCGGCTTTCCCCCATCTCCTAGTTTAAAAACTGCTCTACAACCTTTTTAATGTTTAGTGCCAGCAGTCTGGTTCCACTTTGGTTTAGGTGGAGCCCATCTCTCCTGTATAGGCTCCTCCCATCCCAGAAGTTTCCCCAGTTCCTAATGAACGTGAACCCCTCCTCTCTACACCATCGTCTCATCCACGCATTGAGACTCTGAAGCTCTGCCTGTCTACCTGGCCCTGCGTGTGGAACTGGGAGCATTTCTGAGAATGCCACCATAGAGGTCCTGGATTTCAGTCTCTTCCCTAGCAGCCTAAATTTGGCTTCCAGGACATCTCTCCTACCCTTCCCTATGTCATTGGTACCTACATGTACCACGACCACCGGCTCCTCCCCAGCACTACACATAAGTCTGTCTAGATGCCTCGAGAGATCCGCAACCTTCGCACCAGGCAGGCAAGTCACCATATGGTTCTCTCGGTCATCACAAACCCAGCTATCTATGTTTCTAATAATCGAATCTCCCATTACTAACACCTGCCTTTTCCTAGAAACTGGAGTTCCCTCCCCCGGAGAGGCAACCTCAGTGCGAGAGGCAACCCCAGCACCATCTGGAAGGAGGGTCCCAACTACGGGAAGGTTTCCCTCTGCTCCCATTGACTGCTCTGCTTCCCTGGGCCGTTCTTCCTCCTCAACAGTGCAGGGGCTGTCTGAGCGGAGGTGGGACAATTCTACAGTGTCCCGGAAAGCCTCATCAACATACCTTTCTGCCTTTCTTAGCTCCTCCAGTTCTGCCACTCTGGCCTCCAAAGTCCGTACATGGTCTCTGAGGGCCAGGAGCTCCTTGCACCGACTGCACACATACGCCACCCGCCCACAGGGCAGGTAATCATACATGCAACACTCAGCGCAATAAACTGGATAGCCCCCACTCTGCTGCTGGGCTTCTGCCTGCATTGTCTCCTAGTTAATGGAAGGGTGGTTTACAGAAAGAGGTTTCGAAATGTGGTTTGGTTTATAGGTTTTAAGGGGACTACAGAGGAAGGGTTAGGACCAACAAGGGACTCCCGCTCCCTTCCCAGACTCCCTTCCGAAACTCCCCGTTAGCAGCCCCTGGTCGCAAAGCTCCCTGGTCACTTGTGCGCGGCTTTATAAAGCCCTGGCCTAAGTGAATGCCCCGCCCACTGATTAAGGCTCAGCCAATTACCAGAGGCTTCGAGCTTTCAAACCTTCCTTTGAAGCTCACGGCCTCCAACTGCCAGCCACAGCACACGGTCCTTCAAACAAACAAACAAACAGACTGACAAACACAAGCTCAGCACACAGCAAGTAACCCCCAAACACAAACAAACACACACTACAGACAGTCACTTACCCCACAGATGCTGTATTTGCTCCTCCTTCACCTGGAGAACTCCCTTGTGAAACTCCCTGTTAGCAGCCCCTGTTCACAAAGCTAATTAAAACTATCTTTAGGTAGGTTTTTTCCCCTCAAAAAGCATTTTATCAAAAAAATCCAATTTAAAGCTGATTTTTTTTAAATAAAATTGATTTTTATCCACCCTGATGTTAGACCTGTTTTCATTATTACCCCAGCTCAATACTACTTGTCTCTTCATAGTGCAGTTTCAGTTTGACGTGATTGGTCATGTCTACATGTGGTAAAACAGCAACTAGCCTTGACTATGCAATGATTTTAACACATTAGCTAATGTGTTTAAATACATCTTTTCCTACTGAATACACGGTCGTTATGGTAAAGGCATACTAACTAGATGTTTCTGCTTAAAATAACGATTGATGTCAATTAAAATGTTGACATTTAAATAGCCATTGTTAGGTTTTAGTGTTAACACATTATTGAAATGAATTAGGGTAGTTTTCATTTCTCAGAGCTACTGTTTCATGTATTCCCTCACTCGTATTCCCCAAACAATTCTTGGGTAGAGTCAATGAGAATGAAGAATAAGGGAGGTTTATCACTATAATCCTTAGATCTCTGGAAGAAATTCTCCTAGTTCTACTGCTGATAGTATTGCCCTTCCCTGTCCCTCTTCCAGTGTTGGCAATTTCCCAGGAAAAACTAGTTTAGAACAGGGCGCCGGTAAATACCAGTTTAAACTGGGAAACGTAATTGCATCAGTGTCCAGCAAGTTCAGCAAGCATAGATCAAAGCTTTTCAAACTTGGGATACATCTATTCAAAACCGAGATATATGCTTGGTCTAGCTACTACATCAGAATTGGTCTTCTGTTACAGAATGCTGCATGGCCAAATGCGCCTGGTAGTAAGCATGCTTCTGATTTCTTAATGCTTCAAGTCTAAAACCCTGCATTATTTTTTTCATATAATTGAATGTTTTTGACTTTTGTTTTTACTGTATTGGAAATTGTAATATGAGTCATGACATGTATAATTTCCTTGTAAAAAATACCGAACCAAAATGTATACAGACATTCTGATCTCCAGGATTTCAATTACATATATTATTACACCCACTGCAGATTTGCTTTTTATTTATATGACCCTAAATTAATCTACGAATGTACTGCCTTATGTAACACAATTTGAATGTTTAACAGAAACGAAGTGTAATTTGGAGTGCATTAACTAAACAGTTTTAAAAATAGAAAAGCCTTAAACAGGGACTAACTAGTTTTGGCAACATGGTAGAAACTGATTTTTCCTGTTAAAAACCATATTTGGTAAATACCATGCTATCCCCTGCCCTCTTTTCTTTCCCACATCTGCCTTCCTCTGGCTGTCAGTCTTCCCCTTGCCTCCATGACCATCTTGGCTAATAGCCATTGATAGACCTATTCTCCATGGACTTATCTAATTCTTTTTTGAACCCAGTGATGCTTTTGGCCTTCACATCATCCCTGGCAACAAGTTCTGCAGGTTGACAGTGCATTGTGTGAAGAAGTACTTCCTGATGTTTGTTTTAAACCTCCTGCCTATTCATTTCAACAGGTGACCCCTGACTCTTTTGTGTTTATATGAAAGGATAAATAACATTTCCATATTCACTTCCTCCACATCATTCATGATTTTATAGACATCTATCGTATCCCTCTTAGTTGTCTCTTTTCCAAGATGAACAGTACTAGTTTTTAATCTCTCCTCATATGGAAGCTGTTCCATACCCCTAATAATTTTTGTTGGCCTTCTTCTGTACCTTTTCCAATTCTAATATCTTTTTGAGATAAGGTGACCAGAATTGCACACAGTATTCAAGGTATGAGAGTACCACGGATGTATATAGTGGCATTATGATGTTTACTATCTTATTTTCTATCCTGTTCCTAACATTTTGTTAGCTTTTGTGACTGCCGCTGCATATTGAGCAGATGTTTTCAAGGAACTATCCACCATGACCCGAGTGGTAACAGCTAATTTAGAGCCAATCATTTTGTATGTACAGTTGGGATTATGTTTTCCAATATGCAATTCAAATCTTAGATTGATCTTTCAAAGGAATTACCTGATCGAGGTAAATACAATCTGAAACAATAGTGCTGAGCTGGTGAACTACTCAGTTCATGTCAGTTACTGTTTCCTTCCTCCCCCCATCCCACCCCCAAATTTTGGAGTGTTTGAGGGTATCGGTTGCTGTATGCTAGAATGGGTGGAGAACCTATGGTCCATCGGCCAGATCCGGCCCGCTGCTTCATTTCATCTGGCCCGCAGCAAGTCTCCGTGTCATGGGCTGAAAGCCCCAAGCCTTGGCGCTGCCCACGGGGCTGGAGCCACAAGCACTGGCTCGCCTTGCTGAGGGGGGAAGCTGGGGTTGCCAGACCGTTAAAAGTCCATTCGGCTCTGTACAGCTCTCAGAAGAGACCAGTATATCCCTGCAGCCCCTAGGAGCAGGGGCAATCAGGGAAACTCCGCGTGCTGCCCCAGCGCCAGCTCCGCAGCTCCCATCAGTTGGAAACTGCAGCCAGTGGGAGCTGCAGACAATACGCACAGCACAGAGCCCCCTGGTCTTTTTCACCTAGGAACTGGACATGGGGGCCACTTCTGGAAGCAGTGCAGAGCCAGGGCACGCAGGGAGCCTGCCTTAGTCCCGCTGCGCCGCCAACCGGGAACCCCCTTACCCAGCTCGGAACCCCCTCCCACACCCAAACTCCCTCTTGGACCCTGCACTCCAACCCTCTGCCCCAGCCCTGAGCCCCCTCCTGCACTCCAAACTCCTCATCCCCAGAGCCCACTCCCCCAGCTGGAGCCCTCACCACCTCCACATCCTAATCCCCTGCCTGGATCCCCCTACCGCACCCATAACCCCTCATTTCTGGAGCTGCAAGTGCCAGCTCGCCCTGCTACAGGGGGAAGCCCCAAGCCTCTTTTCCCCCCCCCCTCCCCCCAGGGCTGTGTGTCACCCATGACTGATTTTTTTTTTCCCCTCTGTGGGTCAGTGGCCCCTGATAGAAAAAAGGGTCCCCACCCTTGCACTAGAAAATTAAGTCAACCCAGCTACATCGCTCAGGAGTGTGGAAAAAAACACACATACTGAGCAGCATAGGTAAGCCGATCCAAGTCCCTGTGTAGACAGCACTAGGTCTACAGAAAAATTCTTTCCTATGCATAGCTCCTGCTCCTTGAGGAGGTGGATTAACTACAGTAATGGGAGAATCTACCTCTGCCAGTGGGCGAGATTCTGTAGTTAATCCACCTTTACTGTAGTTAATCCGCCTCCCCGAGAGCTAGGCAGAGGAAATAATTCTTCTGTTGACCTAGTGCTGTCTACTCAGGGACTCTAGGTCGGCTTAACTATGGCGCTCAGTGCGCATGGCTTTTTCACACTCCCAAGTAATGTAACTGCATCAGCCTAACTCTTCACTGTGGACCTCACATCTTTCTAAACTCATGCATAGGCCATGTAGGACACTGGGAAAGATTATTCCTTTGGATGAATATCCTATATTGTCCAGTTCATGTAGGATGGTTTGAGATGCAAGAGCAGGCCCTATGGCAGGAGATCCTAAGTGAAGGCTATGAAGACAACTGAGACTTCTGGGAGAGCCCTACTATATCATTCTTGACCAATTTGCAGAGACCACTCCTCCCCACACACCCTGCCCTTCTGAATTACTCTTCTAGTATTGAAGAAGATAGAGATGGTGGCGAGGTATGCCATCCCACACCAAAAATTGGGAACAATAAACTAGTTATTAGGGCATAGTGACCCACAGCAGCACTTGGGAATGACAGTCCAATACTTATGGCATGATGACCCACAGTGGCAGCTGTTGATAACAGCCCAATATTTTTAGGTGAAATAGGAAATCCTCATTCCTCTGTTACATCTTCCCTGGGAGCATGAGTAGGGCTATACAGCTATAATTCATCTAGGGCAGCTGGAGACCAATTATTTAAAGTCAGCTTCTCCTCTGTCACTGTGTACGCTGTATACTATACAGTACTCCATAAAATGACTTTGCTTCATTATGTACAATATACAATTCAGAAGTTATGCTCTTAATTCAGTTCTATTTATATTGAGAGCTCTGATAAGGCTCAACAATTCAGAATAAATCAACATAACCCACCTCCCAACTTCGACATTTGGTACTTTGAACTGACCAAGCCTTTAACTGATCTCAGTGTGCCTATGTACTCACATGCTTCAGTATCCAATGTGTCAAGTAAGTGAAATGCACAAAGAGTTTGAAATGATTTGCTTCTGGGGATTTAATGTGATATTTAAAATACTTTATCCTTGACCTATAATATTAGGTTAAGTTTCTTTTCCAGTTATTCTCACCATAACATAGTTTGTACTGCCAGTAGGTCAGCAGCTAAGAAGCAGACCAATTGTCTTAATAGAATTAATTTTCTTCTTTGAGGAAACAGAGTTTTTCAGTTTATCAATTCATTTAAAGTAATTTTTAAAAAAGTAAATGTTTTAAATAATGTATTGTCTTTCACACCAACATACAACTTGAGTTAACAATGTTAGTCCTACAGTGTATGTGGATAGCACCTAAGATTAGCAACTATGAAAATTCACATACCCTCCTGAGTTGGCTTGATATCGGCCACCATTAACAATTCACATATACAGATTACTGACACTACTTTCTACAGATATTTCAAAAATATACATTACCTTTGAAGCTGGTTGATTATATTCTTACCCATGAGAAATTTCTGCTTTCTACATCAGCAGCTTAAATTTTTTTCTGGGAAGAAAACCAAGTGTTTGAAATGTGTTTGTACTTTTTTTCTTGAGCAAAGAGTCTTCCTTGAGAAATCATCAGGTACACAGAGGAAGTACTGAATGAACATAAGCCAGAATGAACCAATGAGAGTAAGGTTTTATAAGAGAGAATGAGCAGGAGCATTGTGTTATCAACTGTCACAATTAAGCAGGGGCCGGCTATAAGCCTCAGAATTGAAATTTAGTTCTATAAAGATAGATTTGACCTTAAAATGGCAACTCTCCAATTATAAACCTAAATTCTATTCTATTTTCATCAGCATAGTTAGCTGACAGTTTCTTAAAAGGGAAAAAAAATGTCCTTAACTGTTACACCATCCAAAGTTTATTCACTGACACTTCTGCCATAAACCTGGTTTTTAATTTTTAGTATATATTGCATAATTTCAAATAGTGCAACACATGTCATGGGGGATAATTTTCGCAGACTGAGCTTAAAAAAAAAAGCCATTGAATGTAGATTGAGCATTTGAGGCAATTTAGATTTGTTTTCTAATCAGAGCACAAGGGAAATTAATAGATTTGCTGCCAACTTGTGGTGTAGTTTCCAGAAAATGTTAAATGTCAGTTGAAATGCTGTATATGGTGTAGTTGTAGCTGCGTCATTCAGAGGACATTAGAGAGGCAAGGTTGGTGAGGTAATACCTTTTATTTGACCAACTTCCGTTAGTGTGAGAGACAAGCTTTCAACCCACCTTGTGTGTCTAATGCAAATGTTTGAAGTCTTGAATTTTGTGGTACAATAGTCACTATATTAAGGATGCCTATTTCATATAGGGTGAAATATGTTTGGAAGTGTTATGCACAGGTGTGCCAGCTAAACTAGCAAAATAACTGCCAGCAGAATGTTTATAACAACAGTATATACAGGGTGCATTGAAATACCAAGGAAAGATAAAGAGTGTCAGCAATTTCAGTTATCACAGTAATAGCAACTAATTAATTTAAAGGGAGAGCACTATCCAGCCAAACTGGATAACCAGCACCCAACTATAATCTAGACAAGGGAGATTTAAGCCATATTCAAAACCCTATACCTAAAATAGAAACTTTCATATTAGACTCACTCGTCACCTGGAAAGGCACCAAGTTCTGCAACCACATCAAACCATGTGGCTTTCTGTCCAACCAGAACAAAACTGGATGACCTAGTATTACTTGATGAAAGGACATCAGGCCAAATTTTATCACTTTAATCTCTTGGTAGCTGTATATGCCATTTTCAGGCTGTTCACAGTCTAAGGCAGAAATAATTGCATCAACTTATAATCTCCACTTTCGGAAGATTTCTTCACAACCATAAGAACTAGAACATTTTTTCCTAATAAAATCTTAATATTTAAAGTGGAGCACTATCCTGAGGATAAGTCTGCAGTCACATAACTGTACTATAAATGGACTTTGCCTTCAGTCAGCCAGCCAAGTACAGAATAATTTGGACTCATAACTCTCTCAGGTTGCTATAACTACTTAGGCAAATACTTGGGGGGGAGGCAGAAGTCGGGCAGTAGCCATATATCAACTTGGCTATTTTTCTACTAGCTAATAATCTACTCCATGATTCAAACAGATATGAATGTTCATTTGAGGAAAAGAGTTATTTTGTGCAACACAAATTTTATTTTTATTCCCATTGCAAACCGATTTAAAAAAAACCCCACCTTGTAAGTGCATGTGAATTACATTGGAATAGAATAAAATTTTTCCAGAGAGCCTGATGACAAACCATGAATAGATTTTAAGTGTTTTATTCACCCTGCTAATAGTTAGCCTTAAGACCAGATTTCTGTTTCAAGCTCAACTCTTCTAAAACCTACACTGTTACTTGGATTGTCTTGAAATTTGGTATGCCTCATAGAGGGCGGGGTTCTATTAGTGAGCAAATTTTGGGGTCATTTGACCAAGGGATTTTTAAGCTATAAATGGCTTTTCTTGAAGTTGACATTTTGGCAATCGATTTTTGCTTACAAATAGAAATCAAATGAGGATTCCTTGCACGGGTGGGAGGTGGCGGGGGGGAGACGGGACAACAGAGTGCATGGCAACCAACTCTTGGGTGAAAATCAAATTTAAGCATCATTGAGGGAAAAAACTGCTTCTTTAGTTTAGTGTAGAGTCAGAAGCTTTTCACAGTAAATGGTGAGCTAAAGGAATTACACTGTTCATGGGCAGTGAGAGAGGATAACAATCTGGAAAAACACCTGTTTATCACAAAAGCTCTGATGAAATATCAGAGTCAGTGAACCCAAGCACCATGAGTTCAAATCTAAACCAGGGCAGAAATTTGAAGGGGAAAAAAGTAGGTACACTGCTTCGTATCAAAGGGGATTTTTATTTGAGGCAAATGTAATCACAGGGCAGCATTATATTCAAAAGGTATTGATTTTTTTTTAACTACACAACCCAATGCTTGCCGAGAGGGGAGGATGGTTAGAGGTGAAAGATTAAAGAATAGGGGGAAGGGTTGAGGGATCAAGTGATGGGGAGGTGAGATGGGATGGGTTGGGCACTGGGAAGGGAGACATGGGGTTAAGTGACAGCAGGAGTGGGGGAGAATATATGTAGGGGCACCTGTCAGCCCTGCATTCCCCTCTCCCATGTGTATCATGATCTGGGGGCCCCAGCCCACCTACCGAGATGTGGCACCCCCTTCATGTAAGTCAGGTTCTGGAGGGCGCTTCCTTTTCAGGGGAAGGTCTCTGAGCCCCATTCCTATCTCCCATTTGAACTGGGATCTGGGGGTCCCCCTGACTGGTGTCTAAGTTCTGCTCTACCCCCCAACCCGTGTGTACACACCACGATCTGGGCCAATTTTGAGCAGGGGGTTGACTGCCATCCCTACTCCCCCCTTCCCCCCCCCCCAGTGAAGCAGGTTCTGGAGGGGGCTTGTCTTTCTGGGATTGTCTGAGCCCCATTCCCTCACCTCTTCATGTGATCTAGGAGTCATTGACACCTCCCAGGGATATTTGATCCCCACACCCTGCCCCCCCTCGTGTGCACACCAGGATCTTGTGGGGGGAAGCTGCCGTACTTCATGTGAACTGGGTTTGGGGGGCGTTGCCTTTCTGCGAGTATCCACATCCCACTCCCTAACTTCTTAATGTGAGCAGAGGATCATTGCCCTCCTGAGGATGTCTGATCCCTGCTCCCCATGATCTGGGGGGGTTCTTGGTGCACATTACAATCTGGGGAGACCCTGCCCCTCTATGGGGGGGTCTGATCCCCCCCTTCTATAAGGCACATTCTTAGGGGGGTTTGCCCCTCTGGGTGGGGAGTTTAGAAGGTGCACACTCCAAGCATATACCAAGAACGCATTGCTGAGACTAGGCTGAGAACAGGTATGTTTGACATCTCAGATTCTGATGTCAAATTTGGCTTCTTTATGAGAATCTGGAATTTCTTATAGGATGATCAAGACCTGAGCTAAAGGCTTGGTCTGCACTCAAAAGTTAGGTTGACAAAGCTACATTGGTTAGAGGTATGAAAAATCCACACCTCGGACCAGCATAGCTATGTCGACCTAACCACTAGTGTTGACACAGCTATGTTGATGGAAGAATGCTTCTGTCAATGTAGCTACCTTTGTTTGTGGAGGTGATGTTCCTGCACTGATGGAAAATCCCTTCTGCTGGTGCAGACTGTCTCTATATTATGGGGTTATGGTGATCCAAGTGATGCAGCTACACTGATACAGTTTCCATAGTGCAGAGTACCCTAAGACCATTGTATCGAATCTCAACAGTAGGTCATAAATGCATTCTTTATGCAAGGCTCTGGTAGACTATTCAGTAGTATTGAGCTTCCTTAAGGAAGCAAATCTATCAAAACCAACAGTTATGCCTACCTTCCCAACCTGGGGTGTTCTCCCATTACTACTGGCTCCTGTGATCTGTCAGTTCAGACCAATATCATCTGATTATCTGTTTCCACAAAGACATGCTGTTTGGTTTCAGTCACATTAACAATGCATCATCAGAATCTTTGCATTTAGAAGACTTGAGCCTTCACTGTGTCTTCCACTAGGAAAAGGTGTTCTCTTCATGCCATAGAATCATTTATAACCGACGCTAACTCTTTCTTCTACATCTCACAGAAAATTCTTCTTCCTTTGTTTTGCTCTAAACTTAAGCCTCCAAAACAGAGTGTGGTACCATCTAGATTTGAGAATATGGAAAAATATATCTTAATAGAACTGATCAATTCAGAAAAAACATCCTTATTCATTTACAACCCAAATGCCTGTGTCTGAAAGTATTCAGATTCTCCATAGTCTAGTGGATTGAGTGCTGTATCATTGAAACATATTCAGCTGCAGATAAACTGTTTCCAAGGGCCTATTCAATGTGTTCTGCAGTAGCCGCCTGGACAGAATCTCCATCAGCTACTATAGAGAGTCTGCAAAACTATCCCCGGTCATCCATCAACATTGGGTTGAAAGTTTCTGCAAAACTTCTTGGCAGGAAAGTGCTGTATGTGGTGGTCCCAAAATAGACTAATACTACTAATTTTAGCGATGGCGGAACTTGTATCTTTCTGGGTTTGGCTCTTCTTACTAACTTCACTTTACTGGACTTTACATCTCATTTGTCTCAAACTGGTGAGAGGTCATCTTCATTTGAGAAGATCTTACAGGCTCAGTAAGATGGCCTCTTCAGAGAGTTAATATAATTAAACCATTATTAAGTTCTACTTAATCTATGTTTGAGTTTCAGGGTGGATTTGATTTAAATCAAATGGATGTAAATCATGATTTAAATCACTAATCAGGAAGACTCAATGTAATCATGATTTCTACATAAAAGTGTATTCTTGTTGGTTGTTATAACCTTAATACATACTCTTCACAACTCAGAGATAGATGTAGGTTTCATTTTTAGAAGGTACACACTATACATTTTTTAAGTGACTTATTTTGAAAACTTTTCAGATTAATTTTACAGCTATATCAGAAAATGAATGATTGTTTGGTTATTTCATTTACCAAAGGTAATTGAAGCAGATATTTATGAAGTCATTGGGAGGTGAACTATCTTCAGTTCAACAGGTTAATAATTACTATTTGGAGGATTTTCTTGCCATGTGTATTAGAAGGAGAATTTGGGGGGAGGGATAGCTCAGTGGTTTGAGCATTGGCCTGCTAAACCCAGGGTTGTGAGTTCAGTCCTCAAGGAGGCTATTTAGGGATCTGGGGCAAAATCAGTACTTGGTCCTGCTAGTGAAGGCAGGGGGCTGGACTCAATGATCTTTCAGGGTCCCTTCCAGTTCTATGAGATAGGTATATTTCCATATTTATCATAACATCACAAGACAGATATTTAAATTGTTTTATTTAACTAAAACAACAACATTATGTATTCTGGATTTTTTTTCTTCAACAGCAAACAATATTTTAACAAAACAAGCATGAAGTTTTTTAAAATCAGGTTTGTTTTTGTTAAAATAAATAATCAATTTAATTTTTGTTTTGTTTTTATTTAAATATTTCATTTAAGTGTGTCAGCCAGGTCAACATGAGAAACTTAAAAAATATTGGCTTCTGCAACTAACTCAGTCATCTTCACCTTCATTTTCCTGTTTGTTCATAATTTGGAACAGAAAAACAAGCTTTTCTGCTTTTTCAGCTCCCAAACGATTTCTCAATTTGGAATGAATTAGTCCAAAGGAAGAAAATATTCTTTTTACACCGGCAGAAGAAGCTACTGCTGTTAAAAGTGAGATTATCACTTCAACAGTCTCTGAATCCAAGTGCTTAAGTGACTTCCACCAGTTCACTGGTGTGACTTTCCCATTTGTGGTTTTTTTTGTTTTTGATGCTTGTAATTTAACTCTGTCATTGCATATTTCTCTTTTAACATCTCACTCAGTTCCTTCCAAATTTCAACAGCGTCAGCAATAAAACAGCTATTTCCCAGCATTTTGTTCAAGGCTACAGAAATAGACTTCCTGGTACTCAGCATGTGTTCAGTGTTCCAGACATAAAGGCTAATGTTGAAGTCTTTGGCTAGGAAGTGCATCAAATGAGCACTGCAACCGTATGTTGTTAGCTTGGGACTCTCGTCTAAATTTCTTCTCATGTTGGGTATATTTGCAGCATTGTCTGTGACCAAGCTGCGTGTTGGACATTTGAATTTTTTTCACAGTCTGTTATAGCTTGACTGCTTCTTCTTGTAAGTGTTCTGCTGTGTGTGCATTTTCTGAGGTCTTCCTTACAGAAACAATTGATACATTCCCTTCTTCTGTTGTCACACAAGCACATACAACAGGATCATTGTGGACATTGCTCCACCCATCAAGATTCAGGTTCACAATTTCACCCTCTAGACTTTTTGCACACTGCTCAATTTCTCTTTCATACACTTTATCCAGCAATTTCCCTGCAACATTTGCTCTGTTGGGCGGACTGTATCCTGGTCGTAATGACTGAACCATATTAAAGAAGTGTGGGTTCTCAATCATATGGAAAGGAGAGTTTGTTGTATAAATAAACTGGACAGTTTTTTCATCAATTACCTCTTTTTGTAATCTGCTGGTTCTTATCACAAACTTGTCAATGGTTGTTTCTGGATGACAGAGATTTATTTATTTTTTTCGTTTTGCTACAGGTGATATACTGTGGCTGTGTGACATGTATGATGTGACTGAAACACTATCATTGGCAGATAACTCTGAAACTATAGAAAACAATGGTGATCTTGAAGGTGGATAGTCCTCAGAATCCTGTATGTTGAGGATGGATTCTCCTAAACAAAATAAGTCAACGCAGTTATTTAATTACTATTACCATACTGCTCATTGCATTCAGTGACACTCACTACTACTTTTAAAGGTGAAATTGTAAAAGGAAGATCTATCTATTTCAGCTGTTTATTTTTTATCACCACTGCATCTAAAATGATAGTACCATAAAGTAACAACTATATTTTTTGCTCAAACATGAGAATTCAAGAATAGTCCAGAAGGAAGACAAGCTGTCCTTAAGAAAGAAGTATGAAATAAAAAAAGTTTACCAAACCGAAGATCCTGCATGTTCAGACGTATTCCTTTCATCATCTTCAACACAGCTTCCTCCTGGGAAGGAACACTTTTGATGTTTCATTCGGGCAGCCAGGCCTTGCATTTCTTTGTTGCACTGTTTGCATTTTGCACTCATGGTTGTCTTATCCACAGTTAGAGGAACTTAATTAAAATATTCCCAAACTGGGTCTCTTTTACGGCCTGCTGGGGGTAGATCTTAAATCAATGAAGGCTACACTCAGAAAGACCTCAAGACTTCTGGAATATGCTGTTCGAACAGTTTCACTTTTGTTTCTACTGCCTGTCCCTCCCTTCTCACATTTATCTCCAGACTTCTTCTCCTTGTCCAGATCTGTTCTGCCCCCAAAAATCTTCTATGCATTGACCTTTTAGAAACTTTGCACTTTTAGAGAGAGGTAAGAGATTGACTGTACACAAATTTGCAGAAGGACAGTAGGGTTGAGGTCTGTTATTTCTCACCTCTATATATTACTTTATTTAAAACATTTTTGCTGTTAACAAGCATGTTATCTCTGGAGACACAAATTCACAGTTTGAGAACTGCAAAACTAAGCATTTCTGATAGTATCTTCTAGACTGAGCACTGAGTCCCATTGGGTAGATAGAAAGATTAACCTAAATAATCTATATAGAAGCCTGTGGAACACCATAAGATTGGGTTCCTATCCATGAACTCCTTTACAAAACTTTTCGTAAACATTACATGAATATATTGTCTCATACTATAGAATTAGAATTTATAATCCCTATTCCATGATGAGATCTCTTTGAGCTATAATGTATCTTATCTTTTTTTTTTTTTTTTTAAAAAAAAAAAATTTTTTTTTTTTTTAAATTTAATTTTTTTTTTATTTTTGAGTTTAGTTTTTTTTTTGAACAGCTTTAGAAATATTCATCTGTTGTGAGAGTAGAAGGAGTGTGAAGTGGTGTGAAGTGCTGAACTGCTTCCAGTGAAGAGAGAAGCCTCTCAACTGTTGGACAGGAGTAGAAGAGCTTGATCAGAGGGAAGAAATATATAACAGATTTTTTTTTTTTTTTTTAAAGTACATATAGTACAAATTGGAAGAATTGAAATCTTGGCTCAGTCAGCAGCCTTTTTTTTTTTTTATATTAGTATAATTAATATGGAGAGGAGATAACTGGGCCATTCATTTTCATCAGGTCTGAAGATTGAAGATGGCTTGAAATTAAACCAAACCAGAAATCTGTTGCCAGTGCATCAGTGATGATCTGTGGTGTGGATAATTTTCTCTCTCAGGTCCTTGGCAGGCTGGTTCTTGCTCAGGGTCTAACTGATTTGCCATATGTGGGATTGGGAAGGAGTATTCCCCTAGGCCAGATTGGCAGTGACTTTTTTTTCCCCACCTTCTGCAGTGTGGGGGTGGATCATCTGGATATTATATCTCACTTAATTCCCTGCCATTAAGGCACTGATCCATCTACCTTACTCCCTGCCTGTGGCACACAAGTTTAGCCTCCTGAGGACTATAATACCTTGGTCTAATTCTATATGTTGGAGTTAACATGTGGGTGCTGTTGGTGGCCTATGATATACAGGAGATCAGACTAGAAGATCTGGTGATCCCTTTTGGCCTTAAATTCCAAGACTCTATGAAAATGTTTTGCCCTTCCTCCAGAATCACATCAGTCATGCCTGGAGCAAGCTATAGCTAGCTGCACCTCATCTAGACCTATAATTCCCCTAGGAACACAGTGGTTGAGGGAATTGGTATATTTTAGCTGAAAAGATACTTTTAGATTTTCTGTCCAAATATTGATTGCATCTGAGCCTGTGGCATCTTGTGCTCTCCCTACTTACTCTTCTAATTGAATTAGATGTGATATGATGATTCCTGGTGGTGTTCTGCCTGTCAGGGTCTTGGAAGTTGAAGGTACTCATTGATAATCACTGGGATCTCTTTGAATGGAATGAGTGGTGTTAACTTAAAGTAACTCCTTCTGCAAGATCCCAAAAATAGAGTGTGAGGGCTGGTCTAACACTACAGCGGGAATCAATGCTCTGAGATTGATCCGAGAGTGGTTGATTAGCAGGTCTAGTAAAGACCCGCCAAATCAACTGCAGATTGCTCGCCAGTCGACCCTGGTACTCTACCTCCCGATGAGAAGAATAAGGTAAGTTGACAGGAGGCTTTCTCCCGTCGACTCCCCACAATGTAGACCCCGCGGTAACTCGACCTAAGTTATGTTGACTCCAGCTATGTTGTTCACGTAGCTGGAGTTGTGTAGCATAGGTCAACTTACTGCGGTAGTGTAGACGTAGCCTGAGTGACACCTTGTGATCCACTGTGTGAAAGGCAGAGCTACTACAGATCTTAGACCTCTTTCCACTGATGTGAGCTCACCTCACCTATATGTTGTCCGAGTGCTGTCAGATAGGGCATTGTCTGAAACCTAATTTAAAAGGATCTATAATTTTGGAGATGTCAAGGTTGTTGAAGGTATCCTGAACTCAGAACTTTATCAATGACCTTTTTGTTAAAAAAAAAATAAAATAAAAAAATTACTGCTTAGATTTCAGAGAGGATTAGTCACACCTTACTTTCAGTTAAAGACCTGGAGGAGGAGCATTATTCCAGGAAAGGCTGGATGGAGCCACAGAAGAATATCAATAGTCTCAAAACACCCAAGGTAGTAGAAGGCTGGAAATAGTGAAAGTTCTGCAGTGAAAAAAAAATGGGAACAAACTGAAATTAAGAAATAAACTTGTCACCATCATTTTATGTTTATAAAGAAAATAAGTTTATATTTTGTATATTACTCATTTAAGGTTTCCATAAGATTCTTATGGAAATCTTGAGTACCTATGGTGCAAGACAATATCTGAGTACTGGGGGATAGTGGAGAAAATTCCTTGATTTTTCCCAAAATTTCTTCTTAGGGCTTGAAAGGCTGCCTTATTATATAGTAATCTTTTAAAAGTGGGCTACAAAAATATGAATTTGGCAATTTTAAATACAACCTTAACTTAAAGGGGGAAATGGTTTTGATATGAGGACAGTCTTCAATTTAAACGAAAAACATTTTGCTTAAACATCTTTTTCCCATGCTTAAAGCTAAGGGTAAACTACTTTTTGTTTTATCTGGCTTGTTATGTTTCATATCAAATCTTGAATAACCTTTTTTCTTTCTTTGCAGTGGACAGGCCAAAATCCCAGCAAGTTAGAACCTCTGGTACCATAAGGCGAACCTCTTCTTTGGACACAATAACAGGACCTTATCTCACAGGACAATGGCCTCGTGATCCCCATGTACACTACCCTTCATGCATGAAAGATAAAGCTACTCAGGTAAAATCTATAAAATCACAGGACAAAAATTGCCTGATGAATTGGTTCTGTCCCTGTTTGCATTTTATTATCTTGTCCAAAATGTCAACTAAACTCTCTGCAGTAGAACAGCGGCTTTTCTCTCAAAATATCATCACAAATACCCTAATTTTTTCATAATTATGTATGATAATGTTTTTGTAATTTGGTAGTTTGATCTTACTAATGTATTGCAAAATTCAGAATATTTCTGTGCTTTTAGAAAGTAAGTTTTCAATAATCCTTAATCATTTTAATTAATAAGCACATTTTAAAAATATAACTGAGGTGAATTTCTGTCAGTGGCAAACTAGTAAATTATGAATAGGTGCTGTATTCTTTTCTGCAACTTTAATAAAGCAGAAGCTCCTCTTGCTGTTGTAATTTTTGCTACTCCTGAAAGCAGTGAATGAAAGGTGAGCTTCTAATATCTATTAATTACTTACAATATTTGTGGTAAAATGACCTGGGGAATGACAATATGAAGACAGACCATTTCAGTGATGAGTGCAAAAGCTAATATTTTTAACTCTTGGAAAACATCACTCTTGAAACGGATTGTAAAGAGTTCTGTTAAGTATTATAAATTATTAAATTCAAGCAGAAACGTAGTTTTTACTCTAATCTCTATTTAAGATTAACCAATCACTTTACCTTTTTGGTGTTTTGGGTTCTTTTGTTTTTGTTAAAATGGGTAAGAAAAGTTGGACATTATCAGGTGCTGGGCCATGTGACTTTCCTTGTATTTTTCAGAAATTAGAAACACACATTTCATTCTATTAGATAGAGAGTGAGATAGGAGAAAGGTAACTGAAGAGTACAATCTTATCCTTAAACTTGTGGAGTTGCCCACGTTTTTAGTCAAGTATCAGAGGGGCAGCCGTGTTAGTCTGGATCTGTAAAAGCAGAAAAGAGTCCTGTGGCACCTTATAGACTAACAGACATATTGGAGCATGAGCTTTCGTGGGTGAATACCCACTTCGTCGGATGCATGTAGTGGAAATATCCAGGGGCAGGCAGGTAGGGGTGTGTGTGTATAATTAATATATATATAGATAGATAGATAGATAGATATATAGATATATATAATGCAAGAAGCAGGCTAGAGATAACGAGGTTAGTTCAATCAGGGAGGATGAGGCCCTCTTCTAGCAGTTGAGGTGTGAAAATGAAGGGAGGAGAAACTGCTTTTGTAGTTGGCTAGCCATTCACAGTCTTTGTTTAATCCTGAGCTGATGGTGTCAAATTTGCAGATGAACTGAAGCTCAGCAAAAAAAACAGGAGTACTTGTGGCACCTTAAAGACTAACAAATTTATTTAAGCATGAGCTTTCGTGAGCTACAGCTCACTTCTTCGGATGCATAGAATGGAACACGCAGCTCTGCAGTTCTTCAGGCTTACCAGGAATCAGAATTTACTCAGGTTAACCCAACTTCTAAATGCAAGCCTTCAAAGTCAACTTTGTAGGTCCCCAAGTTTTTACCTTTAAGACAGCGGTTCTCAAACAGTGGGTCGGGACCCTGTTTTAATGGGGTCACCAGGGCTGGGGTTAGACTTACTGGGGCCTGGGCTGAAGATGAAACCCAAGCCCCACCACCCATGGTCAAAACCTGAGGGGTTTAGCCGTGGGTGGCGGGGCTCAGATTACAGGCCCCCCTGTCTGAGGCTGAAGCCCTGGAGCTTTGGCTCTGCCCCCCCCCCCCCCCGGGCATGGGGCTTGGGCTTTGGCTTCACCCCCTGCCCAGGATGGCGGGGCTTGGGCAGGCTCAGGCTTGGTCCCCCCTTCCTGGGGTCATGTAGTCATTTTTGTTGTCAGAAGGGGGTCATGGTGCAATGCAGTTGGAGAACCCCTGCTTTAAGAGAGAAGTCTTGTTCAGCGTCTGTGGAGAATGTTTAGTGTTAAATAGCTTGTACTTTGTTTGGGCTTCAAAGGACTATGTCCATGATAATGCTAGCCTGACTTCATGTCTTATGTACCAGCTTACTATTCAGGCCACTGGTTGTATGTCTGAATCCCATCACAGAATCAAGTAGGGGTTTAAACTACTAATCCCGTTTTTGTATGAGGACTGCTGTTGCTGATGTCATTGATGAATAGGCAGTTTAAAACATCATCTTGATATTTGGTTGAATTTTGAAGTTGGCCAAAATATTCTGCAGTACATTGTATGTTGGATGTTATAAAAGCTAACATATTAATGAGCCATCATTCGAATGGAGGCAAGAGTTAAACAAGCCTTACAAACTGTTATGAATTTACTGGACTGAACAAAATGTACTCACCCACCCTACTGTCAGAGCTTTAAAAATTATCTGACCTCTGATTGCAAAAGGAGTAATCCCACTAGCCTGGATGAAAGATTTGTTGCTGTAGCAGCCTTTGTAATTTAATAGAACAAATGTTTGTGTATTTAATTGAATTGTAATAGTTTATTTTAATTTAATATTTTGTAACTTCGAGTGCTTGTCTCTATGTTTAGTGCATTTCAGGTTGCTCATGTGCCCAAGACCAGAGAATTTTTCCCTTGCAGTGTCTGGTCCGCACATGCACCCTCACTCTCCTCATGCACCTCACTGAGGACATAAAAGGCGCTGCCAGACTGCCACCATTTTAGTTTCTTCTTACAGCTTGTGGTCTAGGATGGAGTTTCAGTGTTCTGCTGACTTCTTTGGCTTTTCCTTGTAAATAGTTCAAAAAGGTAATCTCAGTTGTTTTAGTCTAATTAGTGAGCTAAATTGTTAGGTTTGGCTTCCTAACTTTGGGGCTTTTCCCCCTTCTCCTCAGGATGGAGATTGATTCAGTCCCCTCTTGGAAGCTGTGGGAATTTCAGTCCTGGCCTACCTGGCCTGTAGGCTCTCCCTCAGGTTCAGGTGTCTTCTCTTCCCTCCTCTTTGGGACTAAGGAGACTTCCTGTCAGGCTTTTCTCTCTTTGGCACAGGAGGCCCACACTCTTCCTTCTTGGGCTGTGCTTGTTAATTCAGGCCAGCTGTGGCATCCAACTGGCTCCTCCCTAGACTGATGACACTTTTTACCATGGTCCTTCTCTCCCCTGGGTTGGGAGAGCTCTTCAGGCATTAGTGTTTCCTGATGTCTCTGGATGCCCATCTCACTAGGACCTCTGACTTCTTAGGGTGGCCTAACTTATTTTGCCTTTTGGTACCTGGTGACGTTACACTGAGCTTACCAGTGAGGAAGAAAGGTCTAGCAGCCCATATCACCAAGCTTGAACAAGGAAATCATTGTAATTTGCGTGGTTTCACATTAGGAGTCCCCCTGTCCTCTGACAGCAAAATTGTTCATTAAAATAATAGACTTCAATGATACAGACAACTCTGTGCTGAACATGGCTATGCAGTTGTCCATTGTCAAGCCTCCAATGTATTCTTCTAAATTAAGAGCTTGATAGCTTGTACAATCCATTAATAGAAGTTTGTTCAATAAAAGATATAACCTCACCTACCTCCCACGAAGTGGGTATTTACCCATGAAAGCTCATGCTCCAAAACGTCTGTTAGTCTGTAAAGTGCCACAGGACTCTTTGCTGCTCTCACCTACCTTGTCTTTCTCATTGAACCTAATAATGAAAATTCCTTGTTTCTACCTGATTTCCTGTTTCCTTTAGACAACTTCAGGTTTCCAATGTTTAAGTTATCTTCTAGAATAAATATGAATTCAGCAACTTCCAGATTTTCCATGAAATCATGGAATGTAGATATTTCTGCACCTACTTTGCATCAAATTGTCAAAATGGCTGGTTAGTGTTTGCTAATATATTAGATACAATATGGTTGTCTAAAATCATTAAGGCTTACTCCTTGTTACATAGCTGCAGTGGGCCGGGTAACGCAAATTTTTTCTGTATTTTTTTATTTTGTTTTTAAATAGAAATTGCAGTCCTACTGTTGTTGAAGTGTTTCATGGGGAACTGGTGCTTCACTTCTGAAAAATAAGGCTACTAAGATGAAGTTGATTGTTGAACTTGACTGAATGGTTATTGAATCTGAGGGTTTGAAATATCAGATCAGTGCTGAGTGTATTTACTTCATTGGCTTTCATTTTAAAAATACTCTTTTTTTGGTACTCTTATTGGTATCTTTTCTAAGGAAACAGGAATATCAAACACTTGCTATTATTTTTCCCTTCTCATTCCTGGACTTCCTCCCACTCCCTAAAACGGAAAAGGATAGAAGACAAGTTTTAGCCTTCTTACTGTAAACTAAATTTAACCTCTTCCAGTTGCAAGTGTCAGCCAAGCGAGGGAGGGTAACAGATCGAAGGACAAAAATATTTTCTTCCAGGGGGGAAAAAAAAAAGAGGAGGGGGGATTGAATGTATGAACACATAACTACAAAAGCAAGATGTCCACCAGGCAGACCAAAAGTAAAGCTAGATTAAAATAAAATTACTCAGAAATCCTGTATTTTGCTTTTTCAGTAGACATTATTTGTGGAGCTGAAGTAAATAATTTGATATGCTTCTATATACCAATCCATAATTGACTAAAATAAAAAATAAAATATATATTTTGGTTATATAAATGGTGACACTGCAGGGAGGCATTACATTTTTTCTATACAGGAAGGCCCCCCAGGAATGGTGCTGGAATGAACAATGACACACATGCATCCCAAAAACAGAATGAAGACTATGCTGAGACCTCCACATGATGGAAGTGACAAAGGGATAAATTTGGATGTGTAGGGCAGTTTGATAGGGAGAGGACTGATTTCTGGGAGAACAAAAGATATAGCCCTTTTCTGGGCAGCCTATTAAGACATGGTCTCTGTGAGCTTATTGTCAGGCACCATAGCCTTTGTAATGTGTGCTTCATCACTTGTAGTGTAGATTTCAGCAGCAGTGTCTATGCAGCAGCATTTGCACAGAGTATCAAAGAAAAGAATTTTCTTTCTTCTAAAGTAAACAGTACATTAATAACAATAACTATAATTCAGTTGTTTCTCTCACTCTTGATGTGTTTTGATGTACTTCACACGAATTTCTCTGAGAAGGAAGTGAAAAGTAAGCGGAAACCTGCAATTCTAAAGTAAAACAGGCAGGGATCACAGCCCTTTCCATGTCGCTGATATACTACATATGGTTGTCCATGCTGGCAAAGAGATGTGTCTTTTGTCCTTGAGGACATTTGGGTACCTACTATTATAACTGATCTGCTTGTTACAAAGAATAACTAATACATTTTGAGTTTTATTTCCTTAATAGATTAATAATGTCAATGTATAACAAATATAGCATAATTCCTAATCATACATCCTTAATGTGCACTACACTTTACAAGCTTAGCACCTTAGTGTGTGGTAAAACTGTCTGTGTCCTGTCTACACTAGTATTCCCACTGTTGCTGGACCAGTAATATTGCAACAGTGGGAGATTTTTAAAAAATGGTAGTGTAGAAAAGCCCAGGCTACTTTTGTAAATATTTTTTCCCTTCTTGTAATTCTGGAAGTCCAAATAGATTCACACTGCTTTTCAAATGATCCATCTTTAAAAATGAAATCCACTTTGCTTAGTATATGAGAGCCACTTTCTCAGTGATCTGTTCAATTTTCCATAAATCTTAAAGCTCTCCAGAGGGCTGATGCCTGTGGTGCATTATAGTCAACATTATACATGAATGTGTGTGCAATGGTGTAGCCGTATTGGCTCCAGGATATTGGTGGGTGAGGTAATATCTTTTATTGGGCCACCTTCTGTTCGAGCGCATAGAGTGTCTCTCTTTCTCACCAATGAAATCACACAAAAGAAATAAGACAAAAACATATCTCGTGTGTGTGTGTGTGTGTGTGAACACTTCACAAAGCGATCATTTTATATCTGATCTCTCAGTCCTTATCCTCAAAGGAAGCCTGCCCAACACATTCAAAAGACGAGCCTGGGAGGTTTAATTCATAATTTTGCTAGATGCTAAACTCATGCATTGCATAGACACTATGTTTATGGCTTATTACAAATCTATGACACGCTAAGCCCTACTCTCCCTTCTCATGCCTGGAGGGGAGTTAACAGGTCACTTCACCTTGAATGGTTCCTTGCAATATGTGTTAAGTAGTTATGCTAAACAATCTGTTCCACCTTGTATTCAGCTGTGACTTTCTGAGTACATTTCCCAGACCTGAGGAGGAGCTCTGTGAAGCTGAAAAGTGTGTCGTTCTGTTCTCAACAACAAAAGGTAGCCCAATAAAAGACATTACTTCATCCACCTTGTCTCTCTAATTATACATGAATGTCTGATTAGGTATGTGGTTTATTCTTCTGTTCTTTGTTCTGTTGGTGAATTTAAAAAATGGGTTAGTCTCTTCCCACCCCCAACTCCACACAACCCCCTCCCCCAACTTTTAGTATGAATGTAGAGGACACAGATAAAGAAAGAAGGCAATTCTCTGCTATGCAATAGTGTGTCTATTTTGTACAGTCAGTTGCTCAAGATTTCAGAGAATTTAAGATCAGCATTATAGCTGTGTCAGCATTAAACTCAGCTCTTAATCTTTTTCCTACTTGGCTGAGGAGCCTTTCCATAAAAGGGAATAGTCCATTTTTGGAACAACTTCATAAAAAAGTGTATTTTTAGAGTTTTAAAGTTAATGCCATCTCTTTCTGAAATGCAGAATTAATTGACCAATCACTGAGCAAATACATCTTCCTACTTTTCAAAAGTGAATATTCTAACTAAATATCTTTATATAAATATAATGATCAAAATATGCCCGACTGACACTTCACTGGTCCTTTCCTGATTGAATTTAAGGTCCTGATCTACAAGGCACTTTCTTGCCTGTGATGCAGCATGATCAGAGTTTTTTGCAAAGGTAGCTTTTTCAGGCCTGGTCTACACTAGGCGTTTAAATCGGTTTTAGGAGCGTAAAACCGATTTAACGCCAAAACCGTCCACACTAGGAGGCACCTTATATCGATTTTAATGGCTCTTTAAACCGGTTTCTGTACTCCTCCCTAACGAGAGGAGTAACGCTAGTATCGGTATTAACATATCGGATTAGGGTTAGTGTGGACGCTGATCGACGGTATTGGCCTCCGGGAGCTATCCCACAGTGCACCAGTGACCGCTCTGGACCGCAATCTGAACTCGGATGCAGTGGTCAGGTAAACAGGAAAAGCCCCGCGAACTTTTGAATATTTCCTGTTTGCCCAGCGTGGAGCTCCGATCAGCACGGGTGGTGATGCAGTCCGAAATCAAAATAAAAAAAGAGCTCCCGCATGGACCATGCGGATGTGATCGCTGTAAGGGCAGGCAAATCCGTTCTATCAGCGCTCCGTTACAGAAGATGAAATTCAGAATCCTTTTTTAAAAATCTCCAGACAGACGCCATAGCAGGGACTCAGCGCACTGCAGCGTGACAAGCGTAACGGAAAGCCAAAGAATCAAATGGATGCTCATGGACTGGAGGACTGAAGCTATCCCACAGTTCCTGCAGCCTCCGAAAAGTATTTGCATTCTTGGCTGAGCTCCAAATGCTTCTAGGGTCAAACACAGTGTCTGCGGGTCAGGGCATAGCTTGGCAATCTACTCACCCACCCCCCACCCACCCCCAGAAGCGAAAGGTAAAACAATCCTCTGACTCTTTTACATGTCACCCTATCTTTACTGAATGCTGCAGATAGCACTCAACACCAGCATCCTTGCTCCCCCCCCCGCCATGGGCGGCTGATGGTACAATAAGCTGGAAATCCATCCTCATCATCAGCTTATTGGCCCTAATTTTTTTTCTGGTGGATGGATGGTGCAATATGGCTGGTAACCATCCTCATCATAGCAACAGGGGGCTGAGCTCCATCAGCACCCACCCTTCATGTGTAAAGAAAAGATTCAGTTGCCCCTGGACTAGCAGTGGGATGCTGGGCTTCTCTCCTACACACTGCTTAATGTCCTGTCTGGACTATCATAGCAGCTGGAGGCTGCCTTCCACTCATTTCTCACTAACAAGTCAGTGTGTCTTATTCCTGCATTCTTTATTAATTCATCACACAAGTGGGGGGACAATGCTACGGTAGCCAAGAAAGGCTGGGGGAAGAACGGAATCAACAGGTGGGGTTGTTACAGGAGCACCCCCTGTGAATAGCATACAGATCATAATTTCTGCAGGCTCTGACACAGAGCAGCTGTGCTCTCTGGTTCTATGATACGGTGGTTCTCTAGTACACTTGCCTATATTAGGCAGCACTGATTCTATTTTTAGATACCAAAAAGGAGGGATTGACTCAGGGAGTCATTCCCAATTTTTGCTTTTGCGCCCCTGGATGATCGGCCAGGGGCACTTATGACAGCAGCTAATGGTACAAAACGATGGAAGGTGCAATATGGCTAGTAACCAATCTTGGCTTTTGCGCCCCTGGCTGATCGGCCAGGGGCACTAGCAGCAAATGGTACAAAAGGACTGGTAGCCATGATCATCCTCAGTTCCAATTTATGGAAGGGTTTGGATGGTGCAATATGGCTAGTAACCATCTCTGCTGTCATGCAAAAGCAAAAGCATGCTTCTGTGTAGCGCTGCTGAATCGCCTCTGTGAGCGGCATCTAGTACACATACGGTGAGAGTCACAGACGGCAAAACAAGCTCCATGATTGCCATGCTATGGCATCTGCCAGGGCAATCCAGGGGAAAAAGGCACAAAATGCTTGTCTGCCGTTGCTTTCCCAGACGAAGGAGTGACTGACAACATTTACCCAGAACCACCCGCGACAATGATTTTTGCCCCATCAGGCACTGGGATCTCAACCCGGAAGTTCCAAGGGGCGGGGGAGGCTGCGGGAACTATGGGATAGCTAGGGAATAGCTACCCACAGTGCAACGCTCCAGAAATCGACGCTAGCCACGGACCATGGACGCACACCACCAATTTAATGTGCTTAGTATGGCCGCGCTCCACCCGATTTTATAAATTCTGTTTTACAAAACCGGTTTATGCAAATTCGGAATAATCCCGTATTGTAGACGTACCTTGAGGTATTAGTTTCTGTGATTCCTATGCTAGCCAGCGTCTTACAGCCCCTACCTTTCAACTCTCCAGGACAGCTATGCTTCATAGAAATGCTTTGAGTAGAGTTGGCTGATTCTTACATCTCTTGGTTGTAGGAGGCCTATTCTTTCTAATGGCAGAATCCCAGTGAGGAATACTTCATAGAAAGAGATCTGATGAAGCCTGATAATGTTCAGGCCTAAATGCAAGACTTTCTTCTTTCATAAGATGCCTCCCCATTTGTCTTCCCTTATTCCTTCATGGAGGGGTCAGAGGTTAGAAGGAGTGACCTCAGCTGTTCTTCAGTTCCTTCTTAACCATTGAAGCTGCAGCGAACTCTGATTGCATGATGTGACCTAAATACTTTGTCAATTTTACCTTTTTTTCTGACTTTTCAAAACGATTTTGTTTAATTATGACAGGTTTCTTTATTTGAAAGAACAAAGAAAAAATGGTACTTCTCTGGTATGGATATTTTCTGGATTGCACAAGTGGGAAAGCTGCCTTATGCACTCCTTCTGGCAGGGGAGGCTCCTCAAACCCAATCAGCTAAGTCTGGCAGTATGCAAATTCAGCATCTACTTTGTAGATCTGCTAGCCTAAGTAACTTTTGCCTGGCTTAAGAGTTGCCCACGTCCTCCATCTTAACCAGCAGACTGAGCCCACTCTCAAGTTGTCGTAGAGTTATCTATGGCACAGAGTCCCTTGGGTCAGCTTGGGTCAACCTAATCCAGCTTCAGGGTTCTGACCACATTGGGCACCAGAGGTCCCTGGATCTTCTGTGCTCACTTAACATGGTATTGAGATCCTGGTGCCATCAATATTTCACAGAGGTCCTCAGCTTCCTCTAGGTTGACCTAATTTGGAGCCAAGTTTGTGGCACTGAGGTCCCCAGAACCCCGTGGATTAATCTAACCCGATGCCAAGGTTCAGTTACATCTAGGTTGACAGAGTCCAGTGCCTAGGAACTGGCACTGTGGTCTCTTATAAACAACTTGATGAAGCAATGGGGTGTCCATTCTACATGTCAATAATCTTTCCACAGCAGTCTGTATTGTCTGAGTCTGGTGCAAACATTTTGGTCCCATTGACTGGTTTAGCACTTGCTTAAGGTAGTCAAGTGCTATTCTAAGTGAGGCTGAGGATCCGGCACAATTGACTGGTGAGCCACTTACAATGTGTACCGAACTACTTCAACTATGTGTTTCTAATATTTACTGAAAACCTATCTAGAAATCCAATATTTTGGTAGATGAATCCATCAAAAAATAATAAATATTTAGTCCTATCTTAGGCTTTTATGCCAGTACTCATCACTACAGTGCACAAGCATCTCATGTTAGATTGGCATAGCAAGGTCTCTAATGGAGTTCATGGAGTCTGTGTTTTTCACCATTGGTTGGTTGGTAGGGAGGTTCTGCTTTGTGTCTTTAAGAAGGGGGTAGGGGAAGCTTGTGAAGTACATCAAAACACATCTTCACATGCACATCTCTTTACAAAGACCTAGTTATACTACCAGTCTCTTTTTTGGTTATTTTCTTTATTCTCTGAACTATTGGCACCTTTGTTAATTGGTGTTGAGAGATGACAGTGTATTTTACTCTATTGTATAGTGTATTCATCTATTTATAGAACATGGGAAACCAGAATTATAACCAAAGTAGTGGACATGATTGAACAGATGGCAAACAGTTTATTTAAATAAATTGTTCAGTGTTGGCTATTAGCCTTGAATGCCACAAGGGATTTTGTTAAGGTTTAATCATAAAATATATAGATTTACTTACATCTTGATCTTCAAATATGTCTCCCTAAATATACAAACGTGTCAATGACATCAGAACAGTTGAGATTTTTTTTGTATGTTTGTGCACCCAAGCTGTGTCCTGTGTGGTAAAGTATTCCTAGAGCTCCCTGCACAAAGGCTGTTTTTAATTTTGGGGCTTCAGATGTCACTGACTCCTACCAACAAGTGAGAACCTACTGTATTTGTCTCATGACCAGTTCAGATCTTTCCATCATAGTCCTCTCCGTATTCATGAATTTCTTTGTGCTTCTTGGCTGAGCAAGGTAACAGTTTGGTGCAGAGAAGTATTTTCTAGAAGTTTTCAATAATTACAAGGAACATATGAAAAGTACAGTGGTTTAACAGAGAACCCAAGCCACCAATAAGAAAATATCTTTTTTTTTTTTAAGTTGACTTGAACAGTGTGTGACTGGTGAGAAATAGGGAAGAAGAGGAAGAGAGAAATATACTTCTCCTTTACTCCGCCACGCCTTCCAAGAGCTGATATTTTACCACACATTTAGTATAGAATTTGCTTTTAATATTTGATTCTTTAACCAGTTTTTAGAAGTAAGTTGAAAAATGGCTTCTCTATGATGATGATTTCAAACACAGTATCAGTCACATCACAAATTATTTATTTTAAACTAATTCCATGTAAAAGGAGAATTATGGACACCCACTATACTTCCGTGGACTTCAGATCTGACTTGGTCTGAAACAGTGATCACGTAATGATCTTGCAATGTGGTCAGATAAAACTCATGGGTTCAGGAATGTTGTTTGAAGTCCATGAGACTACCCAGACATAGGATTCTATGCTGCTGGATCAGACTGCAGGATCAGGACACTAGTGAGTTATGTACTGTCAGTTTCTAAATATCATTGGAAGGGAAACAATTAAAATAAATGTTTGAAAATTTTCTTTACAAGTGGCACCTTAGATTTAAACTAGAAAAATGTTTAAATATAGTGTAGCTTTATGTGTTTTCTTTGAGCATTACAGCATAAAAATAGTACAGTTACACTTTGGTTTACTCAGCTTCTGTTAATTTTCGGTTTCTCATACCCAGCCTTGGTGTTTTTTGTTAAACACCAAACAGAAGTAAGGTGATTGGGTGCTCTCTTCAGGAAATTTATGCTGTTAAACTATGCATTGTGCAATTTATGTTGTTCCAAGTCATGCAGAATTCTTTTTATGCACAAATAGGTAACTGGTTAATTTAGACTAACATAATTTGTTGGGGAAGAGTCAGCATGGTTTTTGTAAAGGGAAATCATGCCTCACCAATCTACTAGAATTCTTTGAGGGCGCCAGCAAGCACATGGACAAGGGGGAATCCAGCGGATATAGTGTACTTAGATTTTCAGAAAGCCTTTGACAAGGTTCCTCACCAAAGGCTCTTAAGCAAAGTAAGCTGTCATGGGATAAGAGGGAAGGTCATCTTATGGATTGGTAACTGATTAAAAGATAGGAAACAAAAGGTAGGAATAAATGGTTGGTTTTCAGAATGGAGAGAGGGAAACAGTGGTGTCCCCCAGAGGTCTGTAATGGACCCAGACCTATTCAAATCGTAAATGATCTGGAAAAAGGGGTAAACAGTCAGGTGGCAAAATTTGCAGATGATACAAAACTATTCAAGATAGCTAAGTCCCAGGCAGACTGCGAAGAGCTACAAAAGGATCTCTCAAAACTGGGTTACTGGGCAACAAAATGGCGGATGAAATTCAATGTTGTTAAATGCAAAGTGATGCACGCTGGAAAACATAATCCCAACTATACATATAAAATGATGGGGTCTAAATTAGCTGTTACCACGCAAAGAGATCTTGGAGTCTTTGTGGATAGTTCTCTGAAAACATCCACTCAGTGTGCAGCGGCAGTCAAAAAAGTGAACAGAATGTTGGGAATAATTAAGGGATAGATAATAAAAGAAAATATATTATCTCTATATAAATCTATGGTACGCCCACATTTTGAATACTGTGTGCAGATGTGGTTGCCCCATCTCAAAAAAGATGTATTGGAATCGGAAAAGGTTCAGAAAAAGGCAAAATGATTAGGGGTATTGAACGGCTTCCGTATGAGGAGATATTAAAAAGACTGGGACTTTTCAGCTTGGAAAAAAGACAACTAAAGGGGGATATGATAGAGGTCAATAAAATCATGACTGATGTGGAGAAAGTAAATAAGGAAGTGTTATTTACTCCTTCTCATAACACAAGAACTAGGGGTCACCCAATGAAATTAATAGGCAGCAGATTTAAAACAAACAAAAGGAAGTATTTTTTCACACAACGCACAGTCAACCTGTGAAACTCTTTGCCAGAGGATGTTTTGAAGGCCAAGACTATAACAGAGTTTCAAAAAAGAACTAAAGTTCATTAAGGATAGGTCCATCAATGGCTATTAGCTGGGCTGGACAAAGATGGTGTCCCTAGCCTCTGTTTGCCAGAAGCTGGGAATGGGCGTCAGGGGATGGATCACTTGATTATTACTTGTTATGTTCATTCCCTCTGTGGCACCTGGCATTGGTCACTGTCAGAAGACAGGATACTGGGCTAGATGGACCTTTGGTCTGACCCAGCATGGCCGTTCTTATGTCCTTAACATTCAAAAATCCAAGATCAGTTTTAATAATAGCCAACATCCGCTAAAGTAACTCACCTCTTGATGTCCCCTTGTTGTCACCCCTTTGAATTCCTCCACTGATTTCCCCCTTTTCCCTATCCTAGAAGGTTTAAACTTCTTAACAGGGCCTTTCATATCTGTTCAACCTAATCTCTTACTACATTATTTCTGCCCTCTGTGCACCACCAGCGCTGCTAGCCCATTTGTTCACTTCTTCCCACAAGTTTCTCTGTGCCTTTCACCATGTCATGACCTATATGGAATGCCCTCTTTTTCTGATCTGCCAAGCTTTTATTTATTAAAATCCCTCCCTATTACTCTTTTTTGTTATAAGTGACCTGATCATAATTAAAAAAAAATAAATTCCAAATCTGGAAGCCTTTGCAGAATGATGATTTTGGGTATTTACACAATATATCAACAAACACAATATTTAAAGTTATTTTTTATTTCATGGTCTTTATAGATCTCCATAAAGAGAGACATATTGAATGTTGGAAATATACAGAAAATGTTGCTACTTAATACTGTTTTTAAACTACAAAAATACTAAGGAAAATGCACAGCAAATAATGATCTGTAGGAATGGGATTCAGGGATTGTGTATCCCTTGTGACAATGATGCTGTTTTCTTTTCAAACAGATTTCTGCATGTTTGTGGGATTTTTGCAGTTTTCTGATTTCCATTCCTGATACCACATTGATGGATTTCAAATTTCAGTGCCTCATCAGTTAACTGAGTTGTTATAGTCTGAGAAATACAAAACTCAGAATCCTTGGCTACATGCAGTTGTATAAAATGCTCTTTTCGTCATGCTCCCTGTAGGCTGGGGGTGCATATATTTACCAATTTGAGTAGTAATATTTCACACAAGTATTCCCAGTGCCTTCTAGTGGACTGCTGACATGATTAAGATTATTTACATGCGTAATGTTTGACTTTACAAATCTTTGGGCCAATACAAGTCCTTCTATATGTAGTAGTAGTCTTTGGTCCTGTATACTCAGTTCAATAAAGCATTTTAAAAACACATGCACACTGCATAGCAGATGATCTCATTGTCACCTCATCCCCATCCTGCTGTTTGTTGTCCACACTCATCGCATTGGATCCATTACTAGCTTTTGTGGCAAGAACCATGTCTTTGAGTTGTAAAACATATAGTGTGCATTTGGATGCTTTAAAAAACAAAAAATAAAACAAAGTGCTGCCAGATTCAAAAGATTATATGCTCTGGACTATGTACTGTAGTAAAAATAGCAAAAATAGTAAGAACATTTAAGTGATTGGAACTGGGCAATTTCAAACAGATCCATTGTTTTTGTTTACTCTTGTATGTATGTCTGATGGAGCTTCACTCATCCTTAGAGCACCCTGTTGTGTCGCCAGTATCCTGGGCTCTTTCTGCAGGCTGTCTGTGTCTCACTGGATCTTCTGTGGCTCAGTCTTCTGGCCAAGTCATAAAGTCCAAATCCCTTTTGAGGTAACAGAATGGTCCAAATGAAATTCAAAAAATAAATCTTAAAACTAATAACTGCTTCTGCCTTGCCTTTTGAACGGTTGAAGTCTTCTACTTCTGGGCTCCTTTGCCTGGCCCCTGCGGAGCTTCTCTTCCACAGCAGGATATTCTCACTTACAAGTCCTACCCTCAAGACTTCTTCCACAGGAGCCTAAGCTGTTCCCAGTGGGTTTCTTCCATCTATTGTACCCTAAATTAGGGTTCCCTCCACAAAGTAGCCTATTCTGCTCCCTGGTGGTCTTCCTACTCCCTTCCGAGGAGCTGGACTCAAACTGTAGGCCTCTCTGGTCTAGAGGGAGACACCGGCTCCCTTTCTAGAGCTTATTGAAAAGAACGCCTCACTGTCTCCCTTCCCCAGGGACCACAGTAGTTCTGTTTTGACTCTTATTGTCACCTGTAAATCTTCATTCAGAGCTTGTCCCCAGAGAGTTGTATTCTACCCCACCTCTTGTGGGTTCCTCCAGCCTGCAACAGCCACGGGGCTTCTCTAGAGAGAACTTTTTGTCCCACCTTTCCTTCTAAGTAACTTTTTCTTGATGCTTTTCTAGCAGCCTCTTTCTAGCTCAGCTGTTCCATTACTTCCCCTTTATGATGATTTGTATCTGGTTCTGAAACACCAGCTAGATATAGTAGCTAGTGCAGAGGACTGGTAGAAAAGTGTAGTTTATTTAGAATTTGGGTAAATTGCAGAGCTGATGGTGCAGTCTGCACCATTTCTGATCTAAGTGCAGTGGGAAGAATGTTTGTAGGTATGTATATCTGCCAGGCATGGAAAAAGCAGGGCAGAATTAACATACACATTTTGGAGGAAACACCAATCTTCTAAAAATTGGGTAAATTAGAACGACGGGATGGTATAATGCAAATTAGGATTGAGGAAAGCAACCAAATGTGTTATCGTCAGACGTTTTTCCCCTCTATTTTGGTCTCCTGTGAACAATTTCTCTCAATGGAGACTTGAACCCTGGACCTTCATATCCCAAAATAGCAGCTCAGCTCCACCTTTTTAACTTGAGAAGGATAGTGCAGAATTGTGTTATCCTGTCCTTTCTACACTCATTTAGTTTAACCCAGCTGCCATATCTTGTTTTAAACCAGGGATCAGTAGCCTTTGGCACGTGGCTCGTCAGGGTAGGCACCCTGGCAGGCCAGGCCGGTTTGTTTACCTGCCACGTCTGGAGGTTCGGCCAATCGGAGCTCTCACTGGCCGCGGTTCGCTGCTCCAGGCCAATGGGGACTGTAGGAAGAGGCGTGGACCGAGGGATGTGCTGGCCACCGCTTCCCGCCACTCCCATTGGCCTGGAGCGGCGAACTGCGGCCAGTGAGAGCTCCGATTGGCCGAACCTGCAGATGTGGCAGGTAAACAAACCGGCCTGGCCTGCCAGGGTGCCTACCCTGACGAGCCACGTGCCAAAGGTTGCCGATCCCTGGTTTAAACTAAGATTGTAAACTCTTTGGAGCAAGGACCATCTCTTATCTCTGTAGATAACACAAGAGGGCTCTGATCTGGTTTGGACATGTAGATGCTACTGTAATACTGCTGCTGATCCCTTAGCTGTTACCACATTCTCTTTATGCAGAAGACATCTGTAAAAACGTAGTTAGCTCCTGCTTCTGGCCTGAACTGCAACATCCGTGCTGTTGTGACTCATTGTGGTCTGATGTTGCTGTTACTTTATTTTGCTATTTAATATGCTTGACGAGTCTATAAATGAGGAAATTAGGTGTAACTGTAGGACAAGGATGTTAATGTTAAGCTGCCATGAATACACACTTTTTGTAGAATTGAAAACAAAATGAAACTTGAAAAGGCTACCATAACAAGTTATACAAATAGAAAAAATACTCTTTGAAACAGGATGTTTTTAAGGCCTTCCTTCCCACACAGTTTTCGTAAGATGGGTTTTTAACAGTGCTTGGGAAGTAATAGATATTACCACTTTAGTTTACATATATTTGCAAAAACAGAAGTAAGTGTGTGTGTGTGTGTGTGTGTGTGTGTGTGTGTGTGTGTTTGTTTTAAAGGTTAGTCTTTGTTTGAATAGGATACACATATGAGTCTATGCTCATAGTATTTTGGGATGACAGAGCGCACACGTTTTTACAAAAATGTTAACGTTTGACATGAGGTTAAGACAGAGTTGGAAGCAGCAATATAACAGTTCTGAGGGAGAGATGCTGGCTGGCTGAAGATATTCAAAGAACTGCACGTTATTTTAAGCCTTCAGAACCTGAGTTTTCTTTTTACCTGTGTGAATATCGATTCTCTTGGAGCCAAGTATGGTGTTGCCTGACTTAAATGCTGTATTTGAGGAATCACTATAGTGTAGTGTTGCAAGCAGAGGACCCTGTCCTGTAAATGCCTTCATACACAAGTAAATTGATGCAATAGTCCTGTTAAGCTTACCGAGACTACCTATGTAAAGATACTCACATTAATAACCATTTGAAAGACTGTGACCTGATTTAGCAGTATATCCACAGAAGAACTTTGAGGCAACTTAGGGGCACAGAGGGCTAGGATTTTAGTAGAAAATAAGGTCAGAGGCAGACTGAAGAGAATGCTAGACCTATGATTCTGAAGTCAGTGAGTTGTTTGTTGTTTTCTGTGTCTCTGTCTTTTGTTATTAAACCAGTTGTAGTGCAAGTAAAGTGTTTCAGCCTTTCTGTATCCACATTTCACATTGCTGCTGCTGGAGTTCTTGAAAGTAAATGTAAATTTTAAACTCTGTAGCTGTTGCTTTTGCTGTCAATTACTCTTTGTTCAAGATAATAACAGACTGTGTGCATATAGTAAATGAAAATAGACTGGGGTTAGAGTATTGATTCTTTTTCCACTCACTCCTCACCAGTAAAGAGTGTACTCACTCCAGAGCTTTGTCTACATTAGTTGTCAGTTCTGCTTCCCTCACCAATTAAATCAGGAGTGAAGAGGGGGAAGGACTTGATCCTGTTCCCCAATTTCTCTATTTAGATCCCTGCTGCTGCTGCTGCTGCCTCTGACTCACATAAAAACGTTTAAGCAGGAGGGCTTCCTGTTTCTGCTGCCTCATGGGGCAGTGTCTCATATTTTTTTAAAGAATTCATTTTGTACTGTTTGGCCTTCAATTTTTTATAATATGAGGATTAGGTTTACAATATTTTTATATAGTTAACAGAATTTACATTTTTATTGCTTTCTAATCTAATGTCTAAAGTGTTGTGAAAGCCATATATTCCAGGGTTGTTTATTTTAAATTGGAGCAACTTGTGATGGTGGATTGTCTTTTTCATTATTTCTTGTAATCCTGTAGAAATTCTGCTAGCTCTTTGAACAGTGATGAAAAATAGAAAACACACCAGATTTCTTTCAGTCTTTTTGCTTTAAAATTGCTGGGGTGTGATGGTTGCGGGGAGGTAAGGTCCCAATCCTGCAAACATACATGAGTAATTTTATGTACATAAGTAGTTCCCTAAACTCAGAGGACCTACTTATGTGCAAAGATACATGCAGGAGTGTTTCTCTGTAGAATCAGAGCCTTATTTTGTAGTAAGAGAGAGGTCATGAAATACTGTCTGAGTGACAAACTTCTTTTTATGACAGGCTTGAAAACCTGCCTTAACTCCAATATTTCCACATTTTCCAATGTGTAAACAACCACCTTAACTTTGCCTTATCTGGCTTTCAGATATTGGTGGTAATTGTTTTTTAAATTACAGTGTTCTGTTGTTCTCCCATTTAAGTTATTGATACATATTTACAACCTTAAATTAAAATTAATAGACTTTTGTGACCACACTGGAGCAAAGCATTTTAACTCCACATAATAAAAAGAAAGTGTCTGTTAAACTTATAACTTCTGTAACTGCCATTCACTGTGCTGAGCTGACCTTAAAGGGAGGTCATGAACGAATGAAATAAAGGTGATGAAATGGAAGGACTTGATGTGAAGTGCAGTTACTGTTGAAGGGAGAAAATGTATAGAATTGTCTATATTTTCACTAACTAACTTCATATACATTGAGAACATTCTCACATGTATGTCAGTTTTTGAAGTATGCACTTACATGCATGTGCAGACAGTATCCTGAATGTTTCAATACATTGCTGGAAGATGAGACCAGTAAATTGTGCAGAAAGTTTGTCTCTTACATGGTGAATTCAGTATATTAATATAAAATAGCAGCTAACAGTTGAACCAAAAACCTCACAATTGCTGTTTGTTTTCTTTAGACACCTAGCTGTTGGGCAGAAGAGGGATCAGAAAAGAGATCGCATCAGCGTTCAGCATCATGGGGGAGTGCTGATCAACTAAAAGAGGTAAATAGTTTTACATGAAATAGATACTCGACAGGCTGAAATTGTAATGCATTATTAAAAAAAAGTTTCACGCTACTATTTTGGAGCCTGGAAAGTCTCTGTGTGTACACCATCACCCATGCAGGTTCAGCCCCTAGTTCAAGACAGAGTGACTTTAGGGCTGCTTTATTTTGTGCCAGCTGAACCATCTCTCCTCAGCTTAACCTTTTGGCCCTGGAGGAGGAGCAGAGTGGATGGTGTAGAGACAGATTTGCCACTTACGAATTTTCCCTATTCAGTGAAAGTTTCCAGAGAGTAGTCTCCCAGAGAGTAGTTATCAGTGGTTCACAGTCATGCTGGAAGGGCATAATGAGTGGGGTCCCACAGGGATCAGTTCTGGGTCCGGTTCTGTTCAATATCTTCATCAGTGATTTAGATAATGGCATAGAGAATATACTTATGAGGTTTGCAGACAATACCAAGCTGGGAGGGGTCGCAAGTGCTTTGGAGGCTAGGATTAAAATTCAAAATGATCTGGAGAAACTGGAGAAATGGTCTGAAGTAAGTAGGATGAAATTCAGTAAGGACAAATTCAGAGTACTCCAATTAGGAAGAAATACAGCTGCACACATTCCAAATGGGAAATGACTGCCTAAGAAGGGATCTGATGGTCATAGTGGACCACAAGCTAAATATGAGTCAACAGTGTAACACTTGCAAAAAAAAAAAAAAAAAAAAAAAAAGCAAACATCTTTCTGGGGTTGTATTAGCAGGAGTGTTGTAAGCAAGACACGAGAAGTAATTTTTCTGTTCTACTCAGTGCTAATTAGGCTTCAGCTGAAGTATTGTGTCCAGTTCTGGGTGCCACATTTCAGGAAAGTGTGGACAAATTGGAGACAGTCTAGAGAAGAGCAACAAAAATCATTAAAGGCCTAGAAAACATGACCTATGAAGGAAGATTGAAAAAAAGGGTTTGTTTAGTCTGGTGAAGAGAAGACTGAGAAAGGACATAAGTTTTCAAGTACATAAAAGGTTGTTAAAAGGAGAAGGGAGAAAAATTATTCTTCTTAACCTCTGAGGACAGGACAAGAAGCAATGGGCTTAAATTGCAGCAAGGGAGGTTTAGGTTGGACATTAGGAAAAACTTCCTAACTGTTAGGGTGGTTAAGCACTGGAATAAATTGCCTGGGAAGTTGTGGAATCTCCTTAAAAATCTTAAGTGATGAGCAGGTTAGACAAACACCTGTCAGGGATGCTCTAACTAATATTTAGTCCTGCCATGAGTGCAGGGGACTGAACTAAATGACCTCTCGAGGTCCCTTCCAGTCCTATGATTCATACAATGAATGAGGTATATTACTTTTTAAGAGCTCAAGAAGTGGAGCAAATTAAGTCATAGCTGGTCCTGATTTTTGAGGCTTGGTGAGGAAGAGGCTAAGTGATTGACATCAGGAAATAGATGCAGCATTAAAATGTCCATGGGGATGGATATATTAATTAACTGAAGTAATGCTTTGTGAGTTCTCTCATTATGCTTAAGTTTGGGTTATATTTCATTTAAAAAAAACCCTGCTGTAAACCAGAGTTAAGATTGCAAAATTTAATACTCAAAAGTTAGAAAATACAAGAATTAAGGTTGTCTGAGTAGTGTTTGTTTACACAATTACAATTTTTTTACCACAGTGCACAAGATGGATAGTGCTCACTGAATTAGCAGCTGTTCAATATTTTGTGTTATCCTTATTGTTTAATGTGTGGTTGTAGGTGTTTTTTATTGCACACTATTCAACTTTTGCCCTGAATACAGAATCATTAATTTCTTGAGGGCTTTTCTGTGGTGTTCATCACTACAGTATCTGAGTGCTTCACAAACTTTAATTTGCAACCTTGCATGGAGGGTGTGTGAGATATCACCCGTTTACAGACTGAGATATAGACAGATGAAGGTTGAAAGTGTATACTAACATTGGGAGTCCAGCTTGAAATGGCTAGGACCTGATATTTCAACTAGCACTTTAGATGTTCAATCCACAGTTCCCATTGACATCGGTTGTAGCTGTGAATGTTCAGCACTTCTGCAGATCAGACCCCTGTGGTCTCAAGTTTCACACCGGAAAACAAAGAGCACAAAATTATTGACTCCTTGTGAAAAATTTGTTTTAAGTGACTTGCCTAGCATCACAAGGGAAATCTCTGGCAGATCCAGGTCTGGAATCCAGTTCTCCAGGTCAGCCTTCAGCTGCCTTAGGCATGAGACCATTTTTCTCTTCCTGACATTTTTTTACCTAATTAGCTTCCCACCTTCAGATTTCTGTAACAAATGAGGCATGACTCCTACAGAAGACAGCCTCTTTTCACTACACAACCCTGATTCATCTTCAGAGATTGGTCATCATTAGGGTTAGCACCTTTAGATGCATAGCACAGATCTTTGCCACTTGAGCTAACAATAGCTGATGATGTTTTTTCAAGTTCTGGTTCCTGTGTGTATTCCACACACATGCCACGCATGCAGTCCATGCACCTCCAAACCAGAGAATTTGCAAGTAGCGTCCATTGGTCCACACCTGTTCCCTGGCACTCCTTATGCTTAGTATCGAGCGTATAAGGAGAGGTGTGGACCATTGGCACAACTTTTTCTGGTACCGGTGGGTGCTCAATCCCCAGCCTGACTCCGCCCCTGCCCCCATTCCAACCCCTTCACCAAAGTTCCCACCCCAGCTCCGCCCCCTCCCTGCCCCTATTGGACTCCTTCCCCAAATCCTCACCCCAGCCCCGCCTCTTCCCCGAGAGCACCACATTCCCCCTCCTCCTCCTCCCTCCCAGCACTTGCTGCCACGAAACAACTGTTTCGCGGCGGCAAGTGCTTGGAGCTAGGTAGGGGGAGAAGTGGAGCTGCAGTACGCTCAGGGGAGGAGGCGGAGTGGAGGCGGACATGAGCTGGGGCGGGGAGGGGAGCTGCCGCTGGGTGCAGAACACCCACCAATTTTTCACCATGGGTGCTCCAGCCCGGAGCACCCATGGAGTCGGCGCCTATGGTGTGGACTAACAGCCTCTCCAATTCCTTCTTACTGCTTGAATCAGAATCCTCTACGTGCAAAGCTTCTTTGTCTTTCTATCTATACGTACTTTTGTACATAGTATTAGAGTTTACTGTTTTTAGTGCTTTAGGAGTTTTACAGTTAATGTAGAGTAGTTTTCCTTATCTCGGGGACCCTTCCCATTTTTCCTACCTTGGGAAAAGGACTATGTGCAGAATCCAGGATTTAAGAACTGTGTCTCCTGCCTCCGCTCTTTCTCAGTCAGCAGTGACCATCAGTGATGCCTTAATTGCCCTGAGAAATGCCTCTTCCAAGTGTGGCATTTGCCGCTCCTTTCCTTTCTTAACCTGAGAGAGATGATTGCTTCAATTGAGGGAGTACCTCTTGCAGAGGGCCATGAGCCCCTAGGGACCCCCCCCCCAGTACAGCAGCTGTAGTCTGCAAGCAGCACTCCTCCGAGAACAAACTCTGGAGCAGAGGCCAAAGCTGTTTAGTCCAAGGAATGGTTGCCTTGCATGAGAGTAAGAGACACTGTCATAGGAACCAGAGCAGATTCCCTTCTAGGTTTGCTCCTAAAAGAAAGGATCCCTCCCTGACTCTGTCCCGGTTTTGAGAGTCCTTGTGTACAAGTCCTAAAGACTTAGGTCTGCCTAAACCTCCCACCCACAAGGGTAAGGTGTGAAAGAAAGAGGATCTGTCGATATTGGCTCCAGCTCATGAGCCAAAGGATCAGCACCCGCTGGCATCAACAGAGAGCTCCAAGTTGGACTCCTCTTCGACAGTACTTGACTCACTTTTGTAAGGATCTGCTGACCACCATGTCCATGGACACACCGGATCAGTTCTGACTACTTGGCACCCTTCACTCTGGAACAAACTGACACTTATAACTTTCTGGAGGATATTTGCACCATTCCTTACCTTCAATCCCCTCTTTTTTCTGGATCTCGTCCTCCTAAGGGACATCTTGACACCAGAACAGAAACCCACCTTAGTGAAAAGGAGCTACTCCCCTACTCTGTCCATAAATTGGCATCTTCATCTGCTGTTACTGATGACATCCCTGATGTAGCCAGAATCTCCCTTCTCGTTAGCCAAATCCAACATCTCAGACAAGCCATCACCTCCACATACAGAGGCTAGCGGTTGGCCTGAACAGAGTCTCTAGAATGTCTCGGACCCATCCTCCAGCCAGACACAATTATCTGGGAAACCAATGGTACCTAATGCCTTGGGGGTCCCCCCTTTTATATAGCTGATCCATGGTATCCCTACTTCCCTAAGGACAGATTCCAGGCCATGAACAGTCTGATAAGAAAAGTCACCCACAGACCAGGTCTCTGGCTGCATCATCCTTTGCTGTCAGTTAGCTCATCTGCCTCCCCTGCACAGGATATGGGCCCATACCATGAGAGCACAGGGAATCTCAGTAGTTTTCTTTTCAAGAAGTGCCTATACTGGACATTTGTAGGGCAACAACCTCCATTTCTTCTGCAAGTGCTGATCCCTATGTGTATTCCAGGCATAGGTGACTGGTAAGCAGCATTCACAGGTGCAGGAATGCAGGAGGGTGTTAAGATGCAGGTACTATAGATGTCTGTAATTCTGCATCTTCAGAAGAGGCTTGGACTAAAGCATAATGCTTTGTGAAGATATAGATGGAACTCCAGGTTACTTACCTGTAATTGGAGGCTCTTTGAGATGTGTGGTCCCAATTTGTATTCCACTACCTGCCTTCCTTCTCCTCTGCTTCAGATCATTTCTGGATTCAGAGTAGAGAAGGAACTGGAGATGCATTCGGTCTGCACCACCCCTTACGACCTTTGTAGTAAGTATGAAGAGCAACATGGTGCAGGCATGGATCAACGGATGTTACTTGCCAGTTCTCTGATCTCGGATGCATGGAGCAAATGCGTACCCACATGTAGAATACAGAAAAGGACCACACATCTTGTAGAACCTCCAATTACAGGTAACTAACCTCCATCAGTAGCAGGTTGTCATCCTCTTATGCAGACAACTCACTACGGGGGAGGTGAGACATACCTGTTGACAATGGATTTCACAGATATTTGCAGACAACAGAGAAATGGTGAGACTCATGAATCTTGGGTTCCATTCCAGTTTCTGAAAGGGAGTGTGTTCTCCTGGTTACCGATCCTTCTGACCTTGTTTCCCTCCAAGCCAGATCCCTTCTTCCCCTGTACCTACCACCCTGTATCTGACCTTTCTTTTCTTTTTACCCCACCCCCAGCTCCCTATCCAGTCTCCTTGCCCAGCTAGTCCTAGTTCTTCTTCGAGTGATTGCTCCTATGCATTCCAGTTAGGTGTGCGCGCCGCGCGTGCACGGCATCTCGGAACTTTTTTTACCCTAGCAACACCGGCGGGCCGGCTGGCGCCCTCTGGAGTGGCGCCGCTATGGCGAGTGTTATATACCCCAGCCGGCCCGTCCGCTCCTCAGTTCCTTCTTACCGCCCGTGACGGCCAGTTGGAACTGTGGCGTGCTCTCTGTCCTCCACTACCCTAGCTCTCGCTAAAGGTTTTTTGTATATAGTTATCTTAGTACGTATAGTTAGTTGTTATAGTTATAGTTATAGTTAGTTTGTTAAGTTTAGTGTTAGGGTTAGGGGGGTTTCCCTCCCTTTCCTTCCCCGGTGCGGGCTCATGCCCAAGGCACCGGGCTTTAAGCCCTGCGCAATTTGCCAGAGGCCTATGCCGATCGGGGACCCGCACGACGCCTGTCTTCGCTGCCTCGGCGAGGGTCATCACACGGACAAGTGCCAAATTTGTTCCGCCTTCAAGCCGAGAACGCGTAAGGAGCGGGACAATAGACTAAAGCAGCTCCTTATGGAGGCGTCGCTACAGCCCCCGGCACCGGCCGCGCCGGCACCGAGAGCCTCATCGGTGCAGAGCGCACCGGCTGCTCCGAGCCGCTCCGGCACCGCAGCCTCAGTCAGGGACTGAGAAGACCCGGCACCGCTCCCTTTCGCCTGCTAGAAAGCGCAGACTGGCAAAGGCTATCGCTAAGTCCCGCGCGCAGGACTCAGCCATGACTGTTGCGCCATCGGCGCCTCCCGCGGTGGCCGTGCGCCAAGCAGGCACCGGGCCGTTGACTCCGGCACCACCACACTCCCCGGCACCGTCCGCGGTTGAGCCACGACTGCCGTCGACGCCGGAGACATTCTCTGCGGCGCGAGAGCTGATACAGCTCGTAGAGGCTCCGGTGCGGGCTGTCGCGTCCGTCGGGAAGCGGGCGATGATGATCCGACCGCCCTCCGCGGACCGCCGGCACAAGCGACACTCCCGGTCCCGATCACGCTCCCGGTCCCGACGGAGGTCGCCTTCTCGATCTCCGCACCGTTCGCCGTCCCAGTACCGGTCGCCATCCCGCCGCCGGTCGGAGTCCCGGTACCGTTTGTCATCTCGGTACCGGTCGCACTCCTGGCACCGATCCAGGTCCCAATCGCCGTCGCGTCGGCACCACCGGAGGTCTCAGTCCCGGCGCCGTTCGCGACATCGTGATTCCCGCAGCCTCTCCCGGCACCGCAGATCCCGCTCCTGGTCGAGCTCCCGGCACCGGTCGAGCTCCCGGCACTGCGGTGGCCGACGGTCTCGGTCACCGTCCCGGTACCAGAGGTACTCACGCCATCCCTCGGTACCGTCTGCGGAGAGGCTACCGCCTTCAGCGGTACAATCTGTCAGCGCCTCAGCGCCTCCTTGGCCATCCCGCCCGGCATCGGTGGCCTCCGGCATGGACAGCACCGCGCATCTGCCACCGACCCCACATGGCGATCCTCAGGGGTCTCAACAGTGGGGCTTCTGGGTTCCCTGGGCCCAGCATGAGGCGCAGGGGGTACCGTTTCCCCTGAGAGACTTGGCCGCCGAGCGCAGGGTCCCCGAGGTGACGGTTAGCCGGCCGGCTCCTTCTCCTCGACGTGAGTCCCCCGTTCCACCGGACCACAAGTCCTCCACGCTGCGCGATCCAGCCGAGGCACAGTCAACAGCCCCTGCGGCGGAGGCCGTAGTGCAGGGCTTGTCCTCTTCATCCTCCCCGGACGAGGCGGTGGCCGGCGCTTCAGCCAAGGATCCGCCGCCCATTGACCTGAAAGCCCATCAGGACCTGCTTCGCCGGGTGGCGACGGCCATGGATCTCCCAGTAGCGGAGGTCCAGGAGGACGAGGACCCCATCACCAATGTGGTGGGCGCGGACGCTCCCGTGCGCGTGGCGTTACCCTTTGTCAGAACAATCCAAAAGAACGCCACCACGCTCTGGCAAACTCCTGCATCCATTCCTCCCGCGGGGTTGAGCGTAAATACTCGGTTCCCCCGACGGGATACGAGTACCTTTATACCCACCCGACCCCGGACTCGCTGGTTGTGCAATCGGTTAACGACCGCGAGAGGCACGGTCAACCTGCCCCTGCGCCTAAATCCAAGGACGCTCGGCGCATGGACCTGCTAGGCCGCAAGGTCTGCTCGGCAGGCGGTTTGCAGATGCGAATTGCTAACCAGATGGTCCTCCTCGCCAGGTACGTCTACGACATCTTGACGTCCCTGGCGAAGTTCACAGAGCTCCTGCCTTCAGCCTCCCGCCAGGAGTTCACGGCGCTGTTGGAGGAGGGCAGAAGGTCATCTAGGTCCTCCATCACGGCCGCCCTCGACGCTGCGGACTCCGGAGCTCGGACCTTACCCTCTGGCGTGTCAATGCGGCGCATCGCCTGGCTGCAGTCCTCTACCCTGCCGCCGGAGGTGCAATATACTCTGCAGGACCTGCCCTTTGACACACAGGGTCTCTTTTCCGAAAAGACGGATTCTCGGATCCAGACCCTGAAGGACGGTCGTATTGCAATCCGTACTCTCGGCATGCACACGCCGGCGACGCAGCGCAGGTCCTTCCGGCAGCAGCCCTCCCGGCCCTTCTATCAGCAACGATATTGGCCATACAATAGCCGGCGACCGGCCCAAAATCGCCGTCGTCCTTCCGGCAACCGCCGTAACCAGGGCCAGGCCGCTTCCAAGGCCCCTCAGGGGGCCAAGCAGGCCTTTTGATGGGACGCTCGAGGACGGCCCATCACTCTCCCTACTGGATCCTTCCCCGTTATTTTACAACCGCCTTTCCCATTTCTTTTCGGCGTGGTCCCAATTAACAGACAACTGGGTGCTTCAAACGGTCCAGTCGGGATACCGCCTGCAATTTGTTTCGCCCCCACCTTCCCACCCACCCTCCCTGTCCCTCTTCAGGGACCCCTCTCACGAGCAATTCCTCTTACAAGAGGTTCAGACTCTGTTGAGCGTGGGTGCCATAGAAGCAGTGCCTCAAGACAGGCGGGGCAGGGGATTCTATTCCCGTTATTTTTTCATCCCCAAAGCGAAAGGGGGGCTACGTCCTATCCTGGACCTTCGCGAGCTGAACAAGTACCTGCTCAAGCCCAAGTTTCGCATGGTCACCTTGGGGACCATCATTCCCTCTCTGGATCCAGGAGATTGGTTTGCCGCCCTCGACATGAAGGACGCCTACTTCCATGTCGCGATCTATCCTCCCCATCGTCGTTATCTCCGGTTTGTGGTCAACAACACCCACTACCAGTTTGCCGTGTTGCCGTTCGGACTCTCCACCGCCCCGAGGGTGTTTACCAAATGCATGGCGGTGGTTGCCGCAGCCCTCCGACGTCGTCAGATACACGTCTACCCGTATCTCGACGACTGGCTGGTTCAAGGACAGTCTCGACAACTCGTGATGGGCCAGATGACAGAAATCCTGTCTCTCTTTCAGCGGCTCGGTCTTCTCATCAACGCCGAGAAGTCCACTTTGATTCCGTCACAGTGAGTGGAGTTCATCGGAGCGGTCCTCGACTCCACGGTGGCCAGGGCCTGTCTCCCTCGCGCTCGACACCAGACGATGGTCTCCATCATCCGGGACCTCGTCACCTTCCCGACCATGACGGTGCGCTCCTGCCTCCGTCTCCTGGGCCACATGGCTTCATGAACGTATGTCACCGCGTACGCACGGCTCCGCCTCCGTCCGTTCCAGTCTTGGCTTGCGTCGGTGTACCGACCGCATCGAGATCCCATCGACATGGTGGTCACGGTCACCAGGCCGACCCTCGAGTCCCTCAACTGGTGGCTCGACCCGGAGGTCGTGTGTGCCGGAGTCCCGTTCCACCCTCCTCGCCCGTCGGCCACTCTGACCACGGATGCCTCAGCACTCGGTTGGGGAGCTCACCTGGGCGAGCTTCACACCCAAGGCCTGTGGTCGCCCCAGGAGCTCGCCCTGCACATCAATGTCCGCGAGCTGCGCGCGATCCGCCTGGCCTGTCGCACTTTCTGCACCCACCTGCAACGCTGCTGTGTGACAGTGTTCACGGACAACACCACCGCAATGTTCTACGTGAACAAGCAGGGCGGAGCCCGTTCCTCCCCGCTCTGCAAGGAAGCGATGCTCCTGTGGGACTTCTGCGTAACCCACTCAATTCACCTGGAAGCGTCCTTTCTTCCGGGAGTGCAGAACACGCTGGCCGACCATCTCAGCAGGTCGTTCCTCTCCCACGAGTGGTCCCTCCGTCCAGATGTCATCCACACAATCTTCCGGAGGTGGGGGTTTCCCCAAATAGACCTATTTGCCTCCAGGGGGAACAGGAAGTGCCACCTGTTTTGCTCATACCAGGGTCGCTCGCCAGGCTCCCTGTCGGACGCCTTCCTTTACCCCTGGACGGATCGCCTCCTCTACGCCTTCCTCCGCTCCCGTGCACCAAGTGCTCCTGAAGCTTCGGAGGGACAGAGCCCATATCATACTCATAGCGCCGGCCTGGCCGAGGCAGCACTGGTACACCCTGCTGCTCGAGCTCTCTGTTCGGGAACCCATCCCCCTTCCGTTGTGGCCGGACCTCATCACCCAGGACTTCGGCAGACTCCGCCATCCGAACCTGCAGTCCCTCCATCTTACAGCTTGGTACCTGAGTGGTTGACCCACGCGGAGAGGGGCTGTTCTGCAGCAGTTCAGCAAGTCCTGCTTGAGAGCAGAAAGCCTTCCACTCGCTCCACTTACCTAGCGAAATGGAAGAGATTCGCACTCTGGTGTGATCAACGAGGTCTCAATCCATTCGTAGTCCCGGTCCCTACCATCCTGGACTACCTCTGGTACCTTAAGGAGCAAGGTCTTGCGGTCTCCTCCTTGAGAGTTCACCTGGCAGCAGTGTCCGCCTTTCGTCCATCCGTGGAAGGTCGGTCCATCTTCTTGAACCAGATGGTTTCCCGCTTCCTCAAAGGCCTGGACCGCTTGTACCCGCCGGTGCGGCGTCCTACCCCGACATGGGATTTGAACCTTGTGCTGGCCAAGCTGACGGGTCCTCCGTTCGAGCCCTTAGCCACGTGCTCCCTGCTCTACCTCTCCTGGAAGACGGCCTTCCTCGTCGCCATTACATCAGCGAGACGAGTTTCTGAGCTCCGCGCTCTGATGGTTAGCCCGCCATACACCGTCTTCCATGGGGACAAGGTGCAGCTTCGCCCTCATCCGGCCTTCCTCCCGAAGGTAGTGTCAGCTTTCCATCTCAACCAGGAGATCTTCCTCCCGGTGTTCTTCCCGAAGCCACATGCCTCGCCTCGGGAGCAACAGCTGCATACCGACGCGTCCGCAGGGCGCTCGCTTTCTACATCGAGCGGACTAAGCCCTTCCGGCGTTCGCCCCAGCTGTTCGTAGCGGTTGCTGACCGCATGAAAGGCGAGCCAATATCCTCCCAGCGGATTTCCTCCTGGGTCACTGCGTGTATCCGGACCTGCTATGAGCTTGCTCGCGAGCCGCCACGCCGCCTCACTGCACACTCGACGAGGGCGCACGCCTCGTCTGCCGCCTTCCTGGCCAATGTTCCGATCCAGGACATCTGTCGAGCGGCCACCTGGTCTTCGGTCCACACCTTCGCCTCTCACTACGCGTTGGTGCAACAGTCTCGAGACGACGCAGCCTTCGGCTCCGCGGTACTACACTCCGCCACGTCTCACTCCGACCCCACCGCCTAGGTAAGGCTTGGGATTCACCTAACTGGAATGCATAGGAGCAATCACTCGAAGAAGAAAAGACGGTTACTCACCGTAGTAACTGTTGTTCTTCGAGATGTGTTGCTCCTATCCATTCCAGACCCGCCCTTCTTCCCCACTGTCGGAGTAGCCGGCAAGAAGGAACTGAGGAGCAGACGGGCCGGCTGGGGTATATAACACGCGCCATAGCAGCGCCACTCCAGGGGGCGCCAGCCGGCCCGCCGGTGTTGCTAGGGTAAAAAAAGTTCCGAGATGCCGTGCACGCGCGCCGCGCACACCTAACTGGAATAGATAGGAGCAACACATCTCAAAGAACAACAGTTACTACGGTGAGTAACCGTCTTTGTCCTTGTCTGGGCTCCCTAAGCTCCTCAAACCAGTTCTGCTTCTCCCCGCACCCCACCAGGCTCTTTTCCCAGCCAGTCCCAGGCTCTCACTTTCCCCCCACTCCTAGTCTCCCCAGGCCTCCAGCATAGCCAGTCTGTCAGTTTCCAGTTCCACATCCAGTCTGTCTGGCTCCTAGTTTGCTCCCACCTTTTTTCCTCTCTTTGGCTTGAAGTTTCAGGGTCTTTGCCCAGCCAATCCCATTCTCTGCCTCCCAACAAGAGTTGGCCCTTGCCCCCCTCTGAATATAAGCCACCTACCTCCTTCTTCCGTCCTGCTTGGGGGCCAGCAGTGGGGGCACAAAGCACAGAAGAGACAATCTCCCTGCTCTCAGTTCCTGTGCTCAGTGTCACAGGAAATGTCTACTCTGCAATTAGACACCTGTGGCTGGAGCATGCCAGCTGACGGGACAGGGCTGTTTAACTGCTGTGTAGACTTCTGGGCTTAGGCTGCAGCCTGAGTTCTGGGACACTCCCACCTCGTAGGATTCTAGAGCCTGGGCTCCAGACCAAGCCCAGAAATATACACTGCAATGAAACAGCTCCACAGCCTGAGCCACAATCAGTTAGCATGGACCAGCCGCTGGTTTTTAATTGCAGTAGATATACCCCCTGTGGCCTGCAGCTGCTGGGAGCAGCAGTTACAGGGAAAATCCTTCTCAGCCCCTACAGCACTAAGCTGGAGCATGCCCAGTACAGATAGAATCTTCAGAGAACTTAACTGCCAAATTCTGACAAGTATAAACTGAGATTTTTTTTTTCCAAAAGTGACTGAATTTGGGTAGTAGGATAAACGGCATATTTGGTTGGGCAAGAAACACATCTCTGACATTGTTTCCTGCACCCCTTATTAATTTCAAGCTCCTGCTCCAAAGCATGGAGGCATGCAAGAGCTTCTCAGTGAAACAGTTGTAAGAATTTTTTTAACATGGGCAAAATGAATTCTCCCATAATTCCATTCTTTGAAACAGCTGTATCATTTTTGCTGCAACTTTGGTTAAAATAAAATAAGCCATTTTGGGCAGGGAAAATATCAACTGAAATGATTAGTTTGACAAAGTTATAAGTACCGAAAACAAGGACTGCAGCAATGGAGATAAGTGTGAACCCTGCTAGGCAACTGTATTTCTGTTATGAGTAACATATGTAAAACTACCTTGTGTTTGGGTTTTTGAACTGTTTTCCCAATGTGCTTGATCTCTTTGGCAGTCAACAAACAGTTGACATTTTCCATGCTTTGAACGGACAGTTTGGTTTTTTCATTGCTTTTCGTTCCAACAATGATTCCACTAATTCATACCACTTTTAGTTGGCAGGCACTGTGAACTAAGCAAATATTTGTAGGCACATTTTATAATTAGTTTTGTAGAGTATACAGTATGTGCTGTCCTATTTTTAAATTTCATTAGTATAGTTAAAATACAGTTGTTGAAAAGAACTAACCAGGAAAAAATAATCATGATTGAATACTTGCATTAAGCTTAGGGAATATTTTATTTAAAGGTACACTGAAAGCTTTTAAAATAATAGAATATGTAGGCTCAAGGTTCCAAATAAATTGTCTCCTAAAAATGACAATGTATAACTAAATCAGATGGTTGAAAATCACTCTGCTCTTGAGTCGCCTATTGTGGTCGTCTGCCTGGCTTCCCAGAACTGTGAACCACTGTTACCTCCTCAGTCTCAGCAACTGAGAAATTTGCAGCTGCAAAGCTATGTGTCAGCTCCCTGAGACACTAGCTTGTCTGTTATGCTGGCAAAATCTTCAGCATTCTGCCAGTCCAAATCTTGCCCAGCAGGTAACAATCAGTAAACTGCAGTTCCTGAGTTCCTCAGAGACACCTTTCTGCAGTACTCAGTTCCTCTTATTGTAACACCCACAAAACCTTACTGAATTTCATGCTCCTTCTAAGGGATAGTGCACAGCAGTTTATTAATTTAACTGGGGTTCACAAACCTTCCACTTCAATCAAAGTACAGTAACTCCTCGCTTAACGTTGTAGTTATGTTCCTGAAAAATACTACTTTAAGCAAAACGATGTTAAGCGAATCTAATTTTTCCACATGAATGAATGTAAATCGGGGGAGGAGGGTTAGGTTCCAGGGAAATGTTTTTTGCCAGACAAAAGACTATATTTTTTATTTATATATAAATATATATATACACACACACACACTATAAGTTTTAAACAGTTTAATACTGTACACAGCAGTGATGATTGTGAAGCTTGGTTGAGGTGGTGGAGTAAGAGGGTGGGATATTTCCCAGGGAATGCATTCCTGTTAAATGATGAACTAGCACTCAGCTGAGCCCTCAAGGGTTAACACTTTGTTGTTAATGTAGCCTCTCACTCTACAAGGCAGCATGAATGAATGGAGGGGAGACAGCATGGCAGAGGGATACAGAGACATGCACCGTGTATGAGAGAGAGATGCACATTGCCCCTTTAAGTACTCTGACCCCACTCTAACTACACTGCCCTTTTAAGTAGTTCAGCAAGTTGCGACAACAGCTGCTGCCAGCAAGCTCCCTCCATCCTGAGCCCTGCCGTGTCCCCCTTCCAGTGATTTCCCTACACCCCCCCTGAATTTTCCCAACACCCCCCCAGTTTTGTGAGCTAGTTACATACCAATTTAGTGACTGTTTGGAAATCTGAATTTAAACTGAAACATTAATACACACTTTAAAAGCTTATACAGTGTATGATAAAATATGTGTATCTGAAAAAGTATAATAGATTTGGAAAGTATGAACAGACTAGCTTCCTTGCTTCCTTATACAGCTGTTTTTTATGATGTCAGTGCATTCATTTCGGTGATGTTGGCCAACCTAATAATTTCAAATGATGATTTGTAAGCAAAGTCTAAATGAGTTCTCCCTGACAGCTAAGGCTTCAGGGTCAGATTATATTTTTACATTCACACCTAAGCTACCTAGGTATCCAGCAAACAGAGCTGTGTTGTCCAAGTGATAGATTTTGGCTGGGGTTGGGTTACAAATCACTTGAATGTGGGGGGAAGAGGGGATGAAATGTTGTTCTTATTGTATGAGTAAAGGGCAGTAGACCTATACTTAGTCTGTGATGATTTGAAGGCATCAAGAGAGAGGGTGGGGACCTGTCCCTCTCCACTGTTTAAAGACAGAGCTGATTAGGCTCCAATAGATAGTCTTTTGTTCTGTTAAGTGACCACTGCAGCTGAAATCACTGACAATCAGGTCTAAGTGCTTAGTCCTGTTGTGGCGACAGTGTTCCTGTGGGTACAGTGTTTCTGTGGAAGAGACGGCCCAGCCTGCACTAGCAGCGAGGTTCCCACACTGAAATCACTGAGAGCTGGTGGAACCTCAAGAGACCAACTCACAGAGGTCACAGTGGTAGGTGACAGCAGAAGGTGACTGTGCAGGGCCATTGACAACAGAGTGGTGGAGTGAATGGTGGCACAACGAACAGCCGTGGCCAGAGCAAACTGTGCCTTTTTGTCCCCCACCTGGAAGGTGTACTCACGTAAAAGCACCCCTGAACTCTGAGTCTCCACTGACCAAGGACAACACCGGTGAGTGGAGTGCGGTGGAGGGAAAAGTCAGGGGCATGTTAAATAAACATTTGTTTGTTGGACTATATTTTAGTCACTTTGCTCCAGAATGCTAGATTTGTGACTGGGAATGGAAACTTATATAAATATGTTTCCCAGTAGGCCAAGATTTTTAAAATGCAGTATTTGCCAAGGTTGTTATCTCACATTGTTGCTATCTTGGGAGGTCATTATGTTGGGGAGTTTCTGTACTACACATTTTTATTATAATTAATTTTTACATAAGAATGGTCATACTGGGTCAGACCCATGGTCCATATAGCCCAGTACCCTGTCTTACAACAGTGGTCAAGGCCAGGTGCTTCAGAGGGAATGAATAGAACAGGGAATCATCAAGTGATCCATCCCCTGTTGCCCATTCCCAGCTTCTGGCAAACAGGCTAGGGACACTCAGAGCATGGCGTTGCATCCCTCTCATCCTGGCCAATAGCCACAGATGGACCTGTTCTCCAGGAATTTATCTAGTTCTTTTTAAAATCCTGTTATAATTTTAGTCTTCACAGCATCCCCTGGCAAAGAGTTCCCTGGGTTGACTTTATATTTCGTGAAGAAATACTTCCTTTTGTTTTTTTTAAATCTGCTGCCTATTAATTTCATTGGGTGACTGCTAGTTCTTGTGTTATTTGAAGGATTAAATAAAATTTCCTTATTCACTTTCTTCGCACCAGTCAAGATTTTGTAGACCTCTATCATATCCCCATTAGTCATCTCTTTTTTAAGCTGAAAATTCCCAGTCACTTTAATCGCTCCTCCTGTTTGATACCCCTCATCATTTTAGGTGCCCATCTCTGTACCTTTTCCAATTCCAATATATATTTTTTAGGATGGGTGACCAGATCTACACACACTATTCAAGGTGTGCACGTACCATGGATTTATATAGAGGCAATATGATGTTTTCTGTCTTATTATCTATCCCTTTCTTAATGATTCCCAACATTGTTTGCTTTTGTGACTGTTGCTGCACATGGAGTGGATGTTTTCAGAGAACTATCCACAATGACTCCAAGATCTCTTCCTTGAGTGTTAACAGCTAATTCAGATGCCATCATTTTGTATGTATAGTTGAGATTGCTTTCCAATGTGCGTTACTTTGCATTTATCAACATTGATTTTAATTTGCCATTTTGTTGCCCAGTCACCCAGTTTTGTGAGATCCCTTTGTAGCTCTTCACAGTCTGCCTGGGACTTAACTATCTTGAATAGTTTTGTATCATCTGCAAATTTTGCCACCTCACTGTTTACCCATTTTTCCAGATCATTTATGAATATGTTGAACAGCACTGGTCCCAGTACCGACCCCTCAGGGATACCACTATTTATCTCTCTCCATTCTGAAAACTGATAATTTATTCCTACCCTTTATTTCCCATCTTTTAACCAGTTACTGATCCATGAGAGGACTTTCCTCTTACCCCATGATGGCTTACTTTTCAAAAGTCAATTTAAATTAAATACTTTTTTTTAAAAATGTATATTTTTTTAGAAATCTAGACCTGTTATGTGTTTTGGTGTAACTTGCATTATTCTTATGTTAAATTTGCATAATCCTAACAAAACATTTACTTTATTCATATCTTTTTTATATATCTCATTGGTCCTGACACCCCCCCTGTAAATTCAAACACCCCCCCTAATTTCAATTCCTGGGGAAACCACTGCTCTATGGAGATGGGGTAAGTGGGGGGGGCAGGATGGGGAGAGGGATACTCTGACATTAGCATCCCTTTCCCCCGCCCCTGCACAGCAAGCAGGAGGCTCCCGGGAGCAGCTCCAAGGCAGAGGACAGAGCAGCACATGGCAGTGAGGGGACAGCTGAACTGCCCGGCAACTGATAGCCTGCTGGGCGGCTGCAGCACAGGGAACTTAGGGGAGCGGTGAGCTGATGGGGCGGGGGCGCTGCCGGGCCACCCTGGTCCCAAGCCCCCACCAGCTAGCTCCAACGGGCTGCTCTTTCTGCAAGCAGCAGACAAAGCAGGCGGCTGCCAAATGGTATAAGGGAGCACTGTGCAACTTTAAATGAGCATGTTCTCTAATTCAGTGGTTCTCAAAGCTGGTCCGCCGGTTGTTCAAGGAAAGCCCCTGGCGGGCCAGGCCAGTTTGTTTACCTGCCACGTCCGCAGTTTCAGCTGATCGCAGCTCCCACTGGCCACGGTTCGCCATTCCAGGCCAATGGGGGCTGCGGGAAGGCAGCCAGCACATCCCTCAGCCCGCGCCGCTTCCCACAGCCCCCATTGGCTTGGAGCGGCGAACCACAGCCAGTGGGTGCCGCGATCGGCCAAACCTGCGGACGTGGCAGGTAAACAAACTGGCCAGGCCCACCAGAGACTTTCCCTGAATAAGCGGCGGACCAGCTTTAAGAACCACTGCTCTAATTGATCAGCAACGTAATAACGAAACATCGTTAACCAGGACAACTTTAAGTGAAGAGTTCCTGTACTGAGACGATGTATGGTAAAAGTATAACAAGCTTATTAACATAAGGATGTAAGTTAAAGTGATACCAAGTATAAGCAATAAGGATAGAAATGATTGCAAACAAGCAAAAGTAAAAATGTTTCTAAAACTCAACAAACTGGATCTTTTTATTCTGAGATGTTTGTCTGACCCCCACCATTCTTCCAGCTTGGCCGGCCCTTTCTTTAGCCAGGACCCAATACGCGGAGCTCAAAGCACTTGGTTTCTTTGACTCTTCAGTAAAAGGTGATTTAGGGGTTCATTCCCCTTCTTTATATAGTCCGGTAAAACTTTTAAATGTGTTCTTCTGAAATGTATCCCTAGATAAAGTTCCTTTCTCCTGTTTGGTGTAGACACCATGCTGGCGTCTCTCCTTTTTGTGTTTTGAATTCTTAAAAAAAAAAATTAAAAAAATGATCTTCCTCCAATCTCTGATACCCATTGTCTTTTGGCCACACCTGACTTTATTTACATTGGAGACACACTCAAGCAGGCAGAACTGCATTCTTCTGTCTAGGGGAAAAAAAAAAAAAGGCTGGTTTGCCTCCTTGGTCTGTTTATAGACTCCAAAACGCAATATCACCGAATAGCCCATAATTTTACATATAGCATTAATACATACACTTCACAATGACTTTAATCACCAGTGTGTCACCAGTTCACATATACCTTACATGATACCTTTTAGACATTAGATTTAGATTATGACAACAGTGAGTTGGGGTACACTGCGCTGGTCAGGGCAGCTGAAACTGACTACTAGATACCAGAGAGTCCCTTGCCTTCTGACATTGGGGTGCTCTAGGATCACGCTTACCATGACACCTGAGCTAAATTTCTGGGTTTTTTTCCCCCATAGCAACACTTGAGGAATATCCCCATCAGCTCAGTGCATTGCTGTAGGTGAAGCTTTCTGTTCCGTTTTGGGTATAGTGAGGCAGTCAGTTATTTCAAGACACCCCCGAGCCTGAACTCGCATTTTGAATGCTTGAGGGCACTTTTTCTTTTCTCCTTCTTAAAGATTGATCTTTTTGGATTAAAAAAGTATCATTTTATTTTCAGCCAATTCTCTATACCTTATCATTATAATAATGAATGCTGTTTAATCAAGATTTAGTGATTGTTTTCAGTGTGTGTTTTTGTTTATTTGGGGATGTTTGGTTAAAAAAATTGACTAGAGCATGGGGGTTTCTGGTATGTTTATGTCTGTGGTTGTTGAACATAATTTTTCTTCAGTTTTTTAACACTGTACCAAATTGAGGAATCTTTGCCTAATTAAATTTCCTTAATTCATCTCAAGACCCTGTCAAAAATGTTGTGACATTGGGATGAAGCCCTTGGTAGGGTAATCAATCAGGTATACTTGGTTTTAATTCATTTTCTGTGAAAATGAGCAAATACACTTTCTTTGAAGAGGACAACATTTCTAAAGTGGCCAAATAATATTGAAATTATAAAAAAGTTCCCATAGGATTATAGTGATAGTACTTTCAGCTTATATCAAAGCAAACAGTGAAATTTGATTATATTTCAACTCTCCAAATAGTGGTGGGCCCAGGACTTTTGTACTGGCACAATTTTGAAAAAATAATGCAGCCTGCAAGCTTCTCTGTAACAAAAAATGACATCTTTTCTTTATTCAGTTTTTCTCTCCCTGTTATCTCCCATTGGAAACTTCTCCTGCAAGCCATCTACAGACTAACTTGAACCACTAGCAGTCATGGTAATCATCACTATCTAATGTGTCTGGTTGCTATGGTAATGCAAGATATGAGGATTTTACATGTAACTTTCCCTCCATTTTTTCTTTAATTTTAATTTTTATCCGGTGAGAGTGAAACAAACTGAAACTCATTTGAGTCTCTGACATTGAATTTTTTAACTGCAGCTTTTACCATCTCTGAAAATTATTCATTGGCAGCTTCTGTTGAAGTAGTACAAAAGATCCATCAAGAAATAGCTGCCTAAATTAAAAAAAATCTGTATCCAAAGTTTCCAGCACATTATTTTATTTTCAATTTTTGGAGGGTTATGCCAGTGGTCCCCAACCTTTTTGTCTGGCAGGCACCAGACGAAGGACTGTGGCGGCGGTGGAGCATCTGCTGAAATGCCGCCAAATTTCTGCGGCATTTCGGCGGCGACGCCTCTTGATGATGTCGTTTGGCGGCAGTGAGAGGTGTCGTTGCCGAAATGCCGCCAAAATTCGGCGGCGGCACCTCTCGACGACGACGCTTGTCAGCGGCAAGCGGCGTCATCGAGAGGCTTCGGCAGCATTTCGGCGGATGCTTGACCACTGGCCAGGACGCGGGCACATTTAGATGGCACCCGCGGGCACTGCTTTGGGGACCTTTGGGTTATGCCATATACAAAATGTAGGATTTAACAAGACTTAATTCAGGGGCCTAATTTATTTATTTGAAAGCTCATTCACACAGCTTAGTTAGGCACTGTTTTGAGTGGGTACGCATATGCCTGAGACTGGAGAATTGTAGCTGGTAGTGTCTGTTGGTCCATGCCTGCACTCTTGCCTTCTAATACATTATCATTTTGTTTACCTGGAGCGTCTGCAGGCATGGAACCTTCAGCTCCCTTTAGCCACGTTTCGCTATTCCCAGCCAATGGGAGCTGCGGGAAGAGCTCTCATTGGCTGGGAACGGTGAACCACGGCTACAGGGCTCCAAGCCTGCAGACACTTCAGGTAAACAAAACGTCCCGCCAGGCCGGAAGCCAAAGTTTGCCAACCCCTGAAATGTAGGGTCGACTTATAAAGGGTCATATAGTTTTTTGCTATTTTTACCTAACCATCTTGGGGAGTCAGCTTATAAAGGAATGGGCTAATGAACAAGTATATACGATTTGTTACTATGCTGTGGTGTCCACCTAGACTTAAGAGGTGAGATTCAATAAGCAAAAAAATGACATTAGTGAACATTCAAACAAGGATCATGACAAATATTGCAGTTATTTGTGAGATAGCAGATAGCATGATTCTAACTATTCTGTAAATGTAACAATATTAAAATATTCTGAGATAGGATCAACTTCTTAATTGAAGTCTGATCCCATAATATTTATATTTGTCAGTGTGGATGGAAGGAATAATGCTAGCAACTTCTAAGTATAAAGATAATGATCGTGCAAAAAAGGAAACCCACTGCTTCTGTGGTAGCAGCAAATAGATTTTGTAATTTCAGGAAATTAGCAAATCTAGGAAGAATAGATTGTCAATGTAATAACATATTTGGCCATCATAATTTGAATGCTTAACAGAAAAATGCAGATGAGTTTGTCATACTATTATTTTCTGTGTCCTGAAAGAGCTGATACCTCTTTGTCTGGTACTGTTCATTTAATTGTTCGTGTGTGTTTTGTTTTTTTTTTCCCTCCGATTTGAATTTTGCCTTACGTTATTACTTGTTTTCTGTCCGACATTTTTCAAATATGTCAAACAGTCCCAGTGGAAAGGTGGAATGACTATTAGCTTGGAAAGAAAAGTTTGACCATTTCCTTAATGATTGGACGCTTTCTGGGATTTGAAATAGGCGAAGACCTAGTATTTAGACATCTTGATACCACAGCAGATATAGCCTTGGGATGCCCATTTCAGAGCATAAATAGAAATAACTTACTGTTCTTCTTTGAAGAGTGTCCCTGTGGGTGCTCCACTTCAGGTATTTTGGCGCCCTGAACTTGTAATCAGAGATTTGTAGTAGCAGTGTCCAGTTGAGCTGTGCATGCGCCATAGCTGTTTCGCGCCGTTCCAAGTGGTTACATTGTGGTGTGCAGCCAAGCCTCCCCCAGTTCCTTCTGTACCACCTTTGGCTTGAGTCAGAGCGACAGCAGCGCTTTCTCTTACCTCAGATAAGCTTAATAGTTCATAGTTGTTCCTGACAGTGTTAGTGTTAGTGTTTAGTTGTAGTTAGTTACTCTATTCCCTTGTCCTTTACATCTTATATTTTACTTTTATTTTTTTCTTCTTAAAAAAAAATTATATATCTTTCTCTTTCCACACAATCCGATTCCAGAACCATTTGGAGACAGACTGTCACTATACTACCCAGTCTGGAACACCATCACAACAGACAAATGGGTTCTAGAGATTATCTGGAATGGCTTCTCCGTCCCCTTTATTTCTATCCAACCTACTCACTCCCCCTCCCCGTCCCTCTTTAAGGACCACTCTGATGAACATCTATTACAACAGGAAATAAACCACCTCTTACAGTTAGGTACCGTGGAACCCATACCATCTCAACATAGGGGGAGAGGTTTTTATTTCCATTACTTTCTTATTCAGAAAAAGAGCTGCAGGTGGAGACCCATCTTGGATTTACGAAAACTCAACAAATTAGTGACAATAGTGACGCTATCCGCAGTAATTCTGGCATTAGAGAAAGGGGATTGGCTCTTGGCCCTCAACTTCCAGGACGCTTATTTTCATATTACCATTCACCTGTCACACACAAGATTCCTGAGATTCACCCTAGGGCATAAACGTTTCCAATACAGAGTACTACTCTTTGGCCTGTCCACTGCCCCAAGAGTTTTTTTCCAAGATTCTCGTTGTCATTGCAGCTCACCTCCACAGACAAGGAGCGATGATATTTCCATACATAGATGACTGCCTGATAAGGGCATCAATGCAGCAAGGAGTGATAAACGCCATGCAGACCACGATTACACTGTTCACGGACCTCGGATTGCAAATAAATGTACCAAAGTGCCCACTGGTTCCTGTTAAACTGTTGGAATCCATAGGACTGTCTCACAGCAACGTTACCCCAACAGCGCTTCCTCACTCTAGTCAACCTCATTTCAGTGGTGATGGACAGCCCGCAAACCATCTTCCAGAACATGTTTACAACTCTTGGGGCACATGTTGGCGACAACGTTTGTTGTAAAAGATGCCAGACTCCACGAGATGCTTACAGGCCTGGCTTTGAACAGTGTATATAGCACCCCCCCCCCCAACACACACACACACACTCTCTCTCTCTCTCTCTCTCTCAACAGACACCTCACAATGCCATGCAGGGTAAAAGACTCACTAACATGGTGGACACAACCATAGAATGTCTGCTCAGGCATCCCTTTCCAACAAAAAGTTCCACCCATGACCGTCATGACAGACGTGTCCCTTGTTGGTTGGGCACATCTATGCGACAATACTATCCAAGGCCGCTAGTCTCCAGCAGAGTCCAACATGCACATAAACTTATTGGAGCTAAGGACAGTCCGAAATGCATGCGAGCACTTTCTCCATTTAATCAAGAACAATGCCATCAAGATCCTTATGGACATTATAGCATGTGTGTCCTATATAAATCGCCACATGGGAGCACGATTGTACCCCCTATGTACAGAGGCAATACGCCTCTGGAATTGGTGCATCACCAACCACATAGAGATATCGGTTTTCTATCTGCCAAGATGTCAGAATACAACAGTGGCTCAACTAAGCAGGGATTTTTCCACAAACCCACAAATGGAAGATGGATCCCAGAATTCTCAAAGCCATATTCAAACTATGGGGGTTCCCCTCCATAGATCTCTTTTGCAAAAGGTCAGAACTCCAAGTGCCCACAATATTGGTCCCGGGCCAGATTGGGAAATCACTCACTAGGCGATGCTCTCCTCATAAAATGGGAGGCGCCACTGATGTATGCATTTCCTCTGACCCCATTCCTGAGCCGAGGCATTCACAAGATCAGGCAGGACAAATCCAGGATCATTCTCATTGCACCCACATGGCCTAGACAAATGTTCCCATACCTGTGACAGATGGCAGTGATACCACCTCAAACCCTTCCGTTAGTGCCTCACCTTCTGTCACAGAATGCGAGGTGTGTCCATCACCCCAACCTCAGAGTACTCCATCTCAAGGCCTGGTTACTCCATGGCTGATGTGGGTCAAGAAGGACTGTTCTGAGGATGTGAAAGACGTACTACAGAACAGTCTGAGAATAAGCATAAGAAAGACATATATCATAGGTGGAAATGATTCTGCACTTGGTGCTAGGACAAATAGATCTTTCCACAGTCGGCCCCACTACCAAGAATCCTTGACTATATACTGGGGTTTAAAAAATTGGGGCTATCCACAAGCTACATCAGAGTACACTTGGCTGCCATCACCTCCTTCCACAACAAGGTGGACAGAGTCACTATCTTTGCCCACCCAACAATTAAATACTTTTTTAAAGGCATAGAAAACACTTATCCCACACTAAGGCCTGATCTACACTATGAGTTTATCTCGAATTTAGCAGCGTTAAACCGAATTAACCCTGCACCCGTCTACACAACGAAGCCCTTTACTTCAATATGAAGGGCTCTTAATATCGATATCTGTACTCTTCCCTGACGAGGGGAGTAGCGCTGAAATCGATATTGCCATTTCATTTCCTGTTTGCCCAGCATGGAGTGCTGATCAGCACAGGTGACCATGCAGTCCCAGAATCAAAAAAGAGCTCCAGCATGGACTGTACGGGAGATACTGAATCTGATTTCTGTATGGGGAGATGAATCTGTTCTATCAGAACTCCGTTCCAAAAGACGAAATGCCAAAACATTTGAAAAAATCTCCAAGGCTATGATGGACAGAGGCCACATCAGGGACTCAACACAGTGCTGCGTGAAACTTAAGGAGCTGAGACAAGCGTACCAGAAAGCCAAAGAATCAAATGGACGCTCACGGAGGGAGGGGTGACTGACAACTGTAGCTATCCCACAGTTCCCGCACTCTCCAAAAACCATTTGAATTCTTGGCTGAGCTCCCAAAGCCTGAAGAGTCCAAAACATTGTCGCAGGTGGTTCAGAGTATATGTCGTCAGCCCCTTCCCCCCTCTGTGAAAGCAAAGGGAAAAGAATCGTTTGACGGAAATGACGGATATCAGTCCTACTGTACCGTTTGCCATCCACAAGGCAAGGCAATGGGATGCTGCTGTGTAGCGCAGCAGCACCGCGTCTGTCAGCAGCATCCAGTAGACATACGGTGACAGTGAAAAAAGGCTGAATGGGCTCCATGGTTGCCATGCTATGGTGTCTGCCCGGGCAATCCAGGGAAAAGGGCACAAAATGATTGTCTGCCATTGCTTTCACGGAGGGAGGATTGACTGACGACATTTACGCATAACCACCCGTGACAAATTTTTGGCCCCATCAGGCATTGGGATCTCAACCCAGAATTCCAATGGGCAGGGAGACTGCGGGAACTATGGGATAGTTACCCACAGTGCAATGCTCCGGAAGTCGACGCTAGCCTCGGTACATGGATGCACACCGCCGAATTAATGTGCTTAGTGTGGCCGTGTGCACTCGACTTTATACAATCTGTTTCCAAAAATCGATTTCTGTAAAATCGGAATAATCCCGTAGTGTAGACATACCCTAGGAAACCCTACTCCCATGTGGGATCTCAACCTTTTTCTACAGTCACATGGGAAAACTGTTTGAACTCCTTGCAACTTGCTCTTTGTTGCACTTATCAGTGAAGGTGGCTTTCCTCATTGCCATCAAGTCTGCAAGACGAGTGGGAGAATTAGGTTCCCTAACAGCACACCCACCTTATAGTATATTCTTTAAGGATAAAATTAATCCTATGTTCGCATCCTAAGTTCATACCCAAGGTTGCCTGTCCTGTTCATCTAAATGAGCCCATTTACTTACCTATATTTTTCCCGAAGCCACATGCTGACGGGAGGGAGACCTCACTCCATATGTTAAATGTTCACAGAGCGTTAGCTTTCTACATAGAACAAAAACATTCAGAAAATCATCTTGAATATTCGTTTCCATAACAGAACGCTCAAAGGGCCAAACAATCTCAAAACAGTGTATTCAAATGGATATCTGGGTGAATCCATTTGTGCTACCAAAACAACAATCTGCAATCCCCACCGGGAATTTGCACGCACTCCACCAGAGCGTTATCAACATCTGTGGCCTATCACTGACATTTGCAAAGCAGCCCATACTTTCACTAAACACTATGCTTTGGAACAACAATCAGCAGCAGATGCTCAGTGTTATCCACCATCAATAAACCAATTCTGAAAACCCCTTCCCTCCACTGAGGGGCACTGCTCTACAGTCACCTAAAGTGGAGCGCCCACAGGGATACTTTTTGAAGAAGAGAAGGTTAATCACCTTGTGCAGAAACTGAGGTTCTTTGAGATGGGTGCTCCACTACCCTCCCTCCTCCCCTCTGCTTTGGAGTTTCACACCAGTTCTCTGGGGTAGAGAAGAAACTGGGGGACAGATGGCTGTGCACTGCTATATAACCGCTCAGAGCAGTGCGAGGCGGCTACGGCGTGTGTGCAGCCCAACATATCAAGGGAGACTATGACAGGCTGGGGAAGGTGCTTAAGGAAATGGAGGGTCAGGTGATCTTCAGTGGGATTCTGCCTGTCCCCAGAGGAGGAGAATGAAGGTGAGACAAGTTTATGATGATCAACAGATGGCTCAGGCAGTGGTGCAATAAGGAGGGCTTTAGGATGTTTGACCACTGGGAGGCATTCATGGACAGAGGACAGTTCTCATGGGATGGACACCATCTGAGTAGGGAATGAAATAGACTTCTGGGATAGAGATTGGCATAAATCAGTAAGCACTTTAAACTAGGAACTCCGGGGAAGATGGTTGGGAGATTCTCATGAGATCGCCACACCTGATTTTAACATTGAGAGGGCAGAAGATCAAGTATGAAATGATACAGCAATGGAGAAGGGAACAGCTGTGGGTAGGAGAATGGACATTAAAAGGAAGTATAATGCTGATACTAGTGAGATAAGTGATACTGGCAGTAGAATGACAGCACTTAATCGGATGAGGAATGTTGGTGAAGCCAAGCAGCAACAATTGAGATGTTTGTAGACCAATGCAAGGAGCCTGGGTAGCAAAATGGAGGAACTAAAACTACTGGTGCAGAAACTGAAACCAGATATTGTAACAATAACAGAAACATGGTGGAATAGTAGCTATGACTGGATTACCGGTATTGAAAGGTATGTGCTGTTCAGGAAAGACAGAAATAAAGGCAAAGATGGTGGAGTAGCATTGTATATTAATGATGAGGTAGATTGTAAAGAAATTAGAAATGATGGAATGGGTAAGACAGTCTATTTTGGGGCCAAAATCACATTAGGGAAGAAAGCTACTGAAGGTTCCCCAATACAGCGCTTAGGGTGTGCTACCGACCACCAGGATCCAATTTGGATATGGATAGAGACCTCTTTAATGTTTTTAATGAAATAAATACTACTGGGACTTGTGTAATTATGGGAGACCTTAACTTCCAGTTATAGATTGGAGGACAAGTGCTAATAATAATAATAGTAGGGCCCAGATTTTCCTGCATGTGATAGCTGACAGATTTCTTCACCAGGTAGTTGCTGAACCAACAAGATGTGATGCTATTTTAGATTTGGTATTGGTGAGTAGTGAGGACCTGATAGAAGAACTGGTTTTAGAGGACAGCCGTGGTTTGAGGGATCATGAGCTAATTCAGTTTAAACTAAATAGAAGGATAAACAAAAATAGATCTGCACCAAGGGTCCTTGATTTCAAAAGAGCTCATTTTAAAAAATTAAGTGAATTAGTTAGGGAAGTTGACTGGACTGAAGAACTCAAGGGTCTGAATGTGGAGTAGGCTTAGAATTACTTTGTCAAAGTTGCAGAAGCTATTTGAAGCCTACATCCCAAGCAAGGGGAAAAATTAATAAGGAAGGGTTGCAGACCAAGATAGATGAGCAAGGATCTCAAACAGATGATTAAAAGGAAACCTACAAGGAATGGAAGATGGGCGGGATCAGCAAGGAAAGCTACCTCTTTGAGGTTAGAATGTGTAGGGATCAAGTGAGAACTGCCAAAAGCCAAGTAGAGTTGGATCTTGCAAAGGGAATTAAAACCAATTGTAAAAGGTTCTATAGCTCTACAATAGGAAAAACAAACAAGGAAAGAAGTAGTGGGACTGCTAAATGCTGTGGTAGATGGGGTAGAGATTAAAGATTGTCTAGGCATGGCCTGATACCTAAACAATTACTTTACCTCAGTTTTTAATGAGGCTAATGAAGAGCTTAGGAGTAGTGGCAGGGTGGCTAATGGCAACGAGGATATGGAGGTAGAAATTAACTACATCTGAGGTGGAAGTCTAATTCAAACATCTTAATGGGACTAAATCAGGGGTGGAGGGAGACAGATAATCTCCATCCAAGAATATTAAAGGAAATGGCACATGAAATTGCAAGTACAATAACAAGGATTTTAATGAATCTGTAAACTTGGGGGTTGTGCCCTATCACTGAAGAATTGCTAATATTGTTCATGTTTTTTAGAAAAAGGTGATCCAGGAAACTATAGGCCTGTTAGTTTTACCTCAATTGTATGAAAGGACTTGGAACAAATTTTGATAGAGAAAGCTGTTAAAACATAGAGGTAAATAGTAATTGGGATAAAATACAACATGATTTTACAAAAAGTAAATCATGACAGACGAATATGATCTCCTCCTTTGAGAAGATAACTGATTTTTTTTTTTTAAGACTAGGGAAAGGCAGTAGATCTAATCTACCTTGATTTCAGTATGGTATTGGAGAAGATGGGGATTAATCTGAGAATTGAAAGGTGGATAAGGATCTGGTTAAAAGGGAGATTACAGTGGGTCATACCGAAAGGTGAACTGTCAGGCTGGAGGGAGATTACTAGAGGAGTTCCTCAGGGATTGATCTTGGGACCAATCTTATTTATTTAAGATTTGTATTACTAATCTTGTCACAATAAGTGTGTGTTAATAAAATTTGTCAATGACACAAAGCTGGGAGGTATTGCCAATACAGAGGAGGACCGGACTATCATACAAGAAGATCTGGGTGATCTTGTAAACTGGAGTAATAAAAATGGGATGAAATTTATTAGTGCAAAGTTCAAGGTCATGCATTTTGGGGACTAACAACAAGAATTTTTGCTATAAAATGGGGATTTAACAGTTGGAAGCAACAGAGGGGAAGAAAGACCTGGGTGTAATAGTCTATCACAGGATGACTATGTGCCGTCAATGTGATGTGGCCATGAAAAAGTCTAATGCAGTCCTAGGTTGCATCATGTGAGGTATTTCCAGTAGAGACAGGGAAGTGATAGTACCATTATACAAGGTACTGATGAAACCTCATCTGGAATACTGTGTGCAATTCTGGTCTCCCCATTTAAGAAAGATGAATTCAAACTGGAACAGGTGCAGAGAAGGGCTATTAGGATGATCTGAGGAATGGAAAACCTACCTTCTGAGGAAAGACTCAGACGTTGACTTGTTTAGCCTAACCAAAAGTTGACTGAGCAGAGATACAATTGCTCTCTATAAATACATCGGAGGGATAAATACCAGGGAGGGAGAGGAGTTATTTAAATTAAGCGCCAGTGTGGACATAAGAACAAATGGCTATAAACTGGCCATCAACAAGTTTAGGTTTGAAAATAGGCAAAGGTTTCTAACCCTCAGAGGAGTGAAGTTCTGGAACAGCCTTTCAAAGGGAGCAGTGTGGGGTAAAAAACCTAACTGCCTTCAAGACTGAGCTTGATACGTTTATGGAGGAGATGGTATGATGGGACTGCCTACAATGGCATGTGGCCCATCAGTGACTACCAGTAGCAAAAATCCTCAGAGCCCTCCCCATCTAGTGTCTCTTCTCCAGCCGCTGAGTTACTACACAGAATTCTTTCCCAGGTATCTGCCTGGTGGGTCTTGCCCACATGCTCACGGTATAACTGATCAGCATATTTGGGGACAGGAAGGAATTTTCCCCCAGAGTCAGACTCACAGAGACCCCAGGAGATTTTTGCCTTCCTCTGCAGCAAGGGTCATGGGTCACTTGCACGTTTAAACTAGTGTAAATGGTTAATCCTCTGTAACTTGAATTCTTTAAACCATGATTTGAAGACTTCAGTAACTCAGCCAGAGGTTAGGGGACTATTACACAAATGGGTAGGCATCAAAGGGGTAGCCGTGTTAGTCTGTATCCACAAAAACAATGAGGAGTCCAGTGGCATATTAAAGACTAGCAGATTTATTTGGGCATAAGCATTTGTGGGTAAAAAACCCACTTCTTCAGATGCATGGAGTGAAAATTACAGATGCAGGCATAAATATACTGATACACGAAGAGAAGGGAGTTACCTTTCCAGTGGAGAACCAATGTTGACAGGGCCAATTCAATCAGGGTGGATGTGGTCCACTCCCAAGAGCTGATAAGGCACTGTCAATATGAAGAGAGGGAAAATTGCTTTTGTGTGAGCCAACCACTCCCAGTCCCCATTCAAGCCCAAATTAATGGTGTTAAATTTGCAAATGAATTGTAGTTCTGCAGTTTCTCTTTAAAGTCTGTTTTTGATGGTTTTTTGTTGAAGAATGGCTACTTTTAAATCTATTATAGAATGTCCAGGGAGATTGAAGTGTTCTCCTACTGGCTTTTGTATGTTACCATTTCTGATGTCTGATTTGTGTCCATTTATTCTTTTATGTAGAGACTGTCCGGTTTGGCCAATGTACATGGCAAAGGGGCATTTATGGAACATGATGGCATATATCACATTAGTAGATGTGCAGGTGAATGAGCCTCTGATGTTGTTGCGGCTCATGTTGTTGGCCACTCTGATGGTGTCGCTAGAGTGGATACGGGGACAGAGTAGGCAGTGGGGGGGTTCCTGGGTTAGTATTTCTGTAGTGTGGTGTGTAGTTGCTGGTAAGTATTTGCTTCAGGTTGGGGGGCTGTCTGTAAGTGAAGACTGCCTGCCTCCCAAGGTCTGTGAAAGTGAGGGATTGTTTTTCAGGATAGGTTGTAGATTGTTCATGATGTGCTGGAGAGGTTTTAGCTGTGGGCTGTACATGATGGCCAGTGGCATTCTGTTATTTTCCTTGTTGGGCCTGTCCTGTAGTAAGTGACTTCTGGGTACCCCTCTCGCTCTGTCAGTCTGTTTCCTCACTTCCCCAGGTGGGTATTGTAGTTTTAAGTGGGTAGGTGAGGTTCTATGGTCTGCAATGTACAGAAGGTCAGACTAGATGATCATGATGGTCCCTTCTGATCTTAGTCTTAATGTAGTCTCTATATGCTCCCTTTTTTGTTTCTCATGATTTGTGCAGTAATCTCTCTGTTTTGTGTACTGTTAGTAAATTCTATAAATAGAATTTTCTTCAAAAAGTCATTTATGGGAATATCCTCCAAATCACCTTCTTGTAGCATGTTACCCAAGAAGGAATCTGTGTAGTACAATAGGACCTGCTCTGCCTTACTTCAGCTATGCAGACAGGAGAGTGTTTGTTTGAATTTAGCATGCTGGAACCATTGTCTCATCTCATGGACCCAGGGAGATTGAACACCAAGAGTGCAAAATGATGTGTCCCATACAATGGAACATAAGTTTTAGCACACAAACACAAAGCCTTTAAAGATTAGATGTGTTTGACTACAGATCTTTTAATCAGAAGTTATTGGGCTAGATGTAGGGATCCTTGGATGAAATTCTGTAACGTGATATGCAGCAGGTCAGAATAAATGACCAATAATGGTCATGGTCCCTTTTCACCTTAAAATGTGTTAATCTTTTAATAGGAAGCACTGTATAGTTGGTTTTGGTTTTGTTTTAAATCATCAGCACTTTGCCAAAGAGAATTGGTCTGCTTGGGGCAGTTTTAAAATAGCATTGTAAAATAGCTTTTCTGAAGTGAAGCAATGCATGTTAGTTGTCAGATTTTGAAGATGTTTGTCAGTAATGGTGGGAAATATCAGTGATAAACATGGTTCTGTTTAGGACCAGGGAAATCTATAAAGTCTGTAAATTATTTTTCTCTGATGCCAAAACCAGTTGAGATGCAACAAAATCTGACAAAAGGCCAGAGTCTGGAGGAATGATTGTGCTTTGCATCTATCATTAGGGCTTATTTTGCACCTGAGAAAATTCAGCATTTAAATTGAGTTTGCCTTCAAATTCAGATTGTTGATTAGGCAAGTATTTTGGAAAAGAATGTAATGTATAGGCCAAATGATTGATGTCTGTGCTGCAAGAAGCAACAGACTTGTTCCTTTATAAAATGCTCTAGAAAATATTTGATTTTCTTTTGCCCATGATACTGCTTGATATAAGTAAAGATATAAGCAGTTACCTGTGTCACATCTCATCTTACCTTGATTTTATGTCTTTCCAGCAGATTGCCAAATTGAGGCAGCAGCTCCAACGCAGCAAACAAAGCAGTCGTCACAGTAAAGAAAAAGAACGTCAGTCACCGCTCCATGGCAACCATATAGCAATCAGTCAGACTCAGGTAAGCAGTTCACTGCTAGTATCAGCAACCATTTTTTTTATTTTTATTTTTTATTTAAACAGAATTAAGTGATATAGCCTTCTGTTTCTTTCAATTTTGCCTTTGATTCCCTTCCTGTGTTTTAAGTCATGTTGAAATGCTTAACACAGATTGATGTTATGGGTGCTACTAGGATTTTATCCCGAAGTCACAATCATATAATAAAAAAAGAGAACTGTGCCAAGAAAGCAACTTATGCCTCCTGTAAATGTTGAAAGATACCCTTTAAAAACTCTTCTCAAAAATACCCCTGCAGTCAGACATAGCATCAGCAAAAGGCTTCAGTGGTTGAACTGAGACTACTTGTTATCTCCTTATGTCCATCTGACCACTGCCAGTTAACTTCCTGGGAACACTGGCCGTCTCTCACCTCCAAGGAATGCCATTTCTGCCAGTGCAGCAGCTGGGTTCTGGGAGGGCAAGCTGGTCTTACCTACCTTTGTTCTTTGCTCCATTGGATCACTGGTACTGAGATGTTTGGGATCTCTGGGTCCAGTGGCAGTCTACTTCCACATACCTCCATAATTTGAGGATGTTAAAAGATCCCCAGAAACTTACTCATCACCATGGCCAGCTGCAACATTAGCAAGGACACATCTTTACAGCAACAGAGAAGGTTAAGGGTAACTTGATCACAGCTTGTAAGTAGCTATATGTGGAACAAAATTTTGATAAGAGTGTTTTCAATCTAGCAAATGAAGGTGTAACAAGATTCAGTGACTGGAAGTTGAAGCTAGACAAATTCAGACTGGGAAATAAGGCAGAGGGTTTTTTTTAAACAGTATGGATAATTAACCATTGGAACAACTTACCAAGGGTTGTGGTGGATTCTCCATCACTGACAATTTTTAAATTTAGATTGGATGTTTTTCAGCAAGTTGCACTCTAGTGCAAACAAGATTAATTCAAGGAAGTGCTGTAGCCTGTGTTATGCAGGTGATTAGATTAGATCACAGTGGTTCCTTCTGGCCTTATAGTTAGAGCCCTGCGTAAATCAGTTTTTATTTTTAGAAAATTCACTACAGCGTAAATGGTAAAGTATTTGATTTCATAGAGATCGTAGGAAATGAATTTTACAACTAAATTTAGTCAATTTGGAGGATGGAATGACCTTTAGAAGCAACACTAGTGAGTTTAAAAGATGGAATGAAACTGACTAACATTACTTGTAAGTAACACACTACTAGCTGCATTTGTTCTCACCACTACTAAGTGCCCCTTTCCAATCCTCCTATCCTCTTGACCATTGCTGCATCTCTTCTCCCCTCCCACCCTTTGCGCTTCTATATTCCTTCCCCTAAGACAAGCATCTAAATTCTGCTCATTCCATAAAAAATAAGTACAGGCAGCTTCAGTTTTTCAGTGTAAAAATTTTTTTTTGTTTAATCCCATCAAATGGGATCTGCTGTACAAGTCCTCTCCCTCCAAAGTGATATGCTCAATGCCATATTCTCTATCATACCACATACTAACATGTCTTCTTTTATAACATCCCACCACTTCTTGGGCAACCTCTCTGTCTTTTTCCTTCTGTCTTGATCTGGTGGACTGTCTTACCACATAATAGTTAGAACTGCGCTTTACATGACCAAAACATCTGAGCCTGTACTCCCTCATTTTATTTTCATATATGAATGTTACATTGAGCATGTACCTGTCTGTTTATATTATTTGTTGAATAGTTTGAATGTCACATTGCTTTAACGTACCACGTTCTTTATGTGGTCTTTCTTGCTTACCCCAGTCATCCATCTCAATATTTGCATTTTTGTGGAACAGATCATTTGTTCGTGTTTCTTCTTTGTTATTCGATACTCAACACTATACATTAAAAATGGACAAACTGCTGGTTTATAGACTTTCCCCTTTAATCTTATTGGTATCTTCCTATCACATACTAAACCGCTTATCTCTCTCCATTTGAGGTAGGCATTTATTAACCTAGCTCTAATTTCATCCTTCGTTTCCCCTGATTCAGGAACCCAGATACTTGAAACTGTGTTTTTGGTATTCTCTGCCCATTTAGTTTCAAGAATAATTTTTCAGTGTTCACATTATTAAAATTACATATTATATACTCTGTTTTTCCTCTGCTTATTTTGAGCACGTCTCTCCAACACACCTCTCCATTTATCAGGATTTATTAGTGTACAAAATAACCATTTAAAAAAAAGTCAATTGATAGTCAAGTTCTTGCTTGGACTAGAAATGTATGCATTTTTTGTCATCCCCTTCCTCCTTCCCACTGTTTGTGTCCTCACTTGTTATGGTATGTCCAGATTTAGATTGACAAGGTGGATGAGCTAACATACTTTATTGGACCAACTGCTGTTGATGAATGAGACAACCTTTTGAGCATACACAGCTTTTCTTCAGGTCTGGGTTCGGTGTAAACTCGAAAGCTTGTGTCTCTCACAACAGAAATTGGTCCAATAAAAGATATTACTTCACCCTCCTTGTCTCTCTAATACAGGGGTTCTCAAACTGGGGGTCAGAACCACTCAGGGGATCGCAAGATTATTACGTGGGAGGTTGCCAGCTGTCGGCCTCTACCCCAAACCCCACTTTGTCTCCAGCATTTATAACGGTATTAAATTTAAAAAGTGTTTTTAATTTTTATATGGGGGGGTCGCACTCAGAGGCTTGCTCTGTGAAAGGGGTCACCAGTACAAAAGTTTGAGAACCACTGCTCTAATATCCTGGAACCAACATGGCTTCAACATCACTGCAAACAAATTTAGGCTGGAAGCTCTTTCGGAATAGGGACTATTTCTTTCTTGTCTGTAAAATGCCCTACACAATTATGGTGTTGTATAAATAAATGTTTCTCTTTCCTTGTTCCTTAATACTTGTGAAATGTACATGGAAACAAGATCTTGGTTCTTTAGTATATCTGTTCTTTAGGGTGTCTCAAGAAATCATACGTGTGAGTTTAATATGTCATTTCCAAAGCAATCAATAGTGATGGCACAAACACGCATTAATGTGAAGAGCATAAAGCAAAAACTAACAAACTTCTAAACAGCATTTTCAATGCTAATGTTCTTAGTGTTGCCAAAATAAACTGGAGATTGGTGGGAAAGCGAACAAAAGAAATACAAGCATAATTCTGAATTAAAAAAAAAACAAAACAAAAAACAAACCAAGCATAATCTCAAATGTAACTTTAATCTTACAATTATAAATTAATGTTTCCGTAGACATACTAACTCTTGTCTTGTCTGCATTAATTGCCAGTCTTCTATGAGATATGTAGTAATAAAGTGCTACATGCTGTGAGAGCGTAGAAAAGGGTGTAGTAAAAGCATAAAACAGTACACAGTGCAATTTAGTCTGAACTGTAGAAGTATAAATAGTTTTGTTCCTGTTCATTATATTATTTGCTGAATACTGTGAATGTCACATTGCTCAATATTCACTGATCACATAATGAAAGAACCTAATGTTACGGTAACATTAATTTCCAGCCTTTAATTCACTTGTTTAAATCAAGAAGTTAATATGGTTTTGAGGAAAGGCATGCCTGTATTTATTTGAATGCCTGATCTTCAAATGACTAAGTGGATTCTCTTCTGATTTTGAGGTAAAAGCAATATCTGGAACAAACATGGGAAAAGGGTGTAGTTCTGAAAATAAAGGGTTAGAATGAAAGTTTCATTTTACCTTTACTATAAACCAGTCAAAAAAGGAAAAAAAAAACAAACCCTGCATAAAGAGATGGTTAATGTTGCATGGCTAGGCACTCAAATGTCAGGAAATTCCAGTAAAACACGAGCATGCATTTGGGCCAGTATACAAAATAAACCAGCAGTGTCTCTAAAGTAAGCATATACATGATATGGGGAAATTACAAAGAAGTGGTCTGACTGGATTTGTTTTTTTTCTTTACATTTTTCTTTTTACTTCTTCTACCTATTTGAAGGCTTTGTTTGTCAGAGGTTTTTCTCCCTTTGCATTCTGTATGCCACACCTTTGCATTCCCTAGAAATTATACAGGCACTGAAAAGCACTGCAGTAAAATATTTCATATAAAATTCTGTTGTTCACTTTACAAGAAAAAATAGTGATGGACATTAAATGTATGTAATCTTTAATTTCTGTCTCTCTATTTTCTTAGTGGTAAGTACATTTTTTAATATTCAGTTCACAAATTAAAGATGAAAATGAGCTTCTCTAGATTTTAAAATGAGTGCATGATTCTTTAATTCTCTGTCTATAGATTTTTAAAAATATGACAATGACCTCACTAATACTGACCCAATGTTTCATCTTCCAAAACTCTCCAATTTTAAAGCCTATATAATATTTTATCTCATTGACCTTGTAGGCTTCTATCTCAAGATCAGTCCCTATGCCACTGTCAAATATTTCAGTGCCAAAATCAACTGTTTCACGTGTGCCATGCAATGTAGAAGGAATAAGCCCTGAATTAGAAAAAGTATTCATTAAAGAAACCAGTGGAAAAGAAGAAGTATCCAAGGTAAGGTTTAAGTTTTTGGGGTGTTTTTACATTTTTTATGATCAGAATTTAGTAACGTGATGTGAGAACCTTCGAAATGACTGAAACAACATAGCTTTATATCTAGGATTGGCTTGAAAATTTTCCGTTAACTTTTTCTATGGAAATTGAGGCTTTGGCTAAATAGTTTTTTTTTGTGAAAAATATCTGCTTTCCACAGAACATTTCAGTTTCATCAAAACCCCAAATATTTCAGCTAAAACCTAAATATTTCCATTTCATGTGGCAGAACTTAGTACAGTAAGAGCTTGTGTTATCTGGCACTTTACCAACCTGAAAGCTCTAGAAACTAGAGCGCCGGATCCGGGCAGCACTCACCTCGGGCGGTTCCCTGCAAGCAGTGACATGTCCCTGCTGCTCCTAGGAGGAGGAACAGCCACAGGAGCTCCATGCGCTGCCCCTGCCCCACCCCAAGCACTGGCCCCGCAGCTCCCATTGGCTGGGGACCGCGCCTGTGGGTGGAGGCAGCACCCAGAGCCACCTGGCCGCATCACCGCTTAGGAGCAGCAGGGACATGTCACTGCTTGCAGGGAACTGCCCGAGGTGAGTGCCACCTGGATCCGGCACCATGAAACCCCTCCCACAATCCCACCCTCTGCCCTGAACCCCCTACCGCACCCAAACTCCCTCCCAGAGCCTGCACCCTGCACCCCTTCACAACCCCACCTCCTGCCCCGAGCCCCTGACTGCATCCAAACTCCCTCCTGGAGCCTGCACCCCTTCCTGAGCCCCCTCCCACACGCAGACTCCCTCCCTCTTAGTTAACTGGAATTTTTGACTTACTGGCAACCCTCATTCCCCCAACATGCTGGATAACAAAGCTTTTACTGTGTCTGCTTTTGCAAAAGGTCATACAGTGGCTTTACGTACATGAGTTTTGAGGTGCCAAAACCTGGTATTTATGGTCCTTCATTATGGTGATAAACACAAAAAGTAGTAAAGTAATCCTACCTTCTCCAGAGGCTTATTCAAGGCTGTTCATATATTTTGCATTAAATCTGGTCTTCCAAGGCTTGCGTTTTCTATTTAGAAGTGGCCAATATTTTGACAGTATTAAAAAACAATACCAAAAACAATACACATATTGTCTTAGTGTTATCTCCTAGAGTGTATATTACTGTGCCACTGCCGCTGGTTAGAGTTGTGATCTGTTAAAGTCAGAGATCATTATCAATTTGTCTGATAAATACATTATTCTTGGACTCTAACATCTTATTATTGTACATGCTGGGCTTTATGCTGTAAGTTGCTTGAAGGCTCTGCCTCTGATCCAGCGAAGCAGTTAAGCACATAAATGTTTGCTGGATTGGGGCCAGAGAACTCAGCAGTGACCCTATCTTCCAAAGGCCTTGCCAGATCTAGAGTTTCTTTTTGTGTCCTAAGAATCATAAGTTAGAAATATGACCTTTAAGTCTAGTATAGCCTTTTGCCAGTGGAGATTTGTTTAGTATTACACAAGACACTTCCTTGTGCTTTGTAAAGTCTAATTTAAAATGTCCCAAGAGAAGGAACCTCCATCACTTTCATGCATATATTACTCCACAACTTAATACATCTCACTGTTGGGAAGTTTTTACTAATATAAATACTTAAAATGAAGAGAAAAATATAAATTATCCCATTTCTTCTTGTTTAATCCCTTTATATTATCTTAAATAACTCTTCTCCCTCTTCATTGATGAACTTCAAAGTAATCATTTAAAATAATAGCCTTGACTGCCTTTGGGAGAAGTTGGTCTACTGGCTTATTTTGCTACTATAAGAAACTAGGTGGACAAATATTTCTAGAATATCCACTGTCCAGTATAGTTATCTAGTCAAGTAATGCATATTTAACTCTTAATATTTGCTTGTATGTCAAGCCCTCCAGATCCCTAATACATTTTGTTGCTGTACTGTGAACCTCTTCCAATTTCAGTGTCTTTTTCTTGTAATGAAAGTTCTAAAACTGAACAAAATATTGTAAGTGCAGTTGCATCAGAGCCATACTGAGGGTGATTATTATTTTCTTGCTCCACCGCATCTATATTTGCTGCTCAGAATTGCATTGTTCCTTTTGTCTGCAATAATGCATTGCAAATTCATCTCTATGTGGTTTTTCATTATCATTCCTAAGTTTATATGAGCATTACTGCTTTCAAGAATTCTCTCTCCTGTTGAATAACTATATTTTGGATTATTTTTCCTTAAATGTTATAAAATGCATTTTATTTTTTGCAGTTTCTGATTTTTTTATATGTTCTCTTATATTTTTTGTCATTTTTTCCCATCTCTTCCCAATTTATCTGTGAATTTTGTCAACAAGCTCTTTATTCTGTTTTTTTTTATTATCAATAAACTTTAAATAAGACTGGGTACAATGCAGGACCAAATTAAGCCCTGGGGTACATGGGTGCAGCTCCATTGACTTTAGCTGAATTATCCTTACATCAGAGCTGAAATTTAATCCACAGATTCAGTTGATAATCTATTAAACTTCTCCCCCAATTTGATACTTTGATATTTATCATTATATTCTGTTTGTCTTTCAGAAAGCCTTTTCAATCCACATAAATCTTCACATGAATCAGTTTGAATTAATTAATACTTGTATTTGCAGAACACGCTGTACTAGCACACAAATAAATTGTTTCCTGCTTTCCTTGTGCTACCTTAATTTTGTAAGCATATTTTTAAAAAATGAACATTTACGTTAGTTTGCAAGGTATATTCTGTTTCACCCCATGCTGCTTATTGCTTTTGAGTCTCTAGAACAGGGGTCAGCAAGCTCTGGCACGCAGCTCACCAGGGTAAGCACCCTGGCGGGCCGAGCCAGTTTGTTTACCTGCTGCGTCAACAGGTTTGGCCAACTGCGGCTCCCACTGGCCTTTTTTTCTTGTTAAAAAGTTAAATATTAGCCATTTCTGAGTCCTTGTTAATATTATCCCATCCTTATTTATTAATGGACTTGATTTCTTTCTACTACTGCTTCCTTTCTTAATGCACATATGAAAGCCCTCTATATTCCTCTTAGCTGCTGTTGGTTCTCCTCCCCTGCCCCCTTTTGGCTAGCACTAACCCATTCTCCTTTTTGCAGTCTGTTTTGCCAGGAAGCCTTAGCTGTATTCTTCTTTGGTTGCTCTCCCTTTCCATTTATAGTATGAACTATGATCAGTTTCTTCCTGATAGGGGCGGCTCTGGGTTTTTTGATGCCCCAAGCTCCGAGAGCGCAACTGCCGAAGTAGGGGGAGAGCGGGGAATAATGGCCAGAATGCTGCCCCTGGAATTGTGCTGCCCAAAGCACATGCTTGCTTTGCCTAGAGCCAGTCTTGCTTCCTGAAGCCATGTGTATGGATTTGGAGGCTGGATTTTGTCATCTTAGTCTGCAGTAGATGTACAATACAATGTGTTTATGGTAGCTGGAGTGGAGTATTGAAATTATTTAGATGAAAAGCATGATCAGCCTCTCATGTTTGATGTATGGAAAATCAGGGGTGTCCAGTTACAGGGCATTTTTCTACTTGTTCAACCAATAGACAAATGCCCAGCAGCTGGACATTGTTTTTCTGTACATTACATATAAATGAACATATCTGATCTGAAACCTTTATATAAAAGCTTTTAAAATTAGAACAATTTTAGCTGTATAAAGATGTGACACTATTAAAAAAAAAAGCCATCCTAGAAAAGATTAGACTTTTAAATGTTCACTTTACCCATGTATTTTGTTTAAATTCCTAATACTTGTGTAACAAGAGAGAAAACTAGTTTGTGTGTGTCCCTCTGTCCAAGGAGTCAATCCTGTATTAAGATATGACTGTTTTCTAAACTCCGTAAGTGTGAAAGATCCTTGCAGTATCCCTATATCTCCTGTTTGAATATTCACTGGTTTCATTTATTCTTATTCCAAGGGACTCTTGGAATGCACTGTAGATTTTTGCTTTCACTGGTCTTGACTATGTCTGCTTCTACTACAATGTTGCTCAGCTTCACTGCTATTATAAGGGCAAAGGCAATTTGTATCTTGTCTCTGCCTTTATGTTCCAGCCTAGGTGGTGGTTTTAAATAGAAAACGTTCTAACTTTGAGAAAGGAATATTTATTTCCTAAACAGCTATAAGATATGTGGAAACTAGATCTCTTGTGCCTATTATATGTATACTGCATCTCAGTAACGTTACTAGCGCTCAGAATGTAAGTGGCTTCCTTCTTAAAGAATTAAGACTACCACTGAGTGTAGTTTATTGGTGAATTTTAATGGAGTACCTTGAGAAGGGTATGCTGCTGTCAGATTGGCCATGTCTTTATCTCTGCTTAAGGGACTTTTTTGCAAGAAAGAGAGGGAGACAAATAGCTGTCATTGTCTGGGCTCAGTTAGCATTCTGTCAGTATGCAAAAGGCTAACACACATGACTTGATTCTCTTACCAAAAACACTCTCAGTACAAAAATGTTCATGTAGTTTTCCATGAATTTATCATTATAAGAAGTAAAAGCAGCTGTTGTGAATTAATTATTTCATTTCTTCAGTTTAAAATTGTGAAGACCTCAATTTTTAACATACTTCATAAACTATAGGTATGGCTCATGGAAAGTAATTTTGAAACACTGATTTAAGTTGTTAAAAGCCGTTCAGGCTATTTAAAATTTTTTTATTTTTATTTGCTGGAATTTAAAAACTTTGCACAAAAAACATTAAAGTGAAAGTTTACAGTTGGTATTTTTACAGGGTTTTTTAAAATTGCATTCCTCAGTACAGTAAAGAGGCTTGGATTTTATATGAAGGGGAAGTAGAATTCTGCAGAAGAAAAGTAGTCTCTGAAATATCTGTGGGCATTTTCTAATTAGTGAACACCATTTAACGTACATAGAATAGTGTCTGTCTAAGAATGAAAATTTTTATTTTCCATAATCTTAGTTTAATGGCAAGGTGAAATATTTTGTATGTGATATACTTCCTGACTGCACAGTGGCATTTTTGCCCCTCGAAATTTAAGTATTTAAAACTGACTTATTAAAGATATTCCTGTTTGAGGTGCGATTTTTTTTTTCCTTTTTACATACTTGTTAATCTTCTTTATAGTGAAATCTAATTCCTGATTAGTGATAAATGTTCATCTTTAGAGGAGTAAGGTGAAATGATGTTTTCTCAATAATTCAGAGAACAATTGATTGTTGTTGCTAAATGAAGCATCTACATTTGATCTGTTAACGATCATTATAAGAAAAATGTGTTCTGATTGGGCCCTGAAGGTGTTCGTTTCTTGTGTTCAGACATCATGTCGTGACATGCTGTGTTGGACATTTACCAAGCACTTACTGTTGGTGAAAGTGTAACCATTTATGTTTAGAGTTTTCTTTCCTGAGAAGCGGTGTACTCTATATATTGTGGCAAAGTTCCTCCTCTCCTCTAGTAGGTCCTGCGTTTATTGGCGGATTTCCTCCCCTCAGTGGTCTTCCCCTTGGATGAAACCCACAGTCTGGATCAACTCCTCCTATGTCTGATTAGGAGTAGCGAGGCTTGGGGGGAACCCAGGCCCGCCCTCTACTCCGGGTTCCAGCCCAGGGCCCTGTGAATTGCAGCAGTCTCTATAGTGCTACTTGTAACCGCTGCTTGACCGCTACAGCTCCCTGGGCTACTTCCCCATAGCCTCCTTCAAACACCTTCTTTATCCTCACCATAGGATCCTCCTGGTGTCTGATACTACTTGATTGTATGGTGTTTCCTCAATCCTCCAGTAGCACACCCTCTTAGTTCCTTGTGTCTCTGACTCCCAGCTCCTCATTCACACTTCCTTCCTCTGGCTCCTTCTCCCTTGACTGGCATGAGGTGCCCTGATTAGCCTGTCCTGATTGGCTGCAGGTGCTCCAATCAATGTAGCTCTCTCCGGTGCCTTCTAGAAAGTTCTTAATTGGCCCCAGGTGCCTTGATTACCCTGGAGCAACTGCCATTTTGGTTCCCATGGTACTAGGGATTTGCTTAGCCTGGGACTAACATACCTGTTCCTCAGTACTTTCCTGTAGCCATCCGGCCTTGCTCCATCACAATATATATATATATAAAAACACAGTTTCAGTTAACAGTCTCACTTTCATATGATTTGATTGCAGCTTTCTTTTTTCCATGCACAGTGGCATGTGAAAAGAAAAGTGAAATATAAGCTAGGTAGTCATAATTTTTACCCATGTTATCAGTAGCTTTAGGAAGTTTTTACTGTGAAATATTTAGTCTATATAATATTACATACAAAAACACATTGAAAGAACATTATTAAGGTTATAAAGTGAAAGCACTCAGAAGTTAGGAAATGCCAGAATTAATGCTGTCTGTGCCACAGAGCTCCTATGTGGTGCTAAGCAAGCCATTTGTTCAAAGTAAAAGTCCTCTAGAATTTTTTAACAAGGGCAAAACAATGCATTTTCCCCTAGCCTCACTCTCAGAAATGGCTGAACCATTTTGGCTAAAATAAAATTTTAAAAAATCTCTTTCCTAGTCCTCACCTAAATGAGACTAAAATTGATGTGTGTTTTTATTGGTTTTATTTGTTCCCCACTCTCCTGTTTTTAAGTGCAATATAATTCAGATTTTTAGAGCCTTGCGTGGATACACAAACATGTATCCGCATCTGATCCACAGTCCGCGAAAATTAACTGTGGATTTGGAGGGCTCTACACTGTGTGTCAGGCTGAGGCTCCGAGGCAGCCCTCCTGCCAGAGCCCGGTCAGAGAGAGCCACATGAGCAGCTGTAGGAAGCCTGCATGGAGTTGTGGACCCTCCACCTGCTCTCGGCCAGGTGGGGAGCCTGGGGGACGGGGACACAGCTGGGGAATCCTCTCAGTCCCTCCTCCTGCTCCACCTGCTCAGGCCCCCCGCCCAGGGCAGGTGGAGGGTCTGCCACAGCTCCCCACAGCTGCCCTCCCAGCTCTTATTGTGGCCAGGCTGTGGCTCTGAGCTGTCTCCCTCTTCAGCCAGAGCTGTGCTGGCAGCTGTGAGATGCCACAGTGGACCCTCCACCTACCCTGGTTGAGGCGCCTGAGCAACCCCCTGCCAAAACTCCCTGCCCCCCAAGCTCACCACCCAGGGCAGGTGGAGACACACAGGGTCCCCACACCTGCCGGCACAGCTCTCCTGGACCCAGCTCTAGCTGAGGAGCGGCTCTGAGCTGCAGCCTGTCCACGGTAAGAGCAAGGCAGGCAACTGTGTGGAGCTGTGTGGGCAGGGAGTGCCCCTGCCCCCCAGCCTCTCTGCCCAGGACAGGTGGAGGGACCCAGGCTCTTCACAGCTGTCTCCGCAGCTCTCCCCGACCCAGCTCCAGCCAGGGGTGGGGTATGTGTAGACCCTCCACCTGCCCTGGGTGTGGGGCCCAAGCAGCCCCCCGTCCCAACCCCGCTGCAGATATAAAGCGGATACCCACAGGTTTGCAGGGCTCTACAGATTTGACTGGAGATGTTGAAAGAACACTGTTCTCAAAGACAAAACTATATACCCGGGGGGAAGAATAGCAAATGGGGGAGTACACCAATCTGGTTTGTCATTGTCACCAAAAGGGGAGTGGGTAGAAGAGGCTTAAACAGTGGACCAGAGAATGGTAAGCCACAGTTGAAAAACGTTACGTATTCTTTTAAACTAAGCATGTAACATACTATTATATTTTCATCTTTCATTGTGCTCTCTCACCAAAACTAGTTACACCAAAGCATAAAATCTTATCCGTTGGAGATCTTTGTTAAGGTGATTTTTTTTCCTTTTGTAACAATAGTAACTTATTGGAAATAACTATACTAGTGTAATCTCTGTTTAACAAAATTGAAAAGTTAAGCAGTTATTTATTTAACATTTTGTTACTTTAAAAATACCTTAGTATTTATTTAAGCAGAATAAATCTTAGCACACTAAGATAAACTGCAATGTATCTAGTCCTGAAACTTGTATAAGAAATATAGTTGCAGCTGCAGTTGTCCTGGAGCAAAAGAGTTAACGTGCATTTTATCATTCTTTCCTTTTTAAATAACATGCTTGGTTTAGAACAGTTCTTTGTAGTCAAGACCCGAGTCTTCAGTGGGAGCTTTGCAGGCTGAAGGCTTTTAGAATCGGCCCTTCCTATGTAATCTAAGCGTTGTTTCTGTTGCAGCCTTTGGATATTCCTGATGGTCGAAGAGCACCGTTGCCTGCTCATTATCGTAGCAGTAGCACGCGTAGCATTGATACACAGACTCCCTCTGTCCAAGAGCGCAGCAGCAGCTGCAGCAGCCACTCACCATGTGTCTCTCCCTTTTGCCCTCCGGAATCTCAGGATGGGAGTCCTTGCTCAACAGAAGATTTGCTATATGACCGTGATAAAGGTGAGAGTTGAACGGTCCATTTGAGCATGTGGGCACTGGGATAGCATGTGGTGTCCTGCATTTACTACTACCTTCATTTTACTCATTACATCAATTTTTTGTTGTTTTGTTTGGTTGTTGTAGTGGGATTGCAGATGAGGATTCATCTTAAAACTGGTTTTGTTTGTGTACATATGTTTTTCCCCTCTTGTTTGTGAAATTTCACAAACATCTTCCATAAATATGTCAGAGGAGCACAGCAGAGTCATAAGTACATATGAAGGTATAGCAGGAAGAATGCAGAAAGCACAATGTATATGTTCAAAAAAGTGTTTCGTAAAGGAGTATATAGAATCTGTATTCATCTTATGAGTGGATTACTTGCTGATCAAAATGGTGAATCTGATTGGTTATGAACCTTGTTCAAAATATGATTTTGCATTTTTCTAACATTACATTTGTAACTAAACTGTTGCGTCTCACTGGAAATAGTTGGAACTTGCTGATGAAGAACTCAATTTGTATTTGGCTGCATTGCATAACCAAACAGGATTTGTGAATGACTTCTTAGTTAAATTTTACATTAAAACCACTGCCAATATCTTTCACTTTTCTCTGTCGAGGTTGTAAATGGCAGTGGAACTTGGTAGGGTTCCAGTATTTGAAAGAGTTAACAGATAAATTATGTAGTACACAAAGATGTAAGTAGCAATACTGTACACTGTAGTATCATTAGCCTTCGTAGTAGTAACAGCACAGATGCTGGAGAGAAAATGTCTTGTGTGAATGGGGAATCCCAGCATTCATAAACTTAATTTCCAGTACCTACAGAGTGACAGAATAGTTGTTTAGTTTCAGTTAAATATCTAATTTGTTTTGTGATTGGCCAGTTCATTCGTTGTTTTTTGTTCCCCAGGTTATGCTTTTAGTAGTTTGTCTTTTGTTTCCTGATCACCTACTACTTCTACAGATGGGAATTTTGCTCAGAATATGAGTTGGCTCACTAAACAGGAGATCTATTGCATCTGTGGTACCATTGTTCTGTCAACTTAAAATATTTCTGTAAACCTGAGTAAAAATTGTAAAATGCCCCTATTTGACTGACCAAAGAGACTGATTGATTGATTGTTTGATCAGGAATTTTAATTTAGAGGTAGCCTGTTCTTGATGCATTATTTCAATAGCTGTGAATTGTTTAGGAAAGTTTCCAAAGTATTGTAGTGTTACTCCTTTTCAGTCCGTTCTTGCTATAGATTTAAAATAAAAAGCAAAACTTATTTCAGTTAGATATAAGTAAGCATTGTTAACTCAAGAAAATGTCAGTTTTAGAACAGTTTCCTATACAGCATTAACAAATTTAGGCTTCTATCGAAACATTGATTTTTATTGAGATAACTAACAAGTTTACAGTTAAACACATGCATAAATGTTTGTAGAATTACTAAAAATGTCTAAATTGCCCTGATGTGTATGTGTTTGGAAGAATCATCAAGTAGCCTAGTAGCTTTGGCATCACAAGAGCCCTCTGTTTAGGAGCAACTTTGGGTGTCACTCCTGGAATGAAGTTTTAGCATTTTCACAAATCTGATATGTGGATTTTGGGTAATAATGTTTGCTAATTGAATGGCTCGATGGCTTCTGGGTGACTGAAGTCTAAATGGGCTAAAGAGGCAGACTCCATTTTGGTGGGAGGACAATGTGCGTCTGTGAAAGGGTCAGGCAATGGATTCCACAGAGATAATTTGTATAAGGTTTCTGAATGTCTTTAGTAAAAACTCATTTTATTTTTGTAACTAAGATTTTTGGAATTGATTCACTAGTGTGCTAAGTGCAGTACAATGCTGGGTGGTGCAGTTAAGGTTTTACACTCTTCCCTGTGTATATTCTCTGCTTATTTTTTTATTAATACATCTTTTAGTATTATATAATCTGGATACAATAAGATTGTCTTTTTATGGGGAATACTGACTGTTCTTGATCCTGAAGAATGTTACCTGTCTGTCTTTAATTCAGGAAGAAAGGAATTAATTATAGAACTGTTTATCATCTAGAAAAGATCAGACTCGCATAAAAAGTATTGGTACAATGCAGGAATTGGCCTGGCTCCAAAATCAGCAGAGACCGGGAGGACAAAAATAGATAACCCTTTTCATTAATGGGCAGTTTATCTGCAAGTTCTGTGTTGCTTTGTCCAGGTCAAATTACTAAATAGACTGCCACCATCAAAAACATTCACAGTTTAAAAAAATTAGTCAACTCACAGGTAAGTTTGTTCAAATGTATTTCCTCAAAACACACACACTAAAAAGCGAAGGGGAAAAAAAAAGATTCAATTTGTAGTTAGGAATGCACAAATCTAAACTTGACAACAAATGAAATGAGTATTCACATTCTAAAGGAAAATCTTTTATTTGTGTGGAAGTATAATACAATATTTTAAGAATGTGGGCTTTTAAGATGATTTGATTTTTTTTTTTTTAAGTTATATGTCTTGGATATCTCCTGGTTAGAAAATGAAGACTAGAACTGAAGTATTTTGTTTCAAATTTGAATTGTTTTTCACGTGTCAGGTCTTCTATTTTTTGAGGAAGTTGACAGTTACTTATTTGGACTTAGTTTTGCTACTGAGCTTCAAAAGTATCAGTGGCATTTGCTCTGTACATGGATCTTAGGACTGGCTGTAATAGTAGGTTTTTACTGATTGTCAGCCTTAATGTTTATGCATATAGCATCGGCGACAAACATGCTAGTTTGTAAAGTTGTACAGTCAGTATATTATTGTACTAGGCATGCAGATATGACAAAATAGCTTAATTATTATTATGAAAATATTATGAGTATATATTAGTATTATGAAATACCCATCACCACCACCACCAAAAAAGTTCAGTCACAGCATAACCAAGGTCATGGTTATTTTTAGTAAATTTATAACCAGTTTCTGTAGACATAGTTTAGTAACTCTATGGCATTGCTAATGAACAGCATTAATTGTTGGCGCTAGAAAAATGGATGCAGTGACTTTCACAATTTCAGATTCAAGGGTTCTTATGCTATATTAAAATTCAACTATCAGATGAACAACATACCGTATGGCTTTCTTTGCAGTCAGACATTTTAAGGCTTGAAAAGCTTACTAGTACATGTAAACAAAATGTAGGTATTTTAAATCCCTGATGATGTATTCTGTTTCTTATGCGATTTGGGCCTCGTTTTCCCTTCTAGTTAAAAAACTTATTTTGATTTACTATTGAAAAATTATAATTAACAGCATTAAGCTGCTCCCAGATGTTTTTCTGAATAGAAAATGAAAGTTAATAGTTAATCGAGCCACATGAGCATTAAGGGGTGCCAGCCCGCTGTCCAAACACAGCACTGCTTTACATTTCTAAAGCATCTTTTCTTTCTTGTGTAAAGCTGTGCTTTGGCCACAGGCCCTCATTTGCTGCTCTTTGAACCAGATCAGCTGTTTAGATTACATTTCTATAAGGAGCTACTTAATCTAATGAATTTTTCAATAGAAAATGAAAGTAAACTCTGGTGAGGGGAACCATAACAGTTTCTGCAATGGGAGAGTGATTCTAAACAGCATTGGTGAGAGCATGTGAGGAGAAAATTTAATCACCACTGTTTTAAAAATTGGTTAGCCTATAGTATGGTAAGAGGCATCTTCAATGCATTAAGGCTACCAACTCTACAAAGTTTGCATTATTGGGATGCAGATCTGTGACATTGGTTTGACTCTAGTGCACATAGGATTGACTTTGAGACCCTGTATTCTGGAGGAATATTTGAGCTCTCTAAACCTATCCTGTTAAAATTGTAATGTAGAATCTGGTTTCTCATCAGGGAGTCAACCAGTCAAAGAGTCAGTTAAAGTATTTTTTTAAAATGCAGATTACCTCCATAGTGGTCCCTTGCCTAGCAATCTAGCATAGTAACACTTAAGTTGCTAAATACTTGATGTACTGCAATTCCTCTAGAATTTGTTTTAGCAACATTTATGTTTCGGAGAAGAGTGATACTGAGGTAATTCTAGTCTTGTGGACAGAGGAAAAGAAAAGATGATGAGTACGCAGGGAAGAAAGTAGGACAGGATAATTTTATACTTGAGGCAAGAGAGGTAAATTAGACAGAGACAATCCTAATGTATAACTATCCTGCTTTAAAATATATTTTATATAGGGAAAGATACCTTTACGATGTATAAACTTTTCTTGAATGATTTAGTGATAAGTATTCGCTTTTAAGTACTACTTGGAGGCTGCAGAATGGTGCTGTAAACTGGGTGCCCCAAGCAACAAGCGGATAGAGGTGCCATCTTTTCAGTTAAATATAAAAATGATCTCCTGTGTACTTACTAAAAGTCCCATTGCATTTTCACGAAGACTTAATGTCCTGGCTAAATTCCAGTTTGAGTAACTATATTCTGTCTACCTGGATTTTATATTCTGCACCCAAAGTTTCAATTTTATATAGTATTCTGATAAACCTCCTGGGCTAAATTTTTTTAGTGTTCTGTACACTATTACTTAGTTTGAAGTGCAGCTAATACTGGGATGGAATATACAGTGATGGCTGTTCAAAGGACTCCTTTATATATGGAGCTGTATCCTGCAATCCTGTCTTGGCCAAAACTCCCATTTAATTCTCTTTTAGTGGGAGATTTGTCTAAATGAGGACTGCAGGATCTGGCTCATGGTTTATAAAGGTTTTATAAAGTGTATGGAGAGAATACAAGCAGAAAGGCACTTTTCTGTATAAATAAAGAATACCATTTGTTTTAACCTATCAAAACAAAGAGTAATCCTGAGGGTCATTAGCAGAGTTTCTCTTTTCCTTTTTTTTGTTTTTCAGTTGTCCATCTGCCACTCAAAATTAGTAGTTAAACTTTGCAGGTTACCTCTTACATCTGTCCCTTTTGTGTAAGTACTGTCACAGGACGGTATTGTCATTGTTGAAACATATCTAGAGATAAAAAACATTGTTACATATTTAATACATATTTAATGTGTGTGTGGTTATTAGTAAAAATAATCATATTGTCTAATAGTTGGTTAAATTGTAAACATTTTCTAAATCATAAGCATAAAACAGCATTCAAAATGTCTAAAGTTTAAGTTTACAGTTGTGTAACTTGGAACTCCTGCCAGACAAAACTTTTACCAAGGCAGTCTTCATTGTAGTAATAGTGAAAAAACTAAACTTAAGTATTACATCTTACTGTTTCCTATTAATCTTCTATCACTGCTGCCTTAATGAAATGTGATTCGTTCATTTACTAAAATTGTAGACTTTTAACTGCCAACACAGCAGATTCAGCCCAATACATGAAAAAATTAAGCAGTGTTCACCATTCCTCATGTAACTTCATCAGCAGTAAGTCTTCTGGTACTGGAAATGTAACTGACAATGTTATTGATACTGTTCCAAGGAGAGCAGAATTGAGCTTGCTCTTCTGTGGCATTGTTGGCTTTGTAGCACTGACAATATTAAAAACTTGTGTCAATAAACTAAGCATATGTTACTCAAAACAGGAAGGATACAAAGATACATCTGAACCATATTTTGCAGCAGCAAAATCAGTGTTGACAACTAACAGTACTGTGAAAAATGGAGGGGAAATAGGATTTGAAACTTTCAGTCACCATGCAAGCTATTTAGTGGTATTTAAAAAAAACATTTTAGAAATTTCAAAAAGTTATCCGTGTTAAACGTGCTTAACGGTACAGAGGCAGAGCAGCCATTCAGAGTAGCTAAGAAGTGACATTAGGAATCTGGAACCTTGACCTGGTTAAGATCCGATACGGAGGTACAGTATGCTGTTTTGTTGACATATGCTTGTAGAGCACACCCCACTAGCTGTTGAATGAAGATAAAATAATGACTTCTTTGAAAGAAGCCATGCATCCCTGCCTCCCAAAGGGATGGTGTTTGGGAAGAAATATTTGCAGGATTATTAAAATACACATTACATATTTTTTAAATATTAGAATTACAGTTGATGTTTCTGAACTTTATTACTGGAGGTATCTACTTCACTAAAAACTTTACCATATGAGATTCTGGCACTACTGAATACTAGTTTAAGAAACTGTAAAGACTGTCCTTCCTGCTTTAAATACTGATATAATTACAGGCTTGTGATTTTGTTTCCACAGCCCTGGAAAAAAAACTTTTTAAGGTTTTATGAAATGAAGCACAAAGCACATACTATGTGATTCACTTCATAAGCATATGTATTCTTCAGACATCAAAATCACACATTCTGTCCAAAATGAAAGGCTTGTTATTCTGTAAGTAACACACATCCGCCCACTCACCCACCCACACACACACACACATTAGCTTATGTTAGCTTGTTAATCATCCCCCTACTTCGTATCTACCCTTAGATATTAATACACTTTTACCAATTTATTTACTTACTTTGTCCTATAATAGTTTCAACAAACAAATCCAAACATGCTAAAAACTTTATCAATTGATGAGCTGTCTAAACAGGATTGTAGATCTTCTTAAAATTGACTAAATTCTGAATTCAACTGTTATCTCTCTTAGGTTTAGTCTACAGTTTTCCATTGATTGGTGCAATGAACAGTAATACAGTCTCATTTCCAAACAGATTTTAGGTGGAAACCTGGATCTTCAATTTTAAATGCTAGAAGAGGAGGAATGAACACAGGATTACATTCCATCACCCACATTTCAGTCTACTCTTCCTGTTCTGGGTTCAACATATGAACTTTTTCTATGGGGTCAGCCATGCTGGCCAAGTATTGGAAAGATTCTAAAAGGATCTTGACACTGTCAATTTGACAAATCATACTACTGTTTGCAAGCTTTTTACCTATCTTGTTACAGGTAACACCTAATATCCTGTAACTAAAAGGTCCATTCCGACTGTTGAGGGAGAAACAGTGAAACAGGCTGTTCAGAAGTGCTGTTAAGGAAATAAAGAAACTGGAAAAATTTTTCCTCAAATCAGTTGCAGTACTGTTAAAGGGAAGTGTGGCTAAGTTGGTAGAGTCTGTTAAAAATGAAATAGTGATCTATCAAAACACCTAACATTAAAATTCAGTATCTTATATTTATGAGCAATGATTATATCAGAACTTTTGCAGACTCTTTTGTGGGTTCTCAAAGTGGACTTAAAATGAATTCATTGAGTCTCTGCCTGGGCTGTGGGGAGTCTGTGCTAGTGGATCACAGTGCAAGATTGTGGCCTCAGTTAGTAGATTTTCCCTTGTTGTTTCTGCTGGTCTTTCATAAAACAGGGGAAAATAAAACATTCAAAAATAGGAAACTGTATATGTGAACCTACAGAAATTATTTGGGGAACTCAGATACAGAAACGGAAATTACTCTTAGGGTGGGATTCGGAAGCAGGACTTCGGTGCCCTTCAGCCTGTTGAAATTCAAAACCTTGAGGTAAGTGCCCAGGCTCTCTGTACAATGTGTGGGGAGAGCAAGATGCCGTAAAAAGGGATTTGCAAAAGCCAGTGTGCTGAGTGGGGAGCTGCCTAAACTAGCCAGTGGGAACTGCCGAGGAGAAGGGGTCTGGCCTAAGCCCTGCCCCTCCCAGGGAGTTAGGTGCCTATCTCTGGGCCAGAGGAAAGCATCTTCTTCCGCTTGGGATTCACAGCCATGAACCCTCTCCTGGAGTTAAGTGCCAAAGCCAGGTTAGTGTTTTGTCTTCAAAAATATTTGTGGTGGAGCCCCCCTTATAGCCTTTAGTCCAGTGGTTAGGGCCTCAGCTAAGACATCAGAAACTTCCATTCTGCCTGATCTGTAACAGGGACTTGATGTTGAATCTCTCACCTCCCAGGTGAGTCTCCTAATCACTTTTGAATCTCATCCTTAACTCCTTTTTTGAAACTGACTAGATTTCAAGTTGACATTGTCTCTTTAACTATGATGTTCCATTTTCATGATGAACCGGGATGGGGAATGTTAGCTCTGCCTCCCATGCTACCAGTATCACAAAGACCGTTTAACAGCAAGGTGGATGTCTCCCCAAGAAATTCCTCAAATTCCAGTGGGAAATATATTAACATATTAATATTTAAAACATTTTAATTTCTCAGTGCAATAGAAGCTTCTTACACTAAATGTTGTTAAACAGCGAAGATGAGAAAAATAGGTAATTTTCTTTTTAATCAGACAACATGAACCCTTTGAGTTCCCCCCCCCAAATATTAAACATCATCCTGTTGCACCTACCAGACTATTTCAATATGAGTCTTTACTTTCTGACAAATCAGAAAGACAGAAAAACCTGCTCAGTATCTCAGGTATATCAGCTCTATATGGTTCTACTGTTCACTTTTATAATAGGAACAGTAAAACTGTGAAGAAAATAAGAGGTTAATAAAAAACACCCATATCATACAGTTGGTGCTTAGAAGGAAGAATACAAAGAATGTTAAAAGCTTTACTTTATTATAGGTACTTAAAAGCTAGATTATGCAGGCAAGGTTGGAGGGAGGAATCGGTATCTGTATTACAAACCTGTTTCATTTTCTTTAACTCCTGTGCTATTCAGGAGGCTGTTGAGGGCAACGTTTCTGCTAAGGACTATAGGTTTTTAATAAAGTATATGCTGTATACATTCATTTTCAATTACCATGTTTATGCAATGAGAAGGCATATAGAACTCCACATTATCATAACCACTTGTAATTCTTCTGCATGTGCTATACATATTATCCTGTTCATTTACATTTTTTGAAATACATAATAAAGAACTTATTTGTTTCCAGGATTACAGCTCTGCTTTATTCAATCTGCAGTGTTCTGGATAAAAATATCCTCCTATTATGTGCTGTTGTATGGTAGATTACTGCTGCACTGAAGCTTTTATTCAGAAGAAATGTGCTATACAAGGGTGTTAGAAATAGTCTGCAATAAAGGAAGCATTGTGGTAGAGGCGAACTGGCATTAGAAGCTAAATTGTGAAAAAGGCATCTTGTTTGGAAATCAAATTTAATGAAAAAGCACTCTCAATCACTAGTGTAATATAACTGCTTTAAATTTTCAGACAGTGGGAGTAGCTCACCGTTGCCCAAGTATGCCTCATCTCCCAAACCAAACAACAGCTACATGTTCAAACGAGAGCCCCCAGAGGGATGTGAGCGAGTGAAGGTCTTTGAGGAAATGTCGTAAGTAATGCCTTTTATATCAGCTGGTATCTGCAAAGCAGTAAACCTTTTTACTGAACCTATTCAATTGCAGATGAATAAACTACTCCAGCTGATGAGTTTTGCAGGAGCAAACTGTTCTTAGAGAGTTTGAACAGGCAAAAAGTTGAAGTGTTCATGTTGGCTTGAAGGGGAATGGAGTATTTTATGCTTGAACTTTTTAATGTGTTTATAAAAGACAAACTAGAAAAGTGACGCAAAGAAAACATGGAATACTTAGTTTTAAAATAGTATGTCCAGCATTTATAAATCCCTTTTCTTTATAATCCTATCCGTTTGTGTTCATTATATAAAATGTTCCTGGCTTAAAAAAAATGCTGGGAGCAGGCAGTTTTTGTCAGTCAGTATTGAGCTATATTTTGACATGTGTAAAACACATATACAAAATGAAAGGGAATGTGTATAAAGTAGATACAGACTTAGCAAATTTACAATAGAGGGTTTGCCTAGTAGCTTTGGGGTACCACTGTGTGCTATTGTGCAAGAGACCAGAATTTAAACTCTTGGCCTTCACCTCTTTTTCCCTTGACCAGCAGTACTGCGGCTATGCTGTAGGTTGCATACACATAGCTCCTGTGGATGGAAGGAGCCAGGAGCGCATGTTCTGCTCCAGTAGCATTCCCTGCTGGCTAAGGAGCAGTGTTGTTGGGTTCTGGAGGAAGGCTCCAAACCAATATCTGGATTTGAGGAAAGGAGAATTTTATCTTATTGAGTTTCTCAAAAAAGAGATTTAATACTCCTAAATATATGCTGCTGTTTCAATATTTTTGTCAAACTAAAATTTCTAAGTTCATCATCATATTTTTCCATGTGCATACATACTGTAGATTTTATTGCTGAAAGCTGCATGTTGTCCAATGGTTTCCAGTCACTTTTGTTATAAATACTATTTTAATGCTGTGGATCAAACAGTTAACTGACTACCAGTATGGAAGATGTTTGCCCCTTTATGTCCAATTAACCCCATTCCTTGTCATTCACATATTAGCAATTTGTAGAACTACAAAACCTGTTCACATAGTAAACTTTTTCAGTTTGTCAGGTGTATAATAATTTGTCTCATTGTAGGTCTCGTCAGCCTGTCTCAGTCCCGCTCTTTTCATGCCCTGACAAAAACAAGGTTAATTTCATCCCAACCGGATCAGCTTTCTGTCCTGTAAAACTTCTGGGTCCCCTACTACCTGCTTCTGACCTGACTCTCAAGAACTCTCCAAACTCTGGTCAAAGCACAGCTTTGAGCACTCTGACTGTTGAGCAACTTTCATCTCGGGTCTCCTTCTCATCTCTGTCAGATGACACCAGCACAATGGACTCTACAGAGGTTTCAGTACAACAGCCATCCCAACAGCAGCAGCCGCTTTTGCAGGAACTTCAGACTGAAGAACTCTCCTCTCCTCAGAGCTATGTGGTAATCTAAACCAAGGTGGAGCAGGCCTCTGCCCTGAAACAAGGACTGGGGAGTCTATACTAATACATCTGCATGGAGTGGCAACCTTTTCCGAACAAAACAAAATACTTATCAGCATCTTAAAAATATCTCAATACTGTTCTTGGCAGGGACAGAACTCATATTCAGCATTTTTTTGTGAAAAAGCAGTAATGCTTGCAAAAACCGTGCATCATTAAGCATTTAAGTGGAGACTATGCATTTCATAGTATGACCAGATTAGTACTGTGTCTTGTGTTCTGTTTCAAATTCTACAGTATAAATAAGCTCTGTATCAAAAAAGTTGCCTGTCTGAATAGAAAATGTCTTGCTGTGTTGTGTCCTATGGAAAATACTGTACTTCAGGATTATGTTTACAATTGATCCAGGTGTTTATGTTTCTAACTTCTGTAATACATACAATGCAAAAAAAATAAATGGCCACAACAGTTGCACAGTGCCCGCCCTATGGCCTAGCTTCAGGTACTTCTCTCGAAGTCTAAACTCAGGTAACTTGGAATGTATATCATATTGGGATATAAAATATTTTACAGCTAAAAAGCTAAAGAGGGAACATCACTCTTTTGCCTTTCCTTATTTTATGCATTAATATTTCCTCATTACATTCCACTTTCTCTTGGAATAAGTGCATTCAAATCCAGGACAATGATGACCCTGGACATGGGTGAACATGAGGAGAACCAGCAAATCGGTGATGTACAACATCACTTTGTCATGTGGTTACAAGTAAAACAACTGTTGCATTTACTGTCATTTCAATATATGTAAAATGTGGCATTTAAAGGTTTCAGGTGTTGCTCAGTTAATGACTGTTAAGCTGTTGCAAATGAAGTGTTCAGTACTAGGCTGTACATAAGAAACATTCCATGTTTTGTGTGAAAGGATTTTAAAAGACGAGAATGTTTTTGTTTTAATTTCAGAAAATTCATTGAGGTTTCACAGGGATTGGTGGGGATTTCCTCTCATGTTTATGTTGGCAGTTAAGGATGTTAAGGCAGTTAAGCTACTGTTACCATCTAAGAGTCGAATTAATGTTTAGTTTCTCTTCTGGAAATGTTCGTTCACTTGCTGGTTGGAAATTAGGTTTCTCAGATTTTATCAAGGAACGTGAACAGCATTCTGTTTGCATAGTGAATGATTCTACTTTTGGACTAAAATCCAAAAGGAGCAACTGGATGTTTTAAAGGAGGAGAGAAGCAATAGTTCGCCTAATCAAAGCTTCTCATAGTATCCTCATTTACTTAAATTACTACTGTATAAAATTTTTCCTTGTTAAAATGTGGGTAAGAAACCCTAGTAAAATAGTTTGGGGCTTGCAGGCTGGTCACCTTCTCAAAAATAGTACATAGCAAGAACTGTTTCCTAATATTCTTACTGTGCTGGAACTGCAAAAGCATTGCTTTCAAAGATAATTTCCTGTGATACAAAGAGGAGCCCAAAGGCAGAATAAACTTGATGTTCTTGCTCCATTGGTTTCAGCTCAATGGAATTAGGTTTATGTTGTCTGCTCCTAAGAGAATGTGGTTTACCTTTTCCCAGGAATTGAAGAGATTAGCCACCTGCAGCTACTGCAGCATTTAAATTCATGCCATTGCATTTTTTTCTTTTGATGAGGAATTGTGGGAAAAGACTAAGATAGCACCACCATTAACTACTGGCAAAATTGGAAAAAAAATATTCTGCTATTGTGTATTCTTTTGAGATAAAGAATTCCAGTTCCCTTCCTGTTTCTGAATGTTTTGTTAGTATTCTGTTGCAAGGTGTAAACCTGCAGCTTGTAAAACAGTCAGTACTCTGACTGTAGGGTGGAGCTGGAAAGACAGTGAAAGAGGGGAGGTCTGTTTTTATTTTTACCATTTTCGCATGAAGAACCTTTTTGAAGCCCTCACACAGCAACAGCCATCTTGAAGCCTACTAATCTCAGGCCTTGGTGAAAACACTATATATTTTGTAGATTGACATTAAAGGGAAAAAATTCACCTGTTCTGTGATGTAAGTGCAAATTTGTTCTAATGTTTTACATTCTAGATTAACATTGCAATATGGTGACCTTTCTATGCTCTGGTAGTGTCCAAATACGAATCTGTAGTTTCAGTTCTTGGTATTAGGATTCCAGAAAGATTTAATAAAAAGTGATTTTTAGATCCATGATGAACTCTGATGTACTCTATTTACAGTGACATTACATGCTCATTTAATTTTCCATGAGAAACTAAATATTAATTATTGCACATTTGTTCTTAGCGTATTTGAAAGTTTTGAACCAAATGTGTTAAAGTTAATGCTTTGCCATGTAAATTTCCCAGCAGTTGTTGATCTCAAATGTATCCTACATCCAGCTGTAGAAATTTGTCAAATATTGTTTAAAGTTTTGTACATAGCTGTACTGTTATTTCTAGCCACTGTGCTGAATAGTATTCGAGTTATCACACAATATTGCTTTGCACAAGGAAATGTGTGGCTTTTGTTTTGTATTTTTTCAGTATAGAAGTTCCTGTGTCTTATTTAAATAAAGTTATTAGTAAAAATTTAAGAACACAATAGTAGTGGTTCATGGCTTTGGCTTGGAAATGATAGTGAAACACTAAAGAATTAAGTTATTTTGTATTATTCCAAGTATTTCTATAACAACAACCATCCATACTAAGTGCGTAGCCTATCTCTACCACTGGTGTTTCAACCTGTTATGGTTCTAGTTGACAGGGAAATAATCTCATACATATTGGTTTTGCTCAACATTTGCTCCAGGGGATTAAAAAAAACCCAAAAAATACTAGTTAATTTCTGCAAATTGTAATGATTTTTTTAAAAAAACAAACAAAAACAGTTAAATAGTATTAGAAACACCCTGCTTATCCGCTGCCAAGTTTACAATATGCATAATGTTCAGACTTATCTATTCATATTTATGAAAGCTATTTAGATGTTTCATAGGACGCTAAACTAGAAGAGTCTTTAAGACAGGGTCTGCTATAAACCTATTGCTATAAAGCCACCAGCAACTGGATAATCTTGGTTTCAGCCATTTTGTTGGAGTCAAATAATTTTTTGATTTGAAAAACAACTTCCATATACAAAAAATTGAGTATGTAAGCACAAATCCTCAAAAGTTCACTAAACTGCCATAGGAATAAGAAAATTTCAGATCATCTTGAGAAATTATTAACTGGAGAACTAAATGAATATTTAGTTAAATACTTTCTCATTAAGTGGTAAATTAGATTTTTCAACTTGAAAATGTTTTAAATCCTCAATCATGCGCTTAGTATGTTAACTGAAATTCATGATGACTGAAGGGGTAGAAATATAAAAAAAAATAAAATCCCATGCTACTATGGAACAGCTATATCTTCAAGATCTTCAGTACCGCATTTGGATCAGAGACATCTGTTTCAACGGCAGCTGCTTAAGAGCAGATCTGTACAGCCAAAAAGCCTCTGATGCAGGACTCTGGAACCCCCAAATGAGACTTTCCCTAGGTAATGTAGCTTCCTGACTCCTTTCTGTTTGCTGATAGTCCCTGTTGCAAATCATGCAGAGTGCAGATTCAAACCCTAACAACCAGGCTCTTGGATATTGTAACCCAGTGGAGTCCATAGCCCCCAGCTGGATGCTTAGGCTGATTTTCACAAAGTAGAGGGAGATTTAGCTACCTAAAAATGGCATCCACACAAGCCACCATGCTGAGTGAGTAGCCACCTAAGATAGCCGTGAGGGAATGTTGGGGAGAGGAGCCTAAGGTTTTGGGTTTTTTTGTTTTTTTTTAAACTGGGTGGATAGAGTGGGGGCCCTGCAAGGAGGAGGATGACTTTGAGTAGTTCCAGTTGTGTATTCCACTCCATTAGGTGTGTGCACCCAAAGACTGAAACAGGAGAACTTTTGTTTCAGCAGTACTGTAGGATCAGCACTTGTTCCATGTGGCTCTAGTCCCTCCCCTGGCTATTTAAGGGCAGTGCCGCCTCAACCCCCTTTAGTTCCTTCTTACTGTCCATGGCTAGTGTTGGAGTGTTTTGTGTGGTAGACTAGCATAATCTGACTGGGATTTTGTTGTGTATAGTTTAGATAGGTATCCTGGGTGATGACATCACCAGAGTTTAAAAATTGTCCATCATGGGGGGGTGGCTGTCCCCCCATAGTGACCCCACAAGCACTGTTTGTTGTGCATGGGAGAAGGGCACATTAAAGAATGGTCTCCATCTGCAAATTGTTCAAGAGGAAAATGCAGGGAAGGTCTTATGTTTGAAACAGCACCTTTTTGAGCAGTCCATCATGCCCACTTTGGCAGTGGGGTCCTCCAGAGATCATTGTCTCCCAGAGGTTATCTGAGCCAGCACAGACTGTTTGGACAGATTCAGATTCTTTTCCAAGGAAGAAAAGAGACATTTCTCCTTCCTTTGGTCCTCCTGGAAAGAGATCTCATCAAATGGACTGAACCATTCCAGTGCTAGGAGAGATTCCACTTCACCTTCTAAGAGGAGTGCAGACCAGTACAGTGATTCATCCAGTACATGTGAAAGAGCAGGGCCATCTACCTGCTATCTGGTACTGAGGCAAGAGCAGGTAGACTTTATCATTGACTCCAATACTGCCTGTGGAGCATTTGTTGAGTCCAGAATCGGCACCATCCAGTATTGTCACTGACTGTTTCTAAGCTTGTGGTGTATCAGGCAGCTTTGGACTTGTCAGTCATGACTCTCCTTTGATTCAAAAGCATTCAGCTGTGGTGGCTTTATCAGTGCTCTCGGCACCACCTGGAATGGATACGGATCTGTTGTTAGTGTCAGCACATCTTCCAGTTCAGGATACAGAATTGAGGTTGTCCGCTTTTTCAGTGCAAATCAGGTTATCAGCGCAGGAACTGTCTTTGGTGCTGATGATGAGACTGCACATTGCTTCTATGGGAATGGTGCTGGCTTCTACTTCAGTGCCAATGTCTGCTCCAGCACCAAATGCTCTGTTTGTCCGTTGTGATGTATCCAACGTGCTGGACTTTAGATGAGGCTGGATGTTGATTGGCCCACCATGGTGGCTCCTTTGTTGCCTGGGGACTACTTGGAAGGCTCCTCAGGACTGGGCTTGGAGATGTCTTCCTCTTCTCTTGGGCCTTCCTGATAGTCCGTGATAGAGGTCCTTGGCCCAGTGCCTGCTGATCCCTACCAGAGCGTTCTCATGGAATCCCTGGGATGTTCCAGAGTCTGCAAGGTCTTGATCCTCCACACAGTCCAGAACAAGGTCACCTGTTCCACACACAGAGCCTCTATCACTGCAGCCACAGATGGTTCAGCCTGAGCTGTTGCTACAAGTGCCACAGTAGGTTCCATTGGCTTGGCTCACTTCCTCTTGTTCATCAACAGTTCACTCTGCAGTGCCATATTCTTTCTCCCCTGTAGCAGAGGATTTTAAATCGTATTAGTGCTTCCTGACATGCCTGGCTTCAGCGTTGGGTATTCAGGCTGTTTTGTTCAGGAGAACATGCATAAGTTGCTGGATATTCTCCAGTCCTCAGCTTTGGATAAAGTGGCTCCTCCACAATCTTGGAAGCAGCAAATACTCTAGGGAGCACCCTTGCATCCTTACCACTCACAGAAAAGCACCCAGATAAGAGAGATAACATGCCTATGCTTGCTTCTACTTGCATCCAGCACCTCCTGTCGTAAGGGCAGCTAATGAGAGGTTAAGAAGGGGGTGATATAAATTGACACCAAAGGACAAGTACTCTGAAAGATTGGACTTGTTTGGCAGGAAAATGTATTCTACTTCATCCTTACAACTGTGCCAATCGGCAGATACTTTTATTGAACTATCACTTTCTAAATTGGAAAGCAAAGGCAAAATTTACTGATAAATTGCCAGGCTCCTTCAGGGAGGAGTTTCTTTCATCGGGGAGGGCCACCTAAAACATCTCTACAGTCAGCATTTAACATGGCTGATGCTTCCTCTAGAGCAGAGGTCCTCAAATTATGGGGCATGCCCCAGGCGCAGAGGAACGGTTGGGGATGCGGGGCGAAGCCTGGGCCAGCCCCCATGGGGGTGGGGGGAGGAGGAAGTACCACCTTGCCCTGCTCCACTCCCAGCTCTGCTCCGCCACAGCTCCTGGCCCCGCTCCCAGCTGCAGCCTCCTGACCCCTATCCACACTCTTTCCCCCTCCCCCCCCCCGGGAGCTGCAGCCCAGCTCCTGGGGGGGGGCACAAATAGGGGTAAAAGAGGGCATGACCCTGAAAAGTTTGGGGATCACTGCTCTAGAGTTATGGTCTCAGTTGTATCTATGTGAAGGGCTTCCTAGCTGAAGAATTCTGGTATAACCCCTGAAGCCCAGCAGACAGTTGAGGACCTGCTCTTGGTTGGTCAATTCTTGTTCTCAGAGAAAACTGATGAGACGCTGCATTTTTTTAAAGACTCTTGAGCTCTGTTACATTCATTGGGAGTTTTTATCCTGGTAGTAAAGAGGCATCACTTTGTGGGGCAGCAGCAGTAGTATTGCCCTCAGAGGTTTTTCAGGTCAGATTATCCCGCTAGACAGCAGGGCATCAGGATACTCACCTCACCTTAAGTTCAAATTCCTGCTTTACATCATGCAGATGGTGGAACTGAACTGGAGTCAACCACATGCTGTGTGAGAGCTCAAATTACCGTGCCTGTTTTCTGTGGGTTTAGGTGTGTGTAGAGAGTGCCTATGACCTCAGACCTCAAAGAAATGAGAGGCAGGATAACACCTAGTTTGAGGAGCCTGCTGGGGCTTAGCTGTGCGAGAGCTGCCATGACACCGACACTGAGATATCTGGGCCCATACCAGTGGCAGGTATTTAGGTGCCATGGGGACTGGAACAGTGGAAACTTAGGCATCAAGCAACTTTAGGTGTCTATGGGGTTAGGGAGCAGCTGAGCCAAGTGTTAAGGAGCTCGGTGGCACCTAAATGTTGAACTTAGGTGCCTAAATCCTGTTGTAGAGCTAGCCCAGAATTCCTACGGGACATGAGGCTTTCAACCAAAATGTTCACAGATTGTCACTAATTGTTCCTCAGTTTCTAGGTGCCCACTGTGAGCGTCTGGGGCTAGATTTGCGAGTGTTCACAACTGCTATGGGTTGAGTACTCTGCAGATAACATGTTATAAAAATGCAAAGTACTGTGAAAAATCAGGCCCAAAGGGCAAGATTTACAAAGGGACTGAGACACCAAACTGCCTCATTAGGCACAACTGCCATTTACAAAAAACACTGCTCAGTTCTGTAAATGCTGTTGCCCCACACCTTGCTGCTGCCCAAGCCTTGGCAGGATTCTCAAGAGGCCTACCTTCGCCTATCTCCCTAGCAGGGCTTGAGCTAGTAGGCCTGCTTGGAGCAAGCATAAGGGCCAGGCGCTAGCACTCTGGCCCCTGCAGGGCCAGTCCTTGCTCCAAATCAGGCAAAGCTGCCCTTTGAACCTGGGTCTACCACCTGCCAGCTGAGTGCCCTAACCACAGGACTATTGCCTACAGTGAGGTGGTGGTCCTGCTGTAGGCCATTACAACCAAGGAGGGACTGGCTTACCCAACTGCAGGAGAGGTGTCACAGATGAGTGACCGAAGCAGGTGGGAGAGCTGCGTTCAAGTCTCTATTCAAAGTCAGTGGGGATGCAAGCCTGAAACGCATATACTGACCCAACCATACATGTGCTCCGAATTCATCTTGCGGCTTGGGCCCCAGTGGAGAGAGGGGTTGGGGAAATACCACTTTGGGGAGAGGGGGGGGGTCTCTGGCTTGTACTTGGGCACTGAGCAGCGTACTAATTGAAGGATGGCATCAGGACTTATTTAAGCTGGCTTTGGGTATGTCTACAGGCAGGCAGACACCTAGACATCTACAGGGTTAGATGGCAGCTGAGCAGTGGGTTTGAGAAGGTCAGTGGTCCCAAAATGTTAGACTGACTTAGGCACCCAAGTACCTTTGTGGCTGTAGCCTTAAGAGTATAGCTGTAGGGGAAAAATAAACACCACAAAAACTTGATGTGAGGGTACTGTGAGCAGCACTCTCCTTGAGGCTGCCGAGAGCATGAACTAGTACTGCGGAGCTGTGACATGCCCCAGGGGTGTTAAAGAGTAGTAATTTAGCTACCAATAATAATGCTTTAAGTGTAAACAATAACAATTTCATTGTTCATCAATCCATGTAAGGCGAGCAGAGGACCATATTATGAGCTGCACAATTGAGTCCAAGTGACAGCTCACTGTGGTGCCATAACTGTTTGGATAAGAGCGTAGCACTAAATTTTCTTCCTCCACTCAGGAAAGCACCAGGTTCATGGGCCCATTTTTATATTTGAACCCCCCAACAGGGGGAGCCAAACCCAAGGAGTCCAACAGTATGTATGTTCCACTGAGCATAATTTGACTTCAGTTAGATGGGGCTTGTAATAGAAACACTAACCTTTTGTTTCCCAATTTGGTCCCTTTCCCTTGCAGGGATACTTGGGGAGGGGGGGCAAGGCTCAGATTTTTAACAGGAGTTAGGCGTTGTCAAAATACCTTTAAAAATTGGGGCCCAAGTATTTTAACCAGGAGATAATTAATATATGCTGTATTCCCAAATAAATAGTGACACACGTAGAATGCCTCAAGTTATCACTAGTGTTCATGATAGAAGAGTTTGATCAAGATTTGTACTCCAGGATGCCCTATCTGATAGCTAACTCTAATTTTCCTGGATTTTGTTGATGTATTGCAAGGATCAGCAACGTTTGTCACGTGGCCCATCAAGGAAATCCGCTGGCGGGCCAGGATGGTTTGTTTACCTGCAGTGTCCATAAGTTTGGTCGAATGCAGCTCCCACTGGCTGCGGTTCGCCATTCGAGGCCAATGGGGGCTGCGGGAAGCAGCGGCCAGCACGACCCTCGTCCCACGCCATTTCCCAGGAAGCTGCAATAGGCCGAACCTGTGGCCGATGCAGGTAAACAAACCATCCTGGCCCACCAGTGGCTTTTCCTGATGAGCCACATGCCAAAGGTTGCCAATCCCTGGTGTATTGTCAAGTGGCATCAGCACCGTGGCACTTCACCAAAAGTAAATAGCCTTGGAAGTTGGTTGCTCAGATTCTGCCTCCATACATGGTCATTTATTGAAAAGCCATTTGCCAATCAAAGAGAATGACATTGGGAAGGCACGGTGGCCTATATCTACAGCGAGGAAGGCTGGTTTTCAGTGGAGGCTGAACCTGGCCTTCACTTATACACACACAATTTGGGCCATGCACATTAAGAGCTCTGCAAGCAGCTGAAAGAGTCCAATACCTGCATACACAGACCATAGGATATGTGGTCTGGAGCTGTAAATGCTGTTGGGCACCTAGGAAATCATAGGAACACCACTGCATTCTGCTAAGCCAGAGTTCAGTACCTAGGCTCCTATACACATGGGGAGAGCTAGGAGCCTGAGCAGCCACAAAAGCTGGCATCCTAGGCAACTCCCTGCCTAAACCAGCCAACTGGAGATGCCAATGAGAGGTGTGTATCCCAAGCCCATCCCTCCCCTCAAGATAGGCACCTAAAGCTGGGCTGCAGGGAGATGCCTCTTTCTGCTAGCCAGCCATATATGGGAACCCCTCTCCCAGAATCAGTCTGCTTAGCATCTAAGGCAGTTCTTCTTCGAGTGCTTGCTCATATCGATTCCAATTAGGTGTGCGCGCGCCATGTGCGCATTCGTCGGAAGATTTTTACCCTAGCAACACTTGGTGGGTCGGCTGGGTCGCCCCCTGGAGTGGCACCGCTAGAGCACCGAATATATACCCCTGCCAACCCAGCAGCCCTTCAGTTCCTTCTTACCGCCCGTGTCGGTCGTTGGAACAGTGGAGCCTGGCTTAGCTGACCTCCACTTCCCTACCTCTGGTAGTTCTCTCGTTAATTCTTGTGTATATAGTTCAAATTTCTATAGTTTTAGTTAATTTTATTCATTAATAACATAGTTAGTGTATACAGTTAAGAGGGTTCGGGGATTAGCCCCTTCCCCGCACCCGGTGCCGGGGCCCATGCCTGGTTCACCAGGTTTCAAACCGTGCTCGGCCTGCCACAAGCCGATGCCAACAGGAGATCCGCACAACTCCTGTCTTAAGTGCCTCGGGGAATCTCACCTAACAGATAAGTGCCGCATTTGTAAGACCTTTAAGCCGAGAACAAAAAAGGAGCGGGACTTTCGTCTCAAGCAGCGCCTGATGGAGGCAGCTCTTACTCCTCCGCCCTTGGCACCGAGCGCTGGACAGTCTTCAACTAGAAGCACTCCCTGGGCACCGGATTGCACAGGTACCGCCAAGGCCTCTTGGCACCGGCCGTCGCCTGCACCGACGTCCGCTCGGCACCGATCCCTCTCCCCGAGGGCGAAGAGGCTCAAGACTCCTGCTGTGTCCGCGCCGCCTGCTCCGCAGCCAGAGCGCTCGATTAAGTCAGACCGCCCGGCACCGATACCTGCCGTAGCACCGACAACATCAGCACCGTCGATTCTGGCCCCGCAAGAGCCGTCAAGTCCGGTGCCTGAAAGCTCCCCGGTGCGAGCCGTGGTTGAGCTCACTAGTCCCTCTACGCCGGAGACATTTTCCACGGCAAGGGAGTTGATTGCAATGACTGAGTCTGCGCTGCCTCACTTCCCGGCACCGCCGGTGCGGGTTATACAGTCGATCGGCAAACCTGCCTTGATCAGACCACCCTCCGTCGGCACCGCAGAGCGGCACCGTTCACGATTGCGGTCCCACAGACATTCTCGGTCCCGTCGCTGATCCAGGTCCCGCCGCCGCTCGCAGTCCCGGCACCGTTCTCCATCTCGGTACCGGTTGCACTCGCGGCACCGGTCAGCGTCCCGTTCGCTGGCCCGGTACACTCGGCACTGATCCAGCTCCCGGCACCGCTCCAGGCACCATGACTCTCGTAGCCACTCCCGACATCGAGCCTCGCGATCTCGGTCGACCTCCCGGCACCGCTCCGGTCGCAGGTCCCGATCTCGCTCCCGGTACCGATCCCCGGTGCCGCATCGAGCGACATCAGTTAGAAAGGGAGACTCTGCCCAGGGCTTTTCAGCTCCTCCATGGCCATCCAGACATACATCAGTGTCGTCCCATGCAGACAGTTCATACGCACAGCACCATGATTCGGATGTGCCCACCAGAGTCTTCCAGGAGACCCAGGCCCAGGACCAGGGTCCCCATCAGTGGTCATTCTGGACACCTTGGGCGTACCACCAGGCCCAAGGCGTACCTGTGATCCGATCTCGCTCTGTCCCGTCAGAGCACCGGGTGCCAGAGATGACAGTTAGCCGTCCCCCTCCGACCAGTACGGAGGAAGCCCCGGTTCAGCCACCAGACTCTCAGATCCCACTGGAACAGGAGGTCGTCCAGGAACAAGAGCCCACGCAGGACCCGCTTGTCCCCGCTTGTCCCCGGCTTTTCTTCTTCCTCCTCCACAGATGAGGCGGTGGCAGGAACATCCTCCTCAGGCCCTCCTCCAATCGACTTGAGGGCCCATCAGGACCTCCTCAGACGGGTGGCGCTCAATATGAACCTCCAAGTGAAGGAAGTCTCGGAGGTAGAGGATCCGGTTGTAGACATTCTGTCAGCTGACGCCCCCACTAGAGTGGCCCTACCGTTCATTCAGACGATCTAGGCCAATGCTGATACCATCTGGCAATCTCCAGCCTCTATCCCGCCCGCGGCCAGGGGAGTCGAATGCAAGTACATGGTGCCCTCTAGGGGGTACGAGTACCTGTATGTACATCCTCCCCCTTGCTCCCTTGTCGTCCAGTCTGTCAATGAGAGGGAACGCCATGGCCAGCAGGCACTAGCTCCTAAATCGAAGGAGGCTAGGCAAATGGACTTACTGGGCCGTAAGGTGTACTTGGCAGGGGCCCTGCAACTCCGCGTAGCAAACCAACAAGCCCTGCTTAGCCGCTACAATTACAACACCTGGGCGGCGGTGGGCAAATTTACGGAGTTGGTCCCTCAGGACTCCCGTCAAGAGTTTGCTGCCCTCCTGGAAGAAGGGAATAAAGTGGCGAGAACTTCCCTCCAGGCCTCGTTGGATGCAGCTGACTCCACTGCCAGGACTCTGGCCTCGGGTGTTGCCATGAGGCACATTTCATGGCTCCAGGTGTTGGGCCTTCCCCCGGAGCTGCAGCATACTATACAGGACTTGCCCTTCGATGGCAAAGGCCTGTTCTCTGAAAAAACTGACCCTAGGCTGCAACGCCTAAAGGACAGCAGCATCACTATGCACTCTCTTGGCATGCACATGCCGGTGACTCAGCGCCGGCCTTTCCGTCCCCAGCCTTACCTCCCTTACCCTGCGCCTAGACAAAGACAGGACTTTGGCAGAAGGTGTGGCCGAGGCAGTCGTAGGCGACAGTCAGGGCCACAAGGGGGCCAAAATCAGGGTCCCTCTAAACCACCAGCTGGACCAAAGTCAAACTTTTGAAGGCACGCCCGAGGACGGCGTACCAGTTATTACCCAGGATCCGTTCCCTCCCTTTTACAACCGCCTCTCCTTTTTCCTCCCTGCGTGGTCCCATCTAACCTCGGATCGTTGGGTCCTATGCACGGTGGAACTTGGGTACTGCCTCCAGTTTATTTCGCCTCCCCACCCCACCCTCCATCCTCGTCCCTCTTCAGGGACCCCTCTCACGAGCAATTCCTCTTACAAGAGGTGCGGACACTCCTCACCATCGGAGCTGTAGAGGAGGTACCAAAGGATGAAAGGGGTTCTACTCCCGCTATTTCCTAATCCCCAAGGTGAAGGGAGGTCTCAGACCTATCCTAGACCTGCAGGAACTCAACAAGTTCATGATAAAGCTGAAGTTCCACATGGTATCCGGCCTTTCCGTCCCCAGCCTCACCGCCCTTACCCTGCGCCTAGACAAAGACAGGACTTTGGCAGAAGGTGTGGCCGAGGCGGTCGTAGGCGACAGTCAGGGCCCCAAGGGGGCCAAAATCAGGGTCCCTCTAAACCACCAGCTGGACCAAAGTCAAACTTTGGATCCCGGAGACTGGTATGCCGCCCTCGATATGAAGGACGCGTATTTTCACGTTGCCATTTATCCTCCCCACAGACAGTACCTCCGGTTTGTGGCCAACCGTCAGCATTTGCAGTTTACAGTCCTTCCGTTCAGCCTATCTACAGCCCCAAGAGTATTTACAAAATGCATGGCTGTAGTCGCCGCTTCCCTCCGCCGCTGTTGGGTACACGTTTTTCCGTATCTAGACGATTGGCTCATTCGGGGGACCTCCGAGACACAAGTCACCCGTCATGTGGGCATCCTCAAGGACCTATTCCTGCGCCTAGGCCTGATGATCAATATAGAGAAATCCACTCTGATTCCCACACAGAGAATAGAATTCATTGGGGCCATCCTGGACTCCAATCTTGCCAGAGCCTGCTTACCTCGGCCTCGGTTTCAGGCTATGGTAACAATTAGACAAGGCTTACGGAACTTCCCGACAACTTCGGCTCGCACTTGTCTCGGTCTCCTGGGTCACATGGCTGCCTGCACATTCGTGACCAAACATGCCAGGCTATGCCTCCGTCCCCTCCAATCGTGGCTCACCTCGGTGTACTACCCGGGCAGAGACAGCATAGACATGATCGTCTCGATCCCCCCGAGCATCCTCGGCTCACTCGACTGGTGGTCGACGCCCTCCCTGGTGTGTGCAGGGATGCCGTTCCATCCGCCTCAGCCCTCGGTGTCCCTGACAACGGACGCATCATCTCTTGGCTGGGGTGCTCACCTCGGTCAGCTTCGCACCCAAGGCCTTTGGTCAGCTCAAGAGCTGGCCCTGCACATCAATGTCCGAGAGCTGAGAGCAGTCCGCCTTGCGTGCCAGGCGTTTCAGCAGCAGCTACAAGGCCGTTGTGTCTCAGTGTTCACAGACAACACAACGGCCATGTATTACATAAACAAGCAGGGAGGAGCACGGTCCTCCCCTCTTTGTCAGGAAGCCATCCACCTCTGGGACTTCTGCATAGCCCAATCGATAGACCTGGTACCGTCCTTTCTCCCAGGGGTTCGAAACACCCTGGCAGATCGCCTCAGCAGATCCTTCCTGTCTCACGAGTGGTCGATTCGTCCGGGCGTTATCCATTCTGTTTTCCGGAGGTGGGGCTTTCCCCACATAGACCTCTTTGCTTCTCGTGAGAACAGGAAATGCCAGACATTCTGCTCATTCCAAGGCCTCTCCCTGGGCTCGATCTCGGACGCATTTCTGATGCCGTGGACGAGCCAACTGCTGTACGCCTTTCCACCGTTCCCGCTGGTTCACAGGGTCCTGCTAAAACTCTGCAGGGACAGAGTGCACCTGATCATGATCGCTCCAGCGTGGCCCAGACAGCACTGGTACACCATGTTGCTAGACCTGTCGATAGCCAACCCGATTCCCCTGCCTCTTTGCCCAGACCTTATAACGCAGGATCATGGCAGACTTCACCACCCAGACCTGCATGGCTGCTGCATGGTTAAACCCATCCGAGTTACGTTGCTCTGCCTCGGTACAACAAGTACTCCTGGGTAGTAGGAAACCTTCCACTCGGTTAACATATCTGGCCAAGTGGAAGCGTTTCTCCTGCTGGTGTGAAACGCATAGTGTTACTCCCACCGAGGTCTCGATCCCTACCATCTTGGACTACCTCTGGTCTCTCAAACAGCAGGGCCTGGCGGTATCTTCATTGAGGGTACACTTGGCAGCCATCTCTACCTTCCACCCAGGGGAGAGTGGCCACTCCGTATTCTCGCACCCTATGGTTTCTAGGTTCCTCAAAGGCTTGGAGCACTTATACCCCCAAGTTCGCCACCCCGTCCCAACCTGGGACCTCAACCTGGTTCTAACCAGACTTATGACTGCCCCATTCGAGCCACTGGCAACCTGCTCGCTGCTATACCTGTCCTGGAAGACAGTTTTCCTCGTAGCCATTACATCGGCCAGACGAGTCTCCGAGCTTCGGGCTCTCACGGTGGACCCACCGTATACTGTTTTTTACAAGGACAAGGTGCAGTTGCGACCACATCCAGCCTTCCTCCCTAAGGTGGTATCGACCTTTCATATCAACCAGGATAATCTTCCTTCCGGTCTTCTTTCCAAAGCCACACTCATCGCGACGGGAGCAACAATTGCCCTCCCTAGATGTCCGTAGGGCGCTCGCATTTTATATCGAGCGGACAAAGCCCTTTCGTAAAATGCCCCAACTCTTTGTCACAGTGGCAGACCGAATGAAGGGCCTACCTGTCTCCTCCCAGAGGATTTAATCTTGGTGTCGTCGTGCATCCGTACCTGCTATGACTTGGCCCATATTCCATTGAGCCACCTCACTGCACATTCCACCAGGGCTCAGGCTTCTTCTGCTGCCTTCCTGGCTCATGTACCCATCCAGGAGATATGTCACGCAGCTACCTGGATCTTGGTCCACACCTTTTCCTCACACTATGCACTGGTCCAACAGTCCAGAGATGATGCAGCCTTTGGCTCAGCAGTTTTGCATTCTGCAACATCTCACTTCGACCCCACCGCCTAGGTAAGGCTTGGGAATCACCTAATTGGAATCAATATGAGCAAGCACTAGAAGAAGAAAAGACGGTTACTCACCTTTGTAACGGTTGTTCTTCGAGATGTGTTGCTCATATCCATTCCAAACCCGCCCTCCTTCCCCACTGTCAGAGTAGCCGGCAAGAAGGAACTGAAGGGCTGCTCGGTCGGCAGGGGTATATATTCGGCGTTCTAGCGGCGCCACTCCAGGGGGCGCCCAGCCGACCCACCGAGTGTTGCTAGGGTAAAAATCTTCCGACGAACGTGCACGCAGCGCGCGCACACCTAATTGGAATGGATATGAGCAACACATCTCGAAGAACAACAGTTACAAAGGTTAGTAACCGTCTTTTCTTGTGTGACTGAGTGAGGCAGGGACCTAACACCACACAAAATAGGAGGAAGTGGTAGCAGCATTATAACTTTTAGCCCAGTACTTAGAACACACACCTGAGTGTGTGCAACCCAGCTTCAATTCCCCCCCACTGCCCTGGGGGTAGGATTTGAACAGGGTCACCCAGTGCTCCGGCCTGTGTGCTAACCCCTGAGTTGCTAAATTGGTCAGAGAATGATTGAAAATACCTGCCTTATAGCGATAGACTCAAGCAGCTCAATCTGTTTAGCTTAACAAATTGAAGGTTAAGGGGTGACTTGATCACAGTCTGTAAGTTCCTACATGAGAAACCAATATTTAACAACAGCTCTTCAATCTGACTGGGAACTGAAACTAGACAAATGCTGTGTAGAAATAAGTCGTAAGAGTGAGCATAATTAACCATTCGAACTTGCCAATGAGCATGGTGTATGGTCAATCAAGACTGGATGTTTTTCTAAAAGATATGTGCTCAGAATTGTTTTGGGAAATTCACTGGCTTGCATCATACAGGAGGTTAAGTGTGATACAGAGGCCCACTGGTGCCAACCAACAGAGGGTTCACTGTTCTTTACAAGCAACTACTGTCTCAGCCCTGACAACTCACTTCACCTACTACAAAACTTTCATGGTATTTAGCTATAAAGGGTAGCATGGTAGGTCGCCGCTGAAAGCTGTAAATTTATCAATCCTCATCATTGTGAGATGTGTGTATGAGAGCTAGGTAATGTAACTATATAGAAAATTATGCCCTCTGGGGATTGTGTCTCAGAGACGGCCCTCTCAAGCAGGAGCGAGTTGTTACCCCTGCCTAGCCTTTCATGTAATCTATTGCTCGATAGTCCACCTTTGCACCAACCCAGAACAGTCAATGGAAAGCCATCAAAGACAAACTCTTACATATTGAAACTGCTTGAACGTGAAAAGGAATATGACATGACAGAGAGGGGCATGCCCTGTCTGTGAATAAAGAAAAAACCTGATTCAGTATGCTACAGGGTAGAGCAAGACATTCTGTATCCATTCACTGCGGCTGTACCGTGTGGAGAGGGGGCTTCGTGAAATAGTGGGTCTCAACTCCCTTAGGCTAGAAAACACTGCAAAAAGTAGATTTTTACCCCCAAATCCACTCTTACTAGCAAGCATTTTATAATTTTTTTGGTACATACCCATTGTGCTGTGGGAATGGAAAAGATGAGATTTCTGTGGGTATCCAGTGATGAGGGGTTAGATAGCACATGGGAACACTTTGAAGGGATTTGGGGGCTGGGTGCATCTATTGTTGCCATCACTCACACTTGTGTTTAAGAAAGAACAAAGATTAAAATAAAAACATTTCCTTTTGTTTCATTATAATCAAACTCACGGGCTGTGTGGGATACAGGAGCGGTGAGCTAAGGTAAAAGTGGTAGGTGGGGATTTTGGGAATGGAAAAGATGAGAGTTCTGTGGGTATCCAGTGATGAGGGGTTAGATAGCACATGGGAACACTTTGAAGGGATTTGGGGGCTGGGTGCATCTATTGTCAACCTGCAGGACAAAGGCAGGGCTGGTGTAGCCCAGAGGCTGACAGGTTAGTGGCATTAGGGAGCTAACACAAGCAAAACTTCCTCGTGCTGGAGGCAGGTGGCAATAAGGTGACTCTCAGTATTGGGTGCCCCAAGAAGCAGCGTCAGCCTAGATAATCACAGTGGTTCCCTTCTGGCCCTTGAATCATGGGACAGTCAAGTACAGGGCTTCCTCAGTCTCTCCTAAGCTAGTTCATTTTAGATAAGAGTCACTGAAGCAGGACTGCACCCTCCACCTCCTAGCTCTTTGCTGTGACCACAAGGCTATGGAGTCAGTCTCATTCTGTCTCTGCCCCAATGGCTCCATTTATCCAGAGCTCAACAGCTTCAACAAGACAGATTGAGGAAGCCCCACATCAGACTATCCTGTAGCCCAGGGGTCATAGCACTCACCTGAGAGGTGTGGGAAGCCCCTGTTCAAATCTCCTCAACCAGAGGAAGGAACTGAATGTGGGTCTTGCACATCTGAGTGCACAGGGCTAGGGTTATAAAGTGGGCAGCACCTCTTCCTTCCTGCCAGGTTTTCAGTGGAAACCACTCTGGTAAGTGGCCTCTGAGCACATCTACTGGGTTAGGCCCCACACATGACTTTGGCAGACAAATGCCTGTCATTCCCCAATTCATGGATTGCTCTAGGGCCTAGGTAGGAGACAGATGGCTGGATGCTTAGAGTGAGGCTGTAGTGCACATGCTCAGAAGCAGAAACTTAAGTGCCTAGGGAACTTTTATTGTAAAAACATAGATGCTAACAGGGTTAGCCGGCAGCAGAGTGGGAGTTTGGTGAACGGCAGTAAAGCCTGAAAACAGGACTGGTCTAGAGGTCAGGTGCCCAAGCACTTTTATGGATCTGAGCCCTTGTGTAAAATCTACTTCAGGGGCATATTATTGCCTAGGCAAACAAGGCCTAGGCAGGGGCGGCTCTAGACATTTTGCCATCCCAAGTACGGCGGCATGCCCCAGGGGGCGCTCTGCCGGTCGCCGGTCCCGCGGCTCGCCTGCGGGAGGTCCACCAAAGCTACGGGACCAGCGGACCCTCTGCAGGCATGCCGCCGAAGGCAGCCTGCCTGCCGCCCTCCCGGCGACCGGCAGAGCGCCCCCCCCGTGGCTTGCTGCCCCAAGCATGTGCTTGGCATGCTGGGGCCTAGGCTGGCAAATTTGCTCACGCCCCCTCCCCAACTCTGCCCCTTCCCCAAATCCCGAGCCCGCCTCCTCCCCCAGGCGCGCCGTGCTTCCCTCCTCCCACCTCCCTCTCAGGCTTGCCGCGCGAAAGCGCTGGGAGGGAGGGAGAAGCGAGTAGCGGCGCACTCGGAGGAGGCGGAGCAGAGGTGACCTGTGGCCGGCGGGCACAGGGAGTAACTCTTTGGGGGTGGGGGGGCAGGGCGCCGCTCCCTGCCCCAGCTCACCATCACTCCACCTCCGCCATCCCCTGAGCGCCACAACTCCCCTTCTCCCCCCTCCCTCCCAGGCTTGCCACGGGGGAGCAGAGGTGAGCTGGCGCGGGGATGGGGGGAGCGGCAATTTTTTGAGGGCCTAGGGGTGGCAAATTTGTTAATCCGCCACTGATCTACTTAGATAATGATTTTTGTGTGTGAAGGTTCTGGCACCTGCACACAGTCTTACTGCACCACTTTGGGCATGTTGCTTACTCACAAAAGGGTAGCCTGGGGTCTGAGTAGGCCCAATGGTGCCATCGATATGTACACCTCTCTGTACAGACAATGCGCCATACAGCAGAGAACGGAATCATATGAGCAGCATTACACTAGTTCAGATGTAGGTTTTGATCATTTAAATTAATAAAAATTACGTGTCAATTTTTCTTCATGAGCTATTCAATTCCCAAGATGCACATTTCAAATCCCCTGAAGCAGCTGTTCTTAGACTTGTACAAACCTAGGCTCACTGAAATCAGTTACATCAACTTTTAATAAACTTTCTGATACAGACAGTTAATCAATTACCATGTTTTCATTTTGCCACAGGGTCTGCACAGCATTTATTTTTAAAAAAATGTACTAAAGTCAGAATATGCAACCAGCACGAACCACAGTAAATCACGATGAACACTAGGCTGCATAAGACAATCAATCTGCAATTTTAACAGAATGATTAACTAGCCTATTGTCCCACTTACAGCTGAGCCGGTACATGCAGGGCACAGTAAAATCCTGTGACAATGGCACTCTGGCTTTGAATGACACTGAAACCTGACAAATGCTGTAGGCCCCACAGTTATTACAGAAGTACAGTTTGTAACACAGTGTGAGGTTTTATCTACATGACTCCTATTTTCAGGGTGTTATTACTCCAGCTCAAGTATTAGACTTGAATAAATGCTCAAGTCCACATGTAGAACTGATTATCAACTGCTTTTCTTTTTGAAAATGAATTTTAAATCCCTCTAGCTCTTTTTTAATTTAAAAATATAAAAAAAATTGGACAGGGCACAGCCTGAGAATTCAAAACTAACTTTACTTTTCAAAATGACGTTTTACAATGCTTAATCCATAATGTGAACAAACGAGTTCCACCATTTTAGAAAAATATGGGGAAAGCTACAGTTCTGGTTTGTGTAGTTAAAAATGGGTGGATAGGAGGAGTATTCAGAGCAATGCAGATGCTTTGCTGCACTTGTGCAGTACCCAAAAATGACCAGAGTCTCATTTACAGTTCAGAGGTCTATGATCTGTGACCTAATAGCTGTTTTAAAGCCATTATGGTCTCAGTGGCTTTGTTCACACTGGGTATTTTTCAGTAAAATTTTCCACCTTTGCATTCATTAGAGCAGCTCCTGGGAACTTTAATGGAGATTTGCTGCCACCATTTTAATAGCCAAGGAGTCAAGCTATGCTCAGAGCAGGTTGACATGATATGTTGGACTAGTGGCCCACTGAAGACAGTGAGAATATTTACTGATTTCAGTGAGCACTGGGACTGGGATCTTAAATGCCAGCAGACCATCTCCATTAGTGTTCCCACCTGCCACCGGTGGAGTTATGGGGGTGATCACAAATGGGGGATGAAAAAAAATGTAGTGCAAAGCCCAGGTTACAAATCCAGATCAGCCATAATTACAAAGGACCAACTTATATTGTGCTGTACAAACCTACCAAAATGACAGATTCTGCCCCACCATGCGTACAGTCTAGAAATCAAGACGACAGTTGGAGGAGCTGAATAAACAAGGCAAGGTTGGAGTAGTGAGGTTGGAGTAACAAAAAGAATAGGCTACGTGCGTTTAAAATATTTTGGAATTCTGTAGCTAAGTAGCTACAACTGTTGGATGACTATAATTTTGAAAGTGTTTTCATGCTTATTATGTATGGATTTTATAGAGGGCTCGTTTGTTTTTTAAAGGAAACTGAGCTACCAAAAGTTACACTTCAGGACATTTTAGCCATGCCTTCAATTCACAACACAGATGCTCAGAAGCAAGCTGAAAATGCGGCTTTGCATCCGGTTGTGCTTCACTTTTGCAGCTTTTAAGGACAAACTTTCTCCCAGCCCCCGACTGTGACATTGCACTCCATATGCTTGGAATGTGAATATCATGTAACTGGAATATGCTTCATGCAAAAGGTCTCTTGTAAGATATCATTACAAAACTTATAATCTACTGAGTGTGTTCATCCTCTTTATATGAATGTATCATTCTTGTATCTAAAACTAGAAATATGAAGTTAACTCTGAGGTCCTATTGTAATTATGCAAAGTGTGGGCTATTAATGGTGGCTCCAATTGACCAGGACAAGTGGCTGTAAATGGCTGTTTCCTTGCAAGCCTTCCTGTGAGTCAGGCTGGAAAGAATAGAGGCTTGGAGTCTCACAGGACATGTGACCATGTCACCTGGTACTGGAACCCATCCTAAACCCAGTGCTTTTCCATTTACAAGGTGGAGTGAAAGATTCCTGCCTTGTGGCAAAGCTATAAAAGGGGGTGGAACAGAACAAAGGAGGCTGCAGTCATGAGAAAACCCCTAGTTACCACCTGAGCTAGAACTAACAAGAACTGTACTGGGGGAAGGATTGGTCCCAGACTAAGAAGGAGTCTAGTCTGTGAAAGAAGCTTATTGGAACATCTCTGACAGTGAGATTTACCTGTATTCAGTTTCTTAGGCTTAGACTTACGTGTTTTGTTTTATTTTGCTTGGTAACTTACTTTTGTTCTGTCTATTACTTGAAGCCACTTAAATCCTACTTTTTATATTTAAATAACTTTGGTTTATTGATTAACCCAGAGTAAGTGATTAATACCTGGGGGAGCAAACAGCTGTGCATCTCTACCAGTGTTATAGAGGGTGAACAATTTATGAGTTTACCCTATATAAGCATTATACAGAGTAAAACGGATTGATTTGGGATTTGGACCCCACTGGGAGCTGGGTGTCTGGGTGCTGGAGATAGGTGACTTGCTGAGCAGTTTTTGGTTAAAGTCTGCAGCTTTGGGGGTGTGCCCCAGACCTGGGTCTGTGTTGCAGCAGACTAGCATGTTTGGCTCAACAAGGCAGGATTCTGGAGTCCCAAACTGGCAATGGAAAATGGGCTCAGAGGTAATTCCAGCTCGTCAGGTGACAGTCCCAAGGGGGGCTCTCTGTGACCAAACCCATCACACCCACCATAACTGAGACCAATAGTATGAGACAAGGATTAAGTGTTAGGTTGCCATGCAGCGATGGGGCACTCAGTCCAAGAAGTAGTGAAAGATTTATGAAAGAGCTCCCTGAAGGAACAGAGCTGTTTCTCTCTTCGATTTTGTCTATATTTCTTATGGGTCTGGTTGTGGTGACATAAAGCCACTGAGATCTCCCAGTCAACTCTCCTACTATTCCAACTCTACAGAACATGGCAGTCTCTCCTTCGGGCACTGGGAAGCTGCCACTCCCCAGGGAAGCTTGGATGTGGTGTTCTTATTTAGTTTTCAAGCAATTAGTTCAAGGCTCCCGATTCACGGACTCAGTTGGCTAGCTGATCATGAGGCAGGCAAGAAGACTTGGATTAATTGTGGATGCAATTAATTGCTGGTGCAAAATTGCATCTACAGGAAAGGAACTGGACAGAAGTTCCTTTAAAAAAAAAAAGGGCCCAAATGTATAATTGACTGAAAAACAAACATTGCACAGTGTGTTTTGCAAACTCACCCAAGTTACAAAGCTAAAGTGAAAGCTGACACTCCTTTAACATCCTCTGTTTTAAAAGGAAGGGGGAGAAGCAGAAGAGACAACAAGTTGCAGAAGAATCTGAGTACAGGGTTCTCTTGCCAACCTACTGCATTGCTATTCTTGAGTGGCCTGAGGCAATGAGATGAATTATTAGCTACTGTTTGAAATTTTCATCATCAGATGAATGGCGCATACTGCATTGAACAATGACACTAGCATTCCAGCTGGGAAAAAAAAGGTCCTTCGTAGATCTTTTTTTCTTTGTTGTCAAAACCATTTTATTAAAGGCGAGTTAGTGTCACAACAGGCTCAAGAAACACATGCTTATCAAATCAGTTTGATGAAAACTACTCTTAACAGAAAACTTGAATGCTTTCAAGGCGTGTGTAAGCAACAGTGGCACCCAACTTCTGCTTTGCATGTACAAATCCTGTTGGCACAATGAAAAACTCAGGAAGGATGCACTGTGGGCAATATTTTTGGTCTTGTGTAGTGCAGTTTGTCTAATAATTTAAATCAAAGAGACCATGAATACAGCAGCTTGACAGACCCAAATATAATCCTTCAAGAATTTAGCCCCAGCATGGATTTTTCACTATGGATACTAACAAAACAGATTGAATTAACATCTCAACATAGCAGTGGCAAATACAATCATTATTTGACTCATGCAGCCTCTCCCATTACATGATCTTTTGATCTGCACAAGAAACATTATAAAAAAATAGGTTTATAATTTATATTTCACTCTAGCATTAGCTCCGCACACCTCAGGCAAGGACAGTGTTTCAGCAGGTATCCTAATATGGCTAGAATTCTGCCCTAAATCTTAACCTCATTTGGTAAGTCCACATAGAAAATAAATGCAAACTTTTTATACAAAACAAGATCAAATAATTGTACCTATAGAAAAGGGGGTTAAATCCCTTTAGTTTTATTATAATGGCACATACTTTATAGTTTCACAACAGCATACTCATTTTGTTGTAGTCTTCTAAACCCAAAGATAGTGTTAATGAACGGAGCAGTGTGAGTTACCATAGGCCGCAGACTCATGCATTGAGCAATTCATGTTCTTTATCTGTTTTCCCAACAGCATCAGGATTGGATAACGGGTCAAGGTCAGCAAAAAGATTGAACCAAGCAGTCAGGTCTTTAGGATTCTTTGCAGGTTCTGGAATAGTGAAATATACCACGTCAGAATTCTTGCTTGTCTTAAACATAGCTGATTTCATGCAGAAGATCAAACAAAATGAATGCCATGAGTATTGTTAAACTGAAGAAGAAAATACATCTCCTTCTAGCTATAGTGTAATGAATTACATTTCAACATATTACTTGCAACAACATTAAATATCCACCCATTTCTGTAGAAATGCATGAAGCACATCAGTCTATACAGGTATTTATATGCTCCCCAATTTTAAATATCTGAGCACTTCCTAATTATTTGAAGATACAAATAATTTCTCCCCTCCCTACATTCCCCATCTCCCTGTTTCCAGCCTGTAGGAGACATTGCTTGATAACTTGACAGGTGTTTTGATTACGTTTGTGAATGTGAAGGAAGGAGAGCAAAGTGAGGGAAATGAGTTTTGCATGTAGCTTTAGCCACGGGACTAACCACTTTCAATCTTCTCCTGTGAAAGCTCTGTCTCCCGCAAACATGCCTCCCAGCTTGGTCAACAGTTTCATTACTCTGATGGAATGTAGTGGTTATAAGCTGTAGAGGGAGAGTAGATACTTCACGTAGCCAGGGCCAATCCCCTGTAGGGCTTTGAATACCAAGACAGGAGACCCTGTCTTTATTCACCAAAAGGAACAGAGTGATGTGTTCATAGCAACCTGCTATGTTAACAGGCTGTTGCATTTTGTAACTGCTGGAGCTATTCAGGGTTAGCAGCTTCACACCTCGATAGAATGAATTCCAATAAACAAGCCTGGAGATTTTGAATGAATTTTTCCCCATAGCCTTATCTGTGTCTGATAGGCTGGGGCTAAGTCTCAGGCAGGGGCTAGTTGGCTGGGTAATCAAAAAGCACTGAAATGAAGGCCCCTCTTAGGAGGAAAAGTTGCCCTTAATGATCTGAGTTCAGTTTGAGAAGAGGGACCTCAGTCATTTCAGGGCATTTCCATTCACCCCTCAAGCAGCTGGTAGGTGGGACAGGAGTACATGGTCTCAGGTGCCAGAGAGATGAAATAAAATGATCATGGGATGTACTTCCTTTTCCTATGAACAGGAGGAAGATATCCATCAGAGCAACAAGTACTGTCTGAGTACCATGCCCTAGCCTGAACGATCCAAAACATAGGGAGCTGCCACAGGGGCGGCTCTAGGCATTTTGCTGCCCCAAGCACGGCAGGCAGGCTGCCTTCAGTGGCTTGCCTGCGGAGGGTCTGCTGGTCCCGCGGCTTCGGTGGGACCTGCCCTCGCGGCGCCACCCCAAGCACACGCTTGGTGTGCTGGTGCCTGGAGCCACCCCTGAGCTGGCACTGGAGTGCTAGCATCTCAAATAGCTTAGTTAGAAAAGGGAGGCAAGTTACTGGGCAGTTGGTTGAAAGGTCTCTTAACACCACGTAATGGTCTCTTCAGTACTAGCTGCACATATTAGGGCTCGTTAGTCAAAGGAGTTGTGGGCAGTCTCTGTTAGCAGGTGTCCCAGATGTCTTCTGTTTTCTCTTACCATCCAGGAAGGGCAGAAAATGTTTTCATTGCCCTCCCTCCCTCCCCTGTGCCAAGCCAAAAAACAGCCAATCAGCACAGCAAAAATGGCCAACTGGCCAGAGTGCAGTAGAACAGCCAAGTGACACAGTGGGACAGCGCACCCTGGAAGAAGGTGCCCAGGGCAACCAGTCTGGTCAACCACCCCTAATAGGGGTCCAAGTCACACTCGGTGTCTCTGATTGCTGTCAGTGAGTTCTTGACTACTGTGTGTGTGAATGGGCTGAATTCCTGGGAGGAGGAGAGATTTGCATTTCTGGTCTTGTAGTCAGCATGTTGTTTTTGGTGACCTGTGGAGCCAACCCAGATACAGATGATATTTTATGTGAAATAAAATACTTCCTCTCAGTGGGAGGTACTATGTTCTGGGGTTGATCAGAAGCAATCTGGGTTCACAAAGTGATTTATGGACGAGAAAAGTTCTGCTGGGTCTGACTTCACTATCTGTATGTCTGAGAAGCACAATCTCTTTGCCACCTTCACAATTATTGGAATAGGTTTTAGACTAACTCAATTATGTTTATTGTAACTGCCCTTTTCTGATGCAATTATCACAACTGCGACTTCCCCACCCACTTTATGACCACATCTAAAACGGATGCCAAAACCCACTCAGCCCTACGCACCTAACCATGCAAAGAAACTTCACATACTCCAGCAAGGAAACAAAAATACACAATATGGTTTAGGTCACCGGTCTTTCCTGCATAAGAGATCTTTGAGGAATTTGTGCACACACACAAGAAGCTAGAGACATGTAATGAACACTTTACATTTACTTTGCCCAATCTTTCAGCAAACCCCAACCAAAGCCAATGGGAGTTTTGTCCTGGTAAAAGATGCAGGGTTGCACTCTTTGCAATATAATTCACTTGTTGCTACAGGCACCTCAAAGCAAACAGAATACTGTAACATGAGGCACGTCACTGAAATAACGTCTTGATCAGCATGTTCAGTCAGGACTCTGTTCTACCATATCAGAGGCCTGTACTTCAGCCATAATGTCCTCCCTGAACTCCAGAACAAATGAGGCTCAGTTCAGACTGAGTGCATGTGGATGCAACTCTCTGGCTCTCAGATTTTAGAGCAGAAACCCTTGTGTTTCATCTGCAATTTCATTGGAATTTAAATGATTGCTCATTACATTTCACCAGGTTTAGTGCCAGCAAATAAATATACATATATATTCCAACTCCGACTATCTAAAGTAAAGTATTTAATTAGTGTGCACATTCAATTCCTGAAGGTAAATGTATTATGCAAATAATCGTAGAGCAACGGAAAACACTAATAAGGAACATATCACCTTTCGCAGGCATCTTGTTGGTATTCACATTCAGGCTGTTTGATTTCTGTGCTGGCTGTGGTATAGATGGATGGCTAACACTGTTAGCTGCCCAGCCTAAAATTCAATAACATAGTTGCATTAGTGTCAATCAACAGTAATTACTTAATGAACTCGTATCATCCTGGGTACTTTACAGCAGAAAACTCATATCAGTTGATGGAGTCATACAACACCTCACCCCTTTACCAGTTATGGTTACTGCTGCTCATATTCTCCCTCATTTCCATAGAGCTAAGCTGTTAACTTCTGCAGAGGAGCAATGTCCTTGAGAAGAGCGTTTCTGCTGACCAGGTGCACGTTCCGAAAGGCTAAGGCAATCGTGTGCTTTCCATCTGCACAGCTGAGCTTCCAGTCTGCCTAAAAGAGCACTCGTACTCCCTCCCTCCCTCCTAACAAGACCACCTTCCAAGCACATTTCAAAAACTACTCAGAATGAGTTGCTGTTCACAGAAGCTCCAGTGCAGACAATCCAGTCAGGCAAGAGGGTGGGTGGGAGGATTTTTAACATCTGAATTGTGGTAAATGTGACTACGATTTAACTAAAATCTGACCCATGCTTTACTTTTTCCTTCTGCTGCTGCTCTTGTGTAGTTCCAGGGACCATCATTTCATTTACTGGCCAAAGCTAAGTATTTAAAAGGACACTTAACTTGAAGCTATTTTTAAATGATTAATTTTGAAAAATTCCAGGTCCTTATAAAGCACCTTTAAATAGCATACCCAGAACTTTATTCTTTAGGTTCCCTTTAAAAAAAGATTTTATATGGGTGTTTTTTCTTCTTCCTTGGTTTTAAAATTCTTTTCAGCAAGGGAGAAATTAACTAAACAAAGTAAACAGCAAAATTGACTACACACAAAGTGCTGCTATAACATATACACAAAGGCACCACAGTGGGAATAGAACCCACCAACTGTAGCATCAAAACTCCAAGTCTTTACCCTTGAGTTAACACCCCCCACCCCTTTTTCCTGTGAGAGAGCTGTGGATTATGCAATCGCTGGGCTCAGCCAGTAGAGGAAGACAGGATCACAAGCACTAGGCTTCCATATTACACTGTTAAATGTGCAATGTAAACACACAGGAAAACAGGACTTTTTCCCTTAAATTATTTAATTTACAGTTATCTAAGGTGCTTATTGTAGCTATAATGGGTGCACGTTATTTCAGTCCTTTCATTTTTATGATGGTTACAGGGTATATGCTACCACAAGTCTAACCATATGTGGTGCTACGTCTGTGTATATATGTAGCCAGATCCTCTTCCCAGTAATCCAATCATAATGTTGTCTTTTCTGCATGTGACTTACTTTTCCAACCACCAATTTTAGTAATCAATGGCCCCTAATTCTAGGATATATTAAGTGCCATATATATATCAATTGTTAGCATTCAGAATATCCTCATTTGTTCTCATCTCCCTTCTTTCTACAAGCCCACACCTTCCTTCTCTTCTCTGTCTCCCATAGTTTCGCTCCATTTTCCTCTTCCTCCATCCCTCTACTTACTTTCTTATCTTTTGCCATGCCTGTCAGATACTGGGCCCTGGTGCCACTGGGACTTGTTCCAAAGGCCATTTAAGATAAAGTCTATACCCTAGAGTCTTGCTCGCTTCAGTAGACTACCGCCATTACTGTGGCGATCTGTCCTCTTTCTATTTGATTGGTAGGTAACACGGTTCCCCTCTGTTTATAATTAATGCCAAGGCCATTTTATTAAAATAGACAGCAGGAGTGTTTTATAGGCCTTGTCTACACTATGATGGTAAATCGATCTAACTTATGTGAATAATGTAACTGAAGTCGATGTAGTTAGATCCACTTACCGAGGTGGCTACGCTGTGCTGTGTCGATGGGAGAGCGTCTCCCGTTGACTTCCCTTATGCTTCTCGGGGAGATGGAGTACACAAAATCGATGAGAGACTGCTCTCCCATCAATTTAGCACGTCTTCACCAGACCTGCTAAATCAGCACTTGCTGCATCGATTGTAGTGTAGTCAATCTAATGTAAGTGTAGACATGCCCACAGAATCACATAAAATTAGAGGTGGCAGAGGTCTTTTATGTCCTTTCCCTGCCAATGAACAGCAGGTTGTCACCAACTCTAGTAAGAAGGGAAAAGAGATGGAAACCTAGGGCAGAGATGCATTGTCTATATTCGTACAGGCAAACTGGACAATTGTGCCACAAGCCCCTCACCAGCGGCCTCTTTAAAATGTGACCTTGCACTGTTAAAAGTTTAAACGTGCATACCACAAAGTTAGAATTATCAATAATAAAGGAAGCCTATCAGCCAATCTGCTTGGGAAAGGCTTACACTAGACTGTACCAAAGCCCCTGTAAGTTCATGTGCCACATCCATCTCGTCATCTTTTTCTTTTAAATCTCGTCAGTTTAACTAATGGACAACTGGTGCAGCGCTAAAAGGTATCTGGTTTTGATGGTGGGTTTTTCAGGTTTGTGTGTGTATTCTAGACTACATATGTCTGATAATTCTAGTAGAAGTTTTTTCTGACACACAATATGTATCATAACTCTACAACAGGGATCGGCAACCTTTGGCATGCAGCCCATCAGGGAAATCCGCTGGCATGCCGGGCCGGTTTGTTTACCTGCAGCGTCTGCAGGTTCAGCCAATTGCAGCTTCCACTGGCTGCGGTTTGCCTTTCCCGGCCAATAGGAGCTGCGGGAAGTGGCGGCCAGCACATCCCTCGGCCCACACCACTTCCCACAGCCCCCATTGGCCTGGCACAGCAACCTGCGGCCAGTGGGAGCTGCGATCAGCCGAACCTGTGAACGCTGAAGGTAAACAAACCGTCCCAGCCCACCAGCGGATTTCCCTGACGGGCTGAGTGCCAAAGGTTGCCGACCCCTGCTCTATGATATTTGCACACTAGTACCTTCTTTCCTTTGCTGTCTTCCACAATGAAATCCTGATAACCATGGACATATTCTTCTGGGGCTCTTGTGCGATGAAGTGTTTTTTAAATTGCTTCCACAATTTGTAATATAGTATTGTTTTAAATCCCACACATGTGCACAATGCTCCGTCTAATGAATGGCCAACAGAAAGGTAGGAATTTGCTGCCACTCTAGTTGAGCATGATATACCCAGCATGATACAGTGTCAGATACAAGCCAGGGAGCAGCGGCATTGCCTACATCAGCGGTTCTCAAACATCGCTGCAGCGTGACCCCCTTCCGACAACAAAAAATTACTACATGACCCCAGGAGTGGGGACTGAAGGCCAAGCACATGCCAGCCCCGCCACCACGGGCTGGTGGGGGTCCATAGCTGAAACCCAAGGGTTTCTGCTCTGGGCAGGAGGCATGTAACCTTAGCCCCGGGGCTATGACCCTGGGCAGTGGGGCTCAGGCTTCGGCTTCAGCCCCAGGCGGTGGGGTTCGGGCTTTGGCTTTAACCCTGGGGTCCCAGCAAGTCTAACACCAGCCTGGGCGACCCCATTAAAATGGGGTTGTGACCCACTTTGGGGTCCCGACCCACAAATTGAGAACCCCTGGCCTATATAAACAAACTGCACCGGGAAAGGGATGAAGGCAACATGAACTGAGTAACCATTTCCAGTGTTCTTCTGGAGTTTACTGGATAAACATTTCCCCCCATCCCCCTTGGCATAGTGGTGTTTTATCAGTGTTTATTGGTTACTACAGAAATCAGAAGCCCCATTTATATGCCAATGGTTGGCAATGGATAGGCTGAGTCAGTTAAGCAAATGAGGCCAAATTCTAATTTCACAGAAATAAATGGGAATTTTGCCTGGAAACCTTCTCCCACTGACTTCCGTGAGACCAGTATTTGGCTCAAAGAACTAACTGATGGGAGATTTACACTGATGAGACTGGCAGACCACAAATCTGCACATATTGTAGAACAGTATTTAACTCTTACACAGTTTTACCTTTTTTGTCCTTGCACTAAGAGTTGGGGAGCAGAACGCCTCTGAAAGAGACACTGGACTCTGCTCTTGCTTGACTAGAACAGACAGTTCAACAAGTAAACCAATTTTAAAAAAAGTCCTCAATACAAACTGTGCTGAGTTTTGTGCTAATACGCTGGATCTGAAAAGGACTGCTTTAAGAGATTACCAGAGTATCTTTATGAAGTAGTCTCCTGTATTGTATTCCCATTATCACTACAGAGCAAGTTAGAGAGAGGAATTTTGCCTTTGAAAACACAAACTGCAATTCATAAATTTGAAAGCATTTGTTGGCCTTGAGCCTATTCTGGTTTGCCTGTTCACTGAGAATGGCTTTATGACATGACTAGACAAAAAGATCATCAGTGAGACAGTAAGGAAGTCAAGCAGCTTACTTTTCAGCCCTGCAAATGTCAGAAGTAAGTTTAAAAAAAAAAAAGTTACCACAATTCAATTTAGAAATGGAACCAGCAAGCTGCACATTTTTCTCCAGCTGAATGATATGTCTACACAGATAATGTTAACAAGAGTCCTTTAATTATTATGGATAAGTAAATGGGATCGAAAATATAGCAAGCGGGAAGTTAACGTTCCCTTTAAAAAGGCAGCTGAACTTTAGAAATAACAACAACTTGTACTACAGTATGCCTAAGAGGCTCCATATGAGATCAGGCCCCATTGCGTGAAATACTGTATGTACATAAAGTAAGAAACAATTTCTGACCCTCAGGGTATCATCTGTACACTGCACTAAAACACCGGTGGCTGGCCCATGTCAGCTGACTCGGGCTCACAGGGCTATAAAATTGCAGTGTAGACATTCATTCCCAGAGGCCAGGCACCAGGCCTGAATGTCTACACAGCAATTTTATAGCCCCATCGCCCAAGCTGGAGTCAGTTGACATGGGCCAGCCACAGGCATTTTATTGCAGTGTAGACATACCATAAGAGTTTACACTCTAAACAGCCAAGACGGACAAAGATTGGGGACTGAAGTAGAGAGAGACTAAGGTCCCAAACGTGGAAAAACTTACACAAGTGCCAGACATACACTCACCATGTAGAGAGGACTGTAAATCGTTCATGTTTTGGTCTAAGAGCTGTGAGGGAAGAAAGCCTGATGGTGCTGGCACTGATGATGGAGTGCTCTCCATTTCTCCGGCTGAAGAGGTAGTGGAGAGGTCAGTGAGCGGGTCTTCTCCAAATACAGCTGTCCACTCTTTGCTGAATTCCCCCTCATCCAACGAGGAAGCATTGAGGATCTCATTCAACAATACCATATCATCCTTATCACCAGACTCAGGCTCCAGGGAGTTTGCAAGATGGTCTTTCAAAGCTGATTTTAAACAAAATGTGGGGAACAAGACAAATTACTAGAGATGAATTAACTTTCAGGGAAACAAACGCAGAACAAAGTGGAATACAGAAAACTTCAATTCAGTTTTAATATACTGAATCCTATTCAGATTGTATACTCGGTGTGGATGTCTATGGTTTCCCATTTTCCAGGCCCAGTTTCCGTGGACAAGTCCAGTTGCAGCTTATGCAGCAAGGTATTCTTTGATAGGTATTTGAAAACAATTACCTCCACAGAGACTTTTTTCCATTTAAAATGCAGTACAAGTTCATAATCACAAACCAAAGCACCGTATAGTCCAAGTTTTAATAAATTCTAGAAGGCTGCTCTTCTGCTTGCTGTATGGGTTCCTGTTATACGTGCACTCTAAAAGGACTCATTTGACCTTAAATTAAATCAGATTGCTGCATGCCCAAATAGAAGGCTGCCTGTGTAAGATTCAAATATATAGCAAACATTTGTTCAGTTGGACTTTTTGACCCACTGATGAATGACTGGATCAGTTGGGAGTCTCTATTTGAAAAAAAACTGCATACTAGACATGTTGAGGGGGATTTTCAAAGACACTCAGCAGCGGCCTAATTCTTCTCCCATTGAAGTCAATGTTAAAACTCCTATTAATTTTAATGGGAGCACAGTTAGACCAGCACTGCGTACTTTTGAAAGTCCCAGCTCTTAACCCTCATTATCCTCTTGACCGGTTTCCCCTTCTATATCAAAGGAACTGTGGTTAAAGAAGCTGCTAGGTTATTGCTGGCAAGGTTAGTGTTTTTAAAAAGTCTAATTCCCCCCCCCCAGACATACACAGTGCACATAATTCCTGATCATAACTATTAACCATCTGGTTACATCGGATATTGTCACAGTACTCAAACTGAAAGAAACCATCTCTGGATTTAATCAACAGGTGTTACTTTCATCTTCACCCGGAAATGTTTAGGACTACAGGTATATTGAGGGACTATGCTGATAATGAAAACAGTGGTTTCCATCTTCTACTTAGCACTGGTTACAAGTCTGATACTATCACATTAATGAAACTGAACAGTTTACCTCAATTATGTATACCTCGAGCATGTGAAAGCACAAGAGGCAGCTTCATTTTGCAAAGCTTCAGATGACTAGTTATCTTACTTTGTCCTCCACTTCTGCTTACATACAACTGTAGAGATTACAGATGTTTTTAATGTTTTTGGCATAAGAGACCGTAAGAATGGACAACAGGATCTCATGAGGCAAAATGGTCAATACATTTTATTTCAATCTAACTCCCTACTTCAATGTGTTCTTTTTTTTAAATGACCATAATGACTTACACTGAAGTGACCACAGTGGAGTCAGTAGAGAGAAAAGGGGCAGAACTTGAGTTTTAAATAGGCACATGAGTCAATATCACATAGGAGAATACAAACATCTACATATGAGGAATGAGTAAACCAGCTCCTATAAAATAAGAACCAGCCTGAATTTTTAGCCAATATTAAGGTAGAATCCAAACATTTAAACATCGTTTTAATTTACAATTTTATATGGCTCTGCATTTCTTAGGTGGGATCAAAAATGGAAAGAGCACAGAAAAGCCTATTCTCCTGGCATTCCTATTAGAAATTACCGGAAGTATCACAAGAAAACCTATCTCATGAGATTTTCACCCCACCTCCCTCATCTCAGAGGAGTGGCTAAGAACATTAATACCTTCAAAACTTTTCAAAGTTCACCTAGCAGTACTTATCCATATATTTACAGTGCACTCATGACTATGGTAACAACAGTACTCTCTCTAGTATTTCTCAGGCATTTATCACTCTGATATCTAAGCACTCACATACTCTCCTAGTGTTTCAGCAGGAAATGTTTTACTTTCATGAAGTTTCAAGACTAGCAGGAGAAGATAACATGTATTAAGAGTGTTGTTACTAGTGATAATGTGATACCATTACTGCACCTCACCACAAATTAAATTTACCACAACAGGAAGAAGGTTTGCAGTGATACAGCTCAGATCAAAACTATGCTAGGTTTGCAGTTTTCATGTGTATCACACCTAGTTAGTGAAGAAATTATACATGAAGATTTAAATCTGAAAACTCAATTTCTTCTGACTATTCCAGTGTGGTAGCTATACTAGGTCATAAGTTATGGACTTTCTTACTTCATACCCCTCTCCGACACTTTCATATTTGTTTTACTTTTTGTTTTTCTCCTTTGCTTTCTGTCCACCATGTCTTCTCCCCTGCCCATTTTCCCACCATATCCTTTCGTTGTCTGCACACACAGCTCTGAGCCCTGGAAATGTTTAAACACCACATTTAAAAAAATCCTGCCATCACATTTCATTTTTGTCTGTTTGAATACACGTAACATGTATGTGTCCTTTAGAACCATTCTGTAGGGTATTTAAAAAGAGAGAGAGAGAGAAGAAGAAGAATGTGGCTTGAAAGCACTACAACATGAGGGTCAAACAACACAGAAGGCGAATTAGGACTTGTATACACACACAAAAATTGTGCCACTTTAACTATACTGGTAGAGTTAAAGTGGTAAAATTCCCCCTCGCAGTTGTACAGGTATCAAGGTGTTTATACCAGTAGATATTATTTTCATAAAATTAGAGGAATAAGGTACACCACCATAAGCACCTTTATACCAGCATAACCACCTCCATGCTAAGGACTGTACAAATCCAACTCTTTCAGAAACTGTTAAATTGGTTCAAAACCTGTACCACTACCAGGCCTTACCTGTGACTCCAGTAGGAATGTTCGACATAGAAGATGGTGGAAGTGGTGGAAAAAGGAAAGAGAAAAAGGCCACTACCAGGCACAAGAGGGACACAATATTAAGCCACAAAGCAAAAACTCACCATGTCTAACAGTTTATACATGGAGAGTCTGGATCTCTCTATTACACATATGACTGAGAAATCATCACTATGTCAGCATCTCCATGGCCCTAGATAATATTTTCATCAGCACTTCAAAAACAGAGCTGTGCAAATAACTATTTTTTTTTCAGTTTTCTGGCAATTCCAAAAATTACTTTTGGATTGACCTGAAAATGAATTTTTTTGAAATTATTTGAAAAATAATAAAATTCATTTAGACCCAAAATGCAACATTTTGTTCAACTTGAAATGAATTGTTTCATTTTGATTTTGAGCTTCTTTAAATTTTTGACGCATAAAACAGAACTTTCAAAATGAAAAATCATTTTGAATAAAAAAATCTTAGCTTCAAAAATGTCAAAACAACTTTTTTTTTTTTTTACAAAAACAATTCAGCAAATTCAAAACAAATTTGCAACATATTTTGATCAAATCTGCATTTTTGGCAAAAACTAAGTTTTAGTTGAAAAACTTTTCCCCTAGACAGTTCCGTTGTCTTAACTAAAGTGTAGATATCTGTATCCACTCCTTCCCATTTGGAATTCTATACTTCATAGACTCCTCCTCAGATAGATTGGTGAATATATTTTAGGCTATCTGACTCAGCTACATAATGTTTTTGAGTCATAAAAGACTGTGGTCTTCTGAGATAAGTAAATTAGGAGCAAATGAAACCACTGCATGAAGTGTTACTGCATTTTCATAAGATAGTGCAGTAAACAAAGGATGTCATTATTATTAGTTGGGACCTTCTTAAACGGAAGTGGGGGTAGGAGAAAAAGACAGGCTAAAACAGCACAGTTGGGAAAGAACAGTGAATACTACTCATCCCTTAGTGCTGACACGAGTCTAACCAGCAGAGGATACAAGCAGAAGTATATATTATAGATTGTTCTCCTGTATATAAATGAGAACAGCATATTTGTTTTAATTAACAAGGGAGGGTCAGAGAACCCAACAGTTCTGTTAAGTTTTTAAAGGCGCTCAAATCAGTTGTTTCTGGTACTGATATCTGCCATATTTCCAAAAAAGTTATAGTGGCTATAGAGTCATTACAACTATAATGACAAGGCGGGCATCAAAAGCAAAGAAGAATAAAAGACAGGATTATTAAACATTATGGGAAGGATGGGAATGACACTGTAACATGCATAACATTAGCCCCACTGAAATAAATACGAATTACATCTTTTGCCAGCAAGACAATTATATTTTTTGGCAAATAAACTGAAGTACTGTAAATCCTATTGCATTCAATAGGGTTTACTTTTTATTTCAATATCAGATTTAGTGCCCACAAATTACATATGCAGAGTTGAAGTCCTTTAACAATATTTAAATACTGTAGGTGGAGGATCTCATTTAGAAAAAGATAAGATTAAAATTATTTTTGGTGTTTTGCTTTTGGAAAACTGATAAAATAGACATGCATGAATTTCACATACCATTTTCTTCAGGTTTCAGGTCTAATAAATCATCTATGGCACCTAGTGGTTAAAAAGCAAAGCACAAAAAATTATTAGTCATTCATTGACTCCTTATGTAATCAATAGTTATAAATTGTAAAGTAAAGCAGTTTCAGTCTAGGTTACCAGAATTCTCTTTATAGTCAAAGCTTCCTCCTAAGGTAGAAAGGATGTCCTTTCCATCTTCAGCTGTAAACAAACACATGAAGCAAGTCAAACCAAGTTCAGCAGTAGGTATATACTATCGATCACCTGACCAGATGGTGGTGATGATTTTGAATGCCCAGGGTGATACAGAGAGGCTACGAAAATAGAAACAACAATAATAATGGGGGATTTCAACTATCTCCATATTGACGGGGTACATGTCACCTCAGGATGGGATGCAGAGATAAAATTTCTAGAAAGCATTAATGACTGATCTTTGGAGCAGCTAGTTCTGGAACTCATAAGGGGAGAAACAATTTTTGTTTTTCCCTAAGTGGAGCACTGGATCTGGTCCAAGAGGTGAATGTAGCTGAACCACTTGGTAATAATGACCATAATGTAATTAAATTTAACATCCTAGGAACGGGGGAAATACTAAAGAAGAACTAGCATTTAACTTCAAAGAGGGGAAATTCACAAAAATGAGGAAGAGACTTAAATGGAAACAAAAAGGAACAGTAAGAGTGAAATGCCTGCAAGCTGCATGAGAACTATTTAAAAACACCATAATAGAGGTTCAAACTAAATATATCCCCCGGCCCCCTCCCTCCAAGAAAAAACAGAGAACCAAAAAAATGCCGCCATGGCTAAATAGCAGTCTAAAAGACTCTGTTAGAAGCAAAAAGGCATCCTTTAAAAATTGCAAGTCAAATCCTATTGAGGAAAACAGAAAGGAGCATAAACTCTAGCAAGGCAAGTGTAAAAGTACAATTAGGCAGGCCAAAAAAGAATTTAAAGAGCAACTATCAAAAGACACAAAAACTAAAAGCAAATCAATTTTTAAGTACATCATAAGCAGGAAGCCTTCCAAACAATCAGTGGGGCCACTGGATGATCAAGGTGCTAAAGGAGCACATAGGGAAGACAAGGTTCTTGGGGAGAAGCTAAATGAATTCTTTGCATTGATCTTCACAGCTGAGGATGTGAGGGAGATTCCCACACCTGAGCCATCCTTTTTACCTGACAAATCTGAGGAACTGTCCCAGATTGAGGTGTCAATAGAGGGGTTTTTGGAACAAATTGATAAAACAAACAGTAAAAAGTCACCAGAAGGGAATGAACATGGGCCTGGGCTGCTCTAGGGTCCGCCGGCCCTCTGCCCAGGGCAGGTGGAGGGTCCGGGGCTCTCCAAAGCGGCTCAGGCTCCCTGGGCGGCCCAACTCCAGCTTCTGGCCTGGCTAGGGGGTGTGGCATCGGGGGAAAGAGGAGCAGTTAGTCCTTAAGCACCTATCCGTAAGGTGTCAAAAAGAAAAAATATTATGGGAGACTTCAATGTGGGAGATACTGCTTGCTGCATGGGACCTCAAGCATGTAAAACATCATCAAAGTATACACATTTTCTAACACAAAAGGTATTGCACCCAACATGAGGTAACATTGTTTTGGCTCCCATAATGAAGGATAAAGATTAATCAGTCACTGTACTGGAAGTTGGTGATTGCCTAAAAAAATGTATTGGGAATAAAAATTTAAACAGAAAAAATCTTAATGAAAATGGAAGTGCTTAAGGAAGAGCTAATAGGTGGCCAAAAAGCCACAATTAAACAATGACAACTTTGGCTAAAAGCCCATCCTGGACCCGTGGCAAAGTGAAGGCAGCAATTAGAGATTTTAAAAAGCAATATAACAAATGGAATAAAGTTACTTAGATAGAACTCATTATAAATGAGAACTTAAGAAAATTGATAGCAGAAGCTAAAGAAATCACAGAAAAAATCCATGCCTGGCAGGGCTAAGGACAATAAAAAGGAGGCTAAGTATATTAGGAACAAAAGTCCTAGCAATGGGAATAGCCAGACGAGGATGGTAAAACTGGTAATAATAAAGCAAAAAAGGCAAAAGTGTTCGATAAATATTTCTGTTTGGTATTTGGAAAGAAGCAGGATTGCATACTCCTGTCATATGAGGATGACAAAGTGATTTCTGGTCCATCAGAAACTTGGGCCCAGATCCTCAAAGATATTCAAGTGCCTAATGCCGACTGACATCAATGGTGATGTGATTTCAATGGGAGTTAGGTGCCTGAATACCTCTGAGGATCTGGGCCTGAGTAAACTACATCTACCAGGGATAAACATTTTAAAATCTGCAGGCTAGAGTTCAGACTGGATAATGTAATGGTCCCTTCTGTGCTTACAGGGCCAGCTCAAGGGTTTTTGCCGCCCCAAGCAGCAAAAGAAAACAAACAAACAAACAAATAAATAAAATCCACGATCGCAATCTGCAGCTCTACTGCCGCCGCTTCAGTCTTCGGCGGCAATTCGGCGGCTGGTCCTCTGCTCCGAGAGGGACCGAGGGACCCGCCGCCGAAGACCCAGACGTGACGCCCCTCACCGTTGGCCACCCCCAAGCAGCTGCTTGCTGGGCTGGTGCCTGCAGCCAGCCCTGTGTGCTTAATTCTATGAATCTCTATGAAGTAGCTTGCGGAAAGTAATATATACATTACACAGATCACCACAACTGAGAAACATTAGGATATTAAATAATACCTGAATAGGTCGGTTCCTTGCTGTGGTTCTCCTCATCTAGTGAAATCAACCTTAAATTGGAGAGTGAAAAAAATGAAGAGCACACTTCCATGTTTTAGTGTCATACATCTTGTAGAAGGCAGAAACTTTGGATACCTTTCCTTCTTCAGTTGTACCATAATAGCATTACATCAGTAGCAATAAAACAGTAATTTACATTAATCCCTTTACTTCCCAAGTACGCAGGTAAATTGTTGCCTTCTAATATTTTGTCTGCAAAACCTATTAAAGATTAAACTGAGTTGAAGAGAAACTGTCAAGTGGCTTAAGTCCCATTTTTATCTATCTAAAAATCTGTAATGGACAATATACAACTGGATTCTGTGGATCCAGATTTTGTTTTGCCCACTTTTCACTAAGGAGCTATAACCATCCCCCACAAAAACATTTTGCATACTCGATCTATGGCAGCAAATAAATAGTATGGGCCAGATTCACTCCTAGTGCAAGTCCACTGACTCCAGTCAAGTTACATCCATCTCAGTGTTAGCACAGATTTGGAAAGAATGAATCAACGGTGCTGATGTTATGAACAAGCAACATAAGGTCTGGTCTACACACAATTTTTATACCGGTTTAACTATTTTGATTAATGGTGTATTTAACCAAATAAATGTAGTTATCTATATAGCTATCTATATATTCCTAATATAACTGATTCCACAGTAGTGGGGGTTGCATTGCTTCAACTATATACTGGTATAGTAAAAGCAGTACAATTTGTGTGTGTAGACAAGCCCTAAGATTATTTAAAAATAAAACAAAAAACCCCAGCCATGTTAATTTAACCCGTGTTCACAACATAAGTAAAATTCAACAGCCATCAAATGCAGAAAGGTAAAGGGGTTGTGTTATTGACTTAACCAATGGTCTCATAGTTGAGTACCAGAAGAATAAATGACCTGATGAGAGTAATGTAAGTTCATTAATCAAGGTAGTGAGTTCAATTCCACCCCTGCAAACAAGTCAGATATTTAAAATATGTTTTAAAAGCTTTTAGTGATTCGATGGGGATTTATATTTATTTTTTCTAAAGCCTTAGAAATGGTTATTAATATTTTTGTTTTAAGGAAGAAAATGAGGGAGAGGGAAACTGTTCTTTCTTCTCTGTTACAGAGGGTTGTGAAAAGCCATGACACACACAAGTGTGCCCATTACATGACAGCTGATGTGTTTTCTGGCAAGATCTACAATACTATATCTAGTATCAACATGAACCATGATTCTAGCACTCAGGATAGGTGTATTGTTTTGCTTTTGTCTTTAAACTGTAGCAGGAACTCAGGCAATATGGGGACTGGGGAAGTTTCTAGGCACAAGCTCTGAATTGGAGTGGGGTGGAGGAAGTGTAGGACTGGAAGGGACCTTGTGAGGTCATCTAGTCAAGTCCTCTGCACTCAAGACAGGACTACACACTAAGTAGTTCATTCCTAATACAATTTTCCTTATTCCAGAAGTTCCTTCTTCAGTTTTAGGAGAATTTTTTTTCTGTGATTCTTTACTAGTGTCTCATTACAACCAATGGATTCACAGAAGTGCTGTGAAAACAGACTGTGCACAAGGTCACTTGGCTGTGTCCTTTGTAACCTGTTTAACCCCCAAATAGGAGTCACTTAAAACCTGTTAGCTAGCGGAAAATATCTTCTGATTCTTTAATTTGTTTAAAAATGGAACAGTCTTTCCAAAAAGACTTCTAAAAACCAGCCAAACAAAACCCAGTAACCAGCATTCAAATTGTTCTTAATTTTTTGACATCCGATCCTTATGCAGTTACTTTACTTGGATGGTCAAAACAACAGGTGGCATCAGGATTACATCACTGTATGTCCTCGTAACTGAATCTTGATGTTTCCATAGGTGAGGGATCACATCTCATCCTCCAGTTCTCCCATCCCCTGATCAGCTGCTCTAAAGATTAACATACATCCCATTCATACATCCCTCTCACCTCAGAGCTGCAGGTAACTCAAGTCACAATAAAATCAGCTCACTTAGATGTTCTCTTTGCAAAGTACCTACTGCTGTACTGGATTAATAGCCAATACTGTATACATCATAAAAACTAATCGGTGCTTAAAGCAAGCGAGAATTCAGCTCCTGTTCCCAGGTGCAAGGAAGAGAGCATGAAAGGGAAAAGGATGGAGCGCAATATTATCATTTTTCTTGAATTAAGTTGTTTACTGTTTCTCTTTATTTTTCAGTTTTTGCATTTTCCCCCTTATTAAATAGAAAGAGTAAAGCAGAAAGCAGTTAATTCAAGGGCCTAATTGTACTTGTTCTACATTGCTCACTTTTAGTTTACGACAGAACTTTTGTGCGTGGCTTCTTGGCTGGGGATCTGATATATACACTGCAGTATTACAGGAATTCCTCCACTTTGATCTCTATTTATCCAAATCTCTAGTGTTCAAATAAAGTGAGCCTGCATTTACAGTTATAAGCGTGACAGGCGCCTCACAATAACCTTTAAAAAACAGACAAACCCGAAGATTAATTGGAGAGCACAGCACAGATGAAAAAAATACATTGTTCTGAGATGCAGGACACGTGACTTACTGACTCTGCTGATCCTCCACTGATTTGGTGCTTGCAGTCTGCAAATCCTCCTCCTTTTCAGCTCTCTCACTTAATTTATTTACAGGATCTTGTAAGCTCTAGATCATAATCAATACATAAATGAAAAAGAAAATGGTAGACGGTCAGGGAAATATTTTTCACGTAACATTAAACTGGCCCAGCTAAGTCCACAAAAGAGAGCAAAATACTTTCAAAGTGCTGGAGCCTAGTCTGAATTAGAGAGAGAAAATTCCTGCAGGTAAAATTTTTTTTTTAGTGATTATTCACTAAAGCAGAGCTACAGTATAAACAACATGAAAAGAAGCAACCACTCACTATACATTTCCTTTATTGACCATTCATTTCTGAAGGAGGCCTCTTGGCTGTTGCTAAACTCATATTCTGTTTCCAACACGTATTTAAGAAAAATCTGTTCCGTTTGCAGCCCACACACTGACACAGTGGGTTGTGTTTTTTGTGTGTGTGTGAAGATGAACTAGAATTAAAAATAAAATGAAGCCATATTTTTTCCTTCATACTGCTTCTTCATCTCCTCTCTCTAGCACAGCTATTTACAGGACCCTGACAACTTAGCTCATGTGCAAAGACTATAAGGCCACATCTATGTCCTCAGTGACAAACTCTTGTACTATATGACCTCCAGTTACTGTACGTCATCAAAACCTATTTGGTGTTTATTTTATAATTGACGCAGATTTTGTGAGGTGGCTAAAGTGGAAATTTTGTCAGTTGAAAGCACTGTCGTGCACTGAAAAATAAATATGTAAGTAACTGCATCCTGGAGTTTCATGTTTATCATCTTAGTCCCAAATTTGACATGCAAACAAAAATACACAAACAGTTTATGCACTCAGTGCCAAGGATTAGATACATGATCATTAAAGGTATATATTGGGATGTTCTGATGTGGGTCTGCCTCACTCTTTCTTGTGGCAGCTACTCCACATACACCTCTACCCCGATATAACGCCACCTGATATAACACAAATTCAGATATAACATGGTAAAGCAGCACTCTGGGGGGCAGCGCTGCGCTCTGGCAAATCAAAGCAAGTTCAATATAACGCGGTATCACCTATAATGAGGTAAGATTTTTTGGTTCCTGAGGACAGCATTATATCAGGGTAGAGGTGCATATAAATAATGTAATCATTAAATATGCATTGGGCCAGAGAGAGTAACTCCATACCCAAGTGGTTCGGGCACTCACCTGAGATACAAGAAACTTATGCTCAAATCCCTTGTCCTCATCAAGCAAGAGGGTCTCCCGCATCCCAGATGAGTGCTCCAATCACTGGCCCCAAGGAAAATTTCTTTCTTGCCTCATCCCCAGGCCATTTTGTGTGGAGTTAGGTGTGTGCCACCATCATTCTTGCAAGAAACAGCTTAGGCACTTTCCTTCCAAGAGAGGGTTCCCAGCTGTGGCTCCCAAGGAGAGATAGGCAGCTCCCCCAAGCCCGGACTTACGTGCCTAACTCCCTACAAACCAGTGGGGTTTAGGATAAATCCCTCTCCTTAGTATCTGCTATCAGCTAGTTTAGGGAGCTCCTCACATAGCGTGCTGCCTTTTGTGGACCCCATTTTTAGGCATCACTCTAGCCCCATGAATTGTATAGGGAGCCTCGGTGCATAACTCAGAGCTTGTGGATTCCACCGGTCGGCAACAGTCCTAAAAGTCAGAGATTGCAATGCTGAGCATTGCAAGGCCTATGTCCCTTTGTGGATTTGGGCCCAGATCGTAAACTTGGAACTGTGAGAGTGGATCTTTGTGCCTATGCAGAATAGCACTGAATTCAACAGAGCTCTGTGCAGACATAAGTGTATCTTGAAGGATCAGGATTTATATTTGTATCTTGCGCTATGCCAAACACACTATGTGAATGTAACAAACTAAATGGAGCAGATATCATGATTTGGAATACCCACAAAAGAAGATCCGTTGGGTAAGTAAATGCCACTTTTACTGTCCCTTTTCTGATAACTGCACTTTAAAGTGTTCATTTTACTCTAAGCCTTGCTGATATTCAGGATAACCAATGTATTTATTTTTTGCTTAGAGAGAACACACTTTGCGAGAAGTACACTGAGTAGAGAACCGTTATAGTTTGTGTCCAGAGTCTTAATAAAATGCTAGCATACATCACTGGAATAGTAGAACCAGGGAAAGCTCTCGCTCCAAATTCCCCACAGGATCACAAAGGAAAGTTAGAGTCACCAGCTGATCTGCCATGTGGAAAATATCCCCACTTATCTAGTTTAGTTTGTTTTTACTGCTCCCCTGCTGACCTGAACAGATTATTCACCAGCAGGGGCATTTCTAGCTCCTGTTTATATAATTTTGGTCCATGTTTATATGAAGGCAGCCAGTTGTACTTATTTTACTTTCGGTGTTTAGGAACCACGTTAATGTGCTTGCCATAAAGCTACATCTCGCAAGGCTTTTGTTTTCTTTATCCCAAGTTTATTTTTCTGTAAAGTAGCCTAAGTGAATTTAGTGCTGGATTAAAAGCACTGGAGAGTCAAGGTGTTTAAAGAATAGAAAAAAAACACATGCAGCAGTAGTGCAAGCTTCTCATGTTATGTTGCAAATAGAATATAGTGGGATGACTCCCTCTTCCAGTTCAGTCCAGGACCCCTTTGCTTATACTGCCAAAAAGGGCATTAATCAGCACCATTTACGAGGGGCGTTGTGGGTTTTGGGAAATGGACACTTGCCCACTGGCACCTAGAATGAAATCACTCTTGTATTTCGTAGATACCATACAACAGATGGTAATGACTGGGTTGCATTCAAACCAGTGACCAAAGACCAGTTCTTGCACCACTGAAGTCTGTGGGAGTTTTTCCATCGACTTAAATAGGCACAGGAGTAGGTTCCAACAGACTAAAGGCTTTGGTGAGATGCAGCTCAGAGGCACCGCACAGAATGCAATGCGGAGAGGGCTGTACGTCACCTTTGTATCCTACTGATCCTTGGCTTCTCCAAAGGCTGAAGAGGCCCTGACAGGGCCTGAGGACTTGTCTAAGTTACAGCAGCCTCCTCAGGTTGCCGCATGGGCCACAGCACTGCCTGGAATCTCTGCAGTGTAGTGTGCTGTGGTCCTGTCCCTGACATGCCCTCTTCTCCCCCGGACCCGCCCGTGGCATATGCCCTATGCCAGGGTTTTTGCGGGGTCCTCAGGAGGCAGCCTTACATTTGTCTTCCGCAGTGCTCTCAGAGGAGAAATCCTCTGCCAGCCAGACATGGGGCTTTTAGGGCCCCTTTCCCTGACCGTCTCTCTCTCACCCTCCATATTCCAATACCATTTCCCTCAGCCGTTCAGTCTTTCCTTTTAACTTTTATTGGAATGTAATAAATACAACTTACAATATGATTTTTTAACTGTTTTGATTTCCAAAAAGTTTGTGGTTACCATAACATGGTAACTGCAATACCAGATTAGCACCCATGCTCCCTTTAATGATTCAAAGGTGGAAAGAAAAATCCTCAGTATTCCCTGGGAAAATTATATACATACAATGTTTTTTTAAACAGTTGTTTTCCTCTTAGAAACTCTAATACTAAGCTAACATTTTCCATCAGTGCTCAGGCTGTTTCAGGAAATACATTTTTATGGTACTAGGATCGGCACACTATGGGAAACGCCATACAGAAATGGTGCTCACAAGTGTCTGAAAAGGTAACAGAATAATAATATTAATGGAAGTTACTATTTCCTGTATTAGGAAAAACAAATATAGCACAAAGTCCACAATTAAAAGGGACATTATGCTCATGACAATTAAAAAATGGTAGCCATATTTTAATGCAATATCCAAGTTTAATCATATTGGTATTTAGGAAATATTGTCTTGAACTCTGCTAACAAATACCTCAGTGTTTTCTCCTTTCTCTCTCTCCACTAAAAGCACTTATTTTTTTATGAAAGAGACAAAAGGGCTAGAGAATTTAGCAAATATTTTAATACAAAAATAAATGTAGTTAAGTTAAGAAACAATGGTTAACAGTTTGGTTTGCTGAATGTAAATCCACAGTTTGCGACTGCAGTTGTGAACAAGTATAGAAACAACAGCATTTGGCATTCTGTAAATATCTTTGGTAGGTAGGTTATGTTATGTTTTGATGGAGTGAGGAATTCTCTCTTACCTTACAGATAGTATAATAAGTAGACTTCACTGAAGTCACTGGAGTTGTGCACACTAAACCAAAGCTATTTGGTTCAGAATAAGCAATATGCATAGGATCATATACTTTAACTAGATCAGGGGTCCCCAATGCAGTGCCTGTGGGTGCCATGGCGCCCGCCAGGGCATCTAAGTGCGCCCATGTATTGGCCGGCGGTCGAGCATCCGCCGAAATGCCGCCGACAAGCAGCGTCATCCAGAGGCGTCGCCGCCAAAATGCCGCATTTCGGCAACGACGACGCTGGATGACGCTGCTTGTCGGCGGCGACGCCTATTGACATTGCTGCTTGTTGGCGGCATTTCAGTGGCGACGCCTATTGAAATGCTGCCGACAAGCAGCAACGTCGGTGGATGCTTGTCCGCCATCACGGTCCTCCCGTGGCTCATCGTAAAAGGTTGGGGACCACTGGACTACATGAATGTGCGGTGCTCCCATTGACTTGGCTGAGAGCTGTATGCCTGTACCCGAAACTCAACTCTCAGAGTATTAACAGAATCTTCTTGATTGTCTCATTTATACCCCTCCAGTATAAAATCAGGAATATACTTTGTGTAACCCTGTACACACTACATTCCTTAGAGCAGTGGTCCCCAACCTTTTTCATCTGGCAGGCCCCAGACGACGAGCCACGGAGGATCGTGGTGGCGGACGAGCATCTACCAAAATGCTGCCAAGCGGCAACGTCAATAGGCATCGACGCCGACAAGCAGCGACGCCTCTGGATGACGCTGCTTGTCGGCGGCATTTCGGCAGATGCTCGTCCACCGGCCAGTGCACGGGCGAACTTAGACACCCCGGCGGGCACCATGGCGCCTGTGGGCACCGCACTGGGGACCCCTGCCTTAGAGCTTGTCTTCACACAGAAATCACACCAATTTAATTGAAATGTTAAAAGTTAAACTAGTATACTTTTTGTATGTGGACTCTTTTATGCCAGTTTAATACTGGTTACATAGGTTTAAAAATCCCTAGCGTAAAGAACTAATGTTTGAAGCCTTAACCAAATGTATAGGAAGTGACTCTTACTCAGGTGTTGCTTCTAACCCAGCTCTTGACCACAAACAGAACTGTCTCACCCAAATTTGGTGGTGCTTACTGTTCACGTCTGCTGTTTGGGGTTGTAGGCTAACTCCTGAGCTGGTAAGTGCCAACTTTGCAGTGAGGACATAGGTTAAACGACTCTAGTGCTGACAGTCCTTCAGTGCCTTCCCACAATTCCCCCCACATATCCAGAAGGACAGATAAGTTCTCTCACAATCCACCAGGAAAGAATCATAGAGCAGATCATCTTACTACAGCACAAAACCACAGGATCTGCCCCCACATGCCCTAGGTACACACACTGGTTAGCACAGCACCAGTGATGACACAGTAACTCGAGTATGGCTTTGCAGTGTGGCTGCTCATACCTGACCTAGATAAACCCTGATGCTCAGACCTAGATGCCAATCATTTCATATAATTCCATGAAGACGACCCACCCAATAAGACAATTATGGGACATCTGCTGATAGACCATGAAAGCGCTTTTGTCCCACTGTGGTTTCCTTCTTTTCCCCCAATAAATTAAAAAAAAAATTGAATGGGTTTATATTAGCAGCTGAATGAGAATTAGCCATATATCCAACCACCCTTATTTCTTTCCCCCATGCAGTGTGAGGGACAGCTGGCAAACTGGCAGAGGGCCAGGGAAAGTATATGGATGCCCTCCCAGTTCTACTGTCCAAAATATTGACCTTCTCACTAGGAAATTGTTATATACTTTTCAACACCAGTGTTATAAAAGGTGTAAGCTTTACCAAAGCCAGGCTACAGGCATTTTTACCTCTGTGTTCGCTAACTCAACATGGTTTCAATGGCAAATTGGTAAAAAGGTCTGCAACCTGCTTTTTATAGCTGATTGATGGCACCAGTGCTGAAAAATGGCTACAAAAGTTCCTAGCGCAGATGAATGTAAAGAACGAAGTGCCCCATGGGGGGTAACATGATATGCTAGGACCACCATCCCACCTAGTGAGTAAAATCAGCGCCTCTGGGCTTGGCAGCTCATCACCCTGGCACCTGTGGGCTTGCTGCATCAGTTATGAATGTAAAAAAATTGCTTGAGCCCTGGCTCCTCTTTCATTATAAATTAAACACTGAGTAAAATGTGGGATAGTAAATAGGAATCAGGAGGAATGACATACATAAGAAAAAGACAACCGAACATAATAATCCCTATGCAGTGCTTTTACAGCCAGAGATCTCAAAGAGCTCTAAGTAGTCAGTCAGTAGCATCATCCCCACTTTACAGATAGACAAGCTGATACACAGAGAAGTTATGTGAGTTAGTGGCAGAGCTTGGAATCCAGGTCTTTTGTTTCCCCAGTTCAGGACCCACACTACTTCCAGACCCCTGTGAGCAATTCAGGAAGTTAGGACTTATACTACCAAAAAACAAACAGGAATTAATGAAATATTAAAGTAACTATGGCAAGAAAGAAACAATTAAAGGATACATAAATGAGCTTCATTCATGAAAAGAAGCAACTGATGCGTATTCTGACATATTTGTTATAGAGTAAAATTGTTCAGGTTAGTGCAACCTTAACGTTCTACACGCTCAATCAGCCCATTCCCTTGATTAATACCGTAGCAAACAGATCTCTCCACATCAGGAGGCATGGAGTCTTTAAACATTAATAATCATCTTTCATCAAGCATAAAACTAAGAGTTAGGAAATACAGCTGCAATAGCACAATTACACTACTCTCAGAATACACCCTGAAGCAAAGAAAACAAATGGGTTGCTTTTCATTAACAGAGCTTGGCAAGCATCTCCAAAGACAATGTTTTCTTTCCAGAAATAATCCCAACAGGCGTTTCAGAGGCTCTTTGCTGAGGTAAGCCTAATACATGAATACTCATTAATATATTAATTAAAACTTCTAAACATAAATAGTAATTTCCACTGTACAGTAATATTGCTAATTTTTCAATGAGTCTATATTTAACTAAAATATGACATTTAAGAAAACAATGTTTGTTTTCAAATAATGTCCTAAAGTAAGGTCCTGATCCTACAAATATTTATGCTTAATTTAACTTATGCAAGTAGTCCCAGTGAAGTCTATGGGACAACTTGTGTGACTAAAGCTAAGCAACATGTGTTTTTCAGGACAGGGCTTCAAAATGAGAAAAGTGACTTGATGGCATAGTAACAAGCACCAGACTTAAGAATTACAGTGATTCTCCATATATATTTTAAATTATGGAGGTTCTTGATCATAATTCCAGTGTGTGTGTTTGGAAACTGGTTTACAGGGTATAAATTCCTAATTCTTTCTACATGTAAGTGGCCTTTCAAACTCAAAATTGCACACACTGTTAGTTTTTATTCCTTTTGAATTTTCTAATTAGCACTTGTTCAGTTTAATTTCACCAAATATAACTGTAGCTTAAATGTGTTAGTATCAATTTGTGTTTTTTTTAAAGGATTATTGTTTTTCTACACAAAAATTGGCACAGAGATTAACCTTGAGTAGATCTGGTGCAATGTGTAGATTTAAAAACACAACAGGATTTATGGTCATTTTTAGCTGTTTATCATTATTCCAAAATGTATGCATCAAATGAATAGCTGACCGAAGCAGTCTTCACTGGATAAAATTTCTGTCTTACATACATAGTCTCTCCATCAGCAGCTACACTTATCCGTCAGATTTAATTTTACAATGGAAAAAGTTTCATGTGTTGTTGCTGACACAGAAATTTTTATGTGCAGCTGCTGATGGACACATCTTCTCAGAGAAGTTGCATTTCTTTAGCAGATAAAATTTTATCCATTAGCAGCTTCTGCTATACACAGTCCTCTTCTGGGGTGATGGTGGCCATCAAGAGCAGTGGTTCTTGAGGTTAACACCCCATCAAGATGCACAGGGCAGTTCACTCATTTCAGAGCTACTGATTCAGGCTTTCGACAGACTCAGGCAGATATTGGTACATTGGTTACACTCAGTTCATATTTTCAAGCCAATCTTCCCAGCCATGAAGGCTAAAAACTTAAAAACAAAACAAAACAAACAAACAAACAAACCCTGGATTCTGATGTAATCACATGACCCCAGGAGCTGAGGACTTAGCCATATACATAGCCATTAGGGCCTATAGTACCTGTGCTTTAATCTGGCCATATAGTAGTCTTAACTGTGTCACAACCCACACGCAAGTGCACACAAAATTTTGTTGTGAAACAGTTATATACACACTATGTATATTTGTAACATAATATAAAATTTAAATATATTTAAATTATACATGCACATTAAAGATATATAGGCACACAGGAAAAAAATGAAATATTAGAAATATTCTTTGTATGAAAGATAAGTTCTCTATAGCCATCTATTGACATTATGGGGATATGAATCTATCGTCCATTCACTCAGCTTTCTAAAAAAAGCTAGATTGTTACTATTCATGTACTTGAAATGAATAAATGAAATATGATGACCTACAGATTTAAATTAAAATCTATTCATTCTCCACAATTGTAAAATTAGTTTAGTAACACAGATTGTTTAAAGAAAGAAACCATAACATATTAATTTTTTTTTTAAATAAAAACTTTGGTGTACCATAGAAAGTAGTCATTGTAATAGCTACCATAAGAAAGAAATTGCTGATATTAAAAGACAACTAGTCTAATCTTCTATCCCAAATATTTAGTTATTTTCTTAAACGTTTCCACTAACCCTTCATGTAGTTCTATGCTGAAAATCCCACAACAGCGATCAGCATGATGTTCTCAGCATGGTAAAATGTCATAGCAAAAAACAAGGAGCTATATTTTCTCAACATGGGAGGCCAGCTCTACAAATTATAAGGATTCTCATTATGAGGCAAGAGCTATAAATGCTATATTGAGGAATATTCACATTAATTTTTATGGCTGTAGTTTGTTTTAAGAGACTTCATCATACACAGAGAGACACACACACACACACAAACAATCTAGAGCCCACTTCTTTGAGTCACTGAGTCCAAATCCAATTTTAATTATAATCAAATATATCACAGAAGAAGAGTAAAATCAGAATAGCGTTGCCTATCTACCATCCTCCACCACAGGGATCTTTTATGCATGGAAATAAGCATGTTGGCTGCCCAAGTTCACTCTCAGCATGACATCCAAAATGTGTCCCATATACTGAGATCTGAACAATATCTGGCTAGTTACTTATCATACATGCAGAGGAATCTCACTTTCTTAGACTGCTAGAAGAGCAAATACTATAATACCAACAGAAAAAAAAAGTCACAGTATTCAACAAGAAGTATATTTGTTTGCTTCAAAGCATAAGAAAAGAAAGTTAGTAAACTACCTTCGGTGTAGCATGGTCGGGCACAGTACTCTAGCAATCATGCTACCAAATAGGGGATCCAAATCAGAGACTTTGCCCCCAAACTTGAGATGTGCCTGAGCTGCACTTGAGGCAGCTGAGTGAGGGGAAACAACAGTGGCTTTATGCCCTGCCTGATCCTGGGACTAACTGGGGATCAACTTGATCCTGTGTGCTACTTGTAGCAGCCTCAAGGCTATTATATACGCCCAGCTGCCTACTGTTTTTATCACACAGGGCTGTCCTGGCCATGATCCCAGTCTTCTGCACTGGGGGCTGAAAGAGGTGGGATGGAGCCATAGTGGAGCCACTATGGTATCTGAGGACTCATGGATTCCTCCTCCGGCTAGTTAGGCAGGCATTATGGCAGCTTTATGATGCTTTAATCAGGCTCAGAAATGGGCCCTTGATTTATTTTTGCTGTTCCTTGGTCAGTGGAGGTTAGCAAATCAGATTTTTTTGAGCTGTTGCACCAGCAGACCTAGGGCTGCCAATTTTGGTTGGACGTATTCCTGGAGGTTTCATCACATGACAATTTTAATTAAAGATTAATCTTTAATTCCTGGAGACTCCCGGACCATCCTGGAGGATTGGCAACCATAAATCCCTATGGGCTCTTTGGGGTTGTGAGGTAACTCTCCATAAAGCCCTAACCTCAAGTCTCTCCCCACTTTGGGGCCTATAGTGAAGCTGCAAGGACTGACTAGTGAAATGTGGACCAACTGGTTATTCTGCGTTTGACACACACACACAATTGAGGGTCTGACCTGGAATTGTTTTAAAGCTAGGTTGTCTCAATCAATATCGTATTGTCACAAGTCATTCATTCTTGACTTTCCTGCTTCTTGCAGCTCGCCTATCTCTTCCCCAAATCCCTCCTGGACGGAAATACTTCCATCTTCTCCCCATCCCTATTTATTTGGTGCAAATGGGATCAGGTAGTTACATGCCTTCGGGGCAAGTGGCTACTCTAATTTTAACTGAACAGTTGACAGATTTTTCAAAAAAAATTCTGTTTCTTTAGTGAATCCTCAAATTACAGTGATGGGTGATTTTTACAGTGGGGCAGAAGAGATCATGAACATAAGCACTGAGAATGGAGTCCAGCCCTCTGTTCCAAGCGTGGCAGATTCAGAGGTTCTACTGCCCTCCTGAAATTCCACCACAGAATTTGTAACAAAGCAAAGGAAAAGAAAAAAAAAAAGAGCTTGAGCATCCAAAATCACCTTGTGGGTACTTAGATGCAGATGTTCTTTTTAATATGAGAGGATATTTTTTAAGAGCTGTTTATAAAAACAAATGCGAAAAGCAAAATGGTGGCCATAAAATTGGTGGGATTGTGGAGGACAATGTAAAACCTAGAGTTTGTCCTGCTTGCCTGCTATTCTTTTTGATCCTGATTCAGCACTTAGGGCACATCACTATTTGAGATAATGCTTGAGCATGTGCTTAAACTTTAAACAAGTGCTTAAATGCCATCCTGAATAGGGCTGCTTTGCTGATATGGAACCATATGCTGGCCAATATGCATTTATCAAAAGGAAATGCTAGTATACTTGATAAACTGCACACCATGACCACTTGTTGGCAATCCATGACAAACCCCCTAGATATAAACATGCAACTAAAAAATGCGTACTGCTTTTCTCTCATTTATTACCAAATCACTTGATCAATGGATACATAAAATAATACACCTGTATGTTCCTTACCTTTAACATAGTGAATTCATATGGCTGATAACCTTTGAAACTTTCATGGATAGCTGCCATGGTGTGTGAGGTTTTTTCCCAAAAATGAAGCAGCGTTGTCTGTAAAGAAAGTAATATTTCAATATCATGTTACTTTAATAATCAGTATTTAGTGCTAACTTTCATTCCCCCAAGCGATTTAGATATTCTTATACTTATCAGCATATTGTCATATTACTGTAATATGAAAAACATGTTTTACAGATTACAGGGAATCTTTCCCTTGAGGTCAAAGTGTTCTTTGAATACCTGATATGTTGTTAGAACATGAGACAGGAGGTTACATCTACTCGCTCCAAGAAGATCCACTTTCTGACACACATCAGTCTTCAGTTTGTCAAAATTTAGCTTTGCGTGACGTACTTGTGCTTGAACCTTCAAATACAAAGAGTCATTTATCACAAACAGGAGATGAGGGAGTTTGGAGCAGCTGGTTTTTAATTATTTAAACTTTTTCTGCTTCCATCTACCTAGCCTAGCAGCTTATTAAAAACAAAAAAACAACCCCCCCTCCCGCAAAAAAAAACAACCCTGAAAAACAATGCAGCAAACGTATAGAATCTTTTCAGAAAATTAGTTAAAACAGGACTAGTTAAAAACCTATATAAGGCCCCTATCATGCTATCAAATGTTGCACAAAACTCCCAGTGAAATGAGAATTAAGCAGATTGATTCATGATAGCATATGGTTTTATTTTTCTCTTGTCCTTTTTAGTTACTATAAGTAATTATATTCATTCACTGAAGATGTTATGTTTTAATATTGACACACACACTACATAAAATGCATGTTAAATATTTATTATTTATAATGTGTTCAATATACAGTGTCCTTGTTTTTAATAACAGTTTGTAGGAACACACATTCAAAAGCTTTAAGGATGATCAACTTATTTGGAACTGAATGCACCTTATTATGCATTATAACAAGAGTATTTATTGTGTGCCTAGCAGTTCAATATATATAGTTATATATGTATGCATCTCTTTCAGACAGTCAAAAATGTGCTGTAATAGGCATAAAGCTCTTTATGATCAATGTGAATGAAACTATACAGTCATCATCTGGCTATTGTTGCTCATATCTGACTATGGTAGACGTTACAATTTAACAGTTTAATTCTATTACAAAAGTTCTCAATTTTAATCTTTCTTTATAATAGATAGGTAGGTTCATTTTATACTTTTGATAAAAACACCAGAACCTTCTTATCGTAGGTAAGCAGGCATATAGAATTTCACAGGACTGTGTTTTCTGCTCACATTAACCTTTGCATACCCACTCTCCAGAATTAGCACACAATTTTGTCTGTTAAACAAGTAATTTTTGTTTTGAAGGCCAGTAAAGTATTGGTTCTTTTAGCAATAGCAGCAGCTAACAGAGTAAAAGGCTGAGCTGGATGTTTTGTGAATAGGGTTGGGGTGCAACCAGAATTTTCCCTAAGGGAGGGAGCCCAGAATTTTCCCTCCTCTGCCCTGCACCCACCCCTAAGCTCTCCATCCCACATACTCTTCCTCCCCTCCCCCACTGCCTCTACACTCAGACTCATGATCTCCACCCTGCAGCCAGCTCTACAGTCCCTTCCTGCTGCCCCACACCAGCCCTGCACCCAGCACCAAGTTATCCCCAGCCCACATCCTGCTCTTTCCCCTACACTGCCCTGCACACAACTCCAAACTCTCTCCACCGCATACCCAGCCCTGAGCTCTCACCCACAGAGGTGATCAGGCTGCAGAGCACCATACGCAGCAGGGGCCAGGTAGTTCTAGGAGCCCCAAACCCCACCCTCCTGTAACTCTGCTCCCCCAGGAAGTGCTAAAGTCTGGATCAAACCTTGTACCCTCCTGGAGACTGAGGGTTCCTGGTGCCAAGAGTCTGGGGGTGGCTGTTGCCCATGGCTGTTGGAAGAACTGCAAAGGTGGGAGGGGGAGAGAGAAGGGGAGAAGCAGGCACACGGGGACACACCACCACTCAAATTTGGCCTGGCTACCTATCTGTCTTGACAGGGGAGCAGTTGGGCCAAATTTGAGTGAGTGGTATTATGCCTTGGTGCACTCAAATTTCAGCTCATGGCGCCCCTGACCAGAGTTTCATTTTCATGACAGTTCTGCAAGTCTGCCTTAGTATTACATCAATGGAAATCTTTGTATGTAATTCCTCGAATTTCTTTTAAGGAACTGGAGAAATATCGCACACATACACCCCTCTATTGATTTCCCTGTATACCACCATAATTACAAAGCAAAAAGTTTACCCAACAAAAGAACTCCACAGTGAAATGGCAGGCAAAAATAAATGAAATAAATTAATTTTAAAAAAACCACACCCACATAATGAATATTGATATTATGTATTAACTTATTCCATATTACAACAAATAGTACTTCAGCCCTGTATTTGGAGGAAACTTCACATTGCTTGTTCCAATGTATATTTTATTCCGCGTTAGTCTAGAAACTCGAGAACAGTGAAGTTAAGCTACTTCAAAAGGCCAGTTTTAAGGCTTGGCTACTGAAGCCTGTGTGCAAAATTTTCTTTTAAAAAAAAAATCTTAATCATAACACAAATACATTTCCCCCTGTCATCACATAACAATACAAATGAGTACATTTTGTTCAAAATTCACTCTCCCATTTCCCCTCCCCCACCACAGACACACAGAGAGAGCAACTGAGACTTAAAAATGCAACCTTAAAAGAAGAATTTTGGAAGAAGTTATAAGCACATGAAAGAAGGCAGTCTAAACACAGATTATCTATAGCTTTTGCTACCAAGAAATGCTATATGGAGGTACTTGAATAGGAAAGGTGCTGGGGTTCTGGGAAATATACTGGAGACTTAGGACCAAATTCTGGTTTCAGTTACACTCTTGTATATCCAGAACAGCTCCATTGATGTCAATGGGGTTACAAGCGTATGGTGTTACTCTGGATTTACACCGGTGCAACTGAGATCAGAGTCTGGTCTCTAGTCCATATGCCGGGATGCTGTGTTTTGCAAGAAAACAATGAATGGCACTATGACCTTGCATAGTGATATCCCAAGTGTGCAAAGAATGTTCATTTCTTAAAATTCTGTCACACACAAAGCAGACCACAGGAATAATTCCTGCTGACAGCATGCGTAATTATTAATTTCCAGAACTGTAAATCTGCACAAGGGTTTTATATAACAGACTGGAATCAGGATGTATGTGAGGTTTCCAATTTATTAAAAATAATACTTTCCAACTGAAGGAAAGGTTATAAAATTACCACAGAAAATGTGCTTTTTTCCCTTTTAGTGGTATATGATTAAACCATTGTATGTTCTCTGTAACCTAGGGGCCTGTCTCAGGATACATCCTCTAAAGATTCTATGTAACATACTACATGTCAAAACTATATACCTATATCCTAACTGAATCTATGATTATAAATCTTTCAGCTTCCAAAAGAGAAAACAAAGATGACTAATATTTCATCCACTTGACCCAATGTGTAATTCAAGACCATATGTTTTGTGTGTCAATACTGATTATTAAAATACTTAATGTACTGCTGTGTTACCAAATGCCATACACTTTTCCTGCCAAACAAGGAAGACAAGACATCACTGAGAATTATTAAATAGTTGATTTCATCTAGTATTTTGAGTTACTGGAGGTTTGGTCAGTAATGGGACTTCTTTTTCTGCAACAGCAGTACAAGAATTCAGGAGAGAATGCAGCCTGGTACATCATCTTGAGTCTTTGCTTATTTTTGTATGTTTATACATGCGTTTATAATCCAAATTACATCAAACATCTTTTAAGAATATTTGTGGCTTTAGGAATTAATAATAAAATTAACACAATCATAACCTACTTCAGCAGTTCTCAAGCTGTGGGTCGGGACCCAAAGTGGGTCATGACCCCGTTTCAGTGGGGTTGCCAGGGCAGGCGTCAGGCTGGCCCAAGGCCAAAGCCTGAGCCCCACTGCATGGGACAGAAGCCCAAGGGCTTCAGCCCTGGGCGGTGGGGCTCGGGCTTCGGTTTCAGCCCTGGGCGGTGGGGCTCGGGCTACCGGCTCCCTACCCAGCGCGGCAGGTCTTGGACTTCGGTTTTGGGCCCCACTCCCGCCCGGGGCAGTGGGGCTTGGATGGGTTCAGGCTTTGGCCACTCCTCCTGTGGTCATGTAGCAATTTTTGTTGTCAGAAGGGGGTCTCAGTGCAATGAAGTTTGAGAACCCCGATCTACTTAACACCTCATAATTCATTAGGCACTGACAGAACCGTGTGTTCTCTTCTCAAATAAAGGGCTCGTGTAATACACCCTAATTGTCTCCCTTCCCTGCGATTACTCTATACACCATGACTTTGATGACAGCATTTCATCATGGCCCTGATCCTGCAAACTCTTACACATATGTTTAACTTTGCTCACGTCTTGAAAGTTCAGCACATGAATGTATCGAAGATTGTGGCCCTGATGAGATTTTTAAGAATTCTGATAGGGGTCAAAGGATTCTATTGACTACGTAAGTGAATTACACTAATCCAAATACGCCCTTCCACCCCTGATATTCTATGATTTCCCAGTGAAAGAGGCAGGTACCCAGCACGTAGTGCTCAGTAGTTGCTTAGTTTCATAGCATAGATTAGAACTGGTTGCTATACAAGCAAATCCTGCAATGTCACCAACACCATCTGTAAAGCTTCTGACTGCTTGTCTTTTAGTTACTAAAGTGCCAAGCACTGAACAAAAAATCATTTTCTATTCCTGACATTCAGATATATTACTACAGTGACTGCTAACAGTCTTGCACTGAAACCTATAAAATAGGGATTTGGAATGCACTACTTTATACTTATATTACCATCAGTCTTAAATATTAGATTTTTTTATTTGAATTTGAACTATAACATTTCCCTACTCAATCAATCCAAGTTCTCACGGGAGGCTGTAGCATTTTAATTTGTATTAAAGCAGCAATAAAACTAAAACTACCAGATAAAGCGAAGGTGTCAGAGACACAATAAATTATAGAAAACTGAGAAACAATGTCACACAATCCATAACGGAATGAACAGAATGTAAAAAAGTGCTATTTAATTTAAATCATCATAGCAGCAACAGCATTTCAGTTTGATTTACCTGAGAACCAGATGAGACCTTGGAAATTGGAACAATCACGTTTTCCTGTCACACAACCGGGCTGAAATCTTAACTGCTAGTGAACAAACGATTGGGAAAAGTTTCTCTCCCTGGTTGCCTGAGTGCTGTATTTCTTTTAACATAATTGAAATCAAGAATTTTTTGAGCTGATGGCCAACTCTGTTCATAAATTAAATTCCCATGATTTCGATATATATCTAACTATGCTTATACTGTATACTGTGACTGAGTCATTTTAAAGAAAACAAACATGTAAAAAGGTATGCTACCATTTTAATCCTCCCACTCCCCAACAACTATACCTTCTGAACTCTGTCATTTGCACTGGCTCTATATTTCCACTATCTCATTGTATTTCAGCTGGTATGAGGTTAAATTCAGTCTTGTAGATAGTTTCCTTCGCACAAATGACATTATTTATTCAAGAACAAGATTTTTCCATCCACCTTTATTATCAAAATGAGAGGCGTAAATGAAACTTAATTCTAATTCATGCACAAAAACAATAGCCTGTGACAGTAATTCACATTTTTTATTTTAATATGTGACTATTCCCATTGAATTTCAACAGTAATGCTTGTTATTACTACTATTTAACATTTATATTATGGTAGTTACTGAAGGCCTCAACCAGGTTGGGTCCTAATGTCCTAGGAACCAAACATTACTAAATTTAAGTTCTGCCCCAAGGATTAGTAATTTAAGTACATGTGTAAGCATTTGAAGGATTGGGCCTACATCAAACTGAAAACACTCTAGACATAACCCCCTTAATAACTACCTGTCTAATACAAATCCTGAGGAACTTCAAACTACAGCAGTGTTACTGAGTATGCATTATGGTAGCTGGTAGTTTTTTAGTAATGTATAAGGTATATCTTAATAAGGAATTTACTATTGTAAAACTCACCCCAACTTGAATGCAGGCAGGACTGGGGCCCTAAATCTACTTAACACTCCAGCTTTTTGCACATTATGTGCACTAGTTTTCATGGGAAAGGTCTTAACATCATCTTCCCCCATCTGAATGGTAATATAGAAGCCAAAAACATAAGAAAGTGTGTGTGTACACCATGCGAGGAAGGGATGTGTGGATTAAATTTCATGTGGACACTACATTCTGACATGAGAATGAGTACTCCTGAACTAGCGCATAGCAAGTGAAAGATAGTATAATGCAGTTTCTAAGGACCATGATATTACCAGGAACAAAAGAAAGCTTCTTGGTTTTGTTCCATCAATCTCTCGCTCTCTTCTACAGTATACAAGGTGCTACAGAACAAAAGGGTTTTAAATTATTTTTTCATTTGAAAACTGATCATCCTTTCTAGAGCTTTACCGACAGAAGTAAAAGCCATGTTGTTCTTTGGCACTACATAAATGATACATTAAAATTAAAATGAAGAGCCCCGAATTGTTAGGAAGCAATATATAAAGGAACTTGATCTCTTTGTAAGAGTACATGACTCAGAATCTAAAACATGTATTTTTATAATTATAGTGTAATTTACCAAAATGGAACAGAACAACTTGAAATGCTTTTAAGGGTGGGTGAAAGAGCTCTGTTTTTGAAATCCATTAGTAAGTAGGTCTTTAAAAACCCTATCCACTTGGATAGCAAAGTAGAACAACTAGTAGAGAAACAATAATATGTTTATGTTGGGTTAAGTTTTAAAATACACAATTTTATTTTTAAATTAATGACATTAATAGTTCTTATTCATCTTTTAAAATAGTATTGTAGTTTTAGGATACTACACAAAGTGAAACAGAAGTTACTATATACTTTATTTGTGTATTTGTCTATTTTTAAAAACACTTTACTAAAAAGATCTAAGTGTTTATATGTAACAGACTTCTGAAATCCAGGAATCACCACTTTTGAGTTCTGCCTAAAAATCAATGGCAGATTAAGCCTATTAGGGCAGATTTTACGCTAGTTTAAATTGTTATAACTTCATTCACTTTAAATGAGCTATGACCATTTGTACCAGCTGAGGATTTGCCTCACAGAGGGGTTTTTTTTTTTTTTTGGTCACTTAGTGCCTGATTCAAAGCCCACTCAAGTCAATGGAAAGACGCCCATAGACTTCAATGGCCTTTCAATTAGGCTCTTATTAAAATGTGGATAGAAGAACCATAATCTTGAAGAACTCCACACAAGTATTTGTAGCTCTGCTTGTTTTATTTTTATTAGTAGTACACAACTCTGGTATTCTTTAATAGAACCCCTCCCTCCAAAGCGTGCCTGAAATACCTCACAGTGCACAATAGGTAAATATATTAAAGGAGATGAGACGAATGGACTTGTGATGATATGAGTCTTTGGGGTCCATGAAGCCTAAAGACATTCCCTTCCCACCCCTACTACTCACTACTGGTAAATTTATAAAGAGCAAGATTATCTCAGCTTTCATTTAATTAGTACATTTCTAGCTGTGTTTTCATTACAGAGATGTCCTTGAAAATACGACCACCACTTGGGCTTAAAATCTGTCAGTGATTTTTCCCACTGATTATCAGCTGTTCACAGTTCTTCATCTCGGTGTCCACCGTGTCCTGCCGTGGTATTTGGAGTCTGTGAAACCTCTCTAGCAATAGGGTCCCTAGGTGAAAGCAGTGTGTTGGAAAGATTCTTACAGTCTAAGGCCAGAAAGGACCATTAGATCATCTAGTCTGACCTTCTGTATAACATTGGCCATTAAATTTCACCCAGGTACCTCGGTATTGAGCCAATAACTTGTGTCTGAGTAAAGCATACTTTCCAGAAAGGCATCCAGTTTGCTTGTTATTTTTTAAAACGCCAATCAGTGGAGAATCTACCACTTCCCTTGGTAGTTTGTTCCACTAGTTAATCACCTTCACTGCCTTACTTCAGATGTGCATTTGTCTGGCTTCCAACCATTGGCTCTTGATACTCCTTCCTTGCTAGATTAAAAAGCCCTTTAATAGCTGATATTTTCTCCCTCTGCAGGTACTTCTACACTGTAAACCAGTCACTTCTCAATCTTACTGATAGGTTAACCAGATTGAGCTCTATAAGACTCTCACTAGAAGTCATTTTCCGCAGCCCTCAATTAATTTTTGTGGTTGGTTTTTTCACTCTCTCCAAGGACAACATGAGAAGTGGGGTGTTGTCCGGACTGCCTCAAATTGTATTAGCTTCGTGCTGCAGGCTCCCTTCCAGCTGCCTACAACTGAGGCAGGCTCTCTGCTGAGCAGTATGATATGAGCTCTACGTTCCTTCCCAAAAATTGAGATAGCAACCCTACATCTCCTATTTCAGAGCTGTGTCTAGCATCTACTACCTGAAGGGGGAAATGGTGAATTTTCTCCACTTCCTTCAGCACACTCAACATACCGGACCATGACACTAATCTCTCCAAACTTTGCCTTTTCTTCACTGTCCCCACTACTAAAATTCTGTCCACTCCTGAATTCTCCCCCCAATAATTACTGTAACCTCTTCCTTCTCACCTCTCACTCTCTTTCCTCCAGGCTATCCAAAATGCTGCTAGTCACCAACTCCAATCACATCCCCCTCCTGATGATACCTCCACCATCTATCTTTTCCTAATTCAGACAGGTGCCTCATCTTCACTTACAACACCCTACACAGCTACCCCCACCCATTTGCTCTCATTTTCTCCTTCAGTCTTCTCCTTTCCTAACAGCCTTCCCAATCCTTTCATCCAATAAGCTTTTGCCTTGTACCAACACCTGGAACAGGCTTCCTGTTCTCTTGGCTAGGTACCTTCTTGTGTCTTCCCTCCTTCAAAGCCACCTCTTCTAGCAATCCCTCCTCCTATATCTTGTTTTATTTATCCTGTTAAGATATTTGGGGCAAGGAAGGAACTTTGTGTTAAATTATGAAGTGCTGTGCTAGCAGTGCTATCTATCTGTATTTTTTAAATGTTAATATAATATTGGAAGCAAAGATGCTAGTGAGCATTTTTTGAGTTCAGACACTGCTTATATTTTAAGTCCTGGGAGAAGATGATTACACTTTTTTTTTTTAAAGACTTTGTACAGACCTGGCAGTATGAAACTCTTAGCATCATGGACACATGCCATGTTGTGTCAACATCTTTGTGGATTTTGTTTACAGGAAAAAATAAATTTGCTCCTCATGTCAAGTTTATATAGAATCATGTGCTAAGCTTGTAAAATTTTACTAGCTTGAGGTTCTTGGCTCAGAAGAGATGTAACTTCAGTATAATTATGATTAAGTGATGATCATAACTGTTTATTTCATAACCACAGACAATCGGCAGATGTGAACAATTCTCTGACTCCAGCAAGGATACAGCATTAATGCTAGCCCGCCTGTTCTCCTTCCCATCCAACATACAATTGCTCAAACCCATTTTCAATGATGGGTGGCACAAAAATTGAGTAGTAAAAGGCAATTAGCCTAGATCTGCCAGACATACACCACACAGTGAAATCAGAAATATCAAAGCAGCAATGGAAGGATTAATACAGGGGTAGACAACCTATGGCACGCAGGCTGATTTTCAGTGGCACTCACACTGCCCGGGTCCTGGCCACTGGTTCGGGGGGCTCTGCATTTTAATTGAATTTTAAATGAAGCTGCTTAAACATTTTAAAAACCTTATTTACTTTACATACAACAATAGTTTAGTTATATATTATAGACTTATAGAAAGAGACCTTCTAAAAATGTTAATATGTATTACTGGCACGCAAAACCTTAAATTAGAGTAAATAAATGAAGACTCGGCACACCACTCCTGAAATGTTGCCGACCCCTGGATTAACATATTCCTCTGTATTAAAGGAACAGATATATAATATATATTAAATTCATTCTACTGGAACTTCCTAAGCTCAGGAATATATTCTGTTGCTTTTAGCAATAAGAAATTAATTACTTATCAGTCATTTAATTAGTGAAGTAGAAGACGCAAAATACATTTTTGCACTGATTTTTTTTATTTTTACAGACTACTGAATTTGAAGTTTGCTTGTATTAATAAAGAGGTCTATTTCACATTATATAACATACAAGTTAGCACTAAACAAAACTCAGAAGGTTACATGATTCAGTTCATATAAACAATCAGACTGCGATGCTGAGGGCAGCTGAAAAAAGTTACCCTTGTCGCTTGCTCAGGCACTCCTATCTTTTCAAGTGTCCTGTCCCTTCTCCAATGACCACAGCTCTTTGCTAACTACTCCCCAGGTTCTTTACTTTCTTTTGTTTTCAGGTTCTTTTTTTTTGATTTGGTTGGTGATGATTGTCTTATTATTTAGGTTATAAGGAGAGGAGTTATGGCCTATATCTCCTCTTATAAGAAGCTTGAGCAGGAAGCAGATCTTGGAGAAACCTATTGGTATACTACAAGATTTTAGCCAATTTAATTAATTAGTTACTTCTCTTTTTTCTGTGGGTTTTCTGGATACAGGATGGACAGTAGGCCCTTAGGCCCTTTTTCTCCTGGAAGAACCTCAAGGTCCAGCACAAGCAGTTCTAACTGGCTGGCCAAGCTACGAAACACTGAATGTAGGAAGGGGCTGCAGCGTGAACTGCAAATAAAGGAATTTAAAAAGACAAGTTCTACTGTCTCTCTCTCTCTAGGACCAGGTGAAGAGGGGTTGTAAAATCCTGATTACAAAGAGCAACATAAAATACACCACCAATCAGGGCACGGAAAAATTATGGCCAAAATGGTCAGAAGTGCCCACTAATTTGGGGTGCCCAAATTAAAACAGCTAGGGGCCTTATTTTCAAGAGTACTTTGAATTTTTGTAGCGCTTCGTATGTTCAAAGCACAGCTCCAACCAACTTTAGTTGCAGTTGTGAACATTCAAAACGTCTGCAAATCTGGTTCCAGGTGTCTCTCAGCTGGCACCCAGAAAATGAGGAACATACGATTAGCGATCATCTCTGAAAAGGTTGACTTAGGTGACTTGCCCAGCATCACATAGGAATGTCATGCCAGAGACGGCAACAGAATCCAGTTCTCTGGGATGGCATTCAACTCCCTTAACCAACTAATCACCATTCTTCTTCCTGCAATCCCCTGCCTCAATCACTACACACCTTCCAAATTCAGCAACGAACGAGGCAGGGATCGTACAGACAACAGCGTCCTTTACTGCACAACCCTAATTCATAAATGAGATTAAGGGAAAAAATGTTGCTCTGCCCATGTTAAAAAAATTCTTACAACTGTTTCACTGACCATCTGTAGCATCACCATGCTTTAAGCATGGACTTGAAATTTGGCTAGGGGCCAAAGTGTCAGGGACATGACTTTGCTGATCTGCCCAAATCTGGCCAATTCATAAACCTTTAAAGAAAAAAAAACAAACAAAAATACTGCAGCAGCGGCATGTGTCTTGTCCACAGCTCCACACAGAAGACAACAGCCTATTATTGTTACCAGTTACTGTATTAAATCAAGTGGTATAGCTGACTGTGCACAGATACATAACATTATGATAGTTCTTGTTCTGAAAGCTCAAGGAAAAAATTGTTGCAAGGTTGAGATTTTGTACAGTCCAACTACTTACAAATAGGATTTATATAACTGCATGTATACAAATTCATTCGAGTGACAAGGAACAAGAGATCCTTATATATCAAAATATTTAGAAATGTTACTGTATTATGTAATATCTGACTCTCTCTCTCTCTCTCTCACACACACACACACACACACACACACACACACACACACACACACACACACACTTACTTTAAAGTTTTCCTAGACATTCGGCATGCATTAACAAAATACAAAATGGTGGATTTTTCTTAAGTTTGGTGTATTTATTCTATAAAAAATGAACTTTTGCAAAATCACTGAATATACGTTGTAAATTATTTGTGTTTGCAAAATTCTGTGCAATCATCTTCTGTTTAAATAAATAAATAAATAAAAATGAAAATTCCACCTAGAGACACCCAGCATGGCAAATTTCAGCTCAGACAGTTAACATCTGGCAAATTTATAAGCAATTGAAAACAGTCATATTGGGAAGTGTTAGGCGGCAACAACAACAAGAGGCAGCTCTACCAGTTCTATCTATTAGCAGCAACATGGTTTGGGTGAAACTCAGGAGAAAAACTTGGAAATTTCTAAAAGTGTCAAAGCTTCCATGGATTAAATCTGTAATGTTTAAGCAGAACACATACATTTCATATAATAGGAAAATATTCAATTCAATGACAGTTTTATTTGAATGTTGTGGATCAATTTTATACATTAAGAGTCCAAGGTTTCAGAACAAAGATGAGCACACATCTGCAGATCTACACTGGAGCGTGTAATGACCACAATTATATGCTTGGATGGGTAAATACCTGAAGCGACAATGTGGGCACAGTTCTGTGCATGAACATATGACCTCTCTATTTAAAAATGAATTATTCAGAAATGACTATCTCAGAGTTATCATGAATTTGAAAAACCCACACAGAAATGATTGTGCACAACATTTCTTACTCCCAAATGCAAGTCTATTGAGTACAGTGGTTGAGGTATAGGAAAAAGTGCTGCCAAAACCCTAGAGAGAATCCATCTCCACATCTAATTCTTCAAAGAGGCAATGCTGCAAACATCCCTTCACAGCCATGGGATGACTACACATGTTGCTATACAACTAGACTGTTCCTGTCCTTAAGGATCAAACTATTTTCTGCAGCATTCACAGACCTTCTCAGTTTGGTGAAAGAGCAGTGCGCTAATACTAACCTGTAAGGTTTAAGTATTCAGGGCTTGAAATGGAAGAGGGCGAAAAAGGAATCAGTTACCTGCTGTACTTTTTTAAAAACGAGTCCTGTCAATCTAGTTACATACTCAACTCAAAGCAACAAATTGAATTGTCTGACTAGAACCATCTGTCACTCTCATATTAATGGGGAACATTTTCCTGAAGAACACAGTGAAGTGTAGGGAGGAATAAAGTTCAGTAACCTAAAAGCTGCTTTTGTCTTCTCTTGCTCTATACTTTTATTTTCCCCCTCCATTTTTATTTTTATTCTCCTTTTCCTGTATCTCCTCTTCTTGATCTCTGAAAAATTAATACAGCATCTCTCTCTCTCTCCACTTAGTTCCATGATTAAATACTGTTAACAATGCATTCAAACTCTTGGTTTCCGTTTCCCATAAGTTTCGGATTCTGAATAACTCACTCGAGTTAAAGACCTGGGTTCTCTTTGATCTCTGGTTTGGCTCAAATGAACCTTAATCTTACAAATTGTACAGCAGTGCTCTTCTTACTAGACCTTTTGCACTTTCAGCATACTTTCCACTATACAAATAAGTTAGCCACATACTAATATGTGCAATGCAGCCTTCCTTAAGTACACCCTTTATGAGCGGAGAGAAAATGCTGTGCAGAAAGTACTGCATGTGCACAGCAAACAAATCTCCCAAGAGCACGTCTGTCAAATCCAAATGAAACTTCACTGTAACAGTTGAAAGCAATTATTGTAAATGATTCTCCACACTAAATTTCAGTTTTCTACCTTGTGCTGATCCAATAAGAGGCACACCATTTTTTTTATAAATAGAAAAATAATATTTATTCACTGTCCCAAAACACAAAAAAGGATGAACCATTTTCTCAAGCTAATAAAAAATATCCTCATGCAGATACTAAGACTTCAAAATTTGACCATTAAAGGTGAAAGTTTCAAAAAGGTCTGTGCAACTGAGGATAGGGATTTAGAATGGAAACTGTTATGCAACCTCAAATCTAGAGGTCACTTCTGCTCCTAGTATGATGAATACTCACACATGCCTATTAGAAGGGTACATCTGAACAGGAACAGAAATGCTCTCTAGGCCAGGGGTGGGCAAACTTTTTGGCGTGAGGGCCACATCAGGGATATGGAAATTGTATGGTGGGCCATGAATGCTCATGAAAGTGGGGGTTGTGGTGAGGGCTCCGGCTAGGGTGTAGGCTCTGGGGTGGGGATGTGGGGTTGGGGGTGCAGGAGGGTGCTCCGGGCTGGGACCAAGGGGTTCGGAGGGGGATCAGGGCTGGGGCAGGGGAAGGGGGTCAGAGGTGCAGGCTCCAGGCAGCGCTTACCTCAAGCAGCTCCCAGAAGCAGCGGCATGTCCCCTCTTCATCTCCTACATGAAGGCATGGCCAGGCGGCTCTGCTCATTGCCCTGTCCGCAGGCACCACCCCTGTGGCTCCCATTGGCTGTAGTTCCTGGCCAATGGGAGCTGCAGGGGCGGCGCTTGGGAAGGGGGCAGTGTGCGGAGCCCCCTGGCTGCCCCTATGCATAGGAGCCAGAGTGGGGACATGCTGCTGCTTCCAGGAGCCATGGCACGCGCAGAGTAGGTCAAGCCCCCAACACTGCTCCCCGGCTGGAGCACCAGAGCGGGACAAGACCAGGACCCCACTCCCTGGCGGAAGCTCAAGGACCAGATTAAAATGTTTGAAGGGCCAGATGCGTCTCCCTGGCCATAGTTTGGCCACCCCTGCTGTAGGCTAATCAAAGATGTATTTCTGGACTGAGATTCAATAAATTACCCAGGCCAGAACTAGCCACTAGAAGCCTTCTGTCACACGTCATACTACCTACTAAAAGAACACTAGATCGTAATTCCAAGGTCTGACCCCAATCACTCCACCAACAATTAAGAATATGTAGCAAACTCAAATACATATTCTAGACACTTTCCATAATTCCAGCCACAATTCACTATTTATACAACAGTGAACATGATATCGTTTAAGAAGCTACAACTTACATGGGTTATTTCTCTTTAGCCTTTGGAAACAAAACCAAAAATCTTTGCCTTTATCAGGGCCAGCTCCAGGGTTTTTGCCACCCCAAGCGTCAGGGGAAAAAAAAATTAAATAAAAAAAAAAAGCCGCCATCATGATTGGCTGCACTTCGGCAGCAGCTCCACCCCGCTACTTTCTTCTTTGGCGGCACTTCGGTGGCAGGTCCTTCCCTCCAAGAGGGACTGAGGGACCTGCTGCTGAATTTCCGCCGAAGAGCCACATGTGCCGCCCCATTCCATGGGCCGCCCCAAGCACCCGTTTGCTGCGCTGGTGCCTGGAGCCAGCCCTGGCCTTTATTCAGAATGATCTCATATGGTAAAACCATATGTATGAGACTTGGTGAATCAAAAGGTACAAATTGTCCACATAGCCACAAGCAACTGCAAGTTACACCCTAAAGAAATGGAACCATGGAAGACATTTGGTGGACTCATAGGACTGATCTATTATAAAAACTGCAGCAGTTTAAATTAGTTTTTAAATCTGATTTTAAATGATCTCTACCCATGTAGAGACTCTTAGTTAAGCTTAAGAATGGTTTATGTGGGTTTAAGCATCAGCTAGTAAGGGATATACTTAAGCTAAATTGATAAGCCACTCTTAAACCAAAATAAGAGTGTCCACACATGATTTTGCAATAGTTTAACTTAATCAGTTTAAAAACTCACCTTTACAGGAAGTTTTTGCATAGCTATATATCAGGCTAGTAAAAAAGGGCTACACACTGCTTTGGCTCAAAATATCCAGAGACTTCCTGGTAGGTTCAGGCTCCAGGTCTATTCTGATATCTATTCTTGTGCTCTTTACATATCAGCTACCAACTTCTTGCCCCCTCCTCCCTACCACTCACACATCTTTCCCAATCACTCAGTCAACAATCAGCTCCAAACAGTATGCAGCGCTATCCTAGATGACTGTGCCTACCTCTGACAAGATACCTGAACAGTATGTCTCTTTTACACTGTGGCAACCCTTGGATAGCTTGTTCATACCCACAAATGAATGTGGGCATTGTATTTTTGATCCAAGTGGCTAGTCAAAGTTTGAGAGCCTGTAAGTGTTCCAGTTGGGAGCAGAAATTAATGGTGGTCAGGTTTAATGCAGTTGTGTTTATTTACAAAGAATGTACAAAGTTCTGCGTCTCTGAATGCAGAAGGAATCAAATAGCAGGGAACAGATTGTTTTGCTCACAATACCAAGAGCACTCTTTTCAGTCTGCACCACTGACCCAAAAAATATCTCCTCAGGTTTTCTCCAGGGTCAGCAACCATAGTTTCACAGCTGCCTCCCTTCCCACTCAGACCTACCCAAAATAGTCAGCCAAAGCTTCTGAGAGGATTCACACACTCCTTTTGTCTTACGTTGGGGCTTATGTTTACAGTTATGTTAACTTAAAAAATGAGTTTGCACCTACCAATCTCCATGGGGTTTTTATTCAACCCATAACAAGGTTGCACCTAACACACAACAGTATATTGCATACACACATCCTCAAATATTTTTGTTCTAATTCTTTTAGCAACTAAAGCACTCAGATGTTCAAAGATATTTAACAGTTATTATACCACGCTGAGTTCTTGTTAACCATGTCACAGACAATGCTTTAAGGTAATATATGTATATCATTCTGCTGATAAAACTCGGCATGGAATCAGTTTTGTCACTGAAAGGTTAAAATACAATACAGTGTCATTGCTCTTGTGTTCTTTGATAATCAACCCACAGAACACACAACATTTTCCTCAAGCAGTTTTAATTTAAAGGTTTCTATTAGGAATTTATTCACTTTTTTATAGATTGGATTAATATGACAACTATAAACAAGCAAGCAATCATTAAATTACTATCTAGATGAAGAAAAGTCAACTAATATATTTTGTTTCTATCTTTGTTGCCAGAATGTCAGATCTTTCCGCTTTAAGAACCCTAGATGTACACCTCAGAAAACTCTTCTGGTAAAAACAAGTTTCAGTATTAGTCAAGTTCAGCATATGTGCTATTGTAGCATGCAAAAAACGTTAACACAATAGCAGTGAACTTCGCCCACTGTCATAGGAAGCAACACATTCAGCAAGTAATTCTTCTACTGTTCTGCGCAAGATGAGACCATTAGTTTGCAAATAAGAGGAAAATACTCAACTAGCATTATTTGACTATTGTGAGCAAGATTTAACATCACAGCACAAAAATGAGCACACATCTGTAGGTCTATATTTGTGCAGAGATTACCACAACTGCATGCTTGGATCGATAGTCATCTAAACCCCATATGTGGGCACATTTTTGTTCTCTGACCTTTTTATTTAAAAATCTGGCCTGGATGATTCAAAACAGCTCAGAGTTATTACTGATTTGAAAAAATTTGACATAGTTTATGTTGAATTTCACAAACAAAAATAACTTGCAGTATATTCTGCTCTTATTTAGTGATTTTGCAAAAGTTGTATGTTTTTGCAAAATACATATGCTATGGCTAAGAAAAATCCACCATTTTGAATTTTGTTAATCCAAGCTGACAGTATCTAAGAACATTTAAAATTGAATATGTATGTCTATGTATGCACGATAACAAAATATAACACAGTGACATTGATAAGTGCTTTGATATATGGGGACTCTTGCTGATCCTGTTGTATAAATTCTATTTTAAGGGTAAGCAGCTGGACCATAAAAAAAAATGCATGATTTTTTTTTGTAATTTAAACTTTCAAAATGCCATCTTACATTTGAAGTCTAGGGAAAAGAATAATAATTTTAAATACCTTTGCACTCAAATTAAATTTTTACAGGCTCTGGGACAATCCTTACGCTGTGTATAGGGGAAGGAATGGTATAAAAGTGCTCTAGAAGCCCTGTTTCCCACTGGGGGAGGACAACCCCTACAAGGCATAATACCATAAACCTGTTTTCCAAAGCCCCCCTGAAAACCCTGATGGAGGAGACATTCCAGGGCTGGGGGCAGGAGGGATGTATCAGTTGGGGCTACCACACATAGTACTGCAAAGATTCTGGGCAGCGCTGTGGCCCACGGAGCAGTCCAGGAGCTGCCATAAATTAGATATGCTTCCAGCAGCTTTATTTCTGACCCCTGCACTCCACTGGAACAACTTTTACAAAGGTCAGCATGATGACCAAGTTGTGATTGAGTATTGCATATCATGAGGTGAGAAGTCTCCCGAGGTCCTGAGGCTCCCTAGCAGAAAGCCACACTAGTTGCAATATTTATGCAGAAGAGAGTTTGGACACAGGTAAGCTTAAAAAAGAAATACCTACAATTCAGCTGTCGACTGAAACCTTTTTAGAACAAATATGAGAGCAGCAAATAATCCTGTGGCACTTATAGACTAACAGACGTTTTGCAGCATGAGCTTTCCTGGGTGAATGCCCACTTCGTCGGATGCAAGATGTCCCCAGCTAAAGCCCCTCCAACGCATCATCAGGGATCTACAACCCATCCTGGACAATGATCCCACACTTTCACAGGCCTTGGGTGGCAGGCCAGTCCTCGCCCACAGACAACCTGCCAACCTGAAGCATATTCTCACCAGTAACTGCACACCGCACCATAGTAACTCTAGCTCAGGAACCAATCCATGCAACAAACCTCGATGCCAACTCTGCCCACATATCTACACCAGCAACACTATCACAGGACCTAACCAGATCAGCCACACCATCACCAGTTCATTCACCTGCACATCCACCAATGTAATATATGCCATCATATGCCAGCAATGCCCTTCTGCTATGTACATCGGCCAAACTGGACAGTCTCTAAGGAAAAGGATAAATGGACACAAATCAGATATTAGGAATGGCAATATACAAAAACCTGTAGGAGAACACTTCAACCTCCCTGGCCACACAATAGCAGATCTTAAGGTGGCCATCCTCCAGCAAAAAAACTTTAGGACCAGACTTCTAAGAGAAACTGCTGAGCTTCAGTTCATTTGCAAATTTGACACCATCAGTTTAGGATTAAACAAAGACTGTGAATGGCTTGCCAACTACAGAACCAGTTTCTCCTCCCTTGGTTTTCACACCTCAACTGCTAGAACAGGGCCTCATCCTCCCTGATTGATCTAACCTCGTTATCTCTAGCTTGCTTCTTGCTTGCTTATATTTACCTGCCCCGACGAAGTGGGCATTCACCCACGAAAGCTCATGCTGCAAAACATCTGTTAGTCTATAAGGTGCCACAGGATTCTTTGCTGCTTATGCAATGTTATGTCTCTTGCATATCAGCCTCACCACTGTACCTCCCCTCAACCCATCTCAGTGATAAACATCTGAAATATGTAATTTAACCCTGACCAAAGCTGATATTTAATAGTAAAAGAATGATGGCTTAGAGTTTCCTGGTTACTGTTTAATGAACCAATAATTATAGTTCCATTTCCTTCAAAATAACTTGATTATAAAACAGTTTTCAGGATATGTGCAATTTCAGGAAGGTTCTTTATACATCTTGCTGCAGTGCTGTTAAAACTCTTTTCTCTTCCATCCCAGAAGAAAAATCTATAAGTGACAACTGGAATCTGCACAGGTACATCCGAAGCAAGGGGAAAAACTAAGATTCAAAGATGGAAAATGGCATGTTAGATCACATTATCGTTTCTCTCACCAGTACAGTATATATTTTAGTGTTCATTCGGTTTAGTTTTTAATAGTCTCACGCAATAAGGAAGACAGATCAAAGTATACCATATTATATTTTTCTAATTAAATTTATACCAAAGCTATATTATATGACTGTACAGCAAAGCATTTACAAAGTGAAGCAGATGGACCACATTATGGATATGCCCAGGCACTGCAGGAAGGGATAGGAGAAAATTTCTGGGTAGTGTTTACCACAGAAAATCTTGGTCCTCTTATGTAAACAACATTCTCCCAGCAGCTGTACTCCCCTTCCTGTTTATTCTTCTCTCCTGCAGAATTTTCACAGTTCAGACCCAAGATATTTTGGCTGTACTACTAACCTCCTCAGATTATTAAAACTGAAGGAGTTTTGAAATCTAATTTACTTCCACAACTTCTCTTCTTTGTTTACTTTTTGTGCTTCACTTGGGCTCTGATTTTGCAGGATGATCCACATAGGCCTCGGTGTCCACCCACCGAGATCAACTTGCAGGATCCAAGCCTTGGTGTGGACAATGGAAATAAACTAGGCATTTTTTTCCTAGTTTCACCTTCTGGTTTTCCCTTTGGGATGAAAATATGGCAAGGTAATTTTTTTTTAAAACTGTGTTTCATTGCACTTTTAAAAATCGCATGATAACATTTCGAAGATTACTAGATTTACATGAGGAAAACCATCAAAATCTAAATTTGGCATCTAAATTACTTGATATTGTTGCTTTAAAATAAAGCAAAGCATAATCAAAACAAAACAGTAAATTAAAATTGGACTCTATATATTCTGTTGGTTTAAGGCAATTGCTAATGTGTTTTTAGATTCATTTGCTATGTCATGGCGAAACAGTTATCTGTACATAGTTATCTGAAGCTATTTAATGGATGGCCATCATTAAAATCTTTTGTCCGCTTGCCCTTATGTGATCTCAAATTATGCCTTATGTGATCTCAAATTTATATTAATGTTAAGTAAACAGCTAAACTTAATCTACTTTTTCATGTCTCGGCTAGTAATTCGAGGTCATTCAAAAATATTTCATATCTGTGGCAGTTTCAAAGCCTTTTATTTAATTTTACAGTCATTTCCCCAATCTCATTTCAGACTTTAACTTCTTAAAAATAATTGAACAGATGACGAGGAATCTCTCAAGGGCATGCTTCAATCTGTGGAAGCTACTATAGTCTGCAAGCAATACATCTTAAAACTGATGTAATCTGTTCCAAGAAGCTTGCTTCTATTTTTAAATAGCATCCTTTTATTATGCTTTCAAAGGGCATCTCTATCATACATTGTTATTTTGCTTTTAACCTACTAACAGCAATGATGTAGTCCTTCATGCCATTTAATATACATTAAATAGCTGCAGGTAGCTATTGATTTTATCATGCTATCTGGAATGATTTTACAAATGTGCGCTACAATAGTCCTGCTACAGTAATTTAAATTTCTATAGAATATAAATGTTTGTGTCACTAGGAACATTTCTGTTTCAAGTCACATTGTCAAGATGAGTATATCTTCTAAAATTCAGTCTTGTTTGGGCCTGTTCATTTAATGTCACTGGACTGGACTTTGGAGGAAGATTTGGAAAAATATCACAATATACACTGACCAGAGAAGACCCTCTCTCTACTGAAACTCCATCTGCCAGTAGGAAACCCCTCCCCTCCCCCCATGCAATGGAGAATGAAGACCATGATTCTTTAGGAATTGGAGTGTTGACAAAATGACTTTAAAAACAACAACAAAAAACCTGCACATGTTTCAAGACTGATCACTAGATAAACATTTCACATAAACAGGCTCATACATTAAACAGCTCCAGCTGCAACAATGTATATTGTAGGATTTCAAAGCCCACATCAAAAGAAGATATTATTCTTAGCATCACACCCTACCAGCATGAAACCTGACATATCCGTGTTAATACCTAATTTTAATCTTATTGTAATCCAAGTTTGCAAACAGCCTGCTTATTCTTTTTAAACTGGTAGTGGTAGAGACAGGTGAATTATCTCCATAGTCTGTCATATGATGTCTGTTACACATGCAGTCAATAACAAAAATAGCATTGTTTGACATTATATCATTTTGAGAACTCTTATCTCTGAGATCTACCACGACCACAGCCTGTTCTATTTCAGTGTTCCCCGGTAGCGCCCATCTTCTTTCAATCTTTGGCTGGCTTCTCATTCGTGAACTCCAATACCTTTGTCACCTTCAAGCTATACTACTCTAACAGCTTGTCTATATAATGCTGGTAAAGTGTACTTGAGGGGTGTGATCAGAAAGCGCTCTAACATGTTGCATGCTAATTTCCTCTTATAGACCCGCTGATGCACTCTAAAAGGTACTTAGTCTCCAAGAGAACTATGCTAAAGCAAACTAGGTATCTTTTAGAGCACAACAACAGGGTCTACATGGGGCGCTTAGTGTGCTTTACAAATCACATCCCTCTGGCATGCTTTGCCACACTGTGCAGACAAGCCTCTAGTTTCTCTACACTGGATTAAGTCCAGGGTGGGCCCATTTTTTGGCCTGAGTGCCACATCGGGGGTATGGAAACTGTATGGCGGGCCATGCATGCTCATGAGATTGGGGCTTGGGGTGCAGGAGGGGGTGAGGGCTCTGGGGTGGGGCCAGAAATGAGGAGTTCATGGTGAAGGAGGAGGCTCCAAGATGGGGTAAGGGGTGCGGGCTCTGGGAATGAGGGGTTTGGGGTGCAGGTGGTGTTGGGATGGAGCCAAATAGGTGTGGCCATACTGAATGAATGGTGGGAGCATAACTTGACATCACTTAAACATGGCTGAATCGCTGCCGAGGGTCCTGGAAGCAGGTTCCCTTTAAGCAGAAGCAAATTTGATAAAGAACTGGCAAAGTCTGCGTGTACAGTCAATATTGAACTATCACATGTATAAAGTTACAGCATGGAGCACAGGTCAACCTGGTTGTAGTGACCTTACAGCAAGGACACCACGCAGAGAGTCAGAGCGAATGACTGATGAGTGAGTAAACGTGGTGTTATCTTCGTTCGGTACCACCAGCACCCCCAGCCACTTCTAAAATACTAATTGGGTAAAAATTAGTAACCACATGCCCACTGGGCATGCTTTTCAGACATGTAACTCCTTTGAGGAAAAAGGGTGTAAGAATCAAGCAAAGTAAATTACTGTGGTTGAGATTCCTTAATTGACGCTTGAAGAAGCAACGCTGCTAGACAGAGTAGCCAAAACTCTGCTCTGTGGGCTCGAGTAGGACTGTGAACCAGAGGGGTCTCAAGGCAACCAAGGCCTTGCCTCGAGGGAATCCGAGACAGACCAGAGGGCTGAGAAGAACAGACCAGGAGGGAAGAAGTGGTCTATAAAATTAGTAACCACCTTCTCTGTTTGCCAAGCAGGAACTGCGTGAGACTAGTGCAGGGCCTGTTTGTGTGTGTTTGTGAAAGAGAGACTCGTTAAGAGGAATGTATAGCTCTTAATGTCTAACACAGGAGTTATGTGCTTAATATAACCCTTTACCGCCTGTAATTCCTTCTCAATAAACTGCTGTGTATTGCAGATAATTATTGTGGACCTTTTTCACTGGTATGACAGTAATCTGCTCCACCAGTAGCCAGTGAAGATCCATTTCAGGGGTAGTAGCGCCCCCTGTTGTCAATAGAAGGGTGCTCCAAGCTGGGACTGAGGGGTTAGGCGGGCAGGAGGGGGATCAGGACTGGGAAAGGAGGTTGGGGTATGAGGAGTGTGGTGTGAGGGCTCTGGGGTGGGACTGGGAATGAGGGGTTTGGGGTGCAGGAGGGTGCTCCAGGCTAGAAGTGAGGGGTTTGGAGGGCGGTAGGGGGCTACGGTCTGGTCAGGGGATTGGGGAGCGGGGGGCTCAAGGGTGCAGGCTCTGGGCCGCTCTTACCTGAAGCAGCTCTCAGAAGCACGTCACCCCTTCGGCTCCTACATGGCACGAAGGCATGGCCAGGTTGCTGTGCGCGCTACCCCATCCGCAGGCACCGCCCTGCAGCTCCCATTGGCTGGGAACCGTGGCCAATGGGAGCTGCGGGGTGGTGCCTGCGTACGGGGCAGCGCGCACAGCCACCTGGCGCGCCTCCTCATACTACGTAGGAGCCAGAAGGGGGTCATGCGGGCTGCTTCCTGGGAGCTATGCAGAGCGGGGCAAGCCCCTGACAGGAGTTTGAGGGCCGGATTGAAAGGTCTGATGGGCCGGATGTGGCCTGCGGGTCGTAGTTCCCCACCCCTGGATTAAAGGCTAGTCTAAACTGAAAAATTACATGGGTTTAGCTACATTGCTCGGGGGCGTGAAAAATCCACCCCCCCTCCCTCCCAAAACACACAGTTAAATTGACCTAACACCCAGCGTAGATAGCACTAGATTGACAAAAACGTCTTCCCTCAACCTAGCTACCACTCTGATGGGATCTCCAGGGTACCCCCTGGAACTCTGGGATCACTGTGCCCCCTTAGCTCTCCTGCCTGGGCTGTCCCTCACAAGGCTTAGCCAGTGACAAGCAGCAAACCCCTCCAGCCACCAGTATGGAGCGTCACACCCAGCAAAATTGCATGAATACTCTCCAAGGCACTCATGAACTATACACAGGGAAACACCAGGAAATCTCCCAAGCCCCCAGCCTTGCACCCCAGAAATATACAGTCTTACACAGCTCAAGACCTTCTCTTGAGCAGTGCATGCTTATTAATTAATTTGCCACTTTGTCAAAGGAATGTGGACATGCACCAGCCTTTGTAATTTGAGCAGATTTCCCAAGCACTTTAGACAAACTCACTGGTAAGGATAAATCATTAAAATAAGTTTGTGAACTACAGAAAGATAGATAATAAGTGGTTATAAGTGATGGTATAAAGGTCAGAGATAGTTCCCTTAAGAAAATAAAAAGTAAACATGCATTCTAAATCCTAAACTTTTAGGCTAAGCAAGAGAGTTGAATCAAACAGCTTTTCTCACCCCACTGGATGTTACAGGTAGGTTACAGTTCTTAATCATAGAATCATAGAACTGGAAGGGACCTTGAGAGGTCATCTAGTCCAGTCCCCTGCACTCAAGGCAAGGCTAAGTATTATCTAGACCAGGGGTAGGCAACCTAAGGCACGCGTGCCGAAGGCGGCATGTGCGCTGATTTTCAGTGGCACTCACACTGCCCAGGTCCTGGCCACCGGTCCAGGGGGCTCTGCATTTCAATTTAATTTTAAATGAAGCTTCTTAAACATTTTAAAAACTTTATTTACGGTACATACAACAATAGTTTAGTTATATATTATAGGTTTATAGAAAGAGCTCTTCTACAAATGTTAAAATGTATTACTGGCATGCGAAACTTTAAATTAGAGTGAATAAATGAAGCCTCGGCACACCACTTCTGAAAGGTTGATCTAGACATCCCTGACAGGTGTTTGTTCCAACCTGCTTTTAAAAATCCCCAATGATGGAGATTCCACAACCTCCCTAGGCAATTTATTCCAGTGCTTAATCACTCTGACAGTTAGGAAGCTTTTCCTAACGGCCAACCTAAACCGCCATTGCTGCAATTGAAGGCCACTGCTTCTTGTTGTTCTTAATCTCTGAGGATAGGACAATTTTTCTCCCTCTCCTCATAACAACCTTCTATGTACTTGAAAACTATTATCATGTCCCCTTCTCAGTCTTCTCTTCTCCAGATTAAACAAACCCTGTGTTTTCAATCTTCCCTTATAGGTCATGCTTTCTAGACTTTTAATCATTTTTGTTGCTCTTCTCTGGACTTTCTCGAATTTGTCCACATCTTTCCTGAAATGTGGTGCCCAGAATTGGACACAATACTCCAGTTGAGGCCTAAACAGAGCGGAAGAATTACTTCTCGTATCTTGCTTACAATACTCCTGCTAATACATCCCAGAATGATGTTTGCTTTTTTTGCAACAGCGTTACACTGTTGACTCGTATTTAACTTCAAGTATCAGAGGGTAGCCGTGTTAGTATCCACAAAAACAACAAGGAGTCCGGTGGCACCTTAAAGATTAAAGACTAACAGTCTTTAAGGTGCCACCGAACTCCTTGTTGTTTTCATATTTAGCTTGTGATCCACGATGATCCCCAGATCCCTTTCTGCAGTACTCCTTCCTAGGCCATCATTTCCCATTTTGTATGTGTGCAACAGATTGTTCCTTTCTAATTGGAGTACTTTGCATTTGTCCTCATTGAATTTCATCCTATTTACTTCAAATCATTTCGAATTTTAATCCTATCCTCCAACGCACTTGCAATCCCTCCCAGCTTGGTATCATCCGCAAACTTTAGAAGTGTACTTTCTATGACATTATCTAAATAATTGATGAAGATACTGAACAGAACCAGACCCAGAATTGATCCCTGCGGGACCCCACTCGTTTTGCTCTTCCAGCATGACTGTGAACCACTGATGATTACTCTCTGGGAACAATTTTCCAACCAGTTATTCACCCATCTTATAGTAGCTCCATCTAGGTTGTATTTCCCTAGTTTGTTTATGAGAAGGTCATGCAAGACAGTATCAAAAGCTTTACTAAAGTCAAGATATACCACACCACTTTCCCCTATCCACAAGGCTTGTTATCCTGTCAAAGAAAGCCATCAGGTTGGTTTGACACGATTTGTTCTTGACAAATCCGTGCTGACTGTTATTTATCACCTTATCATCTGCTAGGTGTTTGCAAACTGATTGCTTAATTATTTGCTCCATTATCTTTCTGGGTACAGAAGTTAAGCTGACTGGTCTGTAATTCCCCGGGTTGTCCTTATTTCTCTTTTTATAGATGGGCACTATATTTGCCCTTTTTCCAGTCTTCTGGAATGTCTCCAGTCTTCCATGACTTTTCAAAGATAATTGCTAATGGCTCAGGTATCTCCTCAGTCAGCTCCTTGAGTATTCTAGGATGCATTTCATCAGGCCCTGGTGATTTGAAGACATCTAACTTGTCTAAGTAATTTTTAACTTGTTCTTTCCCTATTTTAGACTCAGATCCTACCTCATTTTCACTGGCATTCACTATGTTAGACATCCAATCGCCACCAACCTTCTTGGTGAAAACCAAAACAAAGAAGCCTAATACATATGCTGAATTTCTTTCTCAGCTTGGGACCAGTCTCCTCATTCAAGTCTTCGTCTTCCCAGAGTTCTTGTTGCCTTCATCAGGCAAGGGGGAGGACAGAGGTGGTCTCATGATGCCACTGGCCCTTATTTTATACTCTTAATCCATGTCCCTGGAGAGACACTGGCCCAGGCATGTCCTGATGGCCCTTGCTAAATCAGAGAGTTGAGCAAGCTCCATTGTGTGGTGCTTGCGCAACTAAGTCATAGAGTTGAGCACTTCTGACTGTGTGGTGCTTGCGCAACTGTTTCTCATTGAGTTGCACACCTTTTATTTACAATTCTCCTGCTGGTTGATGGTCGTTTAACGGTTGCCTAGGTGTGGGTTACCTCCTTTGTTCTCATTGGGAGTCGCCCACTGCTAGTTCCCCAAACTCACAACATATTTCAACAACAATCATGTAGCAAACTCACATAATTCATATAAATAAATATAGCAAAAATATATATGGTATTTTACCCGGCATGCCCTGTATGAAATTTCACAACCATATATGAACAATGAATATGGTGGTTAAATGGTGCTACTTTGAGGTACAGTGTGTCACAACCACTTCTTGGGGGAGGTGGATTACGTGCAGCAATGGGAGAACCCCTCCCATTTCTGTAGTAAATGACTATGCTGAAGTGCTACAGGGATGTATCTACAGCGCTGCAGCTGTGCTGCTGTAGCGTTTTAAGGGTAGACATAGCCTAAGCCTGGAAGACCACTTGGAAACTTCAACTAATACCGAACACAGCTAGATGCTATCTATGTTGCAGCTCTTACCAGTGCTGGTAAGCAATTAATATCATGGTTAACGTCCACACACAGCATTGTTAGTAATTATGGGAGCTGAAAGTGTATTACCCATTCAACAGGCCTATCCGGCACAGTTTTCTTTCTTTAACAGATTCAGCACACTTTGCTGCACAGAAAGTCAAAACACCTCCCAATTGAATATCATTTGCAAATGTAATTAACATCAGTGCTCCCTTTTCTGGATACCTAAAAGCTATGAATAAAACAAGGGAAACATCCTTCCCTGTAGCACCTCAGTGAGTATCATCCTCAACTGAGTTCTTTTTATCACATTGGACAAAATACTAGGAAAATTCATTATAAAAGCACAATCTTGCCTTGGCAGAGATAGTTTATTTGATCTAATAGGTATCTTCTATCTTTATTTTCCATGATTCCCTGTAACTGTGTTTATGGTCCTTCAGCCAGTTTTCAAAACTCCTGAGAGTGTTTGCTATCCTAGCCAATTTGAATTCATTTTTTTCAGTAAGACTTCACAAGGCACTGTATCAAGCCAATACTTAACTAAAGCCCAGATTTATTACATTTAATGCAATTCCTTTTTCTACTAATTTAGTAATTTGATTAAAAATATTGCTCTTCCAAGATATGTTATTTATAAACCTTTATTGTTTAGTATTCTTCATTCTGTTATCCTCTAAATGCTTACAGATTTTCTTCTCATTTTACCCAGGAGCAAAATTAGGGTTACAATACTGCAATTTCTAAGACTGCTCTTATTTCAAAGATTGGTATCATATTTGGTTTTCTTCCCGTCCTATTCATCTGGTACTTCCTCAGTTCCGCATGACTTTCCAAAAGTTACAAACAGCTGTTTAGTACAGTCACTAACACATTCCCTAGAACCTTAAGATGTACACTATCCATTCCTGATTATTAATTATTATTATTATTATATATAAAAATGTTGTTTTCTTTCAAGTATTCCCTTCTTTGCTTTCAGTCTACAGCTTTATTTAGGTCTTCATTCCTCCCTGATTATGCACAACACTTTCATATTTTTTGCTTCTTAAATATGTTTAAAACAGGTCTTTAAGAAATCACCCATTTTAGGATGGTAGTTAATATTTTATCTCACTCCTCAGTTGCTAATGGGCCTACTCTCATTCCAGTGATTCTTGACCATTCCCATCCCCAGAATATTTATGAACATCATCTTCATCCCTTTGGATATTGTTAGACTTTTATTTATTTATTTATTTTTGCACTGCACTTTGTTTCCTTGCCAACCTTAATAGAATCTGTAAAACACTCGTTGGGGATTCCATAGCATTCTTTATACTTGATACAACTATGAAAATCTGTCAGAGGAACTGATGCAAAGTAAAGAATTTAACAGCAATTTAAAAGTTTCTCATAACTGCATGTAGAGTACTAGCTTGATTAAACTGTCCGAACAACTGGTTAGGATTTTTATGCATTCAGAAGATTTTGGCATGTCTCTTCTTTAGTGAAATCCATATCCCTTCTTTAATCCTTAGCAACACCAGCCAGTTAAGTGCAGGCTTCTGTAGAACTGCTAAAGCAGGTAAACGTAGCTGAGGCCCATACTAGACTTCCACTGTCATAGCTACTTTGGTCAGGGACATGAAGAGGTGTGATCCATGACCAACACAGCAACACACTGCTGAAAGAATGCAGTAATCCAAGCAGGATTTTCTACCACACATTCAATCTAGCGTTAAATTTCTGGAGCAGAGAAGGAGAGGATACTCGTACCTGTCATTTAGCCATTTTCTTGACAGTAGTTTATTCCACATACATGCCAACTCACTTAATTTGGGCAAAAGTCTCCTAGACTCTTGCCCACCGGCTCTCTGAATGAGTGGAGCAGGGAAGCCATGCTGAACTATCTTTCCCAATCAGACCACAGATACAATGGACCAAGCACCTCTGCTTTCCTCAAGTCAGAAAGTAGCACCATGTTGAAGCTGACAGTAGAGGCTCAGATCCCTCTGACTAATAGACCCTGTGGTGTGGTTACTGCAGGCTTCTCCACACCCCTTGAAATGCTGAGAAACCCCTACCCATCAGAAAGAGAGGAAACACGCCACAAGAAAGCACTGGCTTCCTGTCACAAGAAAGTGAGTCCCGGGTTCAGTGGCTCCTCCCATTAGGCTGGGGAAGGGGACGTTAGCTGTGGGCAGGCTTGTGCTCACCCACTTCCCAGAACCCAATAGGACAAGAAAAGATAGCAAAGGTGTTAGGGAAAAGGAGATGCTCTTCCCCTCACTCAGAGAGCGTTAAGGATCAGGTGGAGGGAGAAATAGAGGAAAGAAGAGTTTGAGAGGGAGCACCAAGAGAATGGAGGGGTAAGTGGGAAAGGGATCTGATGTTTGGGAATGTGAAAAAGAGGGCTGGAAAGAAGGAAAGAATATAAGTTAAGCTGAGGGATACAGGAAAAAGAAAGCAGAAAGACTAGATGAAGGTACCTGTAGAAGGAATGTAACAGTGAAATGAGAACCAACAGATGGAACATGACAAACCATATTTTTTTTTAAAGTGGAAAACGCAAAACGTACATGGTTGTTTTTATGAATGTTTCTTGCTTACCTCTTTGTGTCTCTGACCAACGGAAATTTATGACTGGGTTTGTGGGGAAGTAGCTTTGGAGGTGTGTTTGGGTTCCATGTTTAAACACAATACAGAACTTATCTCCAGCCAGTTATGTTACTGCAGAAGTCCACATAAGCACCAGCAGAGTTTCATTATCTTAGCATGAATTCTTTGATCTGCAATGTTCTAAAATTATCTAAAATGTGTGAAACTGTACCTGGTATTCAAAATATTCCTGGGGCCCCCCCGGGACTCACATTTTTATTTTTAGGTGAATAAAGTATCTTTCTCCTTTGCCAATTATAGAATCTGGCATTCATGGCTTAATGTTCGACACACCCCAGGGCCTCCTTGCATGTAAGAATGAGGATCCTAATCAGATACAAATGTGTGTGACATAGTAGGGATTTTTCCTTGTTATGTTGTATGTGAGCCTATGTGAGTCTTACTGTTTTGCATGAATGCTGTGCGCACCTCAGTTTCCCTGTGTATTGCACCAATGTCTAGGCGGTGGGAATAAGGGTGTGAGACTTTTGCAGGGGCTGCTTCAGCTGCCTGCACAGATGCTATGGCTGCTCCTTCGTAACCTGAGACCCAGGAGGGGGATGCAACCCTTGGACTCTTGGCCCGGGAAGTGAGACAAAGGCTGGAGGAGGAGCAACGGGCAGGGTAGGGGCCAGGCAGCTGGAAGCAAGTCAGTCTTGGCTGGCTTGGGGCGCAGGGGGAGGGCCAGAGCCCTAGATCTGAGCTCCCCTGCCCCCAGGATGGACTTGGCTGAAAGTCACTGATTTCTGTGCTAACGAGTTCTGGCCTACGCTGTGTTCCTGTCAACTAATAAACCTTCTGTTTTACCGGCTGGCTGAGAGTCACATCTGACTGCGGAGCAGCGGTGCAGGGCCCTCTGGCTTCCCCAGGAGCCCTGCCTGGGCAGACTCGCTCAGGGAAGCACACGGTGTGGAAGGAGATACTGAATGCTCCGACGTCAGACCCAGGAAGGTTGAAGCTGTTTAAGCTTCTTGCCCTGGAGACAGTATGCTCAGAGCAGTGGCGTAACTAGGTGGAGGGAAGAAGGGGAGCGGGGAAAAAAAGAAAAAAAAAACCCACACCACCTGCTGCGGCGCTTTTACTGATGGGGCAGCGCTCCGGGTCTTCGGTGGCACCTCGGCGGCAGGACCTTCACTCGCTCGGCAGGTCTTCGGCAGCATTTCGGCGATGAAGCTTCAGTGCCGCCGAAGACACCCAAAGCGAGTGAAGGTCCCGCCGCCGAAGTGCTGCCGAAGACCCGGAGCGCCGCCCCGTCAGTAAAAGCGCTGCAGCGGGTGGCGCCTTTTTTTTTTTTTCCTACTCCTGGGTGAGTAAAATTAAAAAGGCGCCACTTGTGCTCGGTGGGGGAGTGACTGCTCCCTCACTCCTCCCCAGCTATGTTACTGGATCAGAGGGAGGAGGCATGCTCCCCCAGAGTCCTGGCTGGCTTTATACGGAGTAGTTCCAGAGCATCGCCCCGGTGACTCTGACAACTCTGGAGATCTTAGAGGCCTAAGGTCTAGGATATGTAGGAAGTGTGTCTCTCCTACTGTTTTCTGGTTCCTGTCTGAGGAGATTCTGACCCATTCATAGACCTGACATCAATTTCCACTGGGCCCAAAAACTGAGCCTGTATGCAGCCTCAGCTTCACAGCTCAGCTTCCTCTCCCTCAGGTTGGACAGAGCTATCTATCTAGGGTTCTAGGCTCTTATAATGGCACCTAACACCATAGCATCTGAGCACCACAAAGGTGCATGACTTGCAATGCACTTCAGGCAGAGGAATCCCATAAGGGAAGACTACAAAGCTGCGCTGCAGACTGAGCCCCTGCACCACTTCTTCCACCTTAAATTTATCTTTTCACATGCTTGTTTAATTGGGACTAAAGTTGCTAGGGAAAATGTCTGCCTGAAGCTGAAGGGGAAAGATGAGATAATGTGGAGGAATATGGGCCAACCCTCTCCCACCCCATACCTTACAACTCTAGCTGATGGTGGCTCAGCTTCACTGACAGGTCCCAATCTAGCAACTTTGAAAACCCCACTACTCTGGAATGGTGCAGTCCAAATCTCAGGAATGAGGGGAAGTGGGGTGGAAAATAACAATGGAAGAGGAAGAAAGAGGTACAGAAAGGAGTAATTTGCTATGTAAATGGATGCACAATGTACATCCGGCCCTGTGAATATAAGGTTTCCCTTATAGTCACATAAAGGTCAGCATGAGGTAACAAACTCAAGAGCAGGTAACTTTGGATCTTCTCAGTGTAAGATGGAACACCAGATAGCTGATTACATTACCGTAGAGCCACCTTGGTGTGTCTATGTAATCTGTTAATTGAAAAAAGGTCAGAGGCGCATAAGATTTGTTGAAGTGTGCAGGAAAAAAGTGAATGACTTACTCCCTCTCTGGTTTGACACAATAAGGAATGCAATTGTTTTATAAACAATAAAAAAAAGTAATATTTCATGTTATCAATGGAAAGCCACACAAGTCCACACGCTCATGCTGGTGCCCCTGCACAAAGCAAAGATAAACGTGTGCCCCAAGTACCTCTGCTATTTTGAAAGAGAGCTACACACACACACACACACACACACAAAAAACCCCTCCAATGTTATCAACTCTAGCAATACTGTTTCGACTGCTGGTCTTTTAGTGTGTAAATCCTGCTTTTTTTGAGGAAGGATATCAGAAACTCACCTATATGAATTTACCTTAGTCTCTGAAAAAAAGCCACCAGATTCACAATGGTATATGTATTATATTTAGAACCTCGTTAGGAAAGGATATATATTCCAACAAACATTCATATGATCAAGTGATATAAATACTGCCAAAGGCGGATTTCTTCACACATTAACTAAGAGAAATTAAAACCACAAATGTTTACTTAAAAAGCTAAAACAAAACAAAAAATATTACTGTTAAAATAAATACCGTGGTCTCTTTGCACTCAGAATTCTGAACTGCACTTTAATATTTTTTTAAAATAACCCTCCAAGTATTTGAACTCAACCTCACTAACTACTTGCATCACTGAATATGCAGCACCCAAACCAAACACTTTATTTTCCCTCTAAGTTGACACTTTATATTTACAGATTTTGTTTTTCCAAAATGCATAAGGTCTTTTACTGAACACAAAACTGCCTCATGATTTCTCAGTTGTAATTATATAAATCCCAACTTCATCTAAAAAATATAGTAGAACACTGCCACATTATGGCACAATTTAGATTTGCAAGCAAGAGGAGAACAAAAACAACTCAGCTACTTCTACTTTTGAGAACTACAGTATCTGAACACTACTTAAACTGTCCATGGAGTAGCATGAGCACCACCATAAGTTGTTAGATAAAATCTATCTACAAAAATCTTTCGGCATAAAGCAATCCAAGTATTCCCCAATGTTAGAGGCGACAACGAAGAAAATTTTCGATAAGAGGGCTAACAAGCTTTGATTACACAATGAACAGTCTGATGCAGCAGCTGTTCAGTGTGAGGGGGAATTATGGGAATAGTCATACATATATTTTGTTGGCTATAAAATGTAGAGCTTTTTGTACTTGGCATTTCAATGTGGTCTGAGGGACAGGGAGAAATTAGAGATTTCTGCCTAATAAAGTTTTTAACCTTCTCCTCTGCAGCAAAGCAACAGAACTTTGGTAAACAGTTAAAGAAATAAACCAACTTGATGTAACTGCAACAGACAAAACTGCTTACAGAATTCTACACGTTTCATAATACTTGGCTACCAGGGGCGGTATTGTAAACAGGATGCAAATACTCCTAAAAGCTCTAAGACAAAACATTCATAGCAACTTCTAGAAATCTTCATTGCCAACTTTGAGGCATAGCATCCTGAGAAGACTTAAATGTCATGGACAAGATTTTAACCAGCTTCCCATAAAAACCCTCATCATCTTAACTACTTTATCTTTTTTATAATGTAGATCTTCCACATCACTTGTTTCACAAGAAAAGCATAAATCAGGTTTGAACGACCATTACCAATACTATTTACAGTTCTTTATTCAAACACTCCTTTTATAGCGCATTTCCACTAAATCAATCGTTATACATAAGCAACTGGCCGAGGCTGGGACCAGACTGATTATTTTGCCTGCAAGAATCTGCCATTATAAAAATTTCCCACCAGGCATAATAAAATACAAGTTGGGTGCCCTGAGATTTGCAGGCATATCCTGTACTGACGCATTAAAGAAAAATTATGTCAAGATTTGGGAATTTTATCCCTCCCACCCAACTGCTATTGTCACAGCTTGCATTCACAAATATTAATATGAACTAGACATGCCAATTCTTTCCTATTAGTGTTTGATTCAAGTTTTAACCCCTTCCCTCCAAACCAAACAAAATATATTGTGCGGTATAATCATATGAAAACATTTACTCCATCTCAAAATATTTCTGGTTAAAGGAGACAGACAGTTAGTTTAAGGCTTCAAGGAGAGCAAGTTCTCTTTCACACAACAACTTTCTTTAGGGCAGATATGTACCAAAGTAACTTCTAGATCTCAAGCCACGGACCTACAATATTATGCCATTTCTGTTAACATTATACATGTATTTATTCAGAGTGTAGGTCTTTGCCTGCGATCCAGGATTCTGCCCCCTCACTCCAATCCAGATTCATAACAGCAAGCATACTACTAGTTCTACTACATTCTGTAGGGAGAACAGCCACTAGTCCTATAGCCACGACTGTAAAGGCCTCCTAAGAATGAATTGGAGCCAAAGGAGATCAGTATGGTCTACACTTAAAACTTATATTGGCATAGCTATGTTGGTCAGCGGCGTGAAAAAGAAAAAAAAAATCCCTGATTGACATAGCTATGCCAACAAAACCCCCAGTGTAGCTATGCCAACAGAAGAGTGCTTTTATTGGCATAGCTAACATCATTCTGAAGGGTGGTGTTCCTACACTGACTGGAGAATTTCTATCTGCATACACCGAGGCCCAGATTTTTAAAAGGTATTTAGCTGCTGCTGCACACAGTGGTGACTGTTAATGGGATTTAGGCTCCTCAGTACCCAAATCCCTTTTGAAAATAAGACTTGGGCATTGCAACACTGCACAGAGCAATGTCTAAATATCTTTAAAAATCTGGGCCTGAGTCTACACTAGGTTCGGCAATGCTGACATAGGCTCTGTAGCACAGACATAGCCTAAGTAACTCCTACATTGCTACCTTGAGGCATGATATCTTTGGGCTAAGCTTTTCGAGAGTGAATAGTGATTGAGTACCTTAGTTTTTGGGTGCCAAACTTGAAATACCTTAAAAGGGCCTGATTTTTGAAGGCTGAGTGTGAACACTTTCTGGGGGAAAAAAAAAAAATCAACCCTCTTTGAGGTTTCCCAAATTGAGTACTGAAAAAAAAAAAAATGAGACACCTAAAGAAATCACTAGTCACTTTTGAAAATCTTGGCCTTTAACCAAGCCCAAACAGTTCAACCCAGCAACAAATATTATGGCATTTCTATTAGTCTACACAGAATTTTCATACTTTCTAGTAGCATCATCAATCTTCTCCACCCCTGTTGAGTGCAGACGTCTCTCTTTCTCTTAATCATTCAGGTGTTTCCCCTCAGTTAAACATTTTAAAATAGGTATTATATAAAATACAAAAATATATTCTAATCATAACCAGGTAGTTAAGAACTGTGATTTCTTGCCACTTTCTCTCCTGCTTAGCCTCATCATCTGTGAAAGATATAATATTCCATATCAAATTAATGGGTATTCTGTCACATGGAAAAAATCAGTTTTGATTAATTGCATCCTCAGTGCTGTTGAATGTCTTCCTCACAGGAATCAAAATCATGCTTCACTACCATTTATCATGCTTCCCCCTCCAGCAAACTACAGGAAACATCATACCTTCCTAAACTTCTCCATCTGCTTGTAAAGATCCGGATCCAGCTCTTGAGAGACATCTTTCATCCAAAGTAGTGCTCCTCGGTATTCAGTCCGATACTGTTCCATTCGGTTTACAGTCAGCCATGTATCTGATATAGCCCTATATCTAAAAGTCTCCACTTCTTGGTATAGTCTGCACAAAGGAGTACGTAATGCCAACCTTTAAAAAAACAACCCAAACCCATATATTTTGAACTGATCCATAAAGATAATAGTCGTTTCTTCTTAAAAAGAAACAGCAATCAAACAAATATACACAACCCTGAGCCATTTCTAAAAAGTATGGAATGGACATGTCAGTCTAAAAGAAATTCACTGAAATGACTACATGTGAGATGGTCCAAAGAGGCATTTAGGGTCATAAGTGAAGAAGATAACTTTATGTCTATGTTGTGCATGCTTTCTGTATAGGTGTCATGATTTTCACAATTACTTTCAGCTTCTCAAATCTGTAACAGAGGAAACTTTTTCAGTGTATATTTGATTAACTGCAAAATTTATCTGTGTGTGTGTGTGTGTGTGTGTGTGTGTGTGTGTGTGTGTGTGTGTGTGTGTGTGTGTGTGTGTGTGAGAGAGAGAGAGTGTGTGTGAGAGAGAGAGAGAGAGAGAATTATAAGGTTTAGACAAGTGAAATTAGCAAATGGGAATTACATTTAAAAGTCACGAAACCTTTGATAAAGCACCTGTTACTAGCCACATACCACAGATGTACCAGGATTGTAATGTTAAACTGCACATTAGGTTAATGGTAGGGTTAAGAATGTAACCTTGCTATGAGCAGGTAACACTGAAGTCATCAGTCAAGCAGATAAATTATCTGAGTTTTCAAAGGAATTTGAATAATTCTGTTTATTTTTATGAAGTTTTAAGGCATTTTCTGCCATACGCTCAGACCCAACATTATGGAGAGGCAGCTGGGGATATCAGCTCCCCCACTTCTTCCTCTTAACAGGCTCTCATAAAATCCTACCCACTAACTTGCCCTTCCTACCTCCAGCTGCTGCTTTTCCCTGCCTGTAGCCAGCAGCAGCCTCACCGAGACACATTCAACAGCCTATTAGTGGCATAAAGCAGATTTTAAAGCTGGTTTAAGTAGCTACCTGGGGATTTCCCTGGCATAGGGGAATGTCTAGTTAGTGTAGGGATGGCAAAGCCAGGGAGCTACTACATCTGGCTGATCTTCTGTTACTGAAATGGCCTGAGGCTGATGATACAATAAAGTGCAGTAGTGACTTGTTATGAGGAGGGTGGGTCACAAAGGTGGAGGGGAGAACTGGCCAACTGGGCAAGGGAAGGACGTATGTGGTTCTCTCTTTATGTTGGCTAAAAAAAGACCAAAATGTTGATTCTGGCTCTGAATATTTATATATATATATAAATAAAAGTTTTCATATGATACAGGATTACTTATGGGGCACTGGGGCTTTGGTGAGGGGTTAAGGCACATTTACTGGCATTCTAAAAGAACCTAGTTTGCCACATGCAAGCGTTTGCATAATTGGATGCATGTCAGATAATTAGCTAAGAGAGGGATTTTCAAAAACATCTAGGCTACTTAGGAGCATAGTCAGTGGGATTTGTGCTCCTAAGAGACTTATATGCTTTTGAAGATCTCATCTGTGGCTGTTACTAGCTGTGCTAACACCAGTCAAATTACAACCTAAGATGAACATACCAACCTCCCAATGTTCGGCATGTGATGCTTCATTTTGAGCCAAGCAGCCACATTGTTCAGCTCAAAATGGAGTATTTCAAGCCAGTCATTGAGGACACTGAAAAAATGTCAGAGCACAGAATTTGGTCCAACATGAATGAAGCCATGGAGTAACATTTCCCTTACACACTGAAGCTGACATACCTTTGCTGAGAAGAAAAGCAGAGCGCCTTTCCTGTGGCCTGCATCATTTTTCCTGCTCTGGTTTTATCCTGAGAACCCTGTGATCGAAGAAATTTCCCCAATTCATTTTCTTCCTGAGACAAAACTAATGAAAAAGGAATGAGTGGTCATATATATGCAATGTAACAGGTTTTAACTGTTTAAAAATGTCAACAGCAAAAATAGGCTCACAAGTGACTTCAGATCCAAGCAGCACAGCACAAAAAAAGTTTTTTCTAATTAACCTCCATGCAGTTCCTGGATTTATGAAACAAAAGCTCAGATTCACTTGAACACACCTGTCAGTGAGTTTGGTGTAGTGTAATAAGAACCACAAAATGATCTCTGGGTTTATTGCTTGAATAAAGATATTATCTTGGTGAGATCATATGAAGGAGCCTATTGTGGCCTGACAATATTATTTCTCTTGATAGTTTTTTTGTTTTTGTTTTGAAGCTCATGGAGCCAGATCCTCAGTTGATATAAAATAGCATAGCTCTATTGAAGCCAATGTTGATTTACACCAGCTGCAGATCTGGCCCCTTAAAATCACTCTCTCCATTTCTATTATTGTATTATTTAGCTGGGGATTTAATTCTTCAGGATAAATGTGTGATTTTCTTTTTAAGTTAATTGCTGGATGGTCTGCTCACTTTATGATTCTACTGGTATTTCAAGAGCTACATAGTTTAAAGGCCTCTCCTGTTGTATTTTCTGGGGGATTGGAAGTGGGAGTGTTACATGGTAGAATGCTGGATACTTCTGGAGTGGAAGTAAGTAAACTACATTTGGTTGTGGCCTTAAACCAGATCTCTGCGATGCCGGAAGGTCAAAGCCACTTTCACCTCATGGACCTCCTCCAGACCAGCTGTCCCCTGTAGCAAGCACTTTTTCCTGCTCCCTCAGATTAGAACTCTCCACACATAGCTCCCTGTCTGCCAGCCTCTTGGCCATCCGCATGTCAGGTCATACAGAGTAAAACAAGTGACACGTGAAGGAAGAGGGACATAGTCATTATTGTAATTGAAATATTGTTATACAAGTTATATTTCTAGATGTCAGCAAGGGCCCCTTGTTAGCCCAATCTACTCTATGCCCACACTGCATTCTAATTGAGTATGTTCCTCCCTATATAATTGTCACACAAAAGACTTCACTTGGGTCATCACTGCTACCATGGAACACTAACTTGGATATATTAAACTATTGTGTAATCACACTTCTCCTCTACATCTTGAGACTTTTCACAGGCTCTTTTCTTGGGGGAGCAGGTGGAGGTGGTGGTGGGGGGAGTACCTACAACACTCTGCAGAACAGAACCAGCCACCCCCACCAGTGTGGCTCTCTCCCTGACTAGTCCCCGTTAGCTTATTTTCTGCCTCAGACCATAACCTACCCACCCCCACATGTGGTGCTCTGATCTGCCACTCATCGTGGCTGTCCACATGTCAGGGCCAGTTTGACTATCAATTCAGGGTCATGGCTGTGTTGTGTTAAGACCTCCATTGCTCCTAATGCACACTAAATTCACATCCATCCCTCAAAAGACACAATCCTCACCAAGAAAAACAAATTTGGACTTACCCAAATTCAGAAGTGGCTTATTTTAGAAAGTCAACTAGTTAGGGCTTGATTCTTGAATGCTTTTCTATCTCTTGTATGTACTCCTATCTATCCTGGCCTAGTATCACACATGTACAATTACAGAAGAATTGAAGGAACTTTGGCCAAATTAGGAGGTTAGTTTCAAAACTGGATTTATATGGAAAGTTAGCTTCAAATTTAACTAGGATGAAGAGAGTAGAATTTATCCCATGATCATCTTCACTTTGTCACACATTAGTTACTTCCATATTGCAGACTCACCTCCCTGCTTAACTGCTGTAGTTAGTTATACTTACAACAAATTCTTTTTTGATAGAGTTCAATTGCTTTAAGCAACTCCATACATGTTCTCTGAATCGAGTGGAACAGCTGAAATTAAACATAAAACAAGCTAATTATAAAACATGCAAGAAACATTCTAAAGAAAAAAAAAAAGTATTTGTTCTAAAACAAACCTGCATTACTTTTAATTTTTTTTAAATCATTTCCTTTTTAAATGTGTTGCTTCTAATACCCTCTCAGACTTGAATGTAAGATTTTCCTCCAATAGCCTTTTCTTAGATTCAAATTGTTTACTGAAACTATAAACAGATCAACAACATACAAAGGAAACATAAGAAAAAAACAGAACAAAACAATTATCTTTGTTTTTGCAAAATAAAGTAACGGTTCACCAAGAACATGTTTATTTCTTATGTTTCTTTACTGACATTTTTAAATCTATGCACTAGCCATGAAGCTGTATAAAACACTATTTTGGAAGAAAAAAAAGTATATGTACACACAGAGCACCTTAATTGGAGTATATGAGATAACACAATGCCTACTAGCTTTTCAATATAAGGCCACAGTCTTGAAAAGGGGTCCATGGGTGGTGGAAACTTACTGACTTCAGTGGGACTCTCTACTGGCATAAGGATCGATCCCTGCAGATCCCTTTGCAGGACTGAGGCTTTAGTTTATAAATCAATAGGCCAGGCTGTTGATTACAAAGAATGTTCAACCTGATCAGTTTTGTTTCTGTTCCAGTGTAGTCACACATCAGACACACAAATTTCATAGCTTCAATTATATTAATTATTATTATTTCTATTATGAGAGCACCTTCGGGACGCAACTGAGATATGGTAGGCACTATATAAAAATATTGTAAGAGGCACTCAGCACACAGTTCATCATACTTAATCAAACTTCACTCTGGCCTACTATACATTTGTGCTGGGCTCGTCTATCAAATAGTTAGTACTATTTGCAGTTACAAAGTTATTTAGGTAAAAATGTGCTTTCCTTTTTCTATTTAGCAAACACTCATTTCCCTGTTTCCCAATACAACTGTGTTGCTGCAGCATTGATAAGAGGGCTGAGCTCAGGGACAAGCACCAACCTCAGGGCAGACTGTTAGGAACCAGGGCAGAAACCCCAAATTGGTTGTGAGCACTATACTTAGATTTCACCAACCAATTAACAAATGTAAACTCCTGAGGCACTCCAACTGCCTCAACGTGGAGTCACAGACAGTCCCTTTGGGTACTCCAATCTATCTCACCACCAAGGTGAGCGTACCTTTGTGATAGATGGTCCATCACACCAAGAGTCATAGTAATATTTAGGTTACTCCCAATCCCAAAGGACCAGCCATTTACTCTGGGTCAATGGCAAGTCACGACAAAGACTACGCATGTAACCAACCCAATAATAAACTATATAAAGAGTTATTAAACTGGAAAAGGAAACGAGAGAGTTATTTACAAGCTTGAAGTAGGTAAATATAGATACACAAGTGAGTTACAATCTTAAGTTTCAAAAGGAAATAGAAGCTTCTATCAGCAGCAAGCTTTATAAGTCCTTTAGGGATAACCTAGACTAAGCACCTGGGGATCTCTTGTTTATGCCTAGAAACATTCCCCCACCATCCCCAGAGTCCAAGCAGCAGAGAGATATCAAGTGCCTTTTGTTTAGGGTTTTTATCCCCCTTCAGCCACAAGCTCCGAGCTGCAAACTCAGCTGATGGGAGGAGTCCACTTATATAACTCATTTTCATGGGGAAGAGGCAGAACAAGAACAAAAGTTTTTTGTCCTCTTGATGATGGAACACGGGGAAATTGCAGTTATACTGTCCTATGGTTGTACCAGTCTGCCTCGTATCGATGGACCTTCCCTTTTGAGAAGGGGACAACACCTTCTGTTGAAGCTCAGCCCTTCGCACTAGCTAGTGACTCTCTCCCTATCTAGTGATTTACAGAGTCACTGAGGCTCACAATACAACCATCAAATATTACCTTACAATATGGGATACAGAGGTTATAAATGAAATTAATGTATGCAGCAACTCACAAGTATTCAAAGTCTAAACACCAATAATACCAATTTTTATAATTCCAATATGTATTTTAACAATATCAACACACAGGTGAATCAGACTGATTCCAGCTATGTATTTGCTAGTGTTCAGTTGAGACACGGAGACCTTGACATGATGTGACACCTAGTTTGCCAATGTCACAAGTCAGTCTGTCCCTTTTATGCCAAATTTCAGACAAATGTTAAAACGCATGTGTGACTGAATGTATCTGTGCCCACATCCTACATATTATTGTAATAATCTTTGCACAAAGTGTGCCTCGCAAGATACCATTTGAAAACTCATAATTTGCTGGGCATTATTTTCCTGGTGAAATATGAGTAGCAACACTGTGAAGTTAAAAGATTCCACGGTATGGTGTTGTTAACACATTCTAAACAGAGGTTGGCAAATAGCTCTGTCTCAAACAAAGAATTGTGTGCACTGCTTAATTTACATTTAAGCAGTAAACAGAGTCATCAAGCAGGAAGGGGAGACAAAAGAAGTCCAAGCAGATGGGGGGGAAAAGCATGGAATATCCTTCCACAAGGCTCTGTCTCTCCTGAACCTCAGCTGGAAATGTTTTTCAAGAGAGGGACTGAAACTATAAAAAGGAGAGACAAACGCCCCAATGGGCCCTGTCTCTCTCTCTCCCCCTGCCCAAGGCATTCTCTACACCTGAAGCAACAAAGGAAGCCTTTGTTAGATTCTGGGAGTAGGGGCGTTGAGCTAGAGGGTTTGGTCAGTAAGATGGCTGAAAACATATGGTGAGAAAATCTGCTTGAATCTGATATAGTTTGTTAAGTTAGGCACCACTAGTGTTTTAACTTTATTTTCTTGTAATCACTTCGGACTTTTATGCCTCATTACTTTCACTCACTTAAAACCTCTCTCTTTGTAGTTAATAAACTTGATGTATTGTTTTATCTAATCCAGTGTGTTTAAACTGAAGTGTCTGGGAAAATCCATATGGGATGGCAAGTTGTGTGCATATTATTTCTATTAAAGAAATAACAGGCTTTATATACATTTGTATTGTCCAGGAGAGGGCTGGGAAGTACAAGATGTACATCGCTGGGGGGAAATCTAAGACTGGGAGTGTGTTGGTGTCACCCTGCAGTATAATGGGTAGGAGCCAAAGTGTGTGTGACTGGTTGGCTACAGCACACACAGATAAAATAGCTGGCAGTGACGTACATGCTGGAGGGCGTTGGTGAGCAGTCCAGGCTGGAGGCTACAGCAGCAAAGTATGGTATATTAGAGGGGTAATTCTGAGCAAAAAAATGAAAGGTCTGCAAATTTTATTTGTCAAATAAATGTGGAGGCTCCAGTATTGCAGTGAGGAGCACCAGCCACTGGCTGAGTGCAGGTAGAAGATCACCCTGCAGCCCCTACCTCCCCCAGGACACAGCCTGAGGCTGAATCTGACCCTGACACAGTGCAAGGGCCGGGCCTGCCCCAGAAACACCCCAGCGCCCTTCCCCTCTGTGCCGGGCGCACCAGGTGTACGCAGGCGGGCTGGCAGGGGCTTAGTGTAGGGTGAGAGGGTTCTGTGTGGGGCAATGTGGGAATGGGTGGCTTAATGAGGTATCTGGGTGCTGAGGGGATCTGGATGCACAGGGGCTCATTGGGGGGTACCAGGAGCTAAGGCAATGGAACTTCGCGGGGGGTGGGGAAGTCCAAGTGAAGATGGCTGGGGCTCAGCAGGGGGGGTTGGGTGTGGGGCCTCAGTGTGTGGGGTCTAGGTCCTGGGGAAGTGGAGCCTGGTGGGGTAGGGGTCTGTTACAGCTGGTTGGGGCTCAGTAAGGCTGGCGTTCAAGTGCGGTGGACTCAGCAGGTGGTGGTCTGGGTCCAGGGGTGGGGGTACAGAAGTAGCATGGATGGGACTCGGCGGGGACCAGGTGTGTGGGGCTAAGCGGGGCAGGGGTAATGGGTGCAGGGGTGAGGCTTGGCAGGGTCAGGGTTCTGGGGTCTGGATGCACAGGGGTTGGGCTGAAGGGGGAGCAGCTCCCCATACAGTGACCTCTCGCCCCACAGCTGAGGAGCAATTGGGGCAAAGGGGGGAGGTGCGGAGCTTCCTGCAGCTGGGTGAGGTTTCGGGGGGGGGGGGGGGGGGAAGAAGGTCTGACTGTGACCTGGCTGCTCCTTGCAGGGGAAGAGGAACCTTTCTCCACCCCCAGTCCAGCTGGGAGTAGCGACTGAGCCCAGCACAGGGTAGGACCCACTGGCCGGGGTGTCCTCAGCCCCGTCCATGCCTCCTGCCTTGCAATGATTTACGTCTCTGCCAGCTGCTCTGGACCCCCAAAATGATGTGCCCAAGCTGCTGGGGAGGGGCACATGACCATTTTTGCAGCTTCCCTTTGCTTCCCTATCAGAAAGTCATTTTTCTGCAGGGAAGCAAAGAAATCTGCAGGGGACATGAATTCTGCAGGAGCACAGCAATGAAGAATTCCACCAGCAGCAATTCCAATTTGAAGGGCAGGGGTGACACAGCTACTCAGTCTCAGTTGTATCCTGATATGTCACAGTAGAAAGACACATCATCAAGGGTCTCAGGCCTAATATTTGTCCTGCCTTAAAGTAAGTATCGTTTTTGGAGGGGCGGGGGGGAAATAATTTTAAAAAGCCAGTGAATATCTTAGATTTACATAGCAATTTTCAACCAACAGTCAAAAGGCTTGACAGACTATGATCATTCTATCTACAGATGTTCTGTGGCATAAGTCCTACACAACAGTTTGAATAAAGAATTTATCCAAATTAAAATTACAGGAGGAACAAATGGGTATAAAATAATTTTCCAAGTTTTAGCAATCTTAGGATAAAACCTGGTCCTACTAAACCAATAGAAAAATTCCCTTTGACTTCAGTGGGGACCAGGATTTCACCCCAATATTTTGAGAACAAGTGAAAAATTATTTGTTTAGCGTCCCCATTCCATTGCTGAGAACTTTTACCACCACCACCACCACGATGATATTTTATAGGGCCCCATAAACATCTTTTCTTTTAATATTCTGCTAATTCAGCAGCAATATTTGAACACTTTTCCAGCGCTCTGCTGTTTTGCGTAGTGAAAACTATAAAATCTTAATTAGTAAGCAAAATATTGCTGAGCTGAGGTTGGCTGGTTTGTTGCTTTAAAACAAACAAACAAAAAAAAACACATTTAACTGTAGTGGATATCAAAGAGTGCAGTACTCCCACCCCTGCCCCACACACAACCTGCACATGAGATTAGACACATAAATACAAAGTATGGTACACATACATATATACATACAAACACACAGACTTGATCCCATTATCAGATTTCAAGAGAGATTTCAGTCATTAATGTCTATTATAAATTCATTACAAACCTCTAGTTTTGCATCCAGGTCTGCATCTGAAGCCACAACATGCTCATCTTCCTTCTTTCCTGTGACTTTAATAAGGGTTTGTTTTGTTTTCCAATATTTCTGCTGCATTTTATTGACCACGGATTTTTCCTGGCTTTGAGCATACTGGTCATAAAATTCCCTTGAATAACTGCTGAAACATTTAAGAAACAAAATTACAATGCTTGATTAAATAAAAAGAATGAGGCTTTTAAAAAAAAACTTTCAAACATTTTATTAGATTTTTAAGGAGTATCAAGAAAAAGAGGAAAAAGGATATATATATATTCTTTATCTGTGAAACAATATAAAACTAATAATTATGAACAAATACTTGTGGTTATGAATAAAAACCCTAGACTTGAACATTTCTGCACTTCGCAATGGTCAAATCCTAAACCTGAAGTTGTCGTTAATGCTCATCACTACCAAATATGCAGCAAATTCTCTAATTCCTTTTAGCCAAAAGAAATATTAGCATGACAATATATTCATGAATGTTTCCAGTCTTATTTCTGGAAGCATTTAAACCACTTCCAATTTGAATGTCGTAAATTGGTAGGTTGCTCATTATCAATACATCTCTACCCCGATATAATGCGACCCAATATAACACAAATTCGGCTATAACCTGGTAAAGCAGTGCTCCGGGGGGGGGAAGCTGCGCACACCAGCGGATCAAGGCAAGTTCGATATAACACGGTAAGATTTTTTGGCTCCCGAGGACAGTGTTATATCGGAGTAGAGGTGTATTTAGCAGTGAAGAATTCTTCAGTATTATAGAGTGATTTATTGCAGATATGATAATGTCTCAGTTTGTGTTTTTAATTTACTTGTTCTGTAATGGTTTTTTGATTCATATATTGGGAGATATTTAAGGCGAAATCCTGGCCCCACTCAAGGGCTGCAGTAGAAAACTGCCATTGTCTTCAATAGGTCCAGGATTTCACCCTGAATGTCAATCTTGTATGTAAACAGATTGCAACTCAATGTGTAGAAAAGCAAGCAACAATACCCTATCCTGCTCATTCTGCCAAGCAGAAGACAAAGTCTGACACTCCAATTCTATACAGAATGAAGTCTAGAAGCAGGAAAAATGGATGATGCTTGATTGTTTGCAACATGTACACTTTTCCCAGATTATTTTTCCATCGGGGGATGATTCTGCATCTCTTTTGTAAATTTACTGAAGTTGTAGATCAGAGGTCGGCAACCTCTGGCATGCGGCTCGCCAGGGTAAGCACCCTGGCGGGCTGGGCCAGTTGGCAGGTTCGGCCGCTTGCAGCTCCCACTGGCCGTGGTTCGCCGTCCCAGGCCAATGGGGCGGCGGGAAGCAGCGCGGGCAAGGGATGTGCTGGCCGCGGCTTCCCACCACCTCCATTGGCCTGGGACGGCGAACCACAGCCAGTGGGAGCTACGATCGGCTGAACCTCCCGACGCGGCAGGTAAACAAACTGGCCCGGCCCACCAGGGTGCTTACCCTGGCAAGCTGCGTGCCAGAGGTTGCCGACCCCTGTTGTAGATGAAATAGAAATTGCATCCTCCTACAGTTCCTTTAACCATATGAGGCACAGAAAATTTAGCTTCTCAATATAACACTGATGTACCTGATGAACAGTTAATTATTAACTTCTGTGAAAACGGAATCCCTAATCCATAAATAACTGAAAAACTGCATTAATTTGGCAAATGTTTAAAAGCAATGGGTTTGCTAATATTAAAATTATGTAAAATTATTATTCTAGAAGAATTTAAAGAGACTGAATACTTGTTAAAATATAAAATAAAATATGAAGGCTCACTTATGCCCCTACATGGTTCATAGCCACATAGGGTTTATATTCACTAGGAAATTTAATTGTATGACCTAACTATACTATTTGATTCAATCGTTTTTTAAAATGTATACAACACAAAGCACTTTTTTCATCTCTCACAAAAATATTTACAATAGAGAAATTAAAGCATTTTATTCAACCTAAACACTGACTTGTAAGATTTGATTGCAGATCCCAAAGTAAAAATAAGGTTTTCAGTTACTTTTTTGCTGCAGCACAAAATACCCAGTATATGAAAAAACATGCCAAATCCAATTTCATGTGCAACTCTCTGTAAACTAATTGCATACATATTAACAAGGGACAGCATATTAAGTCAGGTGAAATGTGTAGTATATTTTATGATGCAACAAATATCAAAGTTTTAATCCTATTATTAAAGTGAGGATCCAAAGAATCCCCATCATGAAGTTAAGAATTTTCCAGACAGATTTCTTTAGAGAAGTAGGGTCTTAATTCTCAAAGTAAATCAGCTTTTATCTATAACAAAAGTGACAATGTCCCTTAAAATTATTCAAAATAGAAAAGATATCAAAATCACTTCAAGGAAAAATGTAAAATTAAATTAAACACACCCACACACTCATAAAAATAAACATTTTCAAAACATATATTTTATTAAAAGGACTTAATGGGAAATTAAAGTTTATAATTCATGTTTTGCAATATCTCAAGTCTCAGACCTGCACTGTGGTCAGAACAGGCAGACTATTGTGCCTCACTAAAGTCAATGAGGCAGTACCTGGGCAGATCAAAACATAGGATCAAAGTCCCAGTGTTTCAGCTTACATTCCTACTTCTTTTGAGGTCCAGGGGAATTCAGTGGGTACACAGTTGGGCTACAAATGTCATACAACAAAAAGGAAAACTGATTTAATAAGAATTATGGATTTAGAGAATTCTTAGATAATAGCCAAATTTTGAAGAAATCAGGGGAATATAACCCTTTACCAATTTCTTAAGGACAATGGAAAAACTAAATTTTTAAATTGAACTTTGAGAAAAAAATTAGTCCTGTTTATGCATGAGAGTTGATCATAATTTTTAAAGTGTACCTTATATGAGGAATTGAGTGTTGCCCATATACTCTGTAAATAGGATAACTGAACAGAAAAAGCCTCTGTACTACAGGACACTGTTTTTGTGAACAACTTTATTCAGTACTGTAAATTGTCAACCTAGGTTTTTATACAGTGAATAATCATGAACATGTGTTTAAATTTTACTATCATTTAACAAAACCTAACAACAATTATAACTAAAGAAGTATCTACTTTAGTCATAAAGTTAAATGATGTGGATAAAAACAGAAGATTAATAACTAACATATTGGTTTTTTCATTACTTGATCACATGACAGTCAGTTTTTTTTCCTATCTGTTCTTACTGGGGATTTTATGTCAAAGATTAGATGACAAAACATAAAAAGTGTGGTAAGTATAGACAGCAACACTTCAGCATGTGTCTTCTAATTTTCTTAGTGTGACAGGTTAAAAATATAAAATTACTTACTACTTATGGCCATCCATGTTTCTTTATTTTCTTCAGACACTTAGAACTAAAAAAAAATATATATAAGTAACCACTAAAATTGAATTTAAAATAAAACTGAAATAAGCTCTTAAAGCAGATATCCAACCATATATACATGTTAAGTATTATGTTTACAGCATCCTTCTTTCCATGTTGTCACAAAATATTCCACAAGCTATGGACCAATTGCTGCACTCATTTACACACATGGAACTCTCATTCAAGTCAATGGGGATCACATAGAATGATAAAAATGTAGGTCTGAAAGGAACCTCGACAAGTCACCAAGTCAAACCTCCTGTGCTGGAGGCAGGATCAAGAAAACCTAGACCATACGTGACAGGTGTTTGTCTAACTTGTTCTTAAAAACCTCCAGTGATGGGGATTCCACAACCTCCCTTGGAAGCCTATTCCAGAGCTTAACTACCCCCATGGTTAGAAAGTTTTTCCTAATATCTAACCTAAATTTCCATCGATGCACAGTAAATCCATTACTTCTTGTCCTACCTTCAATGGACATGCAGAACAATTGATCATTGCCCTCTTTATAATAGCGCTTAACACTAGGGATGTAAATACCGTTTTAAAAGTTAACTATTTAAACGATTAAAAATGTTGTTTAAACAGTTAACCGATTAAGCGTCTGGGGCCGATCCCACCGGCCAGCGCAGCTGGGGCTGCTCCGGCCAGCACGAGGCCGCTGGGACCGTTCCAGCCGGCCAGCCCGGGGTTGACGGTTAAGGTGGGTTAACTGGTAAGACTAATGCTTACCGGTTAACCTTTTACATCCCTACTTAACACATTTCAAGACTTATCAGGGTTCTGCCCAGTCTTCTTTTCTCAAGACTAGAGATGCCCAGTTCTTTTAATCCTGTCCTCATAGTTCAGGGTTGGTTTTTTTTTTTTAAACTTTTTATCATTTTTGTCACTTTCCTCTTTGGACTCTTTCCAGTTTCTTTCATAAATCATGGTGCCAGAATTGGACACGGTACTCCATCTGAGGCCTCACAGTGCTGAATAAAGTGGAACAATTACCTCCTGTGCCTTACATACCACACTCCTGTTAATACACCTCAAAATAATATTAGTCTTTTTTGCAACGGCATCACATTGTTGTCAATCCACTGTAACACCCAGATCCCTTTCAGGAGTACTACCACCTAGTCTGTTATTCCTGATTTTGTAGTTGTTCATTTGATTTTTCCTTCCTATGTGAATTACTTTGCACTTGTCTTTATTGAATTTCATCTTGTTGATTTCAGACCAAATTCTTCAATTTGTCCAGGTCATTTTGGAATTCTAATCTTGTCCTGTAAAATAATTTTAATCCATCCTACATATGTTTTATAGACAGTGCTGGTAGCGCAACCTATTCATGTGGATACTTGACTCTTCCCATTAAAAGACAGTTTTCAGTGGGCCTATAACTTTGCCAAGCTTTTATCATTCAGGCTGAAGTTTTACTTGCCAGGGTCTGCCTCAGGCTGAATATTTCTGAAAAATTTCAGTCAAAGTAGTTCAGCTAGTTCAATTTCCCAGAAGGTGGGTAGTGAAAAATACACAGTTTTACCCACATTAAAGAACTCTGGTGACCTAGCACCTCTATACTTTAGAGCAGGGATTTGAAATATTGCAGGAGGTGGCATGTGTGGTTGATGTGCCTTTTGCTATCCCTGTGAAAATCTGCCCACATTTGGCTAAGTTATGAGCCTTTGGAAAAAAAACGGGCACATGCTGAGAAGAGTCTTCTTAGATTTAGCAGCTAAAATCTGAGATTCCATCCCCACATAGCTCTCATAGCTCCTATGTGTGACTAGACTATGCATACACGATCCCCACAGAGTGACTGAATATGCTCCCTCCAGCTCAGTTATACAAGAGTGAAGCCAGACTTCCTCTGTAATGGCTGCTCTGGGTTGGGGTGGGATTAGGCACCAGAGGCGAGATTAGAGAGTCTGTCTCTTCTGTGCTCTCAGTGACCCCCTTGCTGGCAACCAGGCAGTGTTGAAGAAGAAGCCCTTTGATCCAAATACAGAGGGGACAAAAACTGGTTCTGAGGGCAAGGAGTAGGCTGATAACAGGAGTTTGGTGAAACTGGAAACTGAAGGGGAAGGGGAGAGACAAACTGCCTGGAAAGGGCTGAAAGCCTGGGAATGGGAGCCAGTTGACTGGGGCGGGGGAGGGGGGAGAAGACACAGATTGGACAAGACGCTGGAGAAAAGGGGGAGACTGAGACTGGCTGGCTGAAGAGACTGAAACAAGGAGATAGGGAGTTGGTGAGAGCAGCCAGATTAGATGAGGAGCCCAGGGAGGAAGACTAAGACTTGGACTAGTGTAGAGAGGGGCAGAGAGAGAGAGAGAGATTAGACAAGAAGCTGGGAGGAGGAAAATAAAACTGGCTGGGCAAAGAGACTGGGCTTGGTTCTGGGGAGATTGAGACTGAGACAGCAAGCCTGGTGGGGAAGACTAGGACTGGCTGGTCAAGGAGACTGGACTGAGTAGTCTGAGGAGTGGCTATTGGGACTGGGACAAAGAGCCAGGGGTGAGAAAGAGATGGGATTGGAACAAGGACAGGTTGGTGGGACTGGGCAAAGAGAGTCTGTGCCCACTAGAACACACACTGCTCCAGAGGCTGAAATGGAACCCAAGATTTTGGAGTCTCACCATGCTTCTGCTATTGGCAAATATCTGTGAAACCCACGGGCAAAGTGTGTCTCATCCCCCTTGAATGCTCATCCATGTAAAGGATGGCAACCTACTGCTGCTATCAGTTACTGTGCTCGCTCAAGTGCCAGAGGTCTGTGAGGTAGATCTAAAGGTTCCAGCCCTGTTGATGAAACCCCATGAGTGTCAATATGAGTGAGCAAGAGGGTGGATTAGCCCTTTTAGCCACACTACTGCACTGGGAGCTCAGATTTAGCTGATTATCCACCATAACCCCCAAGTATTTTTCCAAGTGTCTGCTTCCCTGGAGAGAGTTCCTCATCCTGTAAGGCTGGTCTGGATTGTTTGTTCCTACATCTCTGACTTTACATTTGGCCATACTGAAACACATTGTTTGATTCCATCCAGTCTACCACGTGACTCATATTGCTTTGTATCAGGGACTTGTCCTCTTCATTACTTACCATTTACCTAATCTCTGTATCATCTGCAAACTTTATCTGGGGTGGTTTTGTTTTCTTCCAGGTCATTGATAAAAATGTTAGATAGCATCGGACCAGAATAGATCCCTGCAGGACGCACAAGAAGCAAACCCATTCGATGATGATTCCCCATTTACAATTATATTGAGACATAACATAAGAACATAAAAATGGCCATACCGAGTCAGAACAATGTTCCACCTAGCCCAGTATCCTGTCTTCCAACATTGGTCAATGCCAAGTGCTTCAAAAGCAATTAACAGAATAGGGCAATCCATCAAGTTATCCATCCCCTATCATCCAATCCCAGCATCTGGCAGCTCGTATACACCAAATAAATCAAGTTAATCTCAACTTTCAGAAAAGTGAGTACATTAATATCTGAACATCATTAATAAGAAAAAAATATTTATTGCTGGCTTCTCTGCATTATCTGGATTTGACACCCAACAATTCTGCATTTTGACATCAAGCAGGACATAATTCTTCTTTACATGAAAATATCAAATTAAGCAAAGTGCATATTTAAAAAGTGATTTGTATGCAGTAAAGGGAAAATCCAGACCCCAGCATCTGGCTAAGGAAAGTGGATATGTACCTATGGAAAAATAAAACTTCCATTCGCCATTCTAATTCCTATCCCCATTCGTGTTGTATGTATGGTCAGGGCCGGCTCCAGACCCCAGCGCGCCAAGCGCGCGCTTGGGACGGCGTCCTGCAAGAGGGCGGCAGGCAGCTCCGGTGGACCTCCCGCAGGCAGGACCTGCGGGAGGTCCACTGGAGCCGCGGGATCGGTGACCACCAGAGCGCCCCCCGCGGCGTGCCGCCCTGCTTGGGGCGGCGCAAATCCTAGAGCCGCCCCTGGGTATGGTGCTATTCTGCAGAGATTATTCCAGTCAATGGCTGCAAGTAACCTACAGGGGAGCCTTTACACAGTCCTGTTCTGCAGGGGTTGAACAGGAGGATCCACACAAAGGTGTACCTCACCAGCCCACCTATTCCTCACAAGTAGACCTTCTGCTTCCAGTATGCACCTGTACCACTATAGTGGTGCTGCAGCACAGGAGGCCACGACAACTGATGTGGGTGAGGATGGGGCTGTGTTTGGCCCTTAGTGCAGTGGGTCCCCAGTAAAGAGTTCAGAATAAAACTGATAGGAAACATGTGCTGCAGGCTTTAAAAATAAATAAATAAAGTTTCAGAATGAAAGATGTATCCTTGTGAATGGATCTGTTTTGTTCCTGTAAGATCATCAGAATTCCTTCTTTCCTTTCAGAAAAGGATGTGAGCAAAATGATCCATTTCACCACCTCCTGGACAGATTACAATTCACTGCATTCGTACTATCCAGTGGAAGCAGCACAGAGGCTCCAGCTACTGCAGAACAGGGCGGCCCAACTTCACGGTGGAATGAATCACCACGAAGCCATCACTCTCCACCCTTCTCTGGGTCCCATTTCACTTCCAAGGCCAATTCAAGATCTTGGGCATGGTCTTCAAAGCGAGCAACAGTTCAGGACCCAGCTACAGCAGGGGCTACCTCTTCATCCATGTACCAGAGGAGGACAACTGACTTGGGGGGTCAATTCAGCTAACAAAACCAAGAGTGCATGGGAGCTGCAGATAAAGAGTTCTTGGTTGAAGAGCTCATTGGTATAATGAATTACCAAAGGGAATTTATTAAGACAGTCTCACTATACTTTTACAATTCACTGCAAGGCCCATCTGTAATCCAAGTGTTTTAAAATACACAATCCACCCAGGCAGAGATTCCTAAAATCAGGAAATGGTAATGAGAAGAAAACCCTATGAAGTCACTATGGATGTCAACCTGCAGATAAATTTAGTTATTCAAAGGGGACACACTACAGTGATATAAAAAGACCTAAGATTAATCCATCAAATGACATGCTCTCTTGGGAAGTATCTAGAAATAACATATGTGGACAGCATGAAATGTGGAGAAGAATCCAGCAAACCCTACCTTTATCTTAAGGTATTGTGTGAAAACAGGAGATGAATTCACACTCCTGGTAATGCCTAAGCTCTCCACCAGCCTCTCGGTTATCATACACTCACGGTTCCTGATCTGATATGACCCTGCAAGCACTAAGGATCTTCCACTCCCATTGAACTCCCTCTGCCTCTGCATTTTAAACCAGTTATCATATTACTTTAGTCCTTCCTTATCTGCATTTTAAATAATCAATTATCTAGATACATTTTTAGCCAGCTGCATAGCAAAGAGAAATTAATTGTACCTGTTCTAAGTAGAAATAGTGTCAATCTTGCAAGTACAGTATTTTGTAACAAAACAAGCAGCACTGTAGTACCAGTAATAAAATACTAGCTTTAAGCAAGTTCCATTTTTAAGATACATAAGAATTATGGACTCCTTCCTTGCAGGAGGAGCTAAAGGGGAGGAAATCTCTGCAAGGTTCCTCTCATGGAGATTTGTCCCTGATTGTTCCATTGGGAAACCAGGGCTGTCTACGTGTAGGTCCAGTGCCTCTGCACCAGCTCTGTGTCCCTGCCATTCCCCTCCACAATTCCCTGAAAGCATGTTTCCATAAAAATCAAATAACCACGGCTTCTGCAGTCAAGAGGATTCTCACTGCAAGTGGGGGTGGGGGGTATGTAGAAAGGACAGAGTGCATTCCCTTCAGTCTGCCCATGAACTTGCATAACCAACAGGTCAGGGGATAACTGACACATGTCTTGTTGGTTCTATTTTGTTATTTTCCCAAGCAGCATAAGGAATATAGAGCTGCCCGTTTGGCTTGTATTAGTGATGTAAATCAACCATTGTAAGAGGAAAAACAGAATCATGAGCTCAGCTTGCTATGTACGTACAGAATGAATGACTCAAAATACAACAACTCAATCCGGCAATCTGATCCCTGTGGGAAGAACCATAGGCCCATGCAGAGCCCAGTTTGGATCATCTTGCAGGACTGAGAACTAAATTTTTAAATCTCCACATCTCCTAATGATTTGAGATCTTAAACAATACTTTTAAACCCTATGTAAAAACATTGCCATAAGACCTGTATTGTCATGCAAAGTTTTTTTCCCTTTAACATTACACATTTCGTTCACTATTGGGAAAGGAAAACAATAAACAAATAACCCATTCAATTTACTTCGGATATCTGACATGTCAGAACAGTCTTAAACTGTTTAGCCTGCCAACTTTAACTTTCACGAGGGATACTGTATTATACCATGTCTCAGAGGGAGGCCACTAAGGGAGAGACTATATTTTGCAGGCAATAACATCTAAATAATAGCCACAAGAGCAGATAGCGGTTTTACTGTTATAAAGAAAAAAATGGAATAATGCTGTCTTGAAAGGTTTACCAAATGTTCCTGTTCTTCAGAAGAAGCAGCACAACATTTTTCATTTAATACTTCATACCAAATTTAATTTAAGGAACGATTCTATACAAGAGAAATTATTCCTCATAAACAATATATAACAAAAATCAGCTAGAATTGATCTAGAATTTTTAGCTTTTATATTTATATGCAAACCAGCATTTCAGTGTTCTCTCTTGGGCTTTCCTGGAGTACCTATCACCATAGTACCTAAGGCCCTGATCCTGCATACACACCCATGCTCAGCTTTAAGGACACAAAAAGTTCAAGTTAATGAGACTACTCATCCATGCGCTTATTTTGCATGCAAGTGTATGAAGGATTAGTGCCTAATTGCTGAAATTGGCTCCTTTTCTTCCTCTTCTGACCACCTTTGGTCTATGCTTAATCAGAAATAGAAATGCATAACTAAATCCCATATTCTTACAGTTTACCCTTAGCTTTGCAGGAAAAAAGATTGCAACTCCTTCCTTTAAAAAAAAAAAAAAAAAAAAAGAGAAATGTTGCTTCCTTAGAAGTAAAGCTGAAGAAGGGAAATGAGTTCAAGAGCTAAGATCAGGAAATAACAGTCTCTCTAATCCAAAATAGATCTTTTTTTTCCCTGACTGCTTTTACAAATACGTCTTATTCTGTTATGTCTTAGAAATACCACAATCATCTCAGAATAGAGGGTCTCATGGAGATTCTGGAGAACTGCTCTATACATTATACGAATTTTCTCCTCATCCAGACCCAGTATTGGGGACAAGAACTTTCCCATGAAGCCCACTGGGACCAATTCCCTCTTCCACTCCTAGGTATTACTGGGATATATATTTATTATTTTGCATATAATTTCCCACCATTTCTAGTTTCCCCACCCCGCAGGTTTTTGAGGCACAAGGGGCAAAATTTCATACATCTCATATAAATTCTACCCCACCCTTCCAAATTTTTTTTGGTTGATTTTCTACAACTTTGAATTGATTATCTGTCACATCTAGTTTTGTTGTTCTCATAGACTCAGACTTTAAGGTCAGAAGGGACCATTATGATCATCTAGTCTGACCTCCTGCACAATGCAGGCCACAGAATCTCACCCATCCACTCCTGTAACAAACCCCTAAACTACGTCTGAGTTACTGAAGTCCTCAAATCGTGCTTTAAAGACCTCAAGGTGCAGAGAATCCTCCAGCAAGTGACCACGGTTCGCTGTCCCAGGCCAATGGGGGCAGCGGGAAGCGCCACGGGCTGAGGGACGTGCTGGCCACAGCTTCCCACCTCCCCCATTGGCCTAGAACAGCGAACCACAGCCAGTGGGAGCCGCGATTGGCCGAACCTGCTGATGCAGCAGATAAACAAACTGGCCCGTCCCACCAGGGTGTTTATCCTGGCGAGCCATGTGCCAGAGGTTGCCGACCCCTGGTCTGTAAGGTGCCACAAGGACTCCTCATTGTTTTTACCAGTAACAATGTATGTGCTTGAGGACTATCTTTTGTATTACTAAAACCATCAGTCCCTCTTTCATTCAGCTTTAAATCCTCAGTAAGGGCTTGTCTACACAGGGAAATTGATTGTAATTGCTATTGTGGAATAAGCTATAAAAGTCACTTCATTCCAGAATTCATAGATGTATAGCTCATAAAGCTAGAAGGAACCCCTGTGACCACCTAATCTGACTTCCTGCATTACACAGGCGACAGAACTTCTTTAAATTAATTCCTGTTTAAATAATTGAAAGTGCACTAATTACTGAGGAATGATGTGCCTTTTAATCCAGAAGAGAGTGTCCACACAGGGAACTAGTCCAGAATACTTACTGAAGAACAGCTTATTCTAATCAATTTCCTTGTGTAAACAAGCCCTTACTGTATGTATGTAGTAACCAGGGGTCTATTTCCTCTGTGGATGCTCTATCCTTTAGGGTATACCATCTACCATTGCTACTGCTTGGTGCCACCCTTCCCTTTCCCAATCAATAAATTTTAATTCGCACTTAAATACTATGTGTTTCTCTGTAGCAAATGTCAACCCAACTGCATATTACTTCTACATTATGTCTGTAAGAAGAAGAGTTTAATTCCTAAACAGAAGCATCTCATTTTTTTGGTTGGCAGAACTGGGAAATGTTGGCGATCTCGTGTGTTGGACTGCAGAGAGAAGTGGAAATGTGGCACTATGTCAAAGTGATCTCTATTTTTTAAATTTCATAGACATTTTTGGTCCCTGCACAACTGCAAGGTCAACTGCACAACTTCAAGTGTCAAAATTCTTCTTTAAATACAAATGATTGTAACCAAGGTTGTGCTGATGCAATCTCTCAGGTACTCCAGTGTTCTCCCCACAAATGCCAAATCTGATTATGCTGTACTATGTGCTGTATGCCTGACAATTTGTGTGTTACAATGACAATTATAAGATTGCAAGAGAGTGCTTCAAAATTCTTAAGTTTATTTTTTACTCAGTTTAAATTTAAAACATTTTACAGTGTTTTTTTTTCCAAAACCTAAAATTCCACGTTCCAAGGCATGGAACATTTTTACAGCAGAATTACACATCCCTGAAAACAGTGGTTTATCTCAGTAACACTGATAAGGCTGTTATATGTAGACATCACACTCTCTAGTGTAACAAAGTATTTCAAACGTAAGTGCAGGCATATTCAATTGGCAACAGAATCATGTGCAAACAATCGTCTTTTCTAGGTAATAATTAACTTTCACAGAGCATAATGTACACCATACAAATAGGTTAATACAGCACATTAAATTGATATTTCAGTCTAAAATGATATTAACTTTGCAATTGCTGCAAGTGAAATAGTCCCTGCACAAAAACCCAGTACGTAATATCCCTTTGCCCTTTTACAGCACCTTTCATTTGAAGAGTTCAAAGCACTTCTAAAATATACATGAAAGCCTAACATGACCCTGGGATGGTGGTAGGTAAGTATTCATTTTAGAGATGGGTATACCGAGAACAAAAAATTCAGTGTCTTGTCCAACTTCATTCTGCACGTCTATGGCAGAGCTGGGAACAAAGCTCAGTCCTTCAATTAAGTACATTTAAGAACCTCTTTAATTTCTCTGAAATGACTATATAACATTCTTTAGTAATACATTTTAGCACTCTAAAATTAAACAAAACAAAATCTATGCCAAGTAGAATAAATTAGAAAGTAATCAAATATTATTATGATATTTTCTTTATGCAGAGCACCTGCCTTTGTTTAGACTATCAAAATAGTTTTGGTAATTCTTTGCTATATCTCAGCTTTAACCATACTAGAATAATATTTTATGTAATGAAGTTGTTACTTTTCTAGAACATTGTTCTTTTAGAAAATGAACTTATTCATAAACTGAGTTGGCAAGTCTCTTCCATTATCTGGTATGTCAAAAAAAGATAGATATTGCTATAATACAGGGATCAGCAACCTCGGACACGCGGCTCACTGGGGTAAGCACCCTGGAGGGCCGGGCCAGTTTGTTTACCTGCTGCATCGGCAGGCTTGGCGGATCGCGGCTCCCACTGGCTGCAGTTCGCCGTCCCAGGCCAATGGGGGCAGCGGGAAGCGCCACGGGCCGAGGGATGTGCTGGCCGCAGCTTCCCGCCGCCCCCATTGGCCTGGGATGGCGAGCCATGGCCAGTAGGAGTCGCAATCCGCCGAACCTGCCAACTTGGCAGGTAAACAAACTAGCCCGACCCGCCAAGGTGCTTACCCTGGCGAGCCGCGTGCCAGAGGTTGCCGACCCCTGCTATAATAGATCAGATCAAGGCTCAACTGGTCAGATATCCTATTTCCAGCAGTGCTTACTACTCAACATATCTAATTTAAATCCCTACCCACACTCATCCATAAAGCAAGATACTATTGCTGTACATGGCGGGGAGGCAGGGGAAATATTCCTCTCTGAACCCCATCAGCTGGTCAGCTTGCACTCTGATCCATGAGGTCTGATTAACCATATGGTTTTACCTTGCACAGCAACAGCAATATACAATGATCCTGTTTCACCTTGGAGTCAACACTCCAGACCAACACACACTGGTTGTGCTTGAAAGTCAACCTTTGAACTATAGTTTTCAATACAACACCAATGGGGTCTGTAATTAGCTCCACTGCAGGAGTCATCTCTACTGAAGATATGGGCAAGAGTGACTTGAATGTACTTATAATGACCTGTAACAGTTAATTCCCTACAATAACTGATTGCATAAGAGACTCACTGTTACCACAGCTAGTAACAGCCACAAAACAATTGTGAAATCACAATTACGAGGCAGTGTAGAAAAGTAAGAAGGTTTCCAATGTTCTTGGCTTCCAGTCTTTCCTTATTTATAATGTTTTTGCATAATTCTGCAAAGTTTAACCTTGAAAATACCACACAAATTAAACAGTGGCAAAACATTTTGAACAACCAACTGCTTTACTGCTATGCTGTTGGAGGAGGCATTTAAGAAAATATAAATGACACTTTGATGGCATTTCCTGACTTTTGTTTTGAAGATTGATGGAGTAATAGGTTTTCTTGCCAACTTAAACAACAGCTTTCAACACTAAGTTAGAGGGTAAAAAGTATATGCAATTATTCAAACTTTTTTTGGCAGTATTACTTAGGAATTCATCAGAACAGTTCAGGGTCGGGACTGTGAAGCACATATAATGTATAGATAGCAGTGCAATATAGTTAGCTTTAAAAGGAAGGAGGAAACGCTTGTTTTTAAAATAACATAGATCCCCACCCCACAGTCTTTACTCAGGCAAAACGCCCATTGACTTCAGCAGGCTGGGCTCAGTCTACACTAGACCAATAGTTTGTACTCTTTTCCATAACATGACCCTATATTTCAAAGAAAAAATAGTTTCTGGATCCAATATTCCTCCCATCTAGCCATAAATGACCTCCCTAGACCTGTTCTCTCCCTAGACCATCTCCAGTGTAGGGTGCAATCCCCATGTTGAGAACCAATGCAATGTATCAGTTTCATTAAAAGCCATCACCCAATAGTGCAGTAATAGAAAACTTGTGCAGCTCTAATGTAGACAAGGCATTGGCAGCATTTTAACCATCATATTGCCTTCACATACAGCTTGTCTACTTGGAAAATTTTTATTTGTTATGCCAATACGTTAACAGTGGCTTTCGTTGGTTTAGCTTAAACCTTTTCCTCAATGCCATAAGCTAAAATTGAAAAAAGGCAATCATACCAGGATACAAGTGTCCACACAATGGGTTATAATGATGTAACTATATCTGTTAAAATTCACATATTAATGCCTACACGGGGAAATTCAGTATACAAGGTCATAGTCTAGACAACGAAGTGATAAAAAACAGTGGAGCTGTCAGTGCCTTGCCTCTACAAGAGCCCTCACCATTGCTACCACCAACAGGAAACATTGGGGGAATGATTGGCATTACACAAGGTCTGAGTTAAGGATTTGAGAATCCAACACACAGTTTGCTTGGCCTGATGTTGTGAGAAAGTGAACAAACAGCTCTGGGAGATGTAGCTTTCACCTGATACCAACAGCTGACTGCCCCAGCAGGCAGAACCAGGGAACTAAGCTCACTTCAGAGAAGCCTACCCTGGAGGAAAAAAACTTGGTACCTGGGTCTTTTCAGCCCATAATTTGTACATATAGCATCACACTTTCAACACACCCCACACCCACCAAGAAACCAAGACATTGGAGAAGATAACAGAGGTAAACAATGGGAAAACATGACTACCAAAGATGACATATCAACAAGGCATTTCAGCTACTAAAGATTCAGCTTTCCCCTTTCCAATACATCCAGAGAACTGTAGGAGATAAATATTCTGGAAACTAAAAGCCAGATTCTGATTTCAGTTTCATGGACATAAATCAGGTCCTAATCCACTGAAACCAAATAGAGCCATAATCTCTGCTGGATCAGAATGAGAGACTAAGACTATTAGCACTAAATGAGATAGTTCCGAACAGAACACTTATTTCATTTACATATATAAATACACTTACAATATATATTTACATAAATAAATACCTATGTCAGTATATCAATGAGTTAAATAACATGTTGCTCACATGCTCATTGAAGGGACCCTGTCTTACAGTCAGACTAAACCTGGGGATTTAAAAAAAAACAAAACACACACACATGAAGGTACTAAATGCATGCTGTTCACATGCTAATTTAAAGGACACAGCAAACAAATCTATGATTTGTAAAACTAAGCTTTTTACAATACTAATGCTCCATTAGAAATATTTTCATGCTTTTTAAAATCCCAGTGGAACCAGTTTTGTTGGGCTGTAGCCATTTCACTACCTGGTTTGCAGCCCAAACAGAGCAATATGCACAAAAATAGAAAAAAAGAGAAACCCACTATTAACCTGGGGGAAAACAGCTACTGCATTTTCTTCATCCAAGCTTAGAAAAACGCAAAACGTTAACAAACAGAAAAAAAACGTAAAAAGTTTGATTTTTAAATTTCTTTCCATTTTAATCCGTGGGGTCGGTGGCAACGCGGAGAAGGATTTTTAATAGTTTTAACTGGACATTTCCCCCTGTTGCCATGTCTGCCCATTTTCCACAAGGCCAGGAGCTGGAGGGGAAGGAGCCAGAGAGACATGGATAAACTGCATATGAACCCAGTGATGTACCCGAATGGCAAAGGGGGCGGGGGAGGGAGGGGGGGAATGGAAGGGGACAGGTGCCATTTTGTAACCTGGAAATTGTGCACAGGCAAAGCCCATTAGGAGTCACAATCCAGCCTCAGCCACATCTGGCTTCACACCCCCACCTGCGGCGCATCAGAGCCCCACGCCCACCCCTCCCCCAGCAAGAGAGGCGAGGGATCCCACCCGAGGGAGACGTGGTACCTGCCCAGCCTGCCCACCCCGCAGCCCGGCCCGGCCCGGCCCTTAGGCGCCTCCTCCCGGGCACCAGCTGCCAGAGGAGAAACCTGCTCTTCCAGCCAGGCCCAGCACCGAGAAGCCGCGGTCACCCCCGGCGCCTCCCCGGCTGCGCTCACCTTGTCCGGGGATGCGGAGGGCGCAGCCGCCCCGTGCTGGACGCAGAGGGCTCTTCGCCGGGGCGCCCCCCACAGCCCGCGCCGGGGCCTGCTGAGCTGCCGCCGCCGCCCCAGGTGTTCCAGCCCCGCCAGCGTCACAATGCCGAACGCAGGCTCCTCCGCCCGGGAGACCGGCCCCGAGCAGGGCGGAGCCTCCGTCACCTACATCCTCCTCCCCGCCCCCGGCTCCGGCACTCGGGAGCGCTGCCCTGGCGCGAACCCGGGGCGCGCGGGCCCTAGTGTCTGTCCCCAGTTCCGTGCCTGGCAGCTCCCTTGGCTTGTCCGCGCCAGGCTGCCCCCCACCCCCGCCCCTTTGTCTGCCCCGGGCTGGCTGAATTCTGTACTGGAGGCAATACATGAAATTCTCTCCTCCCTACAGTCTCTTCCCCTCTCCTCCTCCCCCCCCCCCCACGGAATCAGGAAGCCTCTGTGTGCTGGGGGGCAGGGCGACCTAGTGGGTACAGAGCGGCGAGGAAGGAATGGACAGCAGGGGCTGGATCCAGCTCCCATGAAAGTCAAGTGAGAGCCTAGCCATTGACTTCCAGCCGGAGAGTTGGAGCAGCCCCCAGGAGTCTTCATACCTCTAGCAGTATTGCCAATAGCAGATGAAAAATCATGAGTCAGACCCCAAAAAATCATAAAACTGCCCCCAAAAACCATGAGATTTTTTACAAAGATTATATTGTGTTTTTTAGGTCAGTCTCTGGGTTTTTTAACTCCCTTTGCCCATCCCCAGGGTATATGCACTGTTTCCCATTCTCCCACAGGTACTGGATAAGGTAACTTTGGCCTCTGCTCCAGGAGCTCTCACCTCCACATATGCTCGATTCTTGCCCAGCAATTAATCCTGTCTTCCAGTCCCCCATCAGTTAGTTGTGTCCCCACTCAAGCCTCCTCAATTCAGCCTCCCTACTCCATAGACCCCACCATCCTCAGTTCATCCTCTCAGCACTCACCCATCTGCTCAGAACTCACCATCAGTACAGCCCCTGCATCGTTTCAGCCCCCTTGCAACCCTCAGGCCACAGTTCAGCCCTTCCAGCCTCATCTCTATTCCTTTTAGGGTTCTTTCCCCACCCCCAAGCTTGAGGCGGGGAGGGGGTTGCAGTGGGGTCCCCCTCCTGTTACCCAGGGTTTTCAGAACCCAAAACAGTGGTAACTTAACTGTTTCTCTCCAGGCAGTGTCAGTAATAAATCAATGAGGACACAGCTCATCCGTCTGACAAATCATTGGCACAAGCTAGAGTCTTTTTTATTAGATCTTAAGCACACACACACATACATATGCTGTTAGCATAGGTTTAGAGCATTCCAAAACATTTATATTTACCTAAAGTTAAGAAATGGTTTAAAGGTACAAGTGGCCAGGCTTTGGGTGGTGGGTGGGGGGGGGGGAAGGATCTCCCTTCCCTCTGACTGCTGGAAAGCTTAGATGCCAGATCCATGCTCAAAGAAAACTTCCTCAAATTGCTCCAAAGCAAATTATTTTGCCTACTCTTTTATAGCTAACTTCAAAGCACATAACCTATAGTGACTCCTAGTGGGTCACCATAGTAATCCCTAATGGGTCACTAATTCTCCTACTTTCAGCAAAACTACTCATTATCTCTTATCATCAAAACATTTCTAGTCATAACAATAATAAAACTTACATATCAAAGGTGTCAGAGGAGTTCCAGGCCAAGGTCGACCATCTAAACACTCCTATTCTCACAATACATTCACTTCTTATCCCATCCTCCCATTCTGATAGCAAAATTGCAGACATGCAGTTATTTGGCCTTGCCTCTCAGGGCCTAAAGATTTTCCTAGCTATGTGATTTTGATTTTCAGCTGGCCGTGGCTCAACATACAAAATTGCTGACTGCAGTACTGTCACATTCTGGGGTACACGCAGGACTGTGAAATTCTGGGGTAACATTCCCACTTCCCAGGTTGGCAGGGAAGCAGCTGTCTGTGACTGACAGCTGGAGCTGAAAAAAAAATCCTGAGCTTTGAGAGATCTATCACAAGATCATGAGTGAGGCTTAATTTTACTTAGAAATCACATCTCTCGCAATAAATTTGTGAGAGTTGGCTAGTTTGCTCTCACCCTGCCAAGGCCTGGGTGTGGGACGCATTGTGGGATAAAGCCCCCAAATGAGGGACACACAAAAATGATTCAATTAGGAAAATTGAATTGCTGTAATTCCTTCCTTCACCGTAAATGGCACCTTCTGTAACCTCCCTTTTTCATGCTTACTCAACAACAAAAATGAGCTTCATGTGGAGTAATGGGAACTGGGACAAACATGAGGGGCATTTGAGAGGAAAACATGTAAAGAAAGGGAAATGGGTTCTTACTTTTCCCAGTGCCCTTGCCTCAGGTTCTTCTCACCAATAAAAGTGAGAGGACATCAGTAGAGTGCAGTAAAATTAATATTACACCGCTACCTTGATATAACACCACCCAATATAACACGAATTTGGATATAACGTGGTAAAGCAGTGCTCCGGGGGGGCAGGGCTGCGCACTCCGGTGGATCAAAGCAAGTTCAATATAACACAGTTTCACCTATAACATAGTAAGATTTTTTGGCTCCCAAGGACAGCGTTATATCGAGGTAGAAGTGTATTTGTTTCTATTAAGTACTACCTAGGAGCCCCAGTCATGGAGCAGGACCCCTTTGTGCTAGGGCTGTCCAAATACAAAACAAAAAGATGGTTCCTGCCTCAGAGAGTTTGCAGTCTAAGACAAAAGAGAACAGGCAGACCAGTGAGGGAGAGAATATTGGTCAGCATGATAAGCTGTGATCCCAGTTCACCAGCTACCTAACTGTTGTCAAGTCTTTTATAGGCAGCATGGCAAAGGAGAGTTTTAAGGTGAGGTTTGAAGGAGGACAAGGAGGTAGCTTTGTGGATGTTTACAGGGAGCTCCTCCCAAGAATGAGGGGCAGCAAGGGAGGAATCACACAGGTGCTTGTTTGAAGAATTAACAAGTAGGTGATGAAAGCTGCATCACTGGCCAGTAGGAATCTGTAGTCAACATGTCAATTGTGAATGGGAGATGATAGATGGTGTAAGGATAGGATGTGAAGGCCTATTTGTGAAGACCACAAGGCTGATGAGAGCTGGATTGGTGCTTTATACCTCACAACAGTCCTTGGCTTCACAGTCCTTGTGCTGCCTTGATTCCCAAAACCTGCTGCCCCAGTGGCTCCTGTTCTGTGGGGTTGGCTGGACTCAGCTCTCCGTTCCAGCTATTGTAACCTGGCCCCTTGTGCCTGGGGTCATAGTACTGACAGGACAAAGGTGAGTGGTACTGTGACCCCATATGCCAGGGGCCAGGTTGCAATGCCTGGAGCAAGGAGTCAAGCCCAGTGGGAAAGAAGCTGCAGGTTCTGCCACTGTGGGGTGAATGTGGGGTAGGCTCACTCAGCAACTGCCCCCCAGGTCTCCCAGCCCCTGGCGGGGCCACCTGATCCCTGCCTAGGGCCTTCCACAGACTAGGAGCAGCATCTGACACTCCACCCTGGGCCTCTCACCCCTCAGAGGCAGGACCCATCCTACTTTAGCTACAGGAAATGTTGGGAGATACGGAGTTTCAGCTATGTGGATGGATAGTAAATTCCTTCTCTTAGAGATATTATGCAGAAAGAACCAGCAGGATTATATATAACCTAGATGTAAGGACCTAGAGAGAGATCAGAGTGACACTCAGGTTACAGGCCTGAGTGACTCGCAGGATGGTGATGTTTTCTACAGTGATTGAAAAATGAGGAAGTGGGAAGGATTTGGGATGAAAGAGTAGAAGCTCTGTTTTATCCAAGGTGAGCTTAAATTTATAGTTGGAAATTCACGAGGAGATGTCAGAAATACAGGCCATGATTTTAGTTTAGCCATCAGGAGATGGGTCTGGAGAACAGAGGCAGATCTGTAAATTGTCAGCATAGAGATTGTAGATAAATTTTTGTTTGTGGATCAGATTATCCAAAGACAAGGTGTAGAAGGAGAAGAGAGAGGGATCGAGGATGGAGCTCGATGGAATCTCCACAGAAAGTTGGAGGGGGATGAGGAGGATCTGCTGAAGAACATGCTGAAGAAGCTATTAGAAAGGAGAACAAAGAAAGGAAAGATTTACAGTAGCTGAAGGAGGACAGGATTTAAAGAAGAGCATGATCAATGATGGCTGACTGGCCAACGGGGATGAGTACTGTTTCTGAGCTATGGCTAGAAACGGGTGCTTAGAGACTTTAGTGAGAGATAGTTCTATGGAATGCAAGGGGGAAAATCTGGATTCGAGAAGGTCTAGTATAGAACTCCAGACATCAGTTGTAAACAACACATTCAGTGAGTTTAGAGATAAAAGGGAGATGTGGCAGTAGTTGGAATGGCAAGAGGGGCAGAGGGTTAAAAAGGGAAAACCTAAAGCATGATTGTATTTTGAATGGAAAAAGCCAGAAGAGAGTGAGAGGTTAAGGAGAAGTTTAAGGGATGCAATGAGAGTGGGTGCAAGGGAGTTCAGGAGATGAGATGGGATGGGATTATGTGGGGAAAGCGGAGGAGTTAGAGGAGGAAAGCAGTTAAGAAACTTTGGCAACTGAGACAGGGGAGAAGGAGGAGAGAGCTGAAGGAGAGAGAGTGAGCAGAGGAGAAATGAGGAATATTTGAGAGGCACGTGACTGTGATTATTCTAATTATTTTCCTAGCTTGCTGGTGTCCCAAAGTCCTTATACCATATAATCACAATGCAGTGTAACGTGACAGAACAACAAACAACATAACACTCAAAACCCAAACAAACAAACAGCAACAACAGCAAACCCCCAACCTAACACTTTTAGCTAGGAATGCCATGGGTGATAATGGGTAACTGGTCCCACAATCATTTCTAAGATGTTAAAGCCCAAATCCTGAATATGAGTCAAACAGGAATCCACTCACATGGATGTCATGCAGGTTCAGGGCCTAAACTGGTCCGACAAATAATGGAGGTGTTGCTGTAAAAATTAAGGTTGAGTCTCCTAGATTCATGCTAAGTTACCACACTTGTGCAGAGACACAAATACATGTTTCTTCTTCACCTGCTTCTCTACTTATTTTTAGACTTAAAAATCAAATGCTAGTGTAAAGTATCTGGGTTACAACAAAATCTACTTTTGTGTTATTTAGCATAATGTCTTTCTCAGTTAAGATATTTTCCCTTTAATATTGTTATATGGCACTTTTAAAATTAAATTTCAACCCCTTTTTTCTTAATGTTTCTTAGTCTAAAATCATATTTCATGTACAGTATCTCCAGATGAGGATATTATTAATAAAGCTAAGTACTATCGGGCCATTATAGCATCTGTCTGACCTCCTCTGAAATATTTTTAGTGCAGCAGAGACAAAAAATGTAACCACAGGAAACAGTATCTGCCAAATGGTGTGTCATATATAATGTACTTAGCACTTTGCTCACCCAAGACTGTCTGCCAAAGTCTATCACAGGGGTCGGCAACCTCTGGCACACATCCGCAGGTTTGGCCGATCGCGGCTCCCACTGGCCGTGGTTCACCGCTCCAGGCCAATGAGGATGGTGGGAAGCCTCAGCCAGCACATCCCTCAGCCCGTGCCGCTTCCCGCAGCCCCCATTGGCTTGGAGCGGTGAACTGCGGCCAGTGGGAACCGCGATCAGCCGAACCTGCAGACGCGGCAGGTAAATAAACTGGCCCGGCCCGCTAGGGTGCTTACCTGGCAAACCACATGCCAGAGGTTGCTGACCCCGTCTCACATGTTACCTTATAACATGGGATACAGACATTACAAGTAAGATTAATGCATGCAGCAACTTATAAGTATTTTATAGAAACTAAACACATCTTTACAAATCTAACTGCTATCTTGAACAATACTAACAAACAATTGAGCTGGTCTGGTTTCCAGCCATGAATTTGTCAGTGCCAAGCTGATGCCTACAGCCTTGGCAAGAGCTAGCACCTGGCCTACCAGTGTCACAGTGTTTTTGTTTGATTTATTTTTTTGTGTTTGGTTGGCTTTTTTGAGGGACTCTGGTTAGACTTGCTCCAGCCAACCTTATGGACATTGTCACTCTTTTCTGCCTTCCCTGCTGGACTCCTGTTTGTCCCTTCATGCCACTCTTGTGCCTGGTCTACACTACAGAGTTAGGCTGATGTAAGGTAGCTTACATCAACTTAACTCTGTAAGCCTCTACACTAAAATGTAGCTCCCATCAATGTAACTCACTCACTACACCGAAGTATTATAAAATGTAGTCAATAAACACTCCTAAACCTTTTTAGGGACAGGAAGTATCAACTAATTGTATCTTATTGGTTAGGTTTGTATGGTATTATTACACTGAAAACATTAATAATAAATACAGAACCCTGGAAATCAGTAGTAAAGAATTAAAAGTGAAGGCTGAAGCTTCTGGGTGTTTTCTTTGATATGTTCATGAGAATTGTTCTGTTAAAAAACTACAAACTTGAAACAAATGTATTAATTATTAAAAGAACTTCGCCCATTAAGAATATGAATCATCTCATTTTTTAAAGATTCCTGGAGACATTTCATATGATAATAAGATGAAAAATCTATTTTTTAAAATTTCTAGCAGCTGTTGTGTTGGTGAAGGGTAAGGAACAGCACATTCTCCAAAGTGTTCGAATAATTTTAACATGTCAGAAAGCAAACATTTTAAATCTTGACAAACACTAACTATTGCAAGCAATAACACAAGATTGATATTTTACTCATCTACCATAAAAAATTCTTATATAATAAAAAACACTTCATGTCCACCAGTTGAAGGTATTTGTCTTAATAGATGGGCATTTTTATTTATCAGGCAATGCCATGGCTTGGCATCCCAGGTTTCCGTTTCTGAACAGCCTAAAATCCTGGGTCAGCAGCATTTAAAATAATCGTTGGTCCAAAATATGTTAGTATCTCCATTTTGTAAAGTAGTGTAGCACCTACTTGCATACAGAGTGAAAGCAGGCCAGCACAAAACATGGCAAAATATCACCATGTGTGACAAAAGGATTCTTACTGGTAATATTAGGGATCTTTACTGAACATGGTAGCTGATAAGTCCCACTGAGTGATCTGGGAGAGCTGAATATTTTGAATCAGATTCTTCAGTGCTGTGCAGATGTTTTGCACTATATTGCTGGGGCAAACTGACCCTAAAACTGTCTTATCTGGCCCAAGGAGGATCACACTGAACTGAAGTAAATCTGATCTCCAGTGGCACAGAGCTGCCATAGGGGCTTTGATGCTCTTCCTCATTCTTGTTGCTGGTGTAGCAGGGAAAAGTGGGAGTGGCTTGAGGAAAAGGAGTGTGGCTGAAATGCCCCTATGGTGCACCAGTTCTTAGCTATGGTTTCAGCTCTTTGTGGCTATTTGCTTGGGCTCCTCTAACTTGGCAAAGTAGGACCAGAGTTGAACAGAGGCAGCAACAGAATAAAAGGAGCAACCTTCCCTGACCTGTACTCTGGGATGATCAACCATGCCTCAGGAGCTACATACTTGTATCCATTGAAAGATATTGTTTATTGTTAGACTTACATTAAATAGATCAAGGGGTAAATCTAGCTCACCTAACTCATGGAGGCAGTCCTACTAAGTAAACTAATAACTTACCAGGTAGATTTGCTCTTTACTTATGACCAGTCCATTGCCAGTTTAATGTCCAAGTCTTAATGTAAAGGTATTTCACCTATGTAACATAATTTGCACCAGTTGTGTGATTCCTGAGATGATTCTTCACCTTAGTTTGGTCTTATTGGTTTATTTCTTCAAATGACACCAAGCAAATATTTTTCAGTTGTATTCTCTAGCTGCAAGCTATTGCTCTGTTGTTAGCAGAAAAAGAGGTGGTCATTTTATTTTCCAGAAATTTCCATCTATTTTGTTCAATGAAGAACTTCTAACGTAAAAATACCATGACAAAATGGTAAGACATACTTGAAAATAAATGACAACTACTTTTAAAATCTCTTGAACCTACTATTGGTGGCAGCTTCCCTTTGTATGTCATACCTTTCCAGTCCTCTGCAACATAGGGAGCATGTCAAGATCAGAAGTTGGGCATGAACAGTTCTGCTGCATTCCTGCAATCTCTGGAGCGTACAACAGGAGAATGTTGAAACTGGCTGAATTTAGAACAGATTTGAGGTTGCTTTAAATTACACCAGGGTCAATGGATCAGTTCAGGTACCAAGCATAGCATTGCTGGAGCTGAGGATGTGACCCAATGAGTTCATGCTTAGGATCACTGTTTTCCATAGGACCTTCCATGGGACAGTGACCTGAGGGTGTTAAAAAAAAAGATAGTGTATATGTGCTATTAATTCTCCACTTGTGGAAAATTCTCTTTCTTTCTCTCTCTTCTTACTAGTCATGAGAAAGAATTAGAGAGATATTGAGTTGCAACACTAGAATTGGTATTCTGTTGAGCTACCATCACCCTTATGTGCTGGAGTAACAGCACTTGTTGATTTAGGTGAGAGGGAGTTTTTGCATAATAAGCTCAGAAATATTAATTGTGTTGAAAATTTTATTTTCGAATCCATTTCACAGTTTGTTCCTGGAAAGCTTTGCTTCTTACCCTGGGAACATTATTGACCTGTACTGAGAAAAATGGTTTGAATTTTCTTTTAAGCAGAGAAAGTACTTGTTCATCAAACTAATTTTCCATCTCCCATTCAGCAGTTTATCTTTCTTCTGTTTTTCTCTTTTAGATACAACATGGATCATTTGGCACAGAAGACATGCTGTACTCTAACACAGATTCATTATTCCCTATTCATGCTGATCTTTTCTTCTCTTACATATGGATTTAGTGCATATAGTTACATGAGACTTATGTTTCCTGCACATTCATCTAAAATTATATTCTTTATTCCAGTTCAGTTCTCTTGGCCTGATGTGTTTCAAATCATTCCTGCTGAAGAGAGCTCAAAATTAATTAAGAATTTGCTGTGACAGATATGGCAATTTCCACAATATCTCTGGGAGATCTTACTGTGTTAAGTTTATGTATCATTGTGGGCCAGGGATTGTATGCAGTTCATGGGGGAAGGTGACCACAGGCCTTCAGGAACTAAGACCATGAGGCGGGGGCGGGGGAGGGAATGAGGCATATCCACTCAGGTTGTAACACCTCCAAAGAAGTACCACCACCCAAAGCTGTGTGGTAACTTATAGCTGTGGACAATTACACTGTTTATAACCTTTGAAGAGAAAGCAAAGCAAGCCTGCTTAAGCAGTCTGACTTGCTGGGGTGCTCATAGTGTGGGCAGGGGACTGTGAAGTCTGGAAAAACCCTGGTCAGGAAGAAGAGAGGTGCAGGTCTTTGCTCAAGAGAGGTGATGGCTGGGGAGCTAGGAGCCTAGAAAAGGTGCCCTTGCTGGACCATGGAGGGGAAATACAGGTACAGATGCCCTGAACTGTGACCTAGGCATTAAATTTTTTACCTTCAGATTCAGCCTCTTAATCCACTATCTGAAAATAACTAACTTTCTCATCCCTCACACACACTTTTGTAAAGCTGATTCTAAATATCCACATTATTTTTTGGAAGTATACCAGTTTGCCTTTTTGTTGGTTTATTTTTTGTTGTTTTGTTTTCCAATATGTAGGATCCTCTTATCCTTTTAGAGATGTAGCCTGCTAACTTGTGTTGGTTTCTCATGATTTTCTCAGTGATATGTATCATTTTAGTTTATTGCAATGGGCTACAGCAGTGAAAGGTCTGTCAACATTTCCACTATCACTTCCTGTTTGGAGACATTTCTAATTCCTTCATTAAATCCCCATCAAGATAAAAATAAACTGCAGTATATATAGATATAGCTAGAGCTATATTGTAGAGTTTGATTTAAATTGTTTTGAATTTGCAGATGTGAACCATATCATACTCTCACAAGTTTAATTTATTTCTTGCACAGCTGTAGAAATAATCCAACTAAATGGCAGAAAATAAAATATTTTGGGATAGATTATGCCTTTCAGCACAGCCTTGAGCAAAGGATGATGTGTAATCTGCACCACCCCAAAAACAGACCTGGAAGGCACTGTGCTTCTAAGACACCCTTCTGAGGCATAAATTACCTCCCTGATTCCCTGTAGCCTAAACCAGCAGCAAATTATGACTCTTGCTGCACTGGGAGAATGTGTCCAAGGCTCCACGCATTCCCTTCTCCATCTTGTCGACTCCCTGCCCTTGGCTGTTGCCTTTGGATGTTGTCAGACTTAATACAGAATGTCTCCCCAAAAGGCACATCAAAGGTGAAATCCTGGCCCCAGTGCAGTCAATGGGAGTTTTGCCCTTGACTTCAGTGGGGCCAGGATTTTACCCTAAATAGTAGATTATTCAGTATATCAGCCCCGGGTAAGAGGACAGTGCAGATTCACCCTGTCCCAGGGTGCCTAAATCAGAATTCAGGGACAATCTGGTGCCAAAGTATGCTCAACTCAATCCTCGAGGAATCAGTGCTGGTAACTCCCTGTATATTTAGGGCCAAATTCTGCCTTTCCTTACAACAGTATAAATGTGGAGTAACACCACTGAAGTGAATGGATTTTCTCAGACTCAGGTATAACTGAGGCCAAATTTTTGTCCATGTTTGTTAAGAATACCAGAGAAAGAGAGGCATGTCTTTAGTTTCTGGGTTCCCTATGTGGAGACTAGTGAAAAAGGAGAATAGGTTTTGTTTTTCTAAGAGATATGCTCTAGTTCAAGCAGGAATTAATTCAAGAAAGTCCTGTGGCCTGGGTTACACAGAAGGTCAGACTACATGATCACAATCATCCATGCTGCCCTTAAAAATCTATGAATCCATGGGGGTGATTGGGGTGGGAAAGGAGAACTTTACATTAACCCCTGATCCTGAGCTAGGAACAGAATTGATGGGCTCTGAAATAAGTCCATCTGGCCCTCTTTGGCTAAGGAAAGATGCTGTTATATGGGAGGGAATTTGCTGTCATGCATGAATAATCTTTGTTCCCCAATGCTGATAAATGGATTATTTAACTGCAAATTGTTGTAGTTCTTTAAATACTATTTCAATGACAGCATATTATTATGGGCCTATTCTTGTAGCAGCTATATCTTACTTTCTCATTTACCCTTCCACTCTATATTAGCTTTGCAAGAAACATTTAGGCTATTCTGATGTGACCATAAAGTTATCATACCCTACCCCTTTTCCTGGGAAGGATATTGTAATATGCTTAAAGGAATGATTAACACTCATTGCATACTGCCTCTTTGCAAACATATCCGGCTATCTTTATTCTGCACAGAACATACATTATCTATGAGGACAAGCATCTCATCATTTTAGGTGTTTTCAATTAAGACAATACATTTATAGCCATTTTTCTCCCCTGGATGGTATTCATTATAAGACCTGATCATTTCCAACTCCACTCTACTGAAAATAATGAAATTAGGTCAACACACTTATGTTCATTGGATTGTGGTATGCAGCTGATCTGAAAGGGATGCAAATATACATTTTCATAAGGTCTGCATTATTCAACTCATTGACCAGAAATATGCCAATGAGCTAATATTGTTATTTTTAGTGTCTGAAAGATCCATTAAAGGCACCTTAGAGATAAAGAGCTGGAATGAATGGCTGCACTGAACATGGAAGAAGAACACGGTGAAATGATTTTTAAATTCTGTTTTTCAGAAGTAAATGTTACTGAGACTGGAGTCATGTTGTAACTAACTAATCGGTTTTACGGGGATTGAATTGCTGCTTGTTTCCATAGCAGCTGTGTATCTGGTATAGGAATATAGGAATTGCCATGTGGGATCAGACCCAAGGTCAGTCTAATCCCGTGAGGCTCAAACTTTTCCAGTCGTACCCCCCTTACCATTAATGGAATCTGTCCGCGACCCGCCTCCATTACTGCCAAGACTTCCTCAGCAGTGGAGCTTGAGGCTGAAGGTAAAGCAGGAGATGGAGGAGGAACTGGGGTGAGGGGCAGATCTGGTCTGGGGGTGGAAAGGGATTGAGGGTCGGGCAGAGCAGGACCTGGAGGCAGAGCAGGATTGGGGGCTGAACAGGGTTGAGGGAGGAGCAAGGCTGGGAGCGGAGCTTCGCTGGGGGCAGAGCACAGCTGGAAGTGTGGCACTTCCTTCCCGCCCCCATCAGGATTGGTCCCAACCCCACTGTGCACCCCCCGAAATGTTTCTCCATGCCCCCTTAGCCGGGCACACTCTGCAGTTTGGGAAACACTGGTCTAGTCTAGTCCAATATCCTGTATCCAACAGTGGCTGGCACCAGCTGATTCAGAGGAAGGTTGAAGAAACCCTGCAGTATCCAGGTGTGGGATAATGTGCCTCCCCTGAAGGTCTCATCCTAATCTCTGATAGTCAGAGATTGATTTAAGGCCAAATTGATTTTTATTAGCATTGACTACTGACTATTATAACCCTGGATGCCCCTTTTGTCTATGTCATTTTCAAAAGTGCTCAGCACTGGGTTAACTCTGTTCCCAGAGAAGCCAAAGAGAGTTTTACCATTGACTTCAATGGAAGCAGAGCAAGGCTAATGCTAAGCATGTTTGTAACAGGGCCAGTTCTAGGGTCCCATTTTTTTTGGTGGGGAGGAAGTGGGTATTTGGGGGCCCCTGGATGTTGACTGGAGTCCCTGCCTCTCCCACTCTCCTGGAGGTGCTGCTTCCCCCCAGGGCTCCTGTCTGACTCCCCCTATCCTCTCCTCCCAAGCAAGCCCATCCTCTTGGAGCCCCTACCTCTTCTCCTGCTCTTCACCTTATCCTCCCTGCTGGTGAGCCTCCAGCCCTCGGCTGGTGGGTCCGTCCAGAACAATGTAGAGCGGGACCTAGCTGCCAGCTGGGCCAAAACACTCTTCCTTCCCACTGTGTTCAGGAGTCAGGACCTTCTCTCATTGACTGCCGTCTTATTTTTCGGCTTACAAGACTGACAGAACAGAAATTCTCCCTCTGCCTTCATGGTATCATTCATTATTTTATATACTTTTACCATGTCCTCTCCTTTTCCATCTCATTTCTAAATAAACCAATCCCAGTATTTTCAGTGCCTTCATGTAAGAATTTTTCCATGCCTATAATCATTCTTGTCCCCCTCTAACTCTGTAATATCCTTCTTCACATGGAGCGATCAGGATTGCACAGTAGTCCATAGGAGGCTGTACCACTGAGTTATATAATGGCATTATAATATTTTCTGTATATTCTATATTATTCTCCATCCCTTTCCTTGTACATCCTACCTTCTTTGCTTTTTTAACTGCAGCTGCATATTGAGCACGGGGCTTCATTTCAATTTTCCCCCCTTCCACTGTGTATTACTTTGCATTGATCAGCACTGAACTTCATCTACCATCATGTTGCCCATTCACTTAGCTTGATTCAGACTTTCTGAAGTTCCTTATAGTCTTCTCTGGACTTGATTAACTGTGACTCAGTTTACCCACATGGAAAATGAGAATAAAGTTTTCATAGCTCCCAGGGAAGATGTGAGAGTTTTTAGTAAAGTGCTTTGGCTCCTCAGATGAAAGGTGCCATGTACAGAAAATACAAAGTCTTATCATAATAATTAAGTAGGGTTTTATTTTTTGTTTTACGTTTTTCAAAACAGGCATAGCGTTTGGCCCAACTGAGAACCACTCTCTCATTCACATCTTTTTCTTTGCTCTTACTACTGTTGCCTTTTAAAGACATTTGGAGTTGCACAAATAGAGTGCCTGAATGTTTCCCAAGGTCCGGCATGGGATCAGGCCCAAAGTGTCTTAAATCATCAGAAGTGGATTTTCTTCTGAGCTTCTCTAGTTCAAACAGAGACAAAATTTAGGCCCGGGGAAGATGTACAAAGGCTCAAAGGACACTTAAGAGCTCAACACCACCAAAACTGACATTTGTGCCTTTGAAAACCTCTTCCCTCAGCAGATCTATGCCAATTTACACCCGCTGAGGATTTAGTCCTGGTGACTGATCTATTTCTGGATTAATTGTTCAGAAAAGTATCTATTAAGAGAAAGAGAAGAGGCACCTAAGAGCAGTAGACTGTGTCAACTGGCATAGTTCATAATTACAGCACAAGGAAACAGCAGGACTATGAAAGGTGTTTGGCTTGGAGCGATGCACCAAAAACCACTCAGTGGCTGGATAAAGAGTGCCAGAGTTTCCACAGGTCTGCTGCTTTACATTACATAGGAAGCTTTTAGCTGAAGAGAACAAGCAAGCTTACAGGCAGTATGCTTGATTTTCCTTTGGGGAAATATTTAAGAATTGTTAATAGTTCCCATACACAAGTATTGGGCTTTCACTTTCATAGCATCCATCCAACCAAACAGGTTATTTTGTGGGCTTATGGTTTGTATATTCATCCTAAAATAGTAGTGCACTAATACTATTACTTAGATGATAGCAAGTTATTTTATCTCAAAAACATTGATATTCTATTCTGTTGGTTCTTATATTATGCTCAAATCCATATAAAATTAGATGCATTTATAATTGCCTATACAAAATGGAATCTGTTTATATGGTTAAATGTTAGTGCCACTGAAGCCAGCACCCTTTGACTTTAGCAGCCGTGGATTTGGTATAAACTCTGTTTATAGTAAATTAGAATGGAAATATTTAACTGATCCAGTGCAATGTGCAAGCTCTAATTCTCTTGATATGGATTCTCCCCTTAAAATGAGGTAGTTTTGTGAAAAAATTATAAATTGGTTACATGTTATTCCTTCCATTATTAGAGTGAAATGAAAAAGAAATCATGGACAAAGTTTACCAGGACTTCAAGCAAAGATCTGAAGCAGTATTATCAAAGAACTAAACTTAAGAGATAAATATAGTACAGAGCAGTGGCTGGATTGTAATCTATTTGCAGCAAGTCATGAAATTTACTACAGATTGTGTATTAATAATTAGTATTAATTATAGCACCTAGAAGCCCCAACCAATACTGGGTCCCCATTGTGCTTGGCACAATGTACAAACAGATAAGACAGTCACCGATCCAAATTGCTTACAATCTAAATAGACAAGACAGACAAAGGATGCGAGGGAGAAAAGAGGTACAGAGAGATGAAGTGACTTGCGAGGTCACATTAAAGAAAGGTCTCCTGAGTCCCAGTGCAGTGGCCTTTTCTCTAGGGTGAATCTGGAAGTGTCACATGATACAAAAGACTATGTTGAGAGTGTATAGGAGTTGTGGCAGCTTTAAGAGAAACACCTTAGGGTATGTCTGCACAGCAAAGAAAAACCCATAACTGGTCTGTTATGATTTGGGCTCACAGGGTTTGGGCTGTGGGGCTGTTTCATTGCAATGTATGCTTCCAGGCTTGGGCTGGAGCCCAGGCTCTAGGACCCTGTGAGCCTGAGTCAGCTGGCAGGCCAGCCATGGGGTTTGCTTTGCTGTGTAGACATACCCTTAGACTCTAAGCTGGATATGGAAAGATTGTGTTACACCTTTGACATGAATAGTGCATTATAGTTTTACCTAGCCTAGGATCCTTTGTTCATTATGGTCAGAGAATCTAAAAAAGCTTATAGCCTTGAGTGTTGTGGTCAAGTGACTTGTGTGATGTATTAGAGAGGTTTAGATTGGGTATTTTGGAGCAATTCAGTGTGTCTGAATAGATCAGTGGAGTCAATCCAACAGCAACAAAAATATGGTTCAGTGACTTACTAAAACTGAATCTTTAATATAAATATTTTGTATTTACAAATAAGCATTTTCAGAATGTCTATTTCATGTATCATTTAGCAAAATAAATAAAAACATAGAAAAATACTCTGTGAATATTGAGATAGAACAGGGTTATGTTCTGTATTTAATAATCCAGGTTACTACTGAGGAGATCTGAGATCTCATACATACAGAAAAAATGATTTCACCACACCCCTGAAGCAACTGTGTAACACTAAATATCCATGTGAAGAGTATTAGATCCTTTTCAAAATGTAGGGTTACATTTTCAAAAGATTCCATTCTGTTTTGACTTCACAAAATTGCATGTGCTGTTAGTGTGTTTGTGTAGGCACACATGCAGTTAGGTGTGCTGCTACCTCTTTTGTGCCTGCAGAATATCATTTGGGCTAGATTCTACAGTCAGTTTCACTGGTGAAAATCCAGAGTAACTCCACTGATATCTATAGTTTTATTTTGGGTTTATACAGGTGTATGGGAAAGTAAAATTTGGCCCTTTGTGTGGAGAGTTTTGTGTAGGCAAAAGTGGTCGCCAATCTGAGACATTATTGAAAATGTGATTCTTAGTTGCCTACAAATGATCATAGATCATATTATGGACTGGTTGTTGCAGAGATGACCCATGTCTGCCGACAGCGTGAGTGTGTGTGTTGGGGGGGAACAGAGTGAGAGCAGCCAGCTCAGTAACACTGCTGAAGTATGCTCAGTCTGTGTGAGAATGCTCAGTACAAGCCAAATAGCAAATCTAGGGGGACACATGATCCTGCATGCCCCTTCCCACACAGTCACTCACCAGCAAGTTTTGCTTAATCCGGTAAACATTTGTTTTGTTTGCTCTAATATCTTTTAAACGATTTCTTTTGGGCATGTTCTACCAGTAGAATATAAAGAACCAAAAATCTACTCTGTTCCCAAGTGGGAATCTGATGGAATAGGGGGAAGAAAAGTGGTTTCCAAGTGAACTCCCTGACAATAGAAGTTCATAATAGAAGCACTGATGAAACTGTAATGATTATCATACAGAAGTGCTTCCCACACTAAGTAATTTAGACCTCTTAATAAGTGACCGCCCCAACTCATAGGAATTGCTGTTCAGTTGTTGCCTGTAATTACTGACATGCTAACTGAATTTTCTGATCAATAATTTCTTCCAAGCTCCTCATTCAGCTAGTTATGGTCTGTTCCATGTGGCAGTTGCTATGGTAACAGATATTTAAAAATTGAAACCTAAATTAATACTTCTATATATAACCTGCTTTTGTAAAAGTTAACAATACTTCCACAAGTTCCTTGTAAGAAAGTGATTGTCAATATTAAAAACCAGACCATACACATTTTCAAGGAACTTGTCCCAAAACCAGAGAAATGCAATTTGTATAAAGCAATAGTGGCATCTGGTGGCTATTTTGTAAATCACGACTCTATATATGGAGTACAAATAGAATTTCATTCTTTAAGATATGGCCTTTTAAATTTGTCCTAACACTGCAAGGGAATTTTACTTTTCTAGCATTGTCTTCTGTTTCTTTTCTCTCTCTTATGTGTATATAAGGCTCTTTTGAAGGGATCACAGTTCATTTCCATATACAAAGATCCTTAGGAACAAGAGTTCAAAACTCAGATCTTCAATTATACCCCCCACCCCAATCTCGTATTCACAAACTTGTGTGTCAAGAACACATCGGTTTGCATAACTGTGCATGTCAAATGGACTACCTGATGTGGGTGCAAATGTAGGTTTTTATACAAGCAACTGTGCATTATCAATAAAGCTAAGATTTTTGTCATGGATATTTTTAGTAAAAGTCACAGACAGGTCAAGGGCAATAAAGAAAAATTCACAGAAGCCGGTGACCTGTCCCTGACTTTTACTAAAAATATCCATGATAAAATGGGAAGGGGCTGGACAGATACTGGGTAGCTGGGAGCTCCAGACCCGCCCCCCATCTGCAACTGGGAGCTGCAGGGTCGCCCTGCAGTGGTGGGGAGTGGCTGGGGACCTCCTGCCCTTGTAGCAGCTGGAGTCCCCCTGCCCTTGCCACAGCTGGGGAACTGTGGTAATCCCCCCTGCTGCCCATGGCTGTGAGGGTCCCCCATGCCTGTGGGGGCACCTGAGGAGCTGCAGGGATCCCGCATGCTACTGCCGGTGGTTGCGGGGTGCTGCGGTGGCTGGGGAGCTGCCGGGGTCCCTCCATGCCACTGGGGGTAGCTGGGGAGCAGCAGGGATCCCCCATGCCACGGCTGGTGGCTGCAGGGAGTTGCAGGGGTCCCCCTGCTGCCACCAGTGGCCAGGAACTGCAGGGATCCCCCATTCTGCCGGAGCTGCGGGGTACCCCCTCTGCCCATGGCGGCTGGGAGCTTGGAGGCCTGCTGCCTCAGGCAGCAGGGGTACCTCACAGCTCCCTGCCATTGCAGGAGGCTGCGGGACCCTGTAGCTCCCAGACGCAAGGGCTGAAGTCATGGAGATCTTTGGAAGTCACAGATTCCGTGATTTCCATGACCTCTGTGACTAAAACATAGCCTTAGTTATCAACCATGCTTACTATGGTAGTGCCTAAGGACCAACCAAGAGTGGGGGCCCTATTCTCCTAGGCATTCCACAGAGTAGCAGACAGTTCCTGTAGAACTGTAAAAGAAACTACAATTTAAATAGATGAGACAGATGCAAGGTGGGGGAAGGGGTCAAACATGCAAGCAGAACGAACAATGTGATGGTAGAAAACAGGGTTTCTCAAACAGGGGTCGCCGCTTGTGTAGGGAAAGGCCCTGGTGGGCCGGGTCGGTGTGTTTACCTGCCCCGTCCGCAGGTCTGGCTGATCGTGCCTCCCACTGGCCACAGATTGCTGCTCCGGGCCAATGGGGCTTTCAGCAGCTCCCATTGGCCCGGAGCAGCGATCCACGGCCAGTGGGAGCCGCAGTCGGTCAGACTTGCGGATGGGGCAGGTAAACACACCGGCCCGGCCCGCCAGGGCCTTTCCCTACACAAGCGGCGACCCCTGTTTGAGAAACCCTGGCCCAGAGGAACTCTACTTGGAGACATGACTTCAGTTTATTCTGTAACAAGAATGTTAACTGTATTCTACTATTCAGTCACTAGGTGGCCCCATGTCTAACATACCTTAGCTGCTCAAGGACAAAACCTTGCAGTGCTTTAAAGTGTCTTAAAGGGAACACATCTCTTTGGGAAGGAAGTTCTGTAGACAGTCCCTGTCTGGTACAGAGGTCTGATCTGCTAGTAGCAGCCCTGCACCCTACCATGTACAAGGTGTACATGATATGGCGTCAGAAGCAAACTAGTGCCAGAAGAGACAGAATAGAAGATAAACTGTGCAGGATTGAGCTCATCAACATGCCACTCTTCAATGTCCCAGAGAACTTCAGCTTTAATGGTCCTTCAGAATGGTTGGACTGGAGCAACATTTTTCATTTCTACAAGACTCCACCAGGAAATTGGAGATATTCAGGTATCATCTTTATTTTATGCTATGGGTAAGCAGGCAGAGCATACCTGTAAATCTTTTACCTTACTGAAGGTCGACAGAGATGTCTATGAAAGAGTTTGGGCTACATTTGATGAAAACTCAGGAAATGTGGTTTATGGGAGAGCATATTTTCAGAGAATTCAGGAACGAAGAAAAAATAAGTTGAATCTTTTATAAGAGCTCTGCATGCATTAGCTGAAAATTGATTTTTGGAACTGCAAAACATGAAAATATCAGAGACAGGCTGGTTACTGGGTTAACAGACAAGAATCTGTCACAGCAACTACAATCAAAGACAGACTTAAATCTGAGCTATACAGGTAGCAAAGCAATCGGAATTAGACAAAAAGCAGAACAAAAGGCATGATAAACTTGAAAAACCTGAAGCTAGTTTAGAAGTGGTAAACAGATACAGCATGAATTCTAAACGTCATTACCATAAAAGCCCTGAGGCTAATGAGGAAATTCCAGGCAGACTAAATAGCCTTTCAAACTAAATATGCAAAATGGAAAAATGTATAGCCCAACAGTTGTATGTCCAGCTAACAGGTATATAAATGTACAAAATATGGATATTTTGCAGCTGTTTGCTGTACCAAGGCAAGCAGGGAATCGACAAATATTATAGACAGACAATCAAGAGACATTCTTTCTGGGATCTATCATGTGTAATGACACAGAGCCTGCCTGGATAGTGAAACTGAATATTCATTGAAAGACTATTAACTTTAAAACAGACTCAGGAGTAGATGTGACTCTCATCTCTGAAGGGGATTTACAACCACCTTCAACCCCTTCCAGAGCTGAGGTCACCTGCCCCATAGTCCTGACTTGCCCTGGAGGTATTCTGAACTGCCTGGGCTAGATCACCACAGAAACAACTTAAAAAGACAAAAGCTCTGCATTCAGAGTATATGTGATCAAAGCCCAACAACCTTCTCAGCTGCAGTGTGGCAGCCATGATTGACCTAGTGAGAAAGGTGGAAGAACTCAATGGAGGATTGGGTTCTTCTGAGAGAAGAACCAGTATGATGAATAACTGTTAGAGACAATGCTGAACCATATAATGTACATATACCTTGCAGGATTCTTTTCCTGTTATGTCATAAAATGGAAACAATGGATTGGCATAATCAAAAAAATCTGAGCCAACAGCATGGTGTGCCCCAATGGTATCAGTTAAAAAGAAAAATGGAAAAATACCAATGTGTGACTCTTAAAAGACTTAATGACTCTCTTTCTTGTGAGACAAAAATATATCCTCCCAACACTGGATGACTTCCTCCCCAACATGAAGGAACTACGGTATTCTCCAACCTGGCTACTCAAGTGGATTCTGGCAGATTCCTTTAGCCAAAGAAAGTTCTAAACAACCTACATTTATTGCTTTCAGAGATTTTTGCTTTAGAAGGTTACCTTTTGGGATAAATAGTGCATCTGAAATTTTCCAAAGAAAGATGGCAGAACTGTTAACAAACACAAATGGAGTTGTAGTCTTCAAAGATGGTATTTTGATATGTCTTCAATGGAAGGCCGAAAAAAACCCCTCAACAATATTCTAAGCTGAAGAAGAGCTCTGTGCAACCCTTAACAACATTCTAAGCTGAAGAAGAGCTCTGTGCAAGCTTAAAAGCTTGTCTCTCTCACCAGCATAAGTTGGTCCAATTAAAAAAAAAATTACCTCACCCACCTTGTCCTGGGACTAACATAGTTACAACAACACTGCAAAGAAGCTTAATCAGTCAGTCTAAACTGAAGCTAAACAAAGAAAAGTTTATGGGACAGACAATAACCAGAGTTGGAATCAGTCTTACCCTTGAGAAAGTAAAAGCATTTTGAGAATTGAATGTACCAGAAGTGAGATGCATACTGGGGGGATGGTAGATTACCTTGGTTGATACCTTTCTACAGTGACAAAACTAGTGAATGAACCATTAAAATCCAACATACCTTGGCTTTGAGGGCCAAATCAAGAAATTACCTTCAAAAAGGTAAAATAAATGATCTCAACAGCTCCAGTTCTCATGTCCTATGATCCCAACAAACCCACAATGGTCACTGCAGATGCAAGTGGCTATGGCCTAAGTATTGTATTATTGCAACAACATGGCTCTGAGTAGAAGCCAGTTGCATTTTGCACTCGCACACTCACAGAAGCAGAAAAATGATATGCACGGATTGAAAAGGAGTGCCTGGCAATCACATGGATATATGAAAACTTTTACACATATCTGTGGTATATTGGATTCTTTTACATTGAAAACAGACCACAAACTGCTTTCATCAACAGAGAACACCTGGATCAAGTACTGCTGAGATGCCAGTGTCTATTGATAAGGTTAATGTGATTTAACTCAGTTGCTAAATATGTACCTGGGAAAAATCTGGCAGTAGCAGACACTCTGTCATGGAGCCCAGTCTCACTCAAACTACCCATGAGCTCAAAGATGGCGTAAAGTTGTATGTAGATGCATACAGACCAGTGTCAGAAAACTGACTACACCAGCTATATTATTGGGGAGCATGATAGCTCAGTGGCTTGAGCATTGGCCTGCTAAACCCAAGGTTGTAAGCTCAATTCTTGAGGGGTCCCCTTAGGGATCTGGGGCAAAATCAGTACTTAGTGATGGCAGGGGGCTGGACTTCATGACCTTACAGGGTCTCTTCCAGCTCTATGAGGTAGGTATATCTCCATATACTTTATAAAGTAACCTTGACAGATACACAACTTCTTGAAGTTGTGTAAGTTACACTAGGGCCAACAGGCCCTAATATCCAAAGGACACTAAGGAAGTGACAAGAGACTATTTTTCAGCACATGGACAAATAAGCGAGTCAAACAGACTCATGATTCTAGGCAATTGCATTGTAATTCCCAATGAAATGAGAAAAATCCTAAACCTCACCCATGAAGGACATCAAGGACTAACTAAATGCTGTGAACAGGCCAGCCAATCAGTGTGGTGGCTGAGGTGATACAGGGGAGGGCATGCGGGGTCACATGAGCCCAGGGCGGCTCCAGGCACCAGTGCAGCAAGTGCCTGCCTGGGGTGGCAAGCCGCGGGGGACGGTCTGCTGGTTGCTGTGAGGGCGGCAGGCAGGCAGCTTTCAGCGGCGTGCTTGCGGGCAATCTGCCAGTCCCGCGGCTTCGGCAGCAATTCAGCGGTGGGGACGCTGATGGCACGGAACCGGCGGACCTCCCGCAGGCATGCCGCCGAAAGCCGCTTGCCTGCCGTGCTTGGGCTGGCAAAAAACATAGAGCCACCCCTGCATGGGCCCCCAGATTGCTCTGTCACATGGTGCAGTGGGCTTTCTCCCTGTGAAGCAGCTGAACTAGCAGGGAGGGGCAGAGGCAGGAGAGGAGGAACAGCTGGGAGCTGCAGGGAGCGGCTTCTGCTTTCCAGGGTGGGGTGCGGGGCTGTTTTTCAAAAGGGGGAGGCTGATGGGAGAGTAGGGGCTATGACTTGAGCTGTTCAGAGGTTGAGCACCCCCCACAGTCAGCAGGCACCAGTCATCTATTCACTGGGCATTAGCAAGGACATAAAGAAAGTATCTGAATATGAACATTGCGTAACTAACAGACCAACACAACACAATATTACTAGCAGCCTACATTACCCACAAGCAAATGAAGAGGCTGAGAGAGCTGTACAGACATCCAAGGAAATCCTATAGCAAGAAAATCCTTGCTTTTCTGAGCTAGAGATAAACACAGATAACACCTACTGGATATAAAAAATGGACATAAAAGAAATTGGAGTTATCCAAATCCAAGGCTTTGAAAATGTGGGTCAGAGCAATCATACCTCACAGCCCCTTATTGAATCACCAACACATCATTATTTTAATGTAGTCCTTGAGGATACTTTATACCTGGTCTATTGCCCAACTGCTTAAATGTCTCTAAAGACACTGGTAATATTTTACCAAGTGCACTCACTTGTCCTTAGGGGCCAAGGCAGAATTGTCATCACACCCCTTGCAATCACATTTTCATCTGAACATGTGGTAGGCACCTATGGCTTCTTGGTGAAATGCTTACATGCAGTGTGAGACTTCCAATTTCAAAGCTGACCCCTTGTGTCTGCATTACCCTCTAGTTCCATGTTGCACCTATGAAAACTCATTTTGCTCTTAAAAAAATGTGCAAAATCTAGAGGTGAAGCACAGAAATGTAGTTAGGGGTTATTTATACTGTAGATATTCAAATACCTAGTGGGTTAGGGGTGAGGGTTGAGAACCCCTTGGAGGTGTGAACATGGGATAAGAGTCTCTGGCCTTTTGCCCCCTCTTTTAGTACCTAGTGTAGCTGTAAGAAGAGAGAGACCCTTCAGTCTGGATGTGAGCAAGACCCTTGACTGGGGGCATGATTGGTTCTTTCTTTTATTCCTCTTTTCAAATTCCCTATGAGATTCCTAGGTCTTAGTCTTGGGGGAGGGTAGGGCTAGGAAACAAGTGGTCATGGACCCCAACCCTTCATGGATGTGGGAGCTCTAGTGCTAGGGTAGGTTGTATATATGCCATTTTGGGGTGGGGAGGGGATATGAGGCAAGGGTGGAGTGGGGAGAGTGCTTTTTGGGGAGGGGACACTACAGAGAGTTGGATGTGTTTCTGAAAATGAACTTTGTGGCTCACTCTGGAGTTTTTTACTTGGGTGCCAAGAGGTGGCCTTTCAGTTATCACTTAGGGTGGTCAAAGAAGGTGGAGCAGGACTGGCACAGTGGGGGATACGGAGGGCCATGGAGGGGTCAGGTGAGAATTGATTGGTTACACTTGTGGCTCATTATGAAAAATGTTTGAGACAAATAACCAAACAGCCATTTATTTGATAAAAATCAGTAACAGTACAGTACAGGAAAGAAGGAGTCAATACGACACCAATCCTTCTGGGAAGCAGTTTCTCACACTGCTGTTCAGTTTACCTTACAGAGAAGGTGTACTCCCAAAATATGACCCCCAAACTAGATCTATTTATAGTAAAAACTGTTTACAAGTTAAGAGCACTCTATCCATCACCCAAGACTAAAACTCCCCGATTACCTTGTTTTTGTGGTGTCCTGGTGTACCTCTCTTAGCTCTTGTTTTGAACACAGCATTCCAAATTAGCTGGGTCATGAAGACACTCCCTACCTTGCACCTGGGTAGAACACACATGTATCTTGATTTTGCTGAGATTTATATTCATTAGTGCCAAACAATATGTTTGGCCTTGCAGAATATATATCTCTTGATGTAAGTGAGCAAGAGTGAACCTAAAACAAATTACCATAACTTTGTGCTAACATTCACATATAATAAAATGTATATAATATTAATGTGATGTGTAATACGTTTTGATATAATATGCAATATGTATAACATATACATTGGCTAACAGAAGGAAGAAGGGCCCTCAATCTTGGTGTGGTGGTGGGCAGAGGGAGGCAAAAAGAGATAGGAGAAAGGTGAGGGAAATAGCGAACAAGTTCTGATGGTCTGCTATCATTTGGATCTAGTTGATCAATTCTCTGGTAAATGCCAGCTCCTGTTTGGCCTATGCATCATGCTCCTGTCTCAGTACCTGAAGTTCATACAGCACTTCACAATTGCATCTTCTACACAAGGGTTAAAGCCTCTTGGGGATGTGGCATTGTGCCCTACTTGACAAAGTCTGAAGGCCTAGGGGCCTTGTGTTCCTGGCAGTGATACTTTGTGGAGAGATGTTGGATGGAGGTGATTGTGCTGAAGAATGCTGGTACAGATGTTGTTACAGGTTGTCGTGGTGGTGAGGTATGTTGGTACAGGATGATGTCACTGAGATCATACCCCTCACTCCAATGGCTCATAAATGGGAGAGAATAAATACTGAGCAAGGGATTTCCAAAGCCATGGAATTAGGATGCACAAAATTCCCATTAATTTCTATTGAAAATTTGTCATTAAAATCCTTCAGGTGCCTTTGAGAATTCCACACCTACTGTTTCCACACACAAGGTATTGTCTCTCCAGAGCTATTTCTAGAGAAGGAAAGCACACATTTAACTACACATAGAACTGAAGGGTCATTAGTCAATTTTGTATTATTTCTGCTACACAAAGAAATACACAAGCCTATGGGTGTTCTCTGGTTCCAAGGTTCAGCAAACCTTATTCCACTCAAAGGCCTTGAGACTCAAGCTAGAACAATTAGGGCATGTCTTCATTCCAGGGGGAAGTCGACCTCAGGCCTGGTCTACACTAGTCTGTTATTTCGGAATTAGCCGAGTTAATTCGAAAAAAAAAAATGATTCCGTGCACACGACCAAACCATTTTTTTCTATTTAAAAGGGTCTTTAATCTGATTTCTGTACTCCATCTCAGCAAGTGGAGTAGCGCTTAAATTGAGATCACAATCCCAGGTTAAAAGTATTGTGGACGCAATTCAACATTATTGGCCTCCAGGAGCTATCCCAGAATGCTCCCTTGTGACCGCTCTGGACAACACTCTCAACTCCGATGCACTAGCCAGATGGGCAGGAAAAGCCCTGGGAACTTTTGAATTTCATTTCCTGTTTGGTCACCATCAGCACAGGTGACCATCAGCACAGTCCACCATCACAGGCGACCATGCAGAGTCCACCATCACAAGAGATCACGCAGTCCTGGATTCGCAGATGAGCTCCAGCATGGTCTGAACGGGAGGTACTGGATCTCATCGCGTGTTGATCTGCTAGGTACCGGAGGACCAAATAGTCTATGATTTTAACGTAACTCTATGCAGTATGAATGCTGATGACCTTCAGAAGGAGTTGCATAAATAAGACCAATCTTACCAAGAGCTCCATTCAGGGAGTGGAGCTCTGAAACATGCTGAATACAGGTCTATGATTACTAGGCACAATCTGGTATATCAGTATTAACTAACTCGTAGTAAGTTGATTTCTAGATTTCCAATGGCCAGTAATGATTCTTTCCGGAGTGAAATATTAAACATGGCAGAGTAATTATGCAGAATTATCTGGGATATCTTTTCAAGGCAGCAGCTCTTATGCACTGCTTTGAAAAATGAACCTCTGTATGTCTGAAAAGGACCATTTCTATCAATTCACCATAGATTACAAAAGATTATTGGGTTCTAGTTTCACCCTATAACAGTTGTGTCTCTGAGCTACATTGTTTTGGAAGATGAAGCAACAGAGAAATAGAACAGTAGCTCATTTACCTCTCTCTCCCTCTCCCCCCTTCCTTGCTACTGCTGAAGGCAAGCTAATTAGGCTGTTCCCGCAAGAAATATTTATTCTGAGCTATAATAGCCACATCAGATAGACTGCTAGGATAAAACTTCCCATAATATAACCTTCTAAGTGCCTATCAGCTTGTCATAATGTCTCCCTGTCTGCTTTCCTTTCATTCCTCACTTTGCAGGAAGAATTGTCTCATCCTGTTTTCTATTTGAGTATTAAGCAAATTCACTTCAAAAATTTATGAAATAGGTTTCTTTAAACATGATTTATATTTCTCCCCTCAGCCTCCTTTTTATTTATAAATTTCTAAGGCATGAAACATCAAATGTTAGCCAATAGAAATGCAGATATATTTCTATAGCTTTCTTTTTGTGAATGCTTAACCTTCTGTTAACCCAATATATTAAAATTCTTCAAACACAGAGTAGCAATGTTCATAATCTCCAGTTCATTATCTTAATTAGATCTGTCCTATATTATCCCACAATTTATTCTCATTACTTTAAAGGTGATCAGCCTTAGAAAGGCATGTGAGAAGAATTCACTGAATTCTATTGTAGCAGCATTTCTCTGATCTGCTTTTGAATCTTTCAGGTGCAACAATGATAATGCTACTGGTATGTTTAATTAAAAATTGCATTTGAATGATATGAATATTCATTTGGGGGGAATGAACTCGGGATTAACTCAGGGGGTAAAATGTCTGTAATGGCCTGAGGATGTGAACTGAGCTGGGCTCCCCATTAAAATATAAATGAATAATTAAAAATGATGAAAAATCCAATGCATCCCACCCCACAACTATTAGGAATGCTTTGCCTAGGTTGAGTGTGTCTCCTCAGGTAACATTTTGCCTCATAAGCCATTCGTGTTCATCCCTTGATAACAAATTATACCACATGTACTTGACATACAACCCTGCCCATAAGCTAATACGGCTGTGCTAAATCTTCATTACATAATTAAGAAGGGTCATTGGCCTTTGAAAAATCTCAAGTCAAAGTGTTATATCAGGAATAGTCAGGTTCCCTTTAATAGTGTTCTAAGGAAGAAAATAGCAGCTAAGATTAAAAGTGGTTCTTGAGAAAGTTCAGATGGCACACAGGAAACTGTTCAGGAGGGTATGGAAAGGAAAAGAACAGTTCAAATCTTTGATAATGCAGCTTTCTATATCCAAATCCCCCCTGGAAAAACCCAGCACTTCAATATTCTGGGCAAGGATGTTAACAACGTAGCTTCTCTTTGTTCTGTGAATAGCACCAGCAAAAAATATCAAAATGGCTTCTGGTTGTTTATTGTCATTTTTTCTGAGCACAGGAAACATCAAATAATGAACAGCTCTTGTACAGCTTATCTGCCATTGCAGGATGCTTTTTTTTTTGGTTAAATAAGGCTACAAAACAAAGATAAAAGCTCTTTGGTATAGGAACACTGTGTGAAGTTTAATGGGCGTTTGCCAGAGAGTGTTTTGCCGGCTGTTAGCCAGTTGCCAAGGAAATTCACAGGATGTACATTCTAGAAGATTTCCTGAGAATAAAATGAAGTCAGTTAAGGAGGCTTTGCTTGGAAGTTCCAGGTGCATTAAGTGGGTGGACAGAGATACCTGACTTTGTGTATACAACCACCCTGTGAGAAACATGCCCCTCTCCTGCTCCCTCCTCACACCCTTGGCCTTCTATTATGAAGTCTGTATCTGGGACAGCCCCGTCCCCATATATGTTGTCTTTTCCTATGAAACACTGACTGTGGCCCTTTTTGCACAATCTCCTTGCAGTCCTACCACTGACTGTGGCCCTTTTTGCACAATCTCCTTGCAGTCCTACCACTGAATAGAAGTGGAAGCATCTCACAAATAGCTCCCCCATGTGCCTTCATTACCAGAGAGGAGATGTAGGAGTGAGAGGCTCCTCCTGACTCAGTCTTTCCTCACTGCTGCCGAAAAGAAGTCAGCGGGTGGGCAACTTCTATCAGCCACTCATCCTATGCTTCAGGACAGGAGATACAAGGGGATAGATAATCGTTCAAGACAGATTCTTCCTACACTGGAGCAAAGACCTGGGGAGGGGCACCTCAATTAACTTAATCGTCCTTGGCTCTTCAATTGTCTTCATTCAAGAGAGAATTGCTTTCACTAGAGGTCTAAGGGTGTCATTTTGAACTGACCTGTGACCTGAAAAAATACGATACATTTATGTAAATAAGGACAAGATGAAAAAGTAAATATTAATATTAATATTTAATTAGATGGTCCATTTTTTGCTTATTAGGCAATAGAATTACAATATGTAAGGGAAAGCTTGAAGTCACAAAATATAGCGTAAACACAGGCCAAGAATATCAAAAGAGTGATTTTGAGACACATTAAAAGTTGAGACATGTTAAAAGAGCCTGATTCTCAGAGGCTGGTGCACAGCACTGTCTGAAAGATTCCTTCAAGGTATCTCAAGTTGGGCACCCAAATACTAATCGCTAGTCACTTATGAAAATCTTGACCACAACACATTGATACAAATTTATGGCATGTGTAAACTCCACTGAAGTCACTGAATGGAGCCGCACCAGAAATAAATTTATCCCAGTAGTTCTATCTGAGAGTGGCATAGTAGCCAATTCTCTGATACTGCAGAGCAGAATACACCAATTCAGTGTTTTGTTGTGCTGGTTGTGCTTTTTGCTGTTGATTGACTATTTTGGTGTTATTTTACATATGTTTGGGTTTAATGTGGGTATTTCACAATAAGATTTATCCAGCAGGTGCATCTAGTAGGTAGGCAGCTGCTGCTGCTTTCCTCCTCTTGCAGTTTCACCCCATTGTAGCATTGCAATGAGCTTGCATTTGTGCCAAAGATTTTCTTAAGACTTTGGCTGAAAGACTGATGTTCCATGAATAGATCAATGTGATTAATGGGCTCTGTTCTGGGAAGGGGCTGATGCTTGCTTTTTATACCCTGCATGTTTTGTATATTTTTGTGTAGTCCATGTGCCCATTGCCTGATAGTTAATCGCAACTGTGTCATTTAATAATATGTAATAAACAGAAAGAATGAAGTGGGACATCCTGCCTATTATGCTCTTGGGAAGAAGGATTTTATTCCCCATCAGATGCCACTGATAGAGCTCATTGGCTTCCTTTCGTCAAGTGACAATTGCAGTTGTAAGAGTACAGCACAGAGTGCCACTCTAAAACCAAACATCTCAATTCACAAGTGAGAGAAGGATAAAGTTGTGCAGCTGGAGGATGCTATTTCTTCCCAGCAGCTGTCACTGAAAAGGCACGTGGAGGCTTTACATGTCATGTGTCACAAAAAGCTTCATCCAGGGTTTGTCACATGCTTGGTAATAGAATGAAAAGTGTCTGGCAGAAGTTTTAAATTGTAATTGTTCAGTGGGCCAGATTTTGCCCTAAATTCTACTAAGTTAAAGTCAGTGGAAGTGAGAAATTGATGTACATGAAATCCAAATCCAGCCCTAAGTGTTTTAATTTAGTCATTTTATATCACTGAAAGCTACAATGTGGAGAGTTTGATGCCAGTGTGAAATCTCTTATCACTGAGACGTGTTCAGTGGCACTTTTCTTTTCATCAGCTTGTGGGCTGTTTGGTCTTAAGGATGAATGAATGTGGGGGTCATCCTGAACCTGAATGGGAAAAAACGGGAGCTGTAACATTTGCCTGCATATATTAATTCCGAATCTTCTGCTTACAAAAATGTTATATGCAATGTCCTCTGACACCCAAAGGCTTCCAGAGCTCAAATTCAGCAAGGCGTTTAGGCACACACCTACCATGTGGGTAGCTCATGGTCATAGTCACTAATCACATGCTTAATGGTAGGCTCATGTTTAAGTACCTTGCTGAATCGGGGCCCAAAGCAGTACGGCTGAATTACAAAGCCTTGATGAAGTTGGCTATCAGAGGGTAGGCTTCTACAAGTGAAGGCAGACAGAAACATTGACAATGAGCCAGTGCTGAACAACAGGCCCTTAGTGATCATCTGAATAAGAATCATGGTGGTAGCCAGAGATGGGAAAGGAACTGCAGCGTGTTCAGTGATCTGTCTGGCCTAGGAGCCATGTTAACTAGCACTTATGGCTACATGAATTTTCCCCCTAATGTCTTGCTCACTTTCTTTTGGATTTTAGGCAGCATTCTCCATGTATTAGCCTGTCACAGGATGGCAGTTGGAATGTCCAATTCCAACCTGCAGTTTCTGAAACCTACGTGAAATAAAAATGGATCTCCTGAAGACCACTTATGACAAGTGGAGATGTACACTAGAAACACAATGCTGTTAATTGATGCAGGGGCCACCAAACAATGCTTTGACACTGACACTTTGAATAGCATTCAATGGAACCAAATCGCATGGGAACAAAAATCCCTAGCCATCAAGTGTCATGTAATTGTAGGCGAGTTTGAAAAATCAGAGATGACATCTCTGAACGTCTCAGTATATTAGTGCCTTTGCACAAGGAGTCTTCTGACGAAAGGGAAGCTGCCTGATGGCTGTGGTTCATTTAATTAATTTTGCATCTTTTCAGATGTAGATTAAAAAAACATTAGTTGCAGTGTGCCTCTCTGGATTGTGTTTATGCCAGATTTTATAAGGCAAACTGGGTTGGGTCCAGTCCAGGGGTAGGCAACCTATGGCACGCATGCCGAAGGCGGCATGCGGGCTGATTTTCAGTGGCACTCACACTGCCCAGGTCCTGGCCACAGGTCTGGGGGGCTCTGCATTTTAATTTAATTTTAAATGAAGCTTAAACATTTTAAAAACTTTATTTGCTTTACATACAACAATAGTTTAGTTATATATTATAGACATAGAGAGAGACCTTCTAAAAATGTTAAAATGTATTACTGGCACGTGAAACCTTAAATTAGAGTGAATAAATGAAGACTCGGCATACCACTTCTGAAAGGTTGCCGACCCCTGGTCTAGTCAGTATTTGAATGAGAGACTTCTGAAGACCCAGGATTCTAGTGGAAGTGGTGTTGATGCTTAGGAGGGGGAATTTATTCCCACGCAATTAGGATGGAATTAATATCTCAGCATGATGCTAGTGGTTCCTTATGCTGCTATAGGTGACATAGTTTAGATCAGAGATAAATCCAAGGTCTTAGCCTCTTATGATCATTAAAAATCCCTTGGCACTTTTCTCAAGAGAAAGGAGTTAACACCAGTTTGGGAGATCACCAGCGCAGTTCACCTCAAACTGCAAAAGTACTCACCCTCAGTCTGGTTCAGGTTGCAAATGAGATTTTGAAAATGGGTTTATTGAGATGCAAACCTTCTTGAACTTCAGGGCTTGGAAACCCATATGAACTGAGTTTCACACAAATTCACCAGCCTTTTGAAAATTGAACTTGGAAGATTTTTTCACCACTTGAAAAATTATTTTCTGCCTATAGTACTTATAAATTCTTTCTCCTTTATTCAATCATTCGTAATGATATGATTTTCTTCACTTTGTGTTTTTTGTATTCTGTTGTGAACTATTGATGTGGTACACTGTTAAAACAGCTGCTGAATTGTCCCTTCCTACTATCCGAGATATAGCTATATTTTAGTGCTTTGAGAAGCACAACATATAGTATATAAAGTGTTTTTGAATCACACATGGTGAAATGACAACGAGGAGTCCATATGGCACCTTAGAGACTAACACTTTTATTTGGGCATAAGCTTTCGTGGGCTAAAACCCACTTCATCAGATGCATGGAGTGGAAAATACGGTAGAGAGGTATAAATACACAGCATATGAAAAGATGGGAGTTGCCTTATCAAGTGAGGGGTCAGGGCTAATGAGCCAATTCAATTAAGGTGGAAGTGGGCTATTCTCAACAGTTGACAAGAAGGGAGGAAAAAATCACTTTTGTAGTGCTAATGAGTTCAATGTAATCAAGGTGGCCCATTTCAAACAGTTGACAAGAAGGTGTGAGTATCAGCATGGGGAAAATTAGTTTTTGTAGTGACCTATCCACTCACAGTCTTTATTCAGGCCTAATTTGATGGTGTCCAGTTTGCAAATTAATTCAAGTTCTGCAGTTTCTCATTGGAGTCTGTTTTTGAAGTTTTTTTGTTGAATAATTGCCACTTTTAAGTCTGTTACTGAGTGTCCAGGGAGATTGAAGTGTTCTCCTACTGGTTTTTGAATGTTATAATTCTTGATGTCTTGTTAGTATAACTCGATTGCAAACTGCAGCTATATTTAAGGCTGTTGAAGAGTTTTCAGTCAGTCATTTTTTTGTTTTTGTTTTCAGTCAGTCATAGCTTCCCAAAATGCTCACCTTTTGAAATGAAAGTTTTCCAGTCTAGTTTCTTTCTGAAGGTGACTATTTTTTGGAATGTTTTCGAGTGAGAGGAGAATGGAATGGCAAGCACAACCTATTAATTATAAGAAGAAAATCTTAATCGCTTGCAAAGTGCCTCTTGTATGGTGCACATTGAATTAGGATGGGTTCTGCAGAAGCTCTTTATTCATTCACTGCATCTTGTATATGGGGTGTGTCTATACTTTGAGCTGGAGATGTGACATAGCAGACTTATATGGATTCAATTTTTCTAGAATATATAAAATAGCACAAAAGATGTTTTACATGTAGAATACATTGTATATTATATTAATTATATTATATTCTTTGGGAAATAGTATCTGATCATGTAATTAAAGTTTATCATAAGAGGCAAAGTTAAGGTGGCACATACAAACTTAGTTTTAGCATTTCCTGAATACTTGAGTACTTAACCATGCAACATTACTGATTTATGAATGTGATGTTTTGATGGCGTATACAAGTATAAGATCAGTCTTCCAGATGAAGTGTAAACAAGCACATTGACCATTTTGGCATTATATTTATTTTTATCAATATCTATGCAGAGACATTTGTACGGTATGCACAGAGCATGTCCTTCTAGGATGAAAAAATGGTTTGATTTTCATGCAAAGGAAACAACATCAGGAAGAAATGAATGCAAAGATGACCGCAAAATGTCAATCTTTGGGATAAAATGAGAATGGACTACATTTGTATTATTTCCAGTACTCAGGTCTCATTACAGTCATTTTCCCAATGAATACATGAATAGTATGCTATTTCATCTCCTCATTACCATCTCTGTCATGAAAAGGAGGTTATCAGAATCTTAATGATTCAGTTATTTAAACCTTTTTGATAGTCTCTGTCTTTTGAATGACCTCTCTGTTTCACCTCCTCCTCACAGGTTACTAAGGATGAGAGTGGGAATTGCCTTCAAATCAAATTACTAAATACTGAAAAGGTCAAAGTAGCACAGATTGCTATTATCTCCATGACAAAGATTATAACAAGAATGGGAAAAAGCCCCAATCTGAATCATTCAATAATGCTCAGCCTCCACCCCATCCAAAAGCAAATGACAGTAACTGTTCTGCAAGGGCCTGATCCAAAGCTCACTGAGGTAAATAGAAAGACGCCCAAGGATCCAGATTAGCTTTAGACTAGGGATTCAAATGAGGCCAAATCAGGGTGAGGCGCAATGGCAGACAACTACACTAATGTGTTTGTTCCCATGAACATGTTCTCCATTTCATGCCAAAATATTTAATGAATGGCAGTTTGTGATAGCAACCTTGAGCTGGAAGATAGACCTCTTCCAATTTAGGATCAGACTCTGAATAAAAACTGTGGCGGCGAGTTCGGATATGGAAATTCAAATCTGAACCAACCTTTGAATTTGAAAGGATTCAGAATTACAATTGCTTGTCTTTAGCTCCTATATAAAAGTAGCACATGACTAAAATAGAAACAAAATCACCACCCTTAACCTAAATTCCATATAGAATGATACAATTTTTTTAGTGTTTTGCACCTCTTAATTTCCTACAGCCACTCTAAAGGGTACAGTGAGGTTCTCAAACAATCCAAAACCTAGCAAAGAATTCAGACTTTGGTGAGAGCTGTATGTGCTTGGCAATTCTCAAAATGTGTCCCCAAGAGGTTTGTACATAACTTGTGACAAACCACCTTTTATTGAGTCTTTCATAATCTTGAACAAATTATTTCATTTGCTTGCAAAGCAGCAAATTCTGTTCCCTCCTTTTTTGACCTGGAAGACGTTGGCCTTAGAGGAAGCTGTGTAATTCTGTTGCAGAAAGCATGGGGAGAAAAGGGAGGGACAAAGCAATGAGACCACACCCCTATGTGCCAAAGACTTCTGCTCTGCAGGGGCTTCCTAGGCCTAGCTTACAAGGTGTGGGTAAGAAGGGGTAGAAAGAAAGCAGGAAGGAAGCATGGGTAGAGCCCGTGAAACCAATGACTACATCAGTTTGCTGATCACTCTCTTACAGTGGAAAATTATATTCACTACAGCAGCTACAGCAGCCCTGAGTGTCTGCTGCAGGCCTGGAGAATGGAGAAGGATTCCTTTGCTGCCTAATCTGCTGCCTAACCTGCAGATTTCCTGAAGCATGCTGCTCACCTTTTTGGGCTATATTCTGGTTCCAGGAACTGTAAGATTTATAGCACTTAGGGGAAAAATAAAAAATTGAAAAGTATTCTATGAAAACAAATGTTTATTTTGGATCAGGTTTGGAAGCTACCTTGTTACATGGTCTGGCTGAAAGGACTCTTCTGCCAGGTGCTGTTTAAAAACATGTCTGAATGCTCTGTGATGCTTCACAGACATCTGAGATATTCAGCTGGGAACATTGCATGATAGAAGCTGAGATTAGGTATTTTCCAATATCGTTATGACCCTGAGTGTGTTCACTGACCATCTTAAATGCTAAGAACACTTCACAGGCATAGACACTGCACATTTAAAAAAAACGTATTTTCCTACAGTAGCCAGGAACATTGCATGAGAGCCTCATGAAACGTGCCCAAAGAACAAATACAGCAAAGGATTTATCTACAAAGAATTTTTGAGTATAAGGTGGCTGTGTTTACCCACATTCTCCAATCTCCATCTGAATAAATAAAGCAGTGTCATGGGATATGCTGCAATACTGATAATGAGTTTTAAACCCATTCACCCTGAGAAGTTTCAGCTGATAGTTTGCCTATCAAATGGATTTAAAATTGTATTGTCACTGCATTGCTTTCTGCACTGATTGCTTTTGTATTGTAGTTCCATGCCTCAATAGACAGTTTGATTGTATATATCAGCCGCATTGTTCACAGGAGTCTGTCTGTAATGACTTGTAATCTGAAACCCTTCTTTTTAATAATAAAACTCAATATTTTCTTCTAAAATGATTTTTAACTTGGGGATGCTACATCTAAAAAATGATGTTTCATTTTCTGGGTTTTTTTCCAGCAATGTTACATGTTAGGAGACAATCAGCTTAGTTTTATGAAAGAATATTGAAGGAAGTATTTTAGAAGGTAAATACATGTTGTAGTTATAGCTGCAAACATTTCCATACTTTACACTGTTATTATGTAAACCTCAAGTATCCTATGTTTAGCGTTCTATTATTTTAAGTTAATGTGCTCATCCCGACTCCTGAGGCAAAAATATGCTTCAACACATGTGGAGTTTTAAACACAGGAGTTGTGATAAATGAAGGGGGGGGGGTAGCTCCTTTTATGAACATACAGCCAGTCAGTGTCTATAAAATCCCTCTTAGTAGCTGTTCTCGAATTGCTCTACCTGTAAAGGTTAAAAAGTCTCACTGTTATGCATAGGTAAAAGGAAGTGAGTGGGCACCTGGGCAAAAGAGCCAATGGGAAGACTAGAACTTTTTAAAATTGAAAAAAGACTCCCCTTTTATCTCTCTGTTGTTGTTCTCCCAGGGAGAGGCAGGCAGGGCAACACCTATGCTGTAAGAAGCTTGGACCAGGTATGGAAAAAATGATCAGTATCATACCTAGAAACTACTCATTTAAAACCTCATATATGTAAGTAGATCAGGAAATGTCTAGGAAGATGTGATTAGGTTTATCCCTTTTATTTTGTAATGGCTTGTGGATTCCTCTGTGCTAATCCCAGGTGCTTTTGTTGTGCTTGTAACATAAGAACATAAGAAAGGCCGTACTGGGTCAGACCAAAGGTCCATCTAGCCTTTAAGCTGGACCTCAAGAAAGCTATTCTTGGTGCTTAATCCTTGTAGTTGCTCTTTTAAAATCTAGCAATAGCCTGAGTTCCTAGATGTATTTTCTTTCTTTTTTTTAATTACTAAAATGTACCTTTTTTAAGAACATAATTGGATTTTTGTGTCATAAAAGTTTGTGCACATTGTTTAATTAGCTGGTGGCAACAGCTGATTTCCTTTTTTTTCCTTTCTAAGCTCTTCCCCAGAGGGGTGGTGGTGAAGGGGCTTGAGGGTACTTGTAGTGAGGTTATGACTCATTGGCGTGGTGCCTACTGGTCGTCTCGGGAATTAGCTCTGCAGCGTATGGAGTGCCTCCTACTGGCCGGTGTCTTGCCTGCCGCTGGCCCCCGTGTCCCTCCTTGACCCCGGTGCCCCTTACCATGGGCTTCTGGCCATCACAGAACCCCAACACTCTGGGTTTCCCCTCCCAGGGGAACCCCCAACCCTCTAACCCCACCTTGCCTCAGTGGCTACTGCCAGTTGTAATCTAGCCCCCGCTCTGGGGCAGACTGCAGTCTGTAATGGCCACTCATCACTGGCAAGAGGGTTGGACCAGCTGCCTCTGCTATTGCCAGGCTGCACCCCTGCAGCCCCCAGTACCTTCTTAGGCCTTAACCAAGGCCTCAGCCTGGGGAGTTGCCAGGCTGGAGCTCCCCAGATCCTTTGCCTGTCCCCAGCACTGCTCAGCATCAGGTACCCTTGCTTCTTCAGACAGCTAGGTCCCCCGTCCCCCTCTCCTGCTTGCCTTCTCCTCAGGAGCCTTTCTTATACTGGCCCAGCTGGGCCCTGATGGGCAGGCTTGAGGCAGCCAATGACTGGCTTTCTGGGGCAGCCCTTTCCCAGGGCTGTTTTAACCTCTTCAGGGTCAGAGTGGGGTGACCACCCTGCTACAGTACCTCACAGGAAGGAATTCCCAAGTGCACCTTCCTGTGTTCTCAAAAGGGTTCTGCACTTGGGTGGTGGCAGCATCTACCCATCCAAGGTCAGAGAAAAGCTGTAATCTTGGGAGTTTAATACAAGCCTGGAGTGATCAATATTAATTTTCAGAATCCTTGCGGGCCCCCACCTTCTGCACTCGAAGTGCCAGAGTGGGGAATTAGCCTTGACAGGAGTAGTCCCATTGGAGTTGATGGGATTACTAACAGGTTTAAAATTAAGCACATGTTTAAATGCTTTGCTGAACTGAGGCCTCAAAGATCAGTTTTGAGCCCCTCCATCCCGGCTTTGACAAAACTGAGCCAATCTGTTTAACATTTTGTATATATTCCTCTGCCAAAGGAGGGCTTTTGGGGAAAAGTTTGGCAGTGAGGCTCAAACATATTTTTGGGGAACAAATCTACACAGGTATTTTACTGTTTGAATATTATCCTATTTTTTTTAAGTGTTCAGGCTAAAAACTCCATATTTGTTTAATTTAGCTGGCTTCCATTATGACTAATGCACTGGGTTAGTTTTGGAAAGGCTGGGTGGTTACATTGAGAGTTGTGCAGTTTAGATTTTGCTAACCTGAATAGCACTGCATGGTCCAACATGGAGATGAAAATAACTGCAGACTGTGTTTGTGGACATTCTAAGTTCTGAACAGATTATGGGCAAGAGAGAGAGAAATCATGCAAGTGATGAGGGACTTGGAGCTAAGAATTTCTGTTCCTCACTCTGCCACATTGCATGGCCCCACTATATAACCCTGTGATGGGTTGTACAAACCCCACACTTGGCAACAAGGGGTTAAGGAACTGCTCTGGACTCAGCCAGCCCTGCCACATCTGTAGGAAATGCTCCAATTGGAGGAGGAGTTAAAAGGCAGAGGAGCAGTTCATTTGGTGGCAGATCACTGGGGAAGAGAACAGATCTACAACTCCAGGACAGGAGAGGTGAGGGAATGGCAGAATCTCTCTCTCAGACAACTGCCCAAAGGTCCCTCCTGAGGGAAGGGAGGAGCTGCTGTAGAGCTAGCCTGAGAAGGACACTTTCCCTCTCATATGGACTCTTGAGTTTTGTTAAGTCCCTGTTGTGGGGCTGATACTCCTGTCACCCTTTGTGGGTGGGGGAAAGGCACGTTACAGCCCCGCTGTTGAGTCCATAGGGCTGCTCCCACCCCGATCTTGGGATGCATGGCCCTGTGGCCTTAGTTGGTAGCCCGGCCCTAGCTATCGGGGCAGTCTGACCTACTGGTCAGGGTCAGTAGTATGGCCCTTATTGTCAGGGTAGTGTGGCCTAGTGGCCAGAGTTAGTATTACAGCCCTTGCTATCAGGGCAGAGTTGGAGTTGGGGTTTGTAAATATGCATCATCAAAACCTTAGCATGACATTGTAGATGTCAGCAACCAAGAACCTTGACAGTGAAGTGATATTTTTAAAAAATCCACATTCATACATTGGAATGTGAATGTGCAACTGCAACTTTTATTCTGAATTTTAATGCTCTTATTTTTTAATTTATGCCAGCTCCATTGTAAACTTAATGAAATTTTAAAAATTAATTATAGCATATTATTTCTCTGTAAGCAGAGAAACAACCATTCCTGTTTCTCTTTGAAATCCCTATTTCTGTGTTTTTGTTTCAATATTCTCCTGATCTTCCACCGAAATACCAAATATTAAAGTTCTTAATACCAAGTGTGCCTGGTGATGTCCAATGAACTGAAATTGTACACATTAGTCCTTTTTATTTTTAAAGCGAGAGTTTAAAAATTTCTAGTAAGAAGGCTAGAAAAGGAGAAGAAAAATTAATGAATCGCTTATGAAAAAGGATTACTTTCCCCAAATTATCCTAATGAAGCATTTATCATTTTTTAATCCTTTGCTTTCTCCTCTAAAACTGAATCCAATCATCTGTTTAACTCATGCTTTAGAACTTGCATTTTAGCTTGATGGCAATAATAATCAAGTGCGATAAATTAAATTAATATCCTTACAGATACAATTAGTTTAATAACATTGCCAGCTCCTTTCCCTTATCATCCAGCTTATCACAGTTCAATAATGTATTACAGTGCACCAAAGGCTCATTTTTTTTTCTGTAACCACGATGGGTAGATTAAGATTTTAAACGTTGCTTGTTTTATTGCTCAAATTAAAATACCTTGCCTTTATAAAGCACCTTTAATCTCAAATGGAAACTAAAGTGCCTTATATGAAGAGGAATGATTTTTTGTAGGGTTGAAATACATGAACTGCTGGAATAGAACACAATGTTCATTAACATTCTCAACAACGTTGCTAACTATTTAGGACAGGAAGTGAAGAATATTGTACCTACTGAAACTGCAAATAAATTGAATAAGAGTGTTGCTAGCACACTGGAGCTGACATTATATACAAAGTACATATGCATACACAATTATTGATGCGTGTACACATACAGGCTAAAATCTATTCTGCTTGTATAGCCTGAGAATTTGGGCTTTAAGGGGGTGAAGTAGGAATTGGCTAGGGAGTTGAAACAGAACCATCGAGCCAATGAGGGAGTCTGCTATTCCTATGGGCTTAAACAGCAGCTGCAATCCCTACACATCAGTTGCATAGGGTATGGAGGCCAGTAGAGTCACATAAATGCAGATTTTATGATCCTTCCTCTATCCGGCCTCCCCTGGAGCCTTCTGTTTTCATTTATATTGGGCTGGCTTGAAGACCCTTCCTGCGATGCAGAGGGAGTACACTGGCACTGCAGTGTGTCTGCTCTGCCACCAGTCCCCTGTGCAGATGATCTTGCACTCGACTTCTGCACCAAGGGTAAATTCCATGCACACAGAATAAGTTGCTTGAGATTAACTAGATTCCAGATGCAGCTGTAGTTTCAAGACAGTACCAAATGCCAAGCTTTTGCATAGATTTTTTGTCCAGTTTGCTACTGAGCCAGTATCCTTCTGAACAAAGACTCAACACTTTGAAAGTAATTGTGTTGTATCAGCATAATGTTAACACTGACAGTTTAAACCAAGTTCATAGTTGTCTATTAGTATGTTTACAGAAAAGATTAAAATATAGATGTGAACTTTTCTGGCATACGTGTGGGCTAATTAATCATTTACCAAGGGTTATCAGTTAGCTTCTTCCTTCCACTTACCTATGCTATTGCTGCTGAATGTACCTGCAGCCATTTCCAGTTGAAGCAATATTCATTATGTGAACAGCTAAAGACTGGTACCATGCTATGTAGTGCTACATGAAAGAGGAACACACTTCATTTCATTTGAGAAGAAGGGTGATCCAGGAACTGGGGAGACCACAAATTCAGTTCCCTGCTCCACCAATGATTTTGTGTGACCTTGGTCCAATCGCTTAATCTTGCTGTACATCTGTACCGGTGAAACATGGCTTATAGTACTTCTATCTCACAGGGGTGGTGTAAGGATAAATACATTAAGGATTGAGAGGTGCTCAGATAGTATGGTAGTGGGGGCCATATAAGGACCACAGATTTTTCAGGAGGCTTACTGTACCTGGGGGATTAACTGTAAACTGGACAAGGTCAAAGTGTGTGGCAAAGACTCACAATGAGACAGAGAAAAAAGTTCATACAGGAAATGAGCCATACTGTAGGATTCCTTCCATTAGTGTAAACAGGTTTTACTAAAACCTCAGTATCATGATTCTGTAGTTCTGATTAAAATAATTTTCAGTGATAAAAGAGAGGGGGCATCAAACATGTATAGAACAGCAGTAAGATTAGCACTAACATGAGGGACATTTGAGTGTCATTGCCTCCTCAGTGCCTTAATTTCCCTCAGATAACGTAATTTTGGGTTTAGCTTTCTAGCCAAACCTCAATAAGAGTCCCCTCCTGCTTTGGGCTTCAGCAGATCATGTATGTTGTTGATATAGGGGAGTTTCATACCTTTTCTACCTGGGTGTACCACAATACATCTTCATTAGCCTTACCTGGATTCTGTCCTTTATCTGCCCCGTTAATGTAGGGTTTCTAATTAATTTGCCTTCCCCTGGGTCTATCAATTGTCCTCCTTCCTGTTTTTCCTGATATTCACAATGCAGCAGGACTTCCTCCTACCCTCACCCAGCATGGAGCTCCTAAAAAAGGACTGCGACCATCTCTGAGTCTCCATTCCACACCAGTATTATATTGCTCCAGGCCTCTTCCTTCTCCTACTTCAACCCTTCCTGGGGTGCTGCTATATTCCGCCTCCTCTTAGTATCTTTCTATGGCTGCCCTCCTAAGATGAGTGCTTCCCTTCCTCAGATCGCTCCATCCCCTCCTTAAGGTCCCTCCTAACTTCACCCTACCACCTCTTACAGACCTCTCCTAAACTGAACCCAGAACAGCTTTTTTTTATAGCCTGGCTGTCACATGATACCTGTGTAACATGATCTGGTACTATACCTTCCATCCATCTCTCCTGAGCACTACATATCCCAGAAATCTCTTGCCTTAAAAGGATGAGCCCCATTAACAGCTGGCTGGTGGTATCAGCTCTTAAAGGCATCAGGATGCTCTGTTACAGGAAGCTCTCTGAGGCTAAATAACGAGGGCTTAAATTGGTCCTCGCTACACTTGGTTAGTTACGGTTTTTTTTGAGCTTGCTCTATTATTCAGAATAGGAACCTTTTTTTTAAAGTAAGTCTCCAGCCCTTATAACTGTAGAGAAAACCTTGAAAACATGAAGTGTAACCGATGCAGTGACTCTTTCCTGCATTGTCAGAGAACCTAAAACAACTGCTCTCAGAGGTATGAACTGTTCTGTTCATTTAAAAAGGGATAACTCAAAAGTACAATGATGATAATTTAACTTATTTATTATCTATTTCACTGCTGCTCAAAGCACATAAAAAGGAAAGGGAGGATCACAGAGCTGCACACTATCATTTTGGTGCCATGAGTGGATGGTGTTTGGGAGAGAATTACCACGCCTTTCCCCACTCAATCTTATCTATGGCAGCAAAAGGCCAAAAGGGAGGAGCAGAGCCCTTGAACACCAAGACCTGTCACGAGAGAACGAATCTCAGAGAGTACAGCAAGACCTCCATCTAACCAGGTGCCCCATGCCGCTAATTAGCTTCTTCCTTAACTCTAGAGGCTGCTGCTCCTCTCCACTAGAGTCTGTCTGCAGACTCAGACAGATGTCACTGCATCAGTTACACTCAAATTACATTTTCTAGCTTTTCTTTGAAACCATGAGGATTAGAAACAATTTTTTCAAAAAAATGAAAGCTGAGATTCTGAGGTTGTCGTATGCCACTGGGGCCCTAGGCTTATGCCTATTGTACCTATGCTTTGATCCAGCCCTGCCCAAGACAGTATCCAAACCCCAGTTAGGGCAAGCTAACTTGGGGAGGCCACCAGAGCCCATGGGATCACATTTTGCAATTCTATACAAACTGCTGTGAGTGGTACCTCATTTTGGCATCTCAAATGAGTGGAGTTTGTCTTGTGGGTGGAACTGTTTTCCAGTTTTGGCCCAACAAATAATTAAGTGTTCTCCTTGCGCTGTTTTTCGGTGACAAGAGGAGTAAGGTCTCTTTTATGAGGTGGGAGCTGGAAAACTTAATTAAAAAATAGCCAAGGACATCATAGCTCTTTGCAGTTATCTATTCCCTTACCTCTGTGGATCTCAGAGTGTATTACAAACTTCAATTAACCTAGTAACACCTCTGTGAAGCACATAACTAGGTGATACAGCCCAGGCTAAGTTTCTGTGTTGCTGTATTGGATGCGATATTTGGATCTCATGCGCTTCCAATCCTATTGAGTCTGTGCAGCATCCAGACTGACTCTAAATCCACCCTATCAGGCACATCTATGTCTGATACCTCTTCTTGGGATGGGGGTGCAGTGACCCAGCTGACTGAGGCCCCCAAGAGAAGTATTGCCCCCTCCAAGTTTCCCCATTATCTTAATCATGCCCTGCCCAGAGTGCCACCCCATATGGGCACTCTATTTAACCCTTTGAGGACTACATGGCAATTAAAGTTAGAAACATACAAGCTTTTCAAAGGAACTTATTAAACACACACACTTTACTCATGAAAAAGAACCAGAGATTTTACAGATCAATGGAAATAACAAACACTTGCATGCAAACCCCTCCCTCCCTCCAGTGTCCTCACTACCTCTGGGAGTCTTTGGCTTTTGGTCAGTGTCCTTCAGGGCATTCCAGTCTTTCCTGCTCCCCCACTCCTCTTGCTCAGCCTTCTTGTTCTGACGATGGTGTGTCCCCCTTTGCTAGAAAGCATCTCTTTTAAAAACCAGTTTCTAACACCTGGTTTTCTTTCTTTCTTTCTGTTTTTTTTTTCATTCTGCACCCCTTTGTAAGCTCACTGGCAGAGGACCGTTATCAGTTAATTCCCCAAACCATCACACTAGGGCACAAAGCAGTTGCATAACTTGCTCAAAATCTTGCGATGAGTTGGTGACAAAGGCAGGAATAAAATCTAGGCATTCTTACTCCCAGACTCTGCTCTGACCCCTAGACAACAGTCTCACTCTCAAAATCACATTGTTATTTCATGTCATAATTTGTGAGGTATTTCAAAATTTCATACATAAAAATGGTTGGTGGGTAGAAAGGAGAAGATGATACAACACTACTATGTTGGACAGCTCCCACAAAGTGTAACTTTGATCTATGGGCAGTCATAGAGCTTGTTGAAACTGATGGGTGTGATAGCTGCTTTTCATTCATGCTAAAGGATGATGGAGCAATCAAATGCTCTTTTGTTCAGTAATAGCTAAAACAATGGAATACACCATCTCTGGGACTGATAACAAATGTCACCGACCAAAGATTAGACTGAATGCCAGCACGGGGGCTGAGGATTAACTGGATGGAACTATATCATTCAGTAGCAATTAGAAGCAGCCAGAAAGTAGGCAGAGAGGACCAGGAAAAAATGAGGAGACAGCAAGAGAACCACTTGTAATATGGGCCTGAGAAAAAGCCAAGAGAGAGAGCTTTTGGGGCAGAGTTTCTGTTGGAAAGGCAGGCTTGGAATTGTGAGTTTCTTGTCTGTCCTGTTGTTGTGTTCAGGAGAACCAGACTTTGTATATTCTTTTTAAATAAACAGGACTACAGCAAAACAAAATAAAACAAACAACCCCCCCCCGAAAAAACCCCAAAACAAAACAAAAAAAACCCTGACTCTATCAACAATTTCTCTTCCTAAAGGCAATCACCTGCCAGACCCCAAATATTGGCTAACTGCTTGGATCAAAACTGGTAACCAACACAATTTAGCAGTGAAATTCTCTAACTAGGAAGTAAAGCATGTTCTTCAACTGAGTTTTGAATAATAATTACATTTATGTTGCATGCCTAATTCAAATTGCCTATATTTTACAAGGACAAAAAGAATATTCAAGGGACTGATTCTAAACCCATTGAAATCAACAGAAATATTCCAACTGACTTCAGGCCCATACTATCCATGCACTATAAAAACTATTCCAACTTACAATGAATTTATGGAAAGAATCCACTTCAGAAAGCCTGAAAACTGCAAGTATGCAGCTTAGTAAGGAAGCTAGTATCAGTTGCCTAAAAATAGCATAGATTTCACTATTCAAATCCAGATGCCTGACTGTGAAGGAGCTGCTGCCCTTGCAATTCTATCTAGTTTTTAGTGGTTTGAACATAAGTGGCAGAAGACTATGTTTAAGGAAACAACTACAGGTGCCTCCTTTTATCAAATGTTCTGTACACCAAAATGGAACTACTCAAGGAGTTTGATTTCATGACATTTTTTCAATGAACTGTCTGGGGATTGATTTTAGGAACAGTACAGAGAGACTGATAAAATGATCAGTGAGTTAAATTCACTCACATGGGTCTATATAAGAACCTTGTACACAGTCTAGTATAGTGTGAGAGTTCTTTCTCTAATGCTAACTGAGCAGGGCTACTTCTTCCTGAGGAGAGTTAGGGACATATTTTGCCATCATTTACGCCCATGTAAACCCACTGGCCCATGCAATCTTGTGAAATTAATTGCTGAGTAGGTTTATATGGAGGTTGAATTTGACCCTAAGATGCTAGAGGCAATTAATGGGCTCAGTAGAGCAGAAGGTGGTTTGGAGGTGAGAGAATTAATTGAGAAATCTGAGGGGAAAAACCAAATGTGAAGGTAGAGATTTGATTGTGTGAGTCTGTGATAGGAGGAAGGCTAGAGAATGAGTTGTTTGGGGAATCTAGAATGGAGGAAAGAATTGACTAATTAAGGACAGAGGATGTATTCAGGGGGTAGAGACCAGATAATGGTCTGGAAGTGTCAGTGGATAGAGAATAGACTGATGGAGTTTAAGATGGACTGATGAGGCTGAGGGAAGAAGAAGAAGATTGGGAAAAGAGATCTTTGATTTATTGCTCTGGGGAGGCAGATAGATTGGAGAGCTGGAGAAAGGGAAGAGGATGGTTTGGACAGGTATTATATTTGTGTCCTGGGCATGACATTAAATTGCATCCTCTACTGCCTTGTGGATACTTCTTGGTTGAAGAAAGGCTAAGAGATCTCACCCCAACAGAAAAGGCACTCACACTGAAACAGTAGGCAGTTAGAAGCTCTATTTAGGTTGCTCTCTCGCAGAAGCTACAATGTTTATGTCATTGAATGTCCAGACTCACTCTGGCCTTTGGATTCTGGCTCAGTGGTCTAAAGGGGGCAGCTCAGTGGTCTAAAGGGGACAAGTCTATGGCAGCTTCTGTTCCTCTGTAACTTTGCCTAGGCATATGTGCTGAAGTTCTCTGTAAGATGGTCACAGGGATCCAAGAGAGGCATAAGGGCCTGGGGGGCAGCTACCAAGTTTTCCAAGCAGCCCTGTTTAGGGATGGTCTCGTATGAGAGTGGCCCTGAAAAAGGTGGGTCAAACAATCCCTGCCTCATTGTTTACATCCTGGCTCAACTGTTTTTATAAACAGAATTATTTGCTGGAATATTTGCACTTTGACCCCTGGATATGACTTTGATCTGAATTTGGACTTGAGGAAAAGGGCTGTGTTTCAGAACTGATATTGCAGCTCTTTCGGAAACTTGGCTCTCAGACACAGACTTCATAAAGGAGAAAGACTACACCATTTACTGACATGGCAAACCTGAAGGAGGAAGGGGAGAGTGTAGTGTAGGTTTTGCTAAAAGAAATGAACATATGTCATCATGTGAAGCTCCGATTGCAGTGTCTATACCTATCAGGACACTTCAAGATAGTCTACAGAAAGGATTCATTAACCTCTTCAGTGTCTATGCTTCAACTCTGCAGGCTAGCGATGAAGAAAAGGATAGTTTTTACCAACAGCTGGAAGAACTGATCAGCAGGATTCCTCAGAAGGAACTTATCCTAGTATTTGGAGACTTCAATGCAAGAGTTGGGTCCAATGCTGAGATCTGGCCTGGGATTCTGGGTAGGCATGGCATTGGACATAGGAATGACAACAGTCAGAGAGTTCTTAAGCTCTGTGCCAGTCAAGGCTTATCAGTGACTAACACCTTCTTTGCTGGTAACACCAGAAGAAGAACTTTGTGGAGACACCCGAGGTCCAAGCACTGGCATCAGATGGACTTGATACTGACAAGACATACATATTTGAAAGATATTTTGCATACACAATCCTTCCAAAGCACAGACTGTAGCACAGACCACTCTCTTGCCTGCTGCAAAGTGAAATTTCAAGCTAAGAAGATTCACTGTAATAAAACTGCCGTACCACCTCATATTGACCACTTGTGCCAAATCAATGATCCTATCAAGAAATGGCTTTTTAATGAAGTAGCAAAGACAGCCAAAAAGAATGAAACTGCTTCAGATGCATGAGAAGTCCTGAAGACAAGTATGTAAAATGCAGCAATCAAGAGTTCACTGGTTCATAGACCATTCGGAGATACTGCTGCCACTTGTTGAAAGGGAAAGATCTGCCCTGATCATCTATAAGTCTACTCCTACTACTGATTTGCTCAACAACTTAAGAGAAGCTCATAAGGTGGTTCAAATAGCTTCTAGGAGGTGAGCTCAAGAATTTTGTCCGGGTCTCTGTGACAGCATCCAACAGGTGACTGATGGAGGAGACAGTAGATGATTGTATGAGGACTTTAGAAAGGCCACTGGGCCAATAAAGAACAAAGAACTGATAGGCACATACACCATGCGTGATGGTGTCATTGAATTGATTGCATTTGTGTGATGAGGAACACAAGTAATCACAATATAGTGAAAGGCAACAATTAAGTCTTAAATTTTTTTTTTTGCGGGGACAGGAAAACTATGACTCACTGCCTTGTAGCATGGAGAAGGTGCTGCAGGGACTCAAGCTGAGTGAATCTTTTTTTTTTCCAGACAACAACTCACATAGGAAATAACAGCAGTGCCCTTGGTGAGTGCATTTGCGAACATGAAAAACTAAAGCACCCCCTATGCATACTTAACAATAGGGAAAAGAGATTAATGGGTTGATGGAGCTGGGGCAGGACAGAATATTAGATAAAATCATACATTTGTGTGTATGGGACCTTTAGATGAGGAACAATGTGGGGCTATAGGAGTCCTGATGGTGGTTGAGAAGGGTCATGGGAGTCTCATGCTCCCACAATCAGTTTTCTTTGATAGTCAGTTCAAACACATCACATCAAGTCCTTACTATGAACAGTTAAATGGATTAGGAGAAAAGCAGTACAAATACTTGTAATCCTTGGCAGATTCAAGGGCTCCATATTTAACATTATAAGAGTGTTGCAACAAACCTTAAAAAGAGAGTGTCACTTCAAACAGGAAGTGCTTCTCATCTGCCAAGGTAACAGATATCCCATCAGAAACAATTCCTGAAGGTCAGGCCTATAAGAGGAGCAGAATACATCCAAACAAAAGTAGGAGGACACTGTCTCTGTTTCTCGAGGACAACCAGAATGGCACTGACAGAAATAACTGATGCTCATTCAGGCACTGACAATGAAACATATGGAGCAGCAAATCTAAGCTCAAGGTGTTGGATCTACCGGGACAACTGAATACACAAAGACAATGAGGTTCACAGATAGTGGTTATTGACAGTTGCCCAGTTGAGGCAGAATAACCCTTACTTTTGTCAGAGGTTCTGACCTCTGTCCAGATGTCTCTATTTGTGAGTTTCATTAATTGGCTGTGTTATTTGTGGTTGCTATTTTAGCACACAACAGGGGTTTAACTTTTTATAACCTTGGTTGATGTGATGTGTCTGAGGCCAGAAAATACCTCTCTTGCCAGCACTCTTGGGCCTCACACTTTTATTAGAGAGAGGAGTGGAAACCTTCAATCCCCTCACACCCCTCCCATTCCAATAGTAAGTTTCTATATGTCATTCCCAGCTGCCATGCTGTCTTTTTCTGATTCCATGGTGCTTGTGTCTGAGGACATGCTTCATCTTGGACCATTCTATTTCTTATCAGTGTTCGGAGGCTGCATTTTCTCCTTCTATTTCTGTGCTGATCTCAGACCCAGAATTTTTTTTCAATAGAAAGGTGTCCTAGTATGTTTGTACCATTGTGAAATTCTATTTTGGTTCAGTATCCTGCTGTTTTAGATGGCGATTTTATCAGATCAATGGGGAATTGAGCCAGAGCCCAGTGTGAGAGCATCTGTTAATTAAGGCTGCAGCTCATGCTTTCCTCCCTCTTCCTGCCACCCCATCTTTCTGTTTTTATCACATTCACAAGCTGTTGATCACAAAATCCCAGTGTTTACATATTCAGCTCTGCAGCTCATGGAAGCTAAGGCTATGTCTACACTACACAGCCTATGCTGGCAGAGTTATGTTGGCATAGCCCCCTAGAGCAGATGCAGCATACACTGACAGAAGGAGATTTTCTGCTGGTGTCAGAACATCACCTCCCCCAGTGACATTAGCTAAGCAAATAGAAGCACTCTTCCATTGGCATAGCTGTGTCTACACTGGGTATTTTTTGCCATAGCTATGTCGCTGGTGTGCCTTTTTCACTCACCTGGCTGATGTAGCTAGGGTGTGTGGTTTTCTTGCACACCCTGACTGACATAGAATGTCAGGGTTGGAGGGGACCTCAGGAGGTCATCTAGTCCAACCCTCTGCTCAAACTAGGACCAATCCCCAGACAGATTTTTGCCCCAGATCCCTAAATGGTCCCTGCAAGGATTGAACTCACAACCCTTGGTTTAGCAGGCCAGTGCGCAAACCACTGAGCTATCCCTCAAACCACTGAGCTATCCAGTTATGCTGGTATAAGATATAAGTGTAGATTAGGCCTTAGCTGGCTCTGTGTACATTAATCATGTTCATAGTGCCCAAAGAGGGTGATCAAGTATGTACATACCTGGTGTTCGTACAGGCACCCTTTAGGAACTAAGGCCTGGTGTACACTGCTAGCTACATCCCTCAGGGCTGTGAGCAAATTTCTCTCCCTGAGCATCCTAATTAGGTCAGTCTAACCCCTGTGTAAGTGCAGCTAGCTCAAGAGAAGGAATTGTTCGTCAACCTAATGACCTCCTCTCAGAGCGGTGGATTAACTATATTGACAGAAAAATCCCTTCCATCAATATAGGAAGTGTTTGCGCTACAGTGTTACTGCAGCGCGGTGGCACAGCACAGCTGCAGTGCCACAGACGTGCTGCAGTGGTGGCTGTAGTATAGACATACCCTAAGCTTCTGCAGTGCCAAAACATGTCACTATGAGTCGGTATTCTGGTGGGATTACATCATTACGCACCTCGTGCTATGAAACATTTAAGAACTGGTAGATGAAAAATAGTACATACAGAAACCCACTATATGTTTACACAGGGTGGGCCTTATTCTTTGTCTCCTTTGATAAAAAAATTAGACCTACAAGAGGGTTGGCAGTGTCCCTTTAAGAGAAGGGAGAAGTCACTTATTAATAGAGGATTATAAGAAGAAGTTTGATTTTTCCCTTTATTTTAATTTTTTTTAAAATGGCACTTCATCCCCACATCTGTTCCTTCAGGGCAGTGGAATCCTGCCATAGGCTGAACCCTGTGTCCCACATATTCATGTGTGGATGCTGATAGCCAAGCTGAGCCCCAGCTATGGACTTCTCCTTTGTTCCAGACCAGATGTTGTATTTCTCCTTGGTAACAGTTAGCATGGTGGTACCTTATTATACATCTCTCTCTGGAAATTATGCCAATGCTTCTTCAGAATCGGCTAAGAGCTGTGCTGAATCAATGAGACAGCTGGCACCCTCTCTGGGGACTGAACGTTTTACCTTTTGGATTCATGCAGTCTCCGCTAGCTGAGATGTAGGATGCCATGAATGATTTTTCTCAGAGACAGGTGAGAACAAAAGAGCTTTGTAAACCTAATTCAATAGAAGCTGGAGACATGGTGGTCTATTGATTACAAAAAAAACACACACACAGTCCAGTTGCATTTTCCCTGTAATTGATTTTTGTGTGAGCTGGAGGTGGGAATTCTGTCAAACAAAAAAATTCCATGTCAGGACTTTATATACTTGCATGTGAGTAGGATTTCAGCACATATCAATGTCTGTATGGTATTTAAAAACACATAAGTGAGCTTTTTGATCATTTACAGACCATATTTAATTTTTCCACCGCAGAGTCTATACTCTACTTCACAGAATATATTTAAAGGGGCTAGTTGACAATGGGCATCAAGAACAATGCTTGAATATTCAGCTATTACAAGACACCACATCACTAAAACAGACTGAAGGATTGTCAGTGTAATCCCTGATACTGCCTAGGAGGATCCTGGCTGATGTATGTCGTCCAGCCCAAAATGCAGCCAAGCATCATACTCTATTTATAAATTGTACCACTTTCCCCACATCTGTCTATATGTCTGACGTTAGATTGTAAGATCTTTGGAGCAGGGATTGTCCCTTGCTGCTGTTTGAAAATGTCCAGATCATCCTGGGAGCTACCAGAAGCAAACTAAACCATCATCACCATCAAAGCCAATGCTCCTCTAATACAATGGCCAAGTGTGTGATTAGTAACATTTTCCTGACCAGGCTTCTCTGGAATCACAATAATACCCAGATCTAACCAGGCCCTGCCTTTGCCAGAGTTGTCAAAATTAATACTAATACCTAGCTTTAAGCATGTTCATTTCAAGTCGTTAGCCTTTCCGGGATGGCGTGACTCCAAACTGCACTGTTGTGTTTGCAAAACACTATAAGAGATACAAATGAGAGCATTTAGAGCTAACAGAATTTGGGAAATGCACCCACGTTTTAAATGTTAATCATACTATCTGTACTGGCAAGATGACTGATAACGCTGATCTTGTTGAGTTTAGGTTTAGGGTTAGGGATTAATAGTAGACAATGACACTGCCAGTTAGAAAGAAACAGAGCCAAGCGGCAGTAGCAGAGGAGAGACTAGCATCAGTGACATATGTCTTCAAAGTTTCTGTATGAAAAAATCCAGATAATAATTATTACTACAGTGCTGCCTAGTGTCCTCAGCACTAATTGCCATGCATTGTAGTAACACTGTAGTTATTCTGTTTTCTTCGGGATGGATTTTATCTTCTGGTCCGGATGCACTCTTTGATCTCTTATAGTTAGATTATCAGCTTTTTGGGGCAGAGATTGTCTTTTTGTGCTGTGTTTGTATAGTGCGTAGCACAACAGGGTCCTGTCCATGACTGATGAGTCTGAGGTGCTACAGTAGTAAAAAAAATAATAAATAATATCATCCTCAACTACTTTTATTTTTATTAAAAACAAAAATTGACTGAATGGAAATTGAAATCCCTGAAAATGACATTCACTAACTGCATGCAAAATGTAAGCGTTATTGGTGGTGTATAATGGTAATTTGTATTTCTATGGTACTTTTCATCCCAATGCTCTTTACAAACATTTTTTAATTAAGCTTCACAACACTTCTGTGAGTTGGTAAAACTTAGTGTCTAGGTTTTTTTTTTACTGAAATACAGACACCTATGGAGTGGAGTACAGTAGCTGTTTAATAGTATATAGTAATATTCCACAGACATTTGAGGACAGGAGATGAAGATCATATCCAATTGAAACTGAAGGGGAATATAGATAGGCACAATGTAATGACCACAGGTGGGATCTGACCAAGATACAGGAAATAACCCCCCTTGCAAAAAATTGGCATATTGTCTTTAGTGACCACAAGTAAGGAGCTCAGTTTGATCTTATCTGAAAGATAGTACCCTCATCGGTGGGTTGCATCCTAATTTTATCCTGAAATATTTAATTCATAGCATATCTGACGGATAATTGCAACCTACTGAAGCACCAGTATCTCTTCCTAAAACCTCAGGATATTCCTTGGAGGGTTCCTGTGCAAATACTGACTAGGCTTAGCTTATGAGATATGACAGGATCACAGTACAAGGTAGCAGGGATGCAGCAGTTGTTTAAAGAAAGAATTATCCACAAAAATGTCTTGATTCCTTTTCCATAGGATCCCCCAGCCCATATAACTTGCATTCTTATTTGTAGAATACATACTTGTTTCTGCAAGGTTTCCTGGTGACTTTAAATAGCTAGAGATTTTGCTGAGCTATGACAGTCCAAAGACTCTATCTATGAGGTGCTGTGAGTTGATGCATCAGTGCAATGGTGCCACCTCTGGCCAGGCGTGGCACCTGAGCTCACTCAGTCTGATGGTGTTGTTATTCTATTCCTGGTGCCCAGGAATCTGAAAACTCTCTCTGCTTTTAAATCCATTGGAGGGAGGGGGGTTGGTAGGGAAACCCAGGTCAGCCCACTCCACTGGGTTCCAGCTCAGGGCCCTCAAGCTAGATAAACTGGATCAGATTTATTGACTCCATCTGTACCCTGAGCTCCTTCCTACCTTCCCCCTGGGTTTCTGCAGGCTCTTTGGCCTGTTGGTCTGGTTGTCTCCTTCTAGGGCATTGTCCTTGAGCAGCTCTTCAGGAGGTTTCTGAGAGAAATTCCCTTCTGCAGCCTGCTCATTCATCTGGTAGCCATCCTGTCCCTCTACTTCCCCTCCCTTTTATCTTCCCAGCTGCTGTGTGGCTGCCAATCAGCAGTGGCCAGCAGTGTCTGTGTTAACCCTTTGGTTGCTGGGTGGCGTGGGATACATACACCCCATGCCTGGTGCCTTTGCACTCAGGGATGCATATAAGGATGGAAGAATGGTAAGTGACCGCAAATAACCATTTGTAGAGAACATTTGTAGGTACTCAAAAGAAAGATGTAATAGCAAGTTAGGTAGCAAGAACAACAAAAAACATATGGCTGGGTCATGTTTGATTGAATGGGATAGGTCCAGGAGGGGAAGGATAAGGGCAAAGAGTAAACACTTTCTGCATTCTGGTTGTGTTTGTCTTTTCTCTGGAAAGGAGCCTGAGGGGCGGCTAGGCTGAAAACAAAATTACTTTTCTCTTTTCATCCTCACAATCCTTCCTGCTTGACAAGATTTATCAAACAGCTTGGTCTGGGTGTCTTTTTCTGGAGCAAGTCAGGAAAAGTGTCGGTGCGGTGTGAAGGTCAGGTTGCAAAACTATTACTCAATGCTGCTGAACAGAGGAACAACTACAGTCACAAACCAAAGCTTGTTTGTCAAGGCATGCATTACTGATGAAGGGGAGCAGGGCAGGGGAAGGGAAACCAGAACTCAGGGGTGAAAGCCTGATCCTGTCAAAATCAATGAGAGTTTTGTCACTGACTGTAGTGGAGCCAGGATTTCACCCCGATGTCTCTTTTGGGGATATTTTATTACTATTATTATTATTTTTAAACTGCTTAATTGCTTCCTGTTGGACGCTGCTTTTCTAGCATCTTTACCTTTGAATGATTGTAATCTTTTAATATGCAGTTAGCACACTATTTTAACTGCTATAAGGAAGGGTGGGCAGCATTTATAAGAACTCTGTAGTGCATCCTTTCTTTAGGAAGACCATGGCAGTAGCTTTGAAAGGGACCTTTGAAAATAATTATTCAGTACTCACAGCAGCTACATTAAGAGCTTGAATGGTCTCTTTTATGCATACCTGTTCCATAAATTACACATTTTATTCTGACTTCTCTGGTAAATGTGTACAAGCTGCTGTGTTACTTGCAGGAGGCATTCATGTCTCCCACATCAAATCACAATCATTTCTGAGTATTACGGGGAGAGAAAGGTGTATGTGATCACTCTATTTCTATTCCATCCAGCTGAAAATGGTCACTTATGAAATATATTACCTTACTTTGTAGATCAGTCTGCAGACAGCAGCATTATTTTTCCAAATTTAAGGAGCACAACAGAATCGACACCTCTGGCATTTCAAATACATAGCGACCACTGAATTACAGAAAGAAGAATGTGTTCTACACACTTCCTAGCAGAAAGAAGCAGGCACTGAAATGGCCAATGACAGATAAAGACAAGATTCCCTGAGCACCAGGACATAGGTCCAAAGTTCAGAGAGGGCCTCCAAATTTAGGAGTGTGGATCATACACCCCCAAGGAACCACTACTAAAGTAGAGGCGGCAGCAGCTTACACTGTTGCTCTCCCAGCCTCAGTACCTTAGGTATGTCTACACTGCAAAAATAAAGTAATCTTAGGTTAGCAGCTAGAGTTGAACACCATGCTGCCTTGTAGGCTTGAACTTGAGCTGCTAACTTGAGTTAAAAACTAAGTTGCTATGTCTTCACTGCTATTTTCACATGGGTTAGCTAACCTGAGTTAAGAATGCAACTTTTTTTGCAGTGTACACAGACCTTATGTGAAGAGGTCAATCTTGAGCTTTTTTTATCTGAAGATTTTGGCATAAAGCTGAGCCCAAAGACACTTGGCATTTTAGAGACGCAAGGCTTCCTTCTATCCATGTGGGAGATATCAGCCCCTTCTCTTTTCTCCTCAAGCAAGTGAGAGTAGGGAGAAGGAACAGCTAAGACCCCACTATAATGAAGTAATGGAGGGAGATGAAATGGTTGAGTTGCCTACCACCATTCTGTGTGGGAAGCCTTCACCAAGAAACTAGAACACAGCCTCACTGCCAGGGGATGTGGAAGGGAAGGAATTATCTCACCTGCTGCCTCCAAGCAGCCAGGGATTGGGATGGAGACAAAGCACATGTGGGGCTCAAAATGTTGGTGGACTTGCAATTGTCACAGGATTGGTCAGAAAGGTTGAAAAGATGAAAAATGACTAGTATTATTCTTAATCTGATTTCAGTGTTATATTCAGGAAATTATTGACCGTAAAGTAGCCATGGTAAGGTCTCCAGCAATGATGACAATGTAGAAGATTAAGCTAGTTATCATTCTTTTGTCTCTTAAATATTTTGTTCTGAAATGACACACTGATGTGGGTAGCCATCTCATTTTGAGTTATATGACTATCATCTGGTGTTGGACATGGAGACTCAAAACCCAGCAGTTTTGTTACTGGGTAAAAATTAGGTCTTTTTTCAGAAACCTACCATTATTTCAATGGAGTATTGCAGAACAGGCAATCCTGCTATCTGTTACAGGTTTGTCAAGTAACATCTGGGTTTAGCATGAATCAAATTGCCTCACAGTTTCTATGATGTATTGTTCCATCTCTTCCTCTTCTTTGCTGTTCTGTGAGCTACTTTATCTTCTGTGCAGCCTGATACTTAGTCTCCCTCGACTTCATGGAGAGAGACAGGAAAATAGTCTGAGGGCTCACTTATTTTCTCCCCAGGGCAACACTGGGATACAGACAAAGAACTCCATGACTCAAAAGTCAGTAAACAGTGACACGTAATGAGAAACACATGCAGGGAGTGCCAGCTAATGCCCACAACCGCCATAAGATCATTGTAATGAAAAGAATCTTGCATTTGTCACAACCTGTAATCCTAAAATTATCATATTACTTAATAAAATTGAAGTTCACATCAGCATATTTCTACTGAAGTTTCATATCTTGCACCCAGTTGAGAACACAGAAGCATCCAGTGCACAACAGATGAATGAAATTCATGGTTAAGACTAGGAAAAATGCACCACATTAAAATGCAAGCTTCATGTGTCTATAAAATCCCATTTCATGAAAATAAGAGTAAAAAGTATGATCTAATTGGTACAACTATGTTTCCTTGCTGTAGTCCCCCTTTTAAATTAGAATATATCATCCAAACATTGATTGGCTAGTACAAGATTCACATTTAACTTAAATCATACATCTACCCAATAAATGCAAATACACATGAATGTTGAAGCATAACACTGTGAAGTCAGTGGGTTTACTCTGTGTAATTCAGGAAAGTCATGGTATATCCATGGTGAAGTAACTAGCCAATATCTTAAAATGCTTACTTTTTTATTAGCACATTCAATTACATAGCTGAAAGGAGTATGGGTTGCAAAAATGCTAAATACATTTCCATTTTCCTCCATATTCTTGGCGAAAAGCACTCTTGCTGACAATTGCACTTTTCACACAGCCCAGCTTCATACTTAGCATTATTTATGATTAATTTCACTTTACCTTCTTTCATGATTCTGGCTACAATATCTCATTCTTATATCTCATTCAAGACAAGAGATGCTTTCCAGACTTTGGCTTTCTGTTTTGTATGTGCACAGATCTGTGTGCACTTGAGCTGGTCAAAATTTTTTTTTTGTCAGAATGAGTTTTTGGTGAAAAATATCTTTTTGTCCAAAATCAAAACATTTTTCAAAAACGTGTCAGTTTTGACAAAGTTGCATTTAGAAAATAAAATGAAACAAAGCATTTTAACCAGAGCAAAATGTCCCATTTTGATCTTTTGTGTTCAAAGGACTTTTAAAAAAACACATTGTTTTTTATATCAAAAACATTTTTCATGTTTTAAAAGGTCAAAGTCAAAATGAAACAATTTGAGTTTATTGAAATGAAATGTTTTGATTGACCCCAAATATTTTTTTTCCAAAATCTAATTTTGTGGGAAATTTTGAATTTTTTTGGTTTTGTTATTTTGGACTGGAAACTTTTGAAATCACAGAAGTCCTATGAAAGAGAAAATCTTGTTCCTGCCCAGATGGAGTGTGCACACTTGGGTGCACTAATAACTGCATACACAGATGATAGTTTTTGTACAAAAAAGTCCATTAGTCCAAACAGATTTCTGCGTGCAAATTTTATAATCTGCACATGCTGTCTGAACTGTATCTAAAGAAGCATTAACATTTGTCTGGAATTGTCTATCTAATCTATCATTGTTCTTATCACTGCACTAGTTGAGTGCCAATGCTGCTAGTTGTTCATGGTTCAGTTATCCTCTATATGTTTATAACTTTATTCTTTTCATATCTGTGCCAGTATTTTACTAGGTACTCAACCTAAATTCAGGAGTGCGATCCAAAAATAGCAACAACATCAGCTAGTAACAAAAGTGCTGTACTCAAGATGAAGCTGTGTTGATATTTCACTTTTCTTCCTCTCTAAAGTCTTCATCACTTCTTCAGCAGTTTGGGACTATTAACTATTGTATTTCACAGTATGACATCAATTCCTAGACATCATCTTTTCCCATCATTATATGGCAAAAACATTTGTATAGAACTTTTCTGTACTTCTGTTCCTCCTCAATCCTCTTCTGAAGCCACAATGACTTTTGTTATACAGCGTTCCCACCAATTATCTTTTTCTGTTAAGGAGCTGGTTAGCAAATGCTTTCCTGGGAACCCTGAAGGACTCTTGGCCCTTGATTTCTTACAGTCTTTTTTCAGCAACTATTTAATTCTTCTCATATAGAGCGATTAAAAGGTTGCTTTTTCTCTCAGACTTTCATGATGACGTACAGAGGTGAGTATTTCTCACTCAGTCACTAGGTCTTTAAGCAATTCAGCAGAAATTCTATACATACCTGAGGCTCTTCTTCTGTTCATCTTCCTTCCTATCTGTTTCTCCTGTGTAATGCCACTTTCATCCCAGTTTTTTGCTAGCAGCTCATCTAGCATCAGCTGGTACATAGTAGTACAGTAGCCCATTTTCAAGAGCCTGATGCTGTACATAAAAGGATGCCTTTCATACCACAGTACTCTTTTTCATCTCTGTCAGTCACTGGTTCTAGTCCAATGACCTTTTCACTTATCTTTACAATATGCCTGTTTACAATCACAAACAATTTCTTGCCATCAGCTCACTTGCCTCTTCCATTTCCACTCTTTTCCTTTGCCAGAACGGTGTCATGTCACATCTTGTCACTGGGTTGTCACCGCTTTATTGAGAACTGATCTTGCATCTCTTTTTTATTTTCATTTCACTTGTATACCACAGTGCCTATAACATCATCATTTAGGGTTTCAGATTCTTGGCACCATTCCTTCCAACAGAAGAAAAAACAGGATTAGGAGACATGAAACTAAGCCAAATGACAAACTCCTACTACAGTTAGCATAAACACTCATTATTGTGGGATTCTTCTTAAACACTTTAGTGCCTCACTGTATAACCCACAAGCTCAATTTTACACAGGACAGCATTAAAATGTTTGTATCTCATGATAAAATACTTTTATTATGCGAGGTACTAAATACAGCCATGGGTTGTCAAAGTTCCTTGGTTTCGGTGATGAACTGCATGGTTCATGCATCTGTAATGTCAAGAAGGAGAACACTTGCTGAAGAGCTGCTCAATGTGCTGTCTGTGTTACTAAACATAAAGACTCAAAAACTAATTCAGAAATGTCTGAATGCCTTAGAACATAGGGATGTTGTGAAAGCTGTGATTCCTGTAGGAGTTTGTTTGAGGAAGGACCAAAGGGAAACAAAAGTAATATTTCTCCCAGCTTTGAACAATGGGTATAAGTAGCGACAAATATATAATATGACATAGGTGGCATGCAGGTCTTTTAATTTTTTAATTTGCTTGTCAGCAACTGTTAGATTTTTGGGAGAGCATAGGCCAAATGCCAAGTGAGTCAGAACAGTTGCTATTCTCACCCTCCTCAACTCCCCATCACTATACTCTTTATTCCTGTGTACAGGATCTGAGAAGGGGAAAGCCAACACTAAACTAACAGGCAAATGTGTCCCCTTATAGAAAGCCCCCAAACTAACTCCACCCAGCAGAGTTTCAGTAGGTGCCAGATTCTGTAACTTTGCTTTCACTGAATAGCACTTATACATGTGAGCAGTTCCACTGGTGAAGTCAGTTGGGCTGCTCCCGAGAATATGCCTTGCTCTGTGTGAGTAAGTGGTGCTGATTCAGGCCCTGCATGGGTAATGGTAAGTGCACCCACATAGAACATCTGAGCAAGGTCTTTACTTCACATTGTCTCTTAAACAGCTTGTTATGGCTTAACAGCTCATTCCCTGGAGATGAAAAACAAAGGGGGCAGCTCAGCAGCATAAGAGGAATTTCAAGTTGACGTTTAGGGCCACCTTTTTAAAAATAGCTTCTACTTCTGCACCAACAATTAACTGTGACTAGTTAATGTATCTGCAGATGAAATCAGGGAGAAAGTTGTCTAAATGCTATCATTTGCACAGGCAGTTAACTGCCGCCACACTTTTGTATCTGCTGGTGATAGAGGGCACAACATTATGGAGGCAAAAATATTGAGCAAGTTGAAGTCCCTTTAAATATCTGGCCATCAGTGCTGACAACACGATTCAGAAGGGGTTGATTGATTGCACAGTTCCTCAGGGATACTGTCTTCAGCAGCAGCAACATTGTGAATGTTTCCCTTCACTTTGGTTGATATTATAGGACCAGTAAAGCCTTCAGGAATGGGAGACATACCACTGGCTGTATCCACTGGTACAACAATGCACTAATACACTCAGATATACTTATGACTGTGAAAATGAATATATTGTAAGTGTTTATAACACTTGTATTATTTCCCTCAGGCACAATAGGGGCATTTGCAATAAGTTTTCAGTGTAAGCCCTATTTAGCCCTTAAAGAAGCATGGATTCCATTTATTTTAACATATGCCCAATTCAGCATGGTTCAGGAAGGATGTCCAGCCTACCTTTAATAAAATGCCGCCTTGGCATGGTTTATAGAAGATGCCTTACAGGTATGTGTTGGCTTGGAGAAGGTGTCTGGTATAGCATGATGAAGAGAACAGTATGTTCATAGTAAAAATCCCATTTTGGAACAGTTGGATAGAGCAAATAGTGTGAAATCAATTTTGCCAGTGAATATTAAGTTTTACAGCATATCAGAAAAAGATATCTCTAGTCCACAGATTTTAGACTATTTTGTCTTAAATAAGGGTTCAACCAATTAGACAACAAGTTACAATTCAAGCCTTTAAAATAAGTGTATACAATAAGTGTAAACTCTCTCTCTCTTCCTCTCTTTCTCTCAAGGTTATGCTCCTGCATAAGGTTTAATGATTAATGTTAAAGCCTGTGCATAAATGTTGGTAGGATCAGGATCAGCTAAAAAGGCACTCTCTTTCTGCATGATCTTGCATGGAGGAGGGACATATTCTGCATAAATCGGACACCTCCATTACAATAGAAACGTCATAAATAGAAACCACCATTACTGTATAGCTATGCCACAAAGACACACAAAAATGATCATACCCACAATGACTTTAGTTATCTCTTATCTGCTTGAGGTTTAGTGGTGGAGTTTGTATGGTTGAGCTGATACTATTATTGTTTATATTCAAGCAGTGCCAGGAGGCCTCATTCAGATCTGCAGTCCTGTTATTCTGAGCTTTGTACAAATACAGAAAAAGCCATATTAAAGTAGGCTTCGTCATCAGATTGGATCCATCTTCATTATAGAAGCCCATTTAGTTAGTATTTATAGCTGAAAATTTTAACCGTTTGATGATCACATTTTTTTAAATAAAATAAAGAGTACGGATTTCCCAGTTGCCCCAGGATAGATATATTAGTGTAGCTTGTGGTGCTGAGAATCAGTAGAGTATGCCAGATATATACATTACTGAAGAAGGCTCAGTGCCACTGATCACTGTAGGATTATTGAACCCATATAACACACAATTAAGCTTAGAACAATAGTGTAATAAAATGTTTTTGGGAAGTTGCTCTCCTCAGCCCACGGATGCCTCCTTCCTTCACTGTGCAATAGTGGCTATTGGGGTGAGTTCCTGTTTGAACTCCTCTGCTTTCCACTCTTCAACAGTATCCCCAGGTAGTGGATCTTCTCCTATATACTTTGAATTAGCAATTTCCTGCTTCACTGCACCTCCAGTGTGAGACAAGCTTTAAGATTTAGTGATCTTACAGCAGAGTTGAGTAACAGCACTTCCATTTCCTTTTACAAAAATTGGCATCTCTCTTGCCTCGTGAGAGCCTTAGCCACTGTCACTCAGACGACAGAGGCATCTAAACAGAAATAGCAACAGAGAAATCCAAGGGAAGAGCAACATCAGCTATTTGAACAACAGACATTTAGCTTTTGTATTTCTTCACTATCCTCTGTACATTATGGAGTACTTTTGTGAGCTACATCTGAATCTGAGCATATATCAAATTGAATCTTGGAACCATGGAAATGGTATCTAAGTTCCTGTGTCTGCATATATATTGTATATATACATCTAGCTAACTAGTGCGCACTTGGTTAAGAAGCATAATTTCATTGAAGATGAGGTCTGTCCTTCAGGTTTTCAGGCACAATTTGTGCCCAAGAAATGAATGGTGTGCACACATCTGGGTAGCTGCAGTCTTAAGGCAGGTTTCCACAGTTCAAATGTGGGTGTAAAAATGTGGACACAAGTTGTGCCCACGAAAGGAAAGTGACCCTTCCAAAAGCTTACTCCTAATACTTGATTTTTTATGAACCGATGGTTTTATGATTGATGCTTTGCATAAACTGAAGAAATTCAATAACTGCATAACATAGGACAAGCTACTTGTGAAATAGTAGATGTGTTGGCGGTTTGCATGACTGACAAAGTAAACGATGGAGATGTAAGTAGGACAAGTGACTGACCCCCAGAAATGTGAATCTAAATTTCAAGGCCTGCTGTGTGATGCTTGACTGATGCTGCATAATCTGATGAGATGTCAGTGGACAAAAAAGGTGATGTTCATCTTTTTGGTTTGGGCTCATTATGCAATTCTGGTTTAGCAGCTCTGAAACTATTTTTCATTCAAAAGAGATCTCTTCATTTCTGGGTTGGGTGGAATCTTAAATGCATAAAATCAAATACCCTGATTTTCTCTGGTCTAATTTGTTATGTCCCATAAATGTAAGGGGAATAGTTCTATTTCTAGATAAAACATACCTCCTTTATCATCAGCTTTAAGACAGCCAACTATTTAATTGCTTAAGACCCTGCAGGCATGCACACAACCAACTTACCAGCCACAGTTATTATCATTAATTATTAGTTGTACTGTAGTAGTGCCTAGAAACCCCAATTATAAATCAGTGCCCCTTTGTGGTAAGTGCTGCACAGGGCCACAAGCCTGATGACAAGTGAGGAGTAGACTGGATTGTACCCGCCAAATATCATTTCACATAGTGTCTTGCAAAACCTAGACTTGGCCATGATCTCCTGGCAAATAGCTTGGGTACAATAGCAATGAAGCACTGCTAGGAACCCTAAGAATATGCAAAGTGAAACTATTGATTAGTTAGGGATCTATCGTGTCTTCACTGGCCCATGTCAGGGCCAATGCAAAAGCACATCACCCCAGTAAATGTTTCAGCAGGCATGTGTCTTAAATATGCACAATTCTTTCTGGAGCTCACTGGCACACAGGGGGCACATATCTGTTGCTACATCGCTTCAGAGTTGCAGCATGAGGTCCCCACAGCAGCTCACTAGCTCTGCTGAAGGGCTTGGATGTGAGGAGTAAAGCCATGGCTCAACCTTCTCTTCTTCCCCCCATCCCTTTATGGTAGCTAGTGCTGCTATCGCTATACTATCCTTACTCTCAGTTATGGGCTGTGACATATGGGTTGCGGGATGAGGAGGAAATCTTTGGATACAAACAGTCATAATGGTTTATGTTATTTTATTTGGCAATCAGCATCATATTGACATTAAACATAGGTCCTCCATTGATTTACATAGTGATGAATGTTGTTAAATTGGCAAATTGAGATTCCACATTTTAAGCAAAAATTATAGCCCTACTGTATAATTACATAGCACACTTTTGTAACAATGCTAAAGCTACTCTATAAGAGTCTGATCCAAAGCCCATTGAAATCAAGGGGAGTCTTTCCATTGACTTCAATAGGCTTGAGATCATGGTTGCCACATAAAAATTAGCCTTAGGTACAGCTTGGAAAAGAGATGGCTAAGGGGAGATATGATTAAGGTCTATGAAATCATGACTGTGTAGAGAAAGTAGATAAGGAAGTGTTGTTTACTACTTCTCATAACACAAGAACTACGGGTCACCAAATGAAATTAATAGGCAGCAGGTTTAAAACAAATAAAAGGAAGTATTTCTTCACACAATGTACAGTCAACCTGTGGAACTCCTTGCCAGAGGATGTTGTGAAGACCAAGACCATAACAGGGTTAAAAAAGAACTAGATAAATTCATGGAGGATAGATCCATCAATGGCTATTAGCCAGGATGGGAAGGAGTGGTGTCCCAAGCCTCTGTTTGCCAGAAGCTGGGAATGAGAGACAGGGAATGGATCACTTGATGATTACCTGTTCTGTTCATTCCCTCTGGGGCACTGGGCACTGGCCACTGTTGGAAGACAGGATACTAGGCTAGATGGACCCTTGGTCTGACCCAGTAGAGCCATTCTTATGTTCAGTGTTTACAATCCTGTAAGAGTGAAAAGATTGTTTTGCTGCATTGCTGACAGAACACTGTTAAATGCAAAATGTGAGAAAAGTAGAATATCTAGTCTCATTTTAAACATTGTTCTAGCTTTTTGCCTGTTACTTTAAATTTATGAATAGCTGTGCACATAATTGTCAGTTTATGCTTGGGAAATGTCGGTTTAATGTAGGATGTGTATTGCAGTATTATATGAAAACACAAGGTGGCACTGGAGGATTGTACTAATGCACTGTAATTAAGACCCCTTGCAAATCACATCATTGTCAAAGTCAAGGAAACCATAAATTTTTACATTAAATGATGTAAACCATGAAAATTGGTCATTTCTCTTTCTTCTGATTTTGGCTTCACTTCCTAAGAATTTTTAGTAAAGTTTTGTCAAGAGTGAAATGGTGATGAGGCAGTACATAGCACAGCCATTACACTCGTACAGCAAAGTAATCAGCAAATTGACATTCCTTTGTTTTCAAAATGTGTATTTGCTAACAGTGTTGATCCTAAAGCTGTCTCTTTTTGTGCCATGTGTCCATACCTCAGTGATGATTGCACACAAGAAGATACATTTATTTCCTCTATAATTTATTTGCTACATTGATTGAAGCTTTCTTTCACTTAGGTGTTCCTCGCCCCCTTAAATCACTCTAAATACAAAAGCTTTAGTCTGCATTTGACTAAAGGGTCTTCTGGGATTCACCCAGGCTCTAAAAAGTTTTCACAACACACAGATCAATCCCAATGATCATTCTGATATTTCACTTTTGTTCTTCATCTTTGAGAATCATTTACACAAGGAATTCATTTGCTTACAACATGAAATTTGGCAACTTTCCCCATTTTACATAAGGCCCGCCCCCTAACCACAATCTAATATTTCTATTACATCTCAAGAATACTAAATATATTGCTCTAGATTCGCTCTTGGGGTAAACTGGCATAACTTCATCAACTTCAGTGAAACTATGCAAATTTACACCAGTCAGGGATCTAGTCCATTGCACATATTAATGTATGCAGCATGTATAATTGAAGTGTCCAATGCAATTATATTTTTGCTTGTGGCAATTTGCCATAAAAAGAATAGTGTACATAAACAAATAGAAAATATAAATGTAATGTCAAAGGCAGACTGAAAAAGAACATAGTATAGTATAACCCTGTGCCAGTGTAAGGGTCTGCCTATGTGGAGTCACTTGCAGGACTGGGGCCTTAGAAAAAAGACTGCCTTACTGGAACAATGCATGGACCTCAGTCCTGCTTCAGTTGAAGGTAATGCCAAAACTCTTATTGACATCAGTGGGAATAGGAGCTGGACCCAAATTGTATGGGGCATACAATGCCATCAGACTTTAAAAGTATTTTAAACTCGGAAGTTACTATTCCACACATAGTTTGTATTGTAATGAAAAGCTATGTCAAGTCATTTCATGACTACAAAAGAAATAGTTCAGTGAAATAACTCGCCACTCAAGTTATGTGTATCATGTGCTGTCTGTTGAGTTAGCAGCAAAATCAGGATGCAGTAGGTGGAACTTAGTTCACAAACTCATCATACAGTAAAAACAATTAAAAAAAACATGGAGTCTGAGTTCTCATGTTATTTAGTATAAGGGCCATTTCCCCTTACCTGTACACACTAGTGATTGTACTAAACATAAAGGAGATAGATAGATGAACCGTGCACTTAGTCTGTTACCTAAAATATCTTTGTTCCTTTATTAGAGGTTCCCCTAAGAAAAAATTAACTTAAATGGCTACCGTAGCAATTCTATTCATTTACAGATCTGAATATTAACTTAGTAGCTGGCACAAAGCAGTTCCTTTTCATATGTTAACAGTTGTACCTTTAAACATAGGAACTGTGGCTGTTTGTTGCTCTACATAGAATGTGTGGCCTCCATTCAGCTCCCAGTGAGCAAGGGATCACATGACAAAAAGCAGCACTAGCTTTCAGTCTTGCTCTCATGTGGTTGGCACAAAAGCCAAGGATGGGATGGGCTTGAAGAATGATCTGTCTTCTCACCTCTCAAGATGGTTGTTTCAGAACAGAGCTAAGTAACACCGACGGGGCAAAAACTGGAAATTTGCCCAGCTTTGCCTCTGCTGTGCCTGTTCTGTAGGTAAACAGTCAACTTCTGTCCCCAGGTTTGTAAGCCCAGCACTATTCCTGAGCATGAGCAATTCCCGTAAAATGTAATAAGAAGGAATGACAGAAAGAAAGACACCATCAGAGTTCTCCTCAATAGTAATATTGGGACAGGAAGCTTATTCTTCCATATGGTATGAATGGATGACACTTGACCACATTCTTTGGGAAGATACAGACATTATGGGCTATAATGTACGCAGGCACTCTCCCTAGCAGGTACAGGCCAGAGTCATGCTACCCTAACCTCAGGGAGGATTTTGCCTTAGAGGGATACAATCTGTCCCCCAGTCCTCTACTGCTCAGTTACTCTCTATGGAGCAGCCTTCTCAACAGGGCATGCCTGGCCTACTCTGTGGACTGATATAGTGCAACGCAGCACCTCCTCCCCAACCGTTATGCTGCAAATGTGCACTCCATGTGGTGCACGGGAGGAATAGTTCTTGCAAGGGCCACAAGGGACAGCTTCTCAACCTTTCTGCTCTCCCTGTGCATTCACATGAAACCCCGGGGACAGCTGGCCCTGTTGACTCTCCCCTACTTTAATTCCTTCTGCAGTGCAATTTAATGCCCTTACAGCTTCCTAACTGATGCTATTCAGATTGTGGTTTTTGCACCTGAAAACACACACACATTTTAAATAGAACTTTTGTTACCAAGTTTTCTGTCTTCAACACATTTGGTCTCTGGGGAGTTATCAATTAATAATCTCTAGAGTGACCAGACTGAAGGATCCCAGTAATTGGATATTAATTTAGAGGTTCACTTAGATGCATATTTTTTTTTCAAATCTAATTGTGTCTTTAGGAAAACCACTCAAGTCTTTGTATTTTCTGGACAGACTCTGCTCACTACACACTTCCTTCCCATTACTTTTCTTTATGGTATTTCCTGATTTTCTTATGGGTGTAATTAAAACGATTGTATCCTTCAGATAGCCACGGTACAACACTTCAAAGATATGATAAATGAAATATCTGTGAAATGCAAATACTAAGATTTATTACATAAATTACAGTTTAGGAAAAAGGCCTCCCATGTAAAGAAGATTAAAAAGCTCTTTTACTTATTTTTATTCATGATCTTGACAATTGTTTTTTCTCCATGAGTTCAATGGTCTTGTTATTAAGCAATTGCTGAGTATAGTCCTTGTTGTAAATTATACACATATAAATATATAAATTGCATTCCACTGAACTCAAGCTCACTTCTCAAGATTCTGATCTCATATACACAGGTGCAAATCTGGAATAACTCCACTGAAGTCCATAGAATCACACATCAGATTTACACTAGCATGACTGCAATGAGATTCTGGTGCACCTTTGTACACTACAATCTACTCCATTCACTAGCTACTGAGAGCCAGCTTCAACTTCCACTTACTGCGTGCCTTCCATTGAATTCAGTAGGAACTGGATCAGGTCCTGAAGCAGAAGGGGAAATTATAAAAATGTATTTCATGAATTCAAGTCGTCTCTGTGGAAGTGGTTAAAATGTCTCTGTATTTTTTATAGAGAATGTAGCAAAGTGTCACTTGAATGGTGTCTCTGGCTGTAACCATTTATAGATCAATGGAATAAGAAAACCCCTCACAACCATTTTTTTTATGAAAAGAAATACAATTACTGCAATAAAGTCAAATCCTGACCTTGAAAGATTATATAAATAAAATGTAAACAAAGAATGAAGACAAGGGACTCATTTGTACAATAATTATAAAAACTCGGTGAAAATACATAGTGTTCCGTGGAACCAAAACAAAAACACACCAAACAAACAAATAACTACTAAAAATGTGAAAGGGGTCTGTCTTAAATGGACCAAAACATGGACATTCGGAGTTAATTTCAAAGGGACTATTCGCATGAGTAATGTGAACAGGATTTACCCCATATACTCTGTAGTGCAAACACACAGAGGCAATGGAGCTGAAGGGAGGCCTCAATCTGTCTTTGTTGTGCATACAAATTCTTCAGTAGTTCAGCATGCAAACTAATAGAAAGATAAAGACTGTTTTGGTTTTTCATTTCAAGACAGCCACCTTGATATACTAATGTAGCTTTTAAAGAGATGAAACAAAACTTCCATTGATTTTAATAAGAGCAGGATTTCAACCATGGGCACTAAGTATAACTTTGGATCCTAAAAAAACTGAACTTAAGGGAAAATTTAGATCAGGGGCCAGATCCTCTTTTGGTGTAAATCTCTGTAAGCTCCATTGATGCCAGGGGAGCTATGTCCCTTTACACCAGCTCAGAATCTGGCCTTAGGCTCTGACCTTTGGCCCTCCTCTATTTCTTTTCAGGTGTATATGTGTTTCCTTTGCTTTTATTTTTGAAATGCTGTTTGAAAGAAGAAAATAATAACTCATTGTTTGTGTGCGTTTTGTCACGAGGAACTGATATCTACTTAAAAAAAAAGAACAGGCGTACTTGTGGCACCTTAGAGACTAACAAATTTAGTGGGGCATAAGTTTTCATGGGCTAAAACCCACTTCATCCGATGCATGGAGTGGAAAATACAGTAGGAAGATATATATATATATATATATATATATATATATATACACACATACATCTTTTCATGTTCTCTCTCTCTATATATATCTTCCTACTGTATTTTCCACTCCATGCATTGGATTAAGTGGGTTTCAGCCCACGAAAGCTTATGCCCCAATAAATTTTTTAGTCTCTAAGGTGCCACAAGTACTCCTCATTCTTTTTGCTGATACAGACTAACACGGCTACCACTCTGAAACCTGAGATCTACTTAGTATATACATTTCTTACACACTTATGCACATGAAATATAGTTTGCACAGCCAGCAGGTATGTTTAGGACAATACCTTGATAGCTATTATTAAATTATTATTGTGATTTTCTTCTAATACCAAAAGTAATGAAACCACATGAATATATGAACTAATCACTTGCCATTGTTTTAGCATTCTTTTTGGTCCATTTGAGTCTTCTAAAACTATTTTTGTAATAATTTGCATAATTTAACGATGGCTGAAATAAAATTTGGAGCTAAAAAAAATCAGTTTATAAACCCTTAAATTGGGATTTTTAATAGGAAAAACTCAGTGACTGAGAGACTGTCCTTTTCCTGGAACTGTATTGCGAAGGACCACTTTATTAAACAGCATACAAATGGCTGCAATTAAAATCTCTTTTGAAAAAATTCAATACTCCACCCAGGCTATGGTACTGATATTATATAGACTCACATCAAAGTCAAATTATTGTGTAAAAAGTCACTTGTAATTAATGTCAGATATTCAATAACATCACATTTCATATGAAAAAATGCCATATGTGCATATTACAGGAATCCTTTGGAACATTTTGTTTTTTAAATCAATCACGGCCAGCTTCCTACTTGCTTCTTTAGCATGCTGTTTTCCTTCCACCAACTGCCATCCCCCAACAATATAGCTAAGTGACAATAGAAACAGCCTTTCTGAAGTAAAGCCCAATTCTACACCAACTGAAGTCAATGCCAAAATTGCCATTGACTTCACTGGAAGCTGGTTTGGATGAACAGCACCTGATCCAAAGTGGATTGAGGACAGTCTTTCTATTGACTTCAGTGTGCTTTAGATCAGGCTCAGCATGTGTAGAAGAGAAGCATTTCTACATTTCTTTCAAAAGTATATACAGACAAAACCTTTCCCTTGTCCCTGTGGTCAGACAACTATCCCAGGAGTAGGTAGAAAGTGGAAAAGTGCATCGAGGGCCAGATCCTGCCCTTCTTATTCAGGCAAGACTTTCATTTAATTCACTCAGAGTGAGGTCTGGCCCTGTTGAAGTCAATAGGAGTTTTGCCATTGGTTGCAATAGGACCAGAATTTCACCCTTGGGCTTTTACCTGGGTTAGGACTGCGGGATTGGGGCCTCCAGTGTAATATCCTCCTAATGTGCCTGATTTAACACACATAAAGAAGTTGTCCTCTGAGGAACCCCTTTCAGATTTCCTTGGTGCCAAGCATGCTGGACAGAAGTGTGGGCATGTCCACCACTGCTGGGCTGATGCTCATACAGTACAGACAGGATCACTAAGGCTGATAACCTCTTTCTTTGGGTCTGATCCAGGGAGATGCTGAGCTCTCTCAGCTCCCATTTACTTAAGATATGGGAACAGATCCTTTGACAGTAAGTCTTAGTACATGCGATCTTTGGACATATCAGTGCTCAGTATCTTCTGCTAGCTCACAGCTATCTGACATCAGAATTTGTGGTCAAACTGAAAGTATCCTGTGAATCTTTTCTGCCTTTTCTACACGCCTGTTCTCCCTCTTATGAGTCCCTAGACCTGCAAATGAGAGACAGAGGGCTAGATTGTGCCCCCCGTCACAATGACTCTGCGAGTCATCCGATGCCTTTGCAGGGTCAGTTACTATTCAACAGGAGAGCGGTGAATCTGGCCGTGGCAAGGGAGGGGGCTCTAGGATGTGTTCTTGTAACAGTAACTGGTTAGAGGCGGGGTGTGTGGGATAAAGCTCCTGCAGAAGTAGGCTGCACAATGGCGGTGCTAGTCCAGTTGCCAAAGGGGCAGCAGGTTTGTTTGCTTTGGGGTAGGAAGATTATGTGGCTATTGATCACCGGGGACAGTTTCCCTCTTATCATTTCATCCCTGTTGGGGAAGGTGGCCGGGGAACTAGCTAGTCGAATGAATCTCTTCATCATTATTCACGTATATCTAGAGCCTCCAGACCAGAAACCCAAGCCAGGCCTGGGCTACCCTGTGATGGGAACTATTTCTGGAGTGGCAGAATATTGGAGTGGTTTCTTCCAAGCTGCAAGCTTCATCGTCAATAAGCCGAGAATCCTACATACCCGGCGGACAGATGATGCCAGAACAGGGACCTCAGACGTCTTGAGGCGTTCACCCTGTGGGTATCCTGACGAATGGACATTGTGCCTTACTGGCAGCATTCATCTCAAAGCACTAATCGCAAATCCCCGTGTTATGGCCATGTTCCAAACGCAGCCCCCACGCCCCGAGTTTACACAATATTTTGCAGATCAGAATGGAGCCGTCGGGTTGCGATATTAATCAGCGGGACGTGCTGGGGTGGGGAGCAGCAGGTATCTGGCAGGACAGCTGAAGCCCTGGCTTTTCCAGCCGTGCATGCAGAAAGGTTGGCTCTTGTTTCCCTTGAATCAAACGATAAATCAAGAGCTTCGGCACGCGACCTTTGGCAACACACCCGGAGAAGGCCGAGGGCTTGCTCGGGTTCTCCAGAGAAAACGATGCCCCTCCCCGCATTTCTGAGGCCCGGGTGACATTTTTAAATAGCCCCCACCCCGGTTTTTTGTTGTTGTTCAAAGACAAAGCCCAGTGGGACGATCGCTGTAAAGAAGAACGCAGACAAGGGCGACCAGACCTCGCTCCTAAGTAATGCCACTTAGCAGCACTACGGTGGGTAGCGGGAGCCCGGCTTTCCGGCTCAGCTCCGAGGGGCTGCTCTCTGCGCCCCCTAATGAGGAAACCCTCCATTAAATCCAAGAGGCTGGCAGCCCCCCCTCCAGCACCTGTAACCCACCTCTTAACCCGCCTGCGGTCACCCCACGCCCCGGCTCGCTGCAATTCGTCAGCAGGAAACGATCCACAGAGAGAGAGAGAGAGAGTGTGTGTGTGTGTGTGTGTGTGTGTGTGTGTGTGTCGGGGGAGGGGGAGCCAGCGGCTGGACAATTCTTTATTGGCGTGGGATATTCATTGCCACCGAAGGGGGAACAACCAGTCCCCTGGTTCTCAGGCAGTGAGAGGGGCTGGCTGGCGGGCAGCGGCGTGTCCCGGCGCGAACAGGAGCCGGGGAGAGCCCCCTGGTGGCAGGGCAGGGCCAGGCACAGCGCCTGGGGCGGGTTCTGATTCGCCGCCCGCGCTGGAGGGACGCATGGGCTGCTGCTAAACTCGCCTCTCTCTCTCCCCCCAACAGGGACTCCCGGACAGTCCGCGGCTCAGACGCGATCGGCCCAGGTCTTCGCAGCTAGATTTGATCAGGAGTTAAACAGCCGCGTGCTCCCCGAGCTCCCTCCAACAAGTCCCGTTTCACAGAGACAAACAGCCGGGGAGGCTTCGCAGCGCGGCGGCCGCGGTGCTTGGCCGCCAGACTGGAGCTGGCGGTCCGGGCAGCCTCTCGCTTCTCCCCCTTGTAAGTTTCCTGCGACGTGGAGCCAGTCGGGTCCCAGCCAGCGGCGACTCCCTTCCCGCACGCTGGATTCACGGCGGCACCTGTTTCCACGGGACACTTACGCGCGTGACATGGAGAGGCGACACGAAAGGGACCCCTGGTTCCTAGGAGGCTGCCAGCCACTGTAGGTTTACATGGAGCATCCCTGGCTGCGTTCGGACCCTACAGGCAGTACGTATAGAGAGAGCAGAGCGGGGGCTTCGGCTTGCCCCAGGATGCGGCCCTCCGGGGGGCTAGGTGGGGAGGGGGACATCCGCTTAGCCACATGTCTTCGGGCGACCTGCGGCACGCACGGCTCGGGGCAAAGCCAGGCACGAGTGAGCAGGGGCAGAGTCAAGGCAGCTGCTTTCTTTAAAGTGGGCGGGCGGGCGCGGTTTGGCTTGAACAGAGCTGGTCGGATTTCCGGGAGGCGAATCGGTTTGCCCTGATTGTAAGCGTCGAGGCGCCTCCTAGGTCCCTAATCCCGGGAGCTCCTGCCCCCCTTTCCCTCCCTTCTCCAGCCTGCTGCTGCGTGGCGGTGGCAGTGAACTAGCAGCCGGCTGGAGCCCGGATCCTCCTGATATAAGACAGCCAGGCAGGTCTGGCAGCCAGTGGCACCAAAGGCTCCTGCCCAGCACACGCAAGGGTGCGCTCCAGCCACCTCCCTCGCCAAAGGACTCAGCTCCCAGGAGCGCCAGCCCCAGCAGCACGCCAGCCAGCCCCGGACCATGCGATCACTTGGCTCTGACGCTGGATTAACTCGATTTTAATCGTTATTTGTCCCCCACTCCCCGCCTCTCCTCCTTCTCCCCCCGCCCCCTCTTCCCTCCTTGTCTCGAAGTCTAACCTTGTCTTGTGGTCATGGGGTCTATAATTTCATTTTTGTCTAGGCTGGTGAGAGCTCTGCTTGTTCTGTAAAGTGGATGTCAGGTGGATCTATGGTCTTGAAGGAACAAAGAGCAAACGAAGGGAAAGCCGTGGAAGTTTGAGCCGGGAGGATGCAGGCTGTGTATTGGTACGCCGTGCTTCTGCTGCAGCCTACTCTCTACCTGGTAAGTTTCAGATGTCCTCTTATCTTGGGGGGTGGGGGGAATCGGGCACCATAGAAACAAACAAACACAAAACTCAGCATCCCACTCGGATCTCAAGCGAGGTCTCTCGGTTCCAACAACTTTACCAGGTTCCGGAGCTATTTCTGCTTTAATTTCCGTGCGCCCCCACGCCCCTCTGTGTGTGTGTGACTGGCTGTAAAGCCTGGAGGGTGGACAGCCCCCCTCACAGACCGACTGTGTTGGGGCCGCAGCTGCACCTTCCGGCGACTTTCTGCTAGCAGGGGGCTTGTGACACGAACCAGGAGGAGGAACGTCTGCGCCGCCTCGCTTTGAAAGCTTTCCCCCGGTGGTTTGGAGGGGGGACTAGGGGTCTGTAACTTTCTCTCCAGATTGAAGTGTAGCTTCTAGAGTTGCCGATTTGTTCAGAGGACAAGTGTATGATACGCAGGACACTCGGGAAGTGGATAAAGCAGGCGGGGAATCAAAGTGATCGCCTATAACACGCCCCAAATAGGTAACGGCTCTAAAAAAAACATTTTCCCCACCTCCAGGAAGGTAATAAAAGATCGAACTTTATATTGGGAATGTACATTTTCCGGGGCACATTTCCCCATGCCCCTATCTCTGAAGGGTGTGCGGTGAGGTACAGAACATATTGTGCTTTGAAATACCCTCTCAGTGTGTCTTCATCGCTTATTCTGCACGGCAGGCAAGTTCTTGTTTACTACTTGTTATTGCTGCTAGAAACCCTTCCGGATGGGGATCACTGTCACTGAGCCACAACAGAAGACATTCATTTTGCAATATAATACAGTACCGTCGTGTAAACACTCAGTGACAAGCACAGCTAGTATTTTCTGTATGATGTGTCATTGACTTCCGTCGCAAATTCCCTTTAAGATTACCAGGGGAACACAAGTAGGCATGAGTGTTATCTCCTTTAACGCATACTTTACTCTCTATATAATCACAAAGAACAAGGGCAGACGGCATGTCTTTAGTTCGCATCCTTTCCTCCTTTGGTGCATAGCAGGCAAACCAAGCTCTATGGATCTGTCCTCAGGTCGGAAAAGCAGTTGAAACTGCTTCTAGGCTCAGGCTGGGTGGAAATAAGGGAGAGCTGCAAACATGTAGGTGCATTTTCATAGCTGCCCACTTAATGTTCACATAGACGCCAAGGGGAAGAGAGGTGTCTTTAACCGGTCACAGGTTCAATGCACGGGTTCCGGGCTGCTTTTCTGTGCGCTGCTTCCTACACTTGCAGCATGTGTCCGCCTGAGGGCGCTGCGCGTCAGTCTCAGCCCAGACCAGGACACCTTGGGGGTAAGCAGGTGAGCACAGGGGCAACCAACCCAGATGAGAATGCACACTATTGTGTGGCACCTGCTCGTACACCCTCCCCAAATGAACAGCAGCAAGTAAAGAGGCATAGCTTAGAAAAGTGAAACCACCACAGCTAGTCCCCTTCCCCCTCAGGACAAGGCAGACAGCGGGGTGGAGAAGGAGGCAGGACTGGAAGCTTAGAAACATTAAAGGGATAAGGCGGAATATGATGTAAAACGTAGACATGACAACTATAGTAGAAGAGAGGGATACCAACGTGGTGCTCGGGTGCGCTCAGCTAACCAGAGGCAGGACTCGAACACGCAAACTTCCCTACGCGATTTACTCCCCTCGCGTCCCAGATTGGCGGCACATCTGCAGCAACCGTTGCTACTTTCTGTTAATTTTATAGCATATGAAAAAGCATGTGGCAAATAATCTATCAAACCCAGGCGCGAGATCGATACGTTGTGCTAAATTTTGAATGTGTTTGCTGGCAGTTAAACTGTTTTGCACTCATTACAACAACAGTGCTGGATTTATTCTAACGCGCCGCAGTCTGAACAACAAGCGCATTAATTCTCCTTTAATTGTAAACTGGGAGCATTTGAAAACCATTCAGTGTGCAAATTATGCTGATTCAATTACCGTTTAGTTACAGACTTCATTACCTGAATGCCTTTTTTTTCGCAGGGCTTGGCATTACAGAGGGAAGGAGACAATTTTCCAGTCTCCCTCAAAACAATGCAAAAATATGATACAATAAAATAGAGAATAAAAGACAATTTAGGGGGAAGGGACACTTTTCAACTGGCTTGTATCTTCTGCCAAAGCACTCAGAGAAAAAATAAATCCAAAGGATTTTCCCACTCTAACCAGATACTTATTTCAGTATCAATCTTTATACATGTATTCCAACATCTTGCTATAGATTTAACCTCTTTGGTGAGTGGCTTTAAAAGTTCGAATTAGGCCCTCATGTAATAACAGTCTATTAGCAATGAAGCAGGAAGTTTTGATTAAAACTTTAATGCAGTGTCAGGAACCAGTAAGGTGCAACATTCTGCTTGCCTCTACTTTGGGTGTGTATGTCTGCGTGTGTATAAGCCTTACACAAACTCATACAACTGCATAGAGCAGTTACAACCAGGATTTAAATGTTCAGCCCCCAGCCATTTAGGATGTGAAAACAAATACGTTCAGATTCCCACGTAGTTTGTTTAAAGTGCAGGGCGGATTTTTGGGTAAGGGTCGTATAGGGAAAAGGGTCTCCTTACATATAAAACAGACAATACCCAATGACAGTGTACTTAGCAAGCTTGGGCCGCACCAGGTTAAACAAATATAGATATTTGACAGCCTGGACTTCAGCTCAAACCAATGCCTCCTCCCCCCCGCCTTTTCCAATGAAGTCTTGTAAAGTGCAGTTCTATTTTTATGGAGATATAAGCCAATATTCCATCCCGCCTTATGTGAAATTTATAGAGGTCACTGCTGATACAGATACATCTTAATGAATAGGAATTTCATGTGGAGACTTTCCTTGCGAAAAAGGTTTCCCAGTATTATATTTATTTATAAATAAGGGGATACTCCAGATTTGAACAGACATATATTTCTCTCTCTGTTTTGTACTGTATTTCTGCACAAAGAGGCGAACTGCTTGATGTGGTTAGATTTGATTAGCACAGTAGATGCATTTCCTTTGGCCTAAAGTACCTTTTTGGTGGAATTAGGATTTAGTCTTTAAGGGCACACGTTACCTGTTTCTTCAGTCTGGAGGGTATTATATGAGGCACATTACACTACAAAAAGTATTTCAATGCTATAGTATTAGTCATGATTTTAACTAGCGAACCTCAGTTTTACATTGTTCATTCGAAAGTATCTAGTTGCAATTTTCTGATTAAAGTTTTCTTAACTTTATAATGCTGCATCAAAACTGAAAATCGCCCCTGACCTAGCACTAAATATAACTCAAGAAAGAAAACATCACTCATATATTGTAGAGTCTTATCACGTCTTAATTTTGAATGACATATATTAAAAGGACATTTTAGCTTTACAATAATTCCTAAATAAAAAGCTTATTATTATTTAATTCCTGCACACTTCTAATATGATAGAATAGAATAATAAAGTCTAGTCAGACACTTTGTACTGGGTTGAAGCAACATGCTGTAGAAGTGGCAAAAAACATGGTTCTTGGCAAAGAGATCCTAACTGGACTTATTTCTCAAGGATGGGCCAAAGAGATGGGTCGTACCATTTCCACACAAATTGCTAAGGCAATCCATTGTAAGAGTGCAAACGACTGGAGTTTGCTGATCACGGCGCAAGTACATCCACGGGAATGTTACATTCCAAACGGAATAACAACTTAATTCCTGTGCAGCAGTTAAAGGAAACACGATTGATTTGATAAATTAAGATGACAAGCATAATTTCACACAAGCAACCTTTTAGAAGGCTTGCATGCAAGCAGTTAAACCATTCCTACTGGATAATCTTTTTGTCATTCGGCGGTTGAATGATGTACATTCTTCCTGGAAATCTCAAACAGTGAAGGCGAAGTGTCTGTTGGTCGCAGGTTTCTATATATCTGTTTTCACAATGCACATCCGGATAGACTGCGTTCGATTGTTTTGTTGTGAACTTCCAGTGTTTTACATTAAACTAACAGGGTGCATTTGTTTCACTCCCTGGCTAAAAGTTACCCATATTCATCGATTAGTTCTCATCTGTCAAGAGTATCTGGTGGAGTGCTAAATACAAGAGCAGCATTGCGGTGGGAGTTTGCTGGGAAAATGAAACGTATTGTCACCTTTCCCAAGCTAAAAATGAAGTTACTCACTAGTGTTTTTTGTAAATTAAGCTTTACAATATTTTTGGTGGCCTTTGCGTTTCCCATATATTAAAAGTTACATAGCAAAAGATTTAAATTAACTTAAGCAGGCTCCGCTTTTCGGGAGAATTTTCTGGTCCAGAGCCGGAAGAAAACATTAGTAAATAGTTTGCTTAATGGGAATTTTTGTCAGGTTGGCACTTTAAAAAAAGAGAGTAGATCCTGGTTTTCACAAGACAAAGGTTCCCAGGAACCATTTACTGTGAGGAATGATTACGCTTGCAAATGGTTTTCAGAATGCAGTACTAGTGTCCTTCGGTACTTGACCGGGTTTTAAAAACCATTCCCCAACATTAGTGAAGTTTGGGGGCCTTCCGATTATCCGAGTGTAGCTTTCCTGGTGCAGATCAGCTGTTTAAAATTGTCCTCAGTGTACGTTGTTTGCGGAGGAGGAGAAAACATGAAGTTAATGGCTACAGAGTTTGTGTACTTCTGTGATTTCTATACGTGTGGCATTGTTTGCGGTCATTTCTGCCTGTTTAATGAAAGCGATTGTGAATGTGAAAGAAGATGTGGCTGTGAAAACAGGGTGATTTTTAAGATAGGTGCTGATGTCCTACTTTCCCAAATATTTCTCTAGGCTGCGAAGGAAGAAAAAATAGGCAGCATTGTCCTGCAATAATCACTCTACAATATTTTCAAAAGGGTATTTTGAGCTGAAAGCACCTGGGTATTGCTTTTTCAAATAAGCAATTTTCTGCCTTTGGTTTATTTGATGGGGTGGGGAGCAGAGGATTGGGAATACTTTTTAGTGAGTTCACACAATCTTGAACTAGACTCTTTTCGTTTTAAAATACCGAAAATGCTGTTTTTATATAGAATAGCTCCTCCCTGGAAGACACTGCACGCTAATTGCGATGGGAACTGGATTGCTTGCAGTTGGCAGATTTCCTAGTAAGCGAAGAATGGTGAATTCTGTCCAGGGCTTAAGTTCCTAACTCGTGAAGAGGCATGTGCAGCAGGTAGAAGTTTAAGGAGGTTTTCTCTGCACTTAAAAGTTCCTTCTGCATAGTTCTTAGCATGCAGCTAACTCTTTTCAATCGCTGAAGGAAGCAGTTTGGAATAGCTTTCGCCTTTTAGGAGAGGCACCTGAATGCAACCCAATATCCCCGCCTTCGTGTGATTAGCCAAGTCAGTAGCTAGAGGTATCCATTTTAAGCTCCTTAATATTTCCCCGTCCCTCTAAACCGCCATTTTAATTAATAAAAAGACAATTTCCCCAGTAAATTCGAAATTGCGGAGAAGCTGGTTAGCAAATCAATTGCTCGGAATAAACAGCGCCTTGAGAAAATGACTCCATGACCCACCCCTCCTTTCCTAGGCTTGGCTTCTGCCCTTCCGATTGCATTTTTGTTAAGTTACGATTGTGATTTATCAGATAGTTTAACTCTCAGCTCGCTCTTCTTGTAAGTCAGCATTAAACCACCTCTTGGGTGCTTTGTAAATACGTCTTTCGCATTTTTATGCAGCAGATTGACATGTTGACGTCGCTGCTTTAAGGAATGTGACAATAAAGTGGAACCCCCCCCCAAGCTTGGCAAGCACTTCATCAAGGATAAAAAGGTTCTGCTGTAAGGATGTCACTCAATTTATTGTGAAAGTCGAATGAATTACGTTTAATGAAAGTGCTCCCCAGATGAATATTACCAGCAATTTCCTGAGTTGGCTCTGTCAGATTGATATGAGGAAATGCCAACCCATATCAAAAAAGATCTCCAATCTCAATTACTATGCAAGCTTTCGAAGAGCTGCTTTTATTGATATGATATATATTGGCGGATTCTCAAAGCTATGCAAACTGCTTGCTGTTAAGCAGGACTGCACATTTCCCCGTTTATTGTTTAACCCTGCGGATTGCTGGCTGTGGTTTAAACTTCTATAGAGTGCTCTGCCTTTGGAGGGGAAAAACAACCCATATTCCTGAAAAGGTGGCCAGAGACAACAGCCATGTACTTTACATAGGGTCACAAACAGAATAGAATTTATTCTAGTTTTAGAAAGTCCCTTCTGCACGCGTGGGCGTAATTGAAGGTCAACCAAAAATGACTAGGTTGTGCCACTGCAACACAGCGGTATTGGATCACACCATTGTTAGTGTGTTTATAGGAGACAATCCATAGCATTACAATATCTGTCATTATTCGCAATAGCAATGTTCCCCCTTTCTGCCCCGGCCCCCTAGGGCCTCTTTGGACAATTTAGAATTTTCTTAAACCCAGGAGGAGACAGAAAATCTCTTATGTCACCTAAGATACATAAAAATGGCCATTGTGAGACGCTTTTCTGTTCTATAGTTTACCTGTAATGACAAAAATTGCTGCTTAGAAATACAGTTCCTTCCACAGAATCCATCTTGCTGGGTTTCTCTGTGATTCAAAGAGGGATCCAAAATACCTCTTCCCTCTCACCACATCCTATCAGTTTTCAACTCGCAGAGACTGAGGGGAGGGGGACTACCTGAGAGGGGTGACCTACTGATCTATAAACCACAGTCAAGAACTCCTGACAGCAGGGCCAATGGAATCTGCACAAATGGAAAGAAATTCTTAGCAGGCATTATAGAAGGGGCGGGAGGAGATAACCGCCCACCCTTTCCCATGTCTGGTTATTTTTTATTCCTGATTTCATATTCTTTATTGGAGCCAAGGAAAAACTTTATTCAATGAAAGATTAACCTCCTTTATTTGAAAACTATCCCCCCTTCCCTGGAGATGTTGAATAGAGCCAATGAAGTTATTTACATCAGTACAGAAATAGGGGCTGAGAGCGGGACCAGATGTTTTAGCTTCAAGCTTAATGATGTGCACACTTACAAAAGGGACCTGAGTAGGCTGCTTTTAAACCATATCTTGCATCCGACGAAGTGGGCATTCACCCACCAAAGCTCATGCTGCAAAACGTCTGTTAGTCTATAAGGTGCCACAGGATTCTTTGCTGTTTTTAAAACGTTTGCTAGTCGCTGGATTCCAGGAGAACACCAAGCGCCCTGCCTTAGTTTTGAACGGGGAGCGGTAATTTGGAGCAGAAAGGGGTTTTCACAGAGCGCCGCCCCTCTGGTAATAACTGGTGGTGGTGTGTGGCCGCGGATTTCCCTCTTGCCCAGAGTTCAGCCGGGGACCAAGGCTGGCGGAGGTGGAATCTTGTCAGTACCCTGGACAGACCCAAAATGACCCCTCTCCCGCCCCCAACACACACACATACACTCTCTCTCTCTCTCTCTCTTCTGGGGCAGGATCCTTATTGCTTTTCAGAACATCTCCAGGACTTCCTCTACCTCTAATGGTAACTTATTCTCAGACACCCCAGCGCTAGAGTGACTGGATGCCTGGTGCGTTTCAGGACCCTGGGCAGCTCCTGGACACCTTCTTCCCCCTACCTCTGACCGCCCAAACACCCTACCACCAGTCACAGTTCGTGGAGCTAGACGCCTCCTGCTCTGCAGCACCCTGGATAGCTTCCCTGCTCCCACCCCACCGCCCCTGTCCCTGAACCAGCCGTCACCTCTATCACCGGTCCGCGCTTCCGGGGCTGCAAACTGCTGCCGGATAGTGACAGCTGCTGTATACTGGTGACTTCAGGGGGCAGCGCTCCCGCTCCGTCTGACTCCAGCGTGCAATTCTCTCTTCCTCGCTTCGGAAACAAAGAGACCGAACAGCTGAGATTGATGTCTCATTAACGATCGATGCTATGTTATGCGAAACCACTTGAATAAAACATTTCTCTTTAAGGCTCCCCGCTACTTAAACGGAGACACCTGCCTTTTAAATCACCGCTAAAAGGACCCGACTCCCAAATTGCGAACGAATTCCTTGTCCGAGTCACTTAAAACAACCCCACTTAAAACGACTCTTTCCATTTTTAATTATTCCAGCTTTCAGAGGGGACCGTGATTATTCACGGGGAACAAAAGAAAACGGCTTAGCAAGCAAATCAATATATTTACTATCATTACTGACTGGGTCTCTCTTAACTGATTCCAAGCCAGACTCGTTGTTTTCTATGGCTAAACTGCCCAGGGTGAGGACGTGAGGGGAACCTTGAATTTATCATCATTAGACCGGTGGAAAAGTAACTCATCTTGTTAGGAACGCTTTCATTTGCGCCTCAGTCCTGTCTCTTTCCAGCCCATCGCCTCCCTCAGCGCTACCTTGGTCGGAGATATTCAAGTTAAATGTATCCGAAATGGACCCTGGAACATTACTGATGTTGAGAAAAAAACCCACACTCTAGAAAATCCACTTTGTGATTAATTAACAAAGGCACCTCACGTTCCTGGGGACCGAACCAGACTCACTCTTTTGTTTAGTCAAGACTCTGAATCGTTTCGTAGTTAGAGATTGGAGCAGAGCAGCGATAATGCTCGCTAGGAAACTTCCAGTGTTTGCTCACATATGAAATAAGCGATTGTTTGGCGCTCCCACGAGCTGCCGTCCTACTCTAAGTAAGAGATAATCATTAGCTATGTCCTCTGATCGCATACATCCAACTTACTATTGACAGAGCTGTCCTCTCGGGGTCTGCTGGCTGAAAGGTGGCTGTCAATAAAACACAGAGTTGACAAGAAAGGTGTAACTGGATGACTGATGGGACGCCCCTTCAGTAACGGGCTGTGATGGGAATTGACTGGGCTGGGGAAAGTTTTAGGCCAGTCTTGCATTGATGTTTGCACCAATTAGAAGTACGCGAAAGCATTTGGCGTCAGAGGCAGTCGCGCATTTGCTTAGAAGCGAGCCATTGAATTCCGTATGATTACACTGGTACACCAGGTCCTGGGGACTGTATTGTCTGATTCGCAGAGATCGTTCTGCCTACAAAATGCCACCTTCATCACTGTCTGTGTCTTGCAGACAATCCAGCCACAGACAAATGTCTCGGGTAAGGGCGTCTGCTCAGCCCATTGCACCCATCCTCCTCAGTCTACTGCATCCATCTACCGTCTCTTCCTCTTCAGACGATAACTGTTTCCCCTCTCTATCGTATTGTGAGGCAATTTGTCTACCAGCTGCTTGGCTTTCTGTTGATATGCCCTGTCAATTAACGTGCCTGTCCAGCTTCGCCAGCGCCGGTTGGTTTGGCTCCTCTCCTCTTAGAACCACTCCATGGTTGGTTGACCGTCTGCCTGGAGAGATTATCTGCTTTGTATATTCACAGATTTCTGAAACGACAGAAACTATATTGTTTTACTTTGTATTCTGGATGCCTATGAAATGGAAAACTTTAGTACTTTACTCTCCTCAAACCTCACTTTCTCATCCATGCTCAGTTGGTGCACAGATTTTTGAAGAATAAAAGCTTGGGGTATTTTTTTTTTTGGAGGGAGGGGCGTTCTGATTTTCTGTTGAACTTTTAAAATCCACATAATGTAAATATACCTACACACTATTTATTTGCATATTTTTTAAACCTTTGCAGCTCCCTGAGAAATGATCCCTTGATTCTTCCTTTTAGCAGCAGAGCTGACTGCCAACATAATGCCAGGAGTGCAATGATCTAGTAACATCATTCCTTGGAACCACAATGCCTTTCAGAGCATCTGTAATTACAATCTATGAGATCTACGTAAAACATATTAAGTGGAGTGTCTTTTGAAAGCTATATTTATGTAGCTTGCTAACAAAGAAAATTAAGGAAGCACTTATTATGTATGTTGTATGGTTTTCTTGTTTTTAAAAAAATGTACCGATTATTTAACTTTCTAGTTATAAAGTCTGGGGATTATGGACATGACTCAAAACCCACTGAAGTCAATGAGAGCCTTTCCATTAACTCCAAAGGCCTTTGGATCATGAGTTATGTGCAAAGTGATACCCATAGATACCTGTGCTAGATGCAATTTCAAGAAAGTTAAAAAAACATTTATTGGCTTCTAACTTTCAGGAACAATCTCGCTATTGTTAACCAACTGTGAGTTTGAATGTGTAGTTGGCACAATGTTTTTAGCATTGGTCCTGGAGCTGCATGCAAATCAGTGGAAAGAATTAAAAATAAAGTAAAAATATATACTTAGAGTGGTGCTGAAAAGGCGGCTTGTATATGACAAAACTGGGCCAGATCCTTCAGTATTATCTGAGGTAAAATTCCTATTTAAGCTGATGAAAAATTTGCTTGAGCCAGTGCTGCAGAATTAGTCTCTTACTGATCATGTAGAGCTTTTATCATTGCAGTTTTTTTGTTGTGTTTAGACTCCAGTCTAACATATTTATCTTTATATTCATTTTTTGTAAGTCATTCATGATTGAACTTTAGCAAAACAATTCTTCAGCTAGGTTATCTTGTCAAGAAATGCCATAGGCCTTCAGGTATATAAAAATGCTTGTATGAAGTTAATGGACTGCTTTATATATATTTACAATCTCATCAATAGTGTTTGAGGTCTTTGCAAAAGATTCCATGTATTTAAAATGGGAATAATATAACCTGGATATGCAGGATTGCTGCACAGTCAATAGCAATATACTATAACATTTTGAGATGTTTGAATCAGAGTGTTAGTTTGATAATTTATCATTAATTTAGAGTCATCCTTGGTGTCACTAATAGCTGCTACAGAACGCTTTCTCATACAAAAGTTCTCTTAACATTTTTTGGGGGAAATGATTGACACATTCAAGAAGGTTTTATATGAAATATTACTAGGTATAGCATAACAATATTATATTTTTATGAAGGATATAACTGCTGATTTAAATGATCTTTAAAGATCACTGGAACTAAGGTATGGAACAAATAGAGAGATAGGACATAAAAAGATGTGCATAGTAAATAGCACAATAAACTCCTAGTCATTTAAAAACCATGGGCCTGGTTCTACCACATTCACTCTTACTAGATATTACCTTACTATGGGATTCTGGGACAATTACTCACATTGAGTGGCATTTTACACCAGAAGAAGTCCTGTTTACTTCAGTGGGACTACTCACGGTATATGGTACCAGTTATTGTAAGGGTGTAAAAGTCTGTCTCTGTGTGAGTAACTCCATTTATTTCATTGGCACTATTCAGCTATGTATAGACTGTAAACCATTGCATTGTTTTTTTTGCATTGGTAAGTAGTTACTCAGATGAGGAGTCTCATTGACTTCGGTGTAAGGGGTTCACAATCTGGCTCTTAGTAAAGCAGTAGTCAGTGTTAGTAAATGTAGCAGAATCAAACTCTATACATTTATATGGGGTCAGGTTCTGATATCCTTACTTATATTGAATAGCAGCTTACTCAATAGTTTAATTGACTAATAGGACCACTCCATCATGTAAGATACTATTCAACATGAATAAGTATAACAGAACTTGGACAAAATAGTGTGTCTTTAATAAAATATAACATTGGGGAACTATAGTACAGCAGATGTCCTGGAGAAGTTAGTGGGTGGGTTCAATGCAGTTTTGTTGTAGCCATGTTGGTCCCAGGTTATTAGCGAGACGAAGTGGGTGAGGTAATATCTTTTATTGGACCAATGTCTGTTGGTGAGAAACACAAGATGTTGAGCTTACACAGAGCTCTTCTTCAGATGGGTTCAAGGCTAACAGCGGATTATAATGATACCTTTTAGTCTTTCAGTTTGTCATAATCAGAGTTTATAAAGAGAATGTGTAAATGTGTGACTGGAGTAGGTTAAAGGATGGTCTGAATGCTACTTATCTTCATCCCCACAATTTATAGATAACTATGACATGGTGAAATTATAGCATTGCATTCCTTTGCAGATATTACATGGTGGAGAGAGGAAGGGTTTGACATCATGCGGTCATAGGACTATAAATATATGTTAACCACAGGAGCCGACATCAGCTATAGATAACAGGTTTTTGAGGATACAGGCCTTGATTCAGTAAAGGACTTAAGAATGTGCTTGAACTGAAACACATATTTAAAGTTAAGTATCTGCTTTTTTGGAGAAAGATGGGATTATTCGCATGTTAAGGATTCTTAAATGCTTTGCTGAATCGGGGGACATATCAAATTAATACTATCTGTGGTTTGCACTTTTACGGGTAAGATAAAATATATTCTTCTCCCACCCCAAACAAAATTCCACCACATTTGCTATATATCTAATAAGGTTACAGTGTTGTAGAACAATATCCTTACCACAGATCTTGTTGAATTTATTGCCAAATTATGAGACCTGGCATGTTAAAATAATGTATTATGCATTGCATACAACTTCTTATCCCAAATATATTCCATTCATAAGTAATATAGAGTAATTAGCTTCTATTTTTCTAAAACACTTTTTCCGACTCATGAGCTGGGAACTGATCTGGCTGCCGATTCAACATATTAAGAAATTTGCTGCTAAATATCTTCATCGTCTTTGAAATTAAATCAAAAACTGACTTTTCAAACAGCTCATTCTGTTGCCTTTTCATGTAATATGGCAATGCAACATCAGGGGCACCATCATTTACTTGTTTCACAAAATTACAAAAAGATGCAAACCACGGCATATCTGAGGAAATCCTGCATGGTCAGTATACAGTAGTATTTCTCTGTTTTAGATTTGAAGTTTAATTACTATTGATGTGGAGATTTTGCAGAGCAGTGCAGATTTTTTGCTTCTTTCACAAGAAATATGTGTTTGAATGACGAGCATGAAAGGCTAGATTTTTAACCTTGCTTATTTTAGCACAGGAAACTTGCATATTGATTTAGGGCCTGAGTCTGTTCTGTTGAAGTCAGTGAAGAAGTCTTGTCTTCTATGGAAGAAGAATTGTGTCCTTAGCTTGAGAAGTATTTTACTTTTGAATGCACATTTTGGAACAATATTCAATTGCTATTTTAGAGTCACATGCAGCTGAATGCAAAACAAGTCCCAAGGCTATTCTTGGTCAGAGCTGGAAGGAAAAGAAAAAGAAAGAACCTTTTGGCCTCTCTAACAAATGTAATAAAACAAACGAAAAAGCTTAGAAATGTTACTAATGGTAAGCAGTGTTCAGTATGAAATCAATCCCACAAGATGTTGAGCAACCTCAGCTCACAGTGAAGTCAATGAGAGTGGAGAGTGCTCTAGTCTATCCTTCTTATACTCCACACATCAATGTAGTAGTGAGTCTAGCAGAATCAGGTCCCAGCTTTGTTCTACCACACGACTCCTCTTTCAGTGCCCAGTCCTTTTTATTCTTCCACTGGCAAAGCTGCCATTGGCTTCGATGGAATTTTATCTTGAGTGAGGGCTTTAGGATCAGTATCTAACTTTCATCTTTTCACTCTCAGCTTAACTTATACAATTATAATACTATGAGTGAAACACACCTAACTGTACATAATGAATCGATGCTGCTGACAGCTGGTGGAGAGTTTGATTTAGCTCAATAGCCTACAAAAAGCTTGACAATGGTTAGGCTGCCAGACAACTCTATATGATGCTGATCAATATTGTCTCATTGTTTCCTTGCACTCCCCCATCTGTCTATATCCATCTGTTGTCTCTTGTGTTATACTTAGATTGTAAGTATTGTAAGCATCTTTTTGTTCTAGGTTGGGTGGGCTCCTGGTCCATGAACACGGCCCTACGAGCTACAGTAACACAAATATAATAGTAATAAAATAATAAAAGAAGTAGCTACTACTTTGTTAGCTAGTGGACTCAGGTTCACATATTTGTCTAAGATGAGGCCTGATGTCCCCTGGCACAGCTTACACTCATACAATTTGCACCTCCATTTTTATGCCCTCAGAGTAGATTGATCACTTGAGCGCCCTAACCTCCCAACTTGCAAAGTGCATTCAGATAATTAGAGGCATAAGTGCACCAGCAAACAGGGATGTTACCCAGCTGAAAACATACTTCATAATATATAGATCTTGGGCTCAATTGTGCCTGTTAGGCACGGCTGTGCTTTGGGAGTAACCTGATGTCATTGCACTCCAGGCTAAGCATCAGAGGTATTCTGCTTCATACTTCCCAGCATGCAGGGGGATCAGGCTTTCTCCTACGCTCCTTTATGGGATACAGCATAGTCCCTTTCAGAGTCACACACTGACTGAGATGGGGCCCATGACTCTCCTTATGAGCTCCCCACCACCTCTGAGATGTTGTGCACCACCCCGTGGAGTAAAGAGACAGCAACTCCTACATTCTGGGGAACATAGGGACTGCAATTGTGCCCTGGCTTTATGTGGGCCATACAAAGGTTGTGGAAGAGTCCTTGAACCAATCCCCCCCAAAGCACATTCAAGCATGGGCCAAGCTAATGGAGCCAAATTTGTAATGTATGATGGTAAAATAAACTCATTAACTGGTATATTTTGTAACCACTTTTCCCCCCCAGTACTAGTATCTACCTATAGGCTGTGTCTACACTAGCCTTTTTGTCAACATTTCCCATCATTGCACTATAGGCAGGTCCAACCGTGGGAACCATGATGAGAGTACAGGTGTAAACAAGATGCAGCTGTTTTAACCCACCATTTTGCCTAGCCCTGCTCAGAGGCTGGTAGGGAAATGGTGGGACATTCTGAGGAAAATACTAGAGTACAGAAAAGGTCAGAGGGCTCTTTACATCCTATATTCATCTCAGTAGGTACTGACATATCAGGGCTCCATAGACTTCTAAGGATACCCAGCTGCAGAGACTGACACCCAGGTTGTTACTTTTTCCACAGAAATAAGGCATCTGCCTGAATCTGAGCCATGCCCAGGGCCAAAGCCACTGACTCTGGCCTCCTTAGTTGCCACATATGATGACCAGAGTCACAGAAATGATTTTAACATTATTCAGTGTTCTAATGCTGTGAGCATGTGTGTGCGCATGATCTGTTCTTTCATAGAAAACGGATATTATTCAGCAGGCAATGGACACGAGGGGGAGTTGGGAATCCAGAATTGACATTGTGCTTGTTGATCTCTAGCCAGAGCTAAGAAAACAGCTTAGGCCCAAAGATTTCACCCTGCAATCCGATGATGGTCAGGGTCAGAGGAGGAAGGAACCTTCCATGCTGGGAGTGGATCTCATCACACAAGTCATCCAATCAGGGAGCGGGCTCAATACATGTGATACAGCTGCCCAATTGCCCCCCCATGAATAAAGAAAAACTACTTGTGATTAGGTGCAGCAAAGAGCTCCAGAAGCTGGAATATGCATGCTTAAAGTGTTCCTTGGACACCTATGAATAAATCAGCAGAAATCAAATACATTCTGAGTTGATAATACACGAACAGAAAAATGGGCTAAATTAATCAAACACATTGTTTGCTATTAATAATCTGCCCAGCTATAATAAGATTTCAATTCCAGGCCCTGCAGGGTGGAAACCCTACCCAATTGAAAGTATATCTATTTTTATAAGGCTCCGGGATCCAGACATCTTTTGTGTTTATATATAGAAAACACAAGATGTCTGAGCCTGGCTCCTTGTCCAAGCTTCTTTGTTCATCCAACCCCAGTTCTTCCTCTGAACCCCAACTCATCACATCTGTCTCTCCTTCCACTCCACTCCTTTTTCCCTCCCACTCTGCTGCCCCTCCTTTCTTATTCTCTTTGCCCAGCCAGTCCCAGTATCCCTTCTGGCTCCACATTGTATCTCAGTTTCCATCTCTACCTTGTTCCCTGGTTTCCAATTGTAGTCTCCTTGCCCAACCAATCCCTGTCCCTCCTCTCAACTCCAAGTCAAAGTTTCTCTCTCTCCAATGATGCCAGCCTCCAGTTCCAGTTTCCCCTCCCAGCTTCCATCTCCAGGCCCACCCAGTCCCAGTCCCTCTCTCTTCATTCATGCCAGCCTCCAAATACCAGTATCACTTTCCCACGCTACTTGTCTTACTCTACTCTCCTGCCTTCTCAGTCTCTCAGGTCTGGCTTTTGTCTCCACTGCATTTAAATCTGGTAGCTTCCTCCTCCACACTGTCTGGTCACCAGGAGCAGGGTCCACTGAGAGTACAGGAGAGACAGAGTCTCTGCTCTCACTTCTGCATCTCTGGGCTGGAGGGAGCAAACTCAGTCACTGCATGGGGATGGCAATGTGTAGAGCTATCAGGGCATGGAGCATGCTCAGTGTGTACAGAATTTTTGGAGATGTCAGCTGCCAAAGTCTAAGAAGTCTGTACTGAGTATGTGCAAACTGAGATTTTTGAAAGGTTTTTAATGTGCCCAATGTTGGGTAGATTTTCACAGGAAAAGCCAAAGCACATTCTTGGCACAAAGGCCAGGTCCCTGCTAAATTTCAAGTCCTTGCTCCAGAGCTTGGGTGCACTAGGGATTTTCTAAGAAAAGGTCATCAGTACTTTTTTTAAACATTTCCAAACAACGTGTTTTGTGCTAGCCTTGTTCTCAACTATTTTGGCTGAAATTTTCCACAAACATTCAGCCTGAGGTAGATACCCAGCATGGACAATTTCAGCACAAATGGTTAAAGTTTGGCAAAGTTATAAGCAACTGAAAACAAGGTCTTGAGATGAGAAGAGTCAGGCAACTTTAATAATATGCTGGGCTACCAGACACACCCATAGACATGCATGTCCTCCTGAGCATTCATTTGGGGGTAGTCTATAAAATGGCAGTATTTTATAAACATCTCCTGTCCTTATTAACACTGTATCATGGGAAACATACAGGTGCTAAGCAGACATGCCAAACCTGAGATAAAAAATGCAGAAACTGGGCTATTTTTGGCTTAATTGGCTTGTGAGTTGCTTGTTGCCTAGGTTTTGGCTTGTAGCTTGTTGTGTGTTTGGCTTGTAGCTTGTTGCTTCTTGTTTTGATCGGCTCCTGGCAAGCAGGAGTAAGGCGGGGTAAGCAGGGGCAAGGGAAAAGCAGGAGCAAGGTGGGGAGAGAGCCAGGGGTGCACAGCAGGCCCACCACAGCCCCAGAGTGCACGCTGGGGGGATCTAGTCACAGAGTGTTGGGGCTCTTAGGGATTGGCTTGTTTTGGCCTTGTTTTGAAATGGGATTAGCTTGATTTTTGGCTTATTTACCATGTGAAAGTTGGCAACTGTGGTGCTAAGTAAAATGTGAGAAAAATGTGCACTCTACCTTTTTAATGTTTGCGTCAATGTAATTATTAATGATGTGATTATAATAGTGCCCACTATGTGCTAGGGACTTTCAAGAAGAATGTTCTTTGCTTGGAGGAGTTTACAGTCAAAGGACAGAGAAAGCGGACAGTGATTACGGGTGGGAAACAATAAAAAGGACAGTTCAGAAAACTAACCTGTGCGTTTGCTATAGGCAGCAGAAGTAGGGATTTTAAGAAGGTCTTAAAAGTGGACAGAGTATCAATGTTATTGATCAACTATTTTCTAAATGTACATGACATTATATTTGGAACACAGGCATTGTAGCATTGTTGATCCAGGTAAATATTACATAGTCTTTTATTTATCTCTCGCTCACACTTATAAGACCAGGTCTTTTTAAACAGCCCTCATGATTTAGCCTGTTACAGTAGCTGCAAATGTAATTGTGATCAGTTTGTACATAGGAAGTTAAAGAACATAAGAAACAAAGTCTATCCTCATTGTTTCTTGTCTGACCATCATATACTCTGGGGATTTTTCTTCTTCTGGAGAATGAAAATTGATCACTAGTATCACCAGACAAGGGAGAAATATACTGGCAGCATGATGGAGAAAGTCTTGCTTCATTTCAGTCTTGTACTACACTTGACCTTGGGAGAGCTTAGTTATGCCTGGGGGCAAAAAATAAAAAAATAAATGTTCAATTTTGTTGCAGTATCATATTTCACCTTTATGTGGATTTAAAAATGTAAATAAAATTGCCTTCTGTAAATGGTATACATGAAGGTCATAGTCATATTCTCCACCAGGATTCAAAACCCCATTTGACCCATCATTGGTTCAATAGATAATAATGTATTCTATTAGTTTCTAGTAATCTACTTTTTAAGCATTTTATGGGCCAATATTTTTATGCTTAGTTCCCAGTTCTGAAAATAAGAAATAAACGTTTAAGCAGTTCACTGTAGATTTATGTATAGAATGAGCATAGAATGAGTATCAAACATTGAACTTTTAAAAATGCCAGGCCTTCCTGGATTACATTCTTAGCTGCAAAAATGCTATACTGAATATTAGCAGAGACAGGAGAAACCACTCAAAAGGATTTTAAGGACTCTCTCCTACTTTTCTTTTTAACTTCACTGTACTTATCACGCTTATTTGTCTCATGGATCTTCTCTGCAGCAGGTTGGGCATATTTAGTATTACTCTAAAATTCAATACGAGCAAAAGCCAGTGTATTCATTTCTACAGAGAGCATAGGTGGGTTGGATAATAGCGATACGAATTTGAAGATACTCACACCTTTTAAGAAATGGAATACCTGTTGGAGAGATTTGAATAGTATTGGACTATATTAGCTGCTCTATGACATTGTAATTTTGATGGAAACCACCGTATGTTAACGCCTCACTAAAAATCTGTGGTTCCATAACAAGATTCTACGTTGCAACATTGCTTTAAGACACTATGGACCAAATCCTTAGGTGCCTTACATATCTGCAGAAGACTTTAAAATCTGTGGATCTTCCGTACTGGGAACAGAAAGAGTGTTGACCGTACATCTCCTGCATGAAATGGAGGAGACTTCTACAGAGGGTCATCTCAGAATATAAGAATGGCGAATATAAATGTTGACATGTGAGGTTTGTCATGGTGAGGGTATGGAGATGTGTAGATCTAGGTGGCCACAAACTCACATATGAGAAATCAATGAGCAATGTTTCTTATGTCATTCCGTATATAGCAGTATTTAGTCTGTGTGGGTGCTCCAGGTTGGAGTGAAGATTCCTCCATCCTCCTCAACTGCCTCATAGTTCCCATTGGCAAAGACTTTTTCTTGGTCTTTGTTTGTGGGCTTAGGGTTGGATCCAGTGGGCATAAGAGGGACATGGGGGAACTTATATTTATGGAAAGTGGAATTTGTTCGTAACATTCACAGTAAATATATGCTTGTAGAAGACGATGGGAAAGGAGCCATATGACATGATGCTAAAGGAAAACCTATCTGTGTTTATTAACCTAGACAGAGTATTTTAAAGAGTGATTCTTTTTTTTGAGAACCGATGTGGTTAAAATTAGTCTCCTGTAATTCTGTCAAGGTCAGTGAAATCTAAGGATATGTGTTGAATAAGAGTAAGTGATAAGACACCATTTTGGTTTTTGTAGGATTGCTGCATGATTTGGAGAATTACCTATGTATAACTTGTTTCAATTTTTTTCCTTCTTCTGCTTCTTTTGTGACATGTTCAGTCCACTTTTGCATAGTGTTTGAGATATATACAAGCAGAAGACACCTATATTTTAAATATATATTACAAAAATGATGTGAATAAGGATGGCAAAGCACACTAGCTGATGATATTACTATTTCTGTGCATAGACAGTCTGATCCAAAGCTCATCAATGAAGTCTTTCTATTGGCTTCAAAAAAGCTTGGAGCAGGCCCAAAGCGTCCTTCATTCAAAGACTTCAAAGCTCTCTACAAAGGTGGATAAATATTATTATTCCATCTTACACAGGCACAAAGATGTGAAGTTGTAAGTTTTCTAAACGGTCCCTTAATTCTTGGTGCCCAACTCTAAATCTCTGTATCACTTGCCTAAGTGACTTGCTATCAGTCATTTGTGAGCCTATGGTAGAGCTAGAATTAGAAGCCAGTTCTCCTGACTCCCAGTCTTGTGGTCTAACTCCTATATCACAACCAATAAAGACAAACAGCAATATAAAGACAGACTTTATATCAAAGCTCTGATGTCTCACTGAGGCAATTGTCCTATCTGCCATAAACAGGGACATTCATATACAAATAGCAACATTCCACCTAATGAGAAAAAGTAACACTACGATAGTTCTACACATGTAATCTTTAACTGAAGCTGCAGAACCCATCAGAGAATAGAGCAGTAGGGGACAGAAATACCAGGAAAAAGTATATAGATTTTTCACTAATGATTTTTAAAAATTGACTTTACTTTCTGCTCATTATTTCATTTCTGATCAATTTTTTTCTGTAATATTATGTATATTTGCAACTAACTCCTTTAAAATCAAACCTGTTTATTTCACATTATGCTTTGGGCCAAGAGCAGAGTGGTGTGACAATGAACGTAGTTGAAAAGAAAGCCAAACCAAACTCCCAAACGATCCCTTAGAAAAATATTCAGCATTCATCACTGTTAATAAAGACTTCACAGAACAATGGTAAACATTCTTCTTGGGTGCAGCCAGCTCATAAACTTTAGACAGCCCTAGACTCTGCTTTATCTGACCTTGCTTGCACAGCTGCACCAAACTTCTCCAGAAATCTTTAGACTTTACTCAACCCCTCCAGCCCTTCTTTTGCAGATAATGGCTTATGTACCAAAGTGTGGTAATTACAAGAGTCCATTGTGCCAATAATACAGACAAAACCAGTCTGTGATTTACTGTTAATTAATAAATTATTCACTGGTTTCAGAGCAGATTCCCTCAATATTATTTTTACTGAGATGGAAACCACCCACTAACACTTAACCAGTCCAGCCAAAGTATTTAAGCACATGCTTAAGTATGCAACTGGTCCTATTCACTTCAATGAAGCTATTCACAAACTTAAAGTTAAGCACCTGCTCAAGTGCTTTCCTGGCCTGGGGCCTAAGTGCTGCAATGGATGCTGCAAGATCTTCAAGTAAATATAGGGCTAGATTTTTGTGTATCCTTAAAATACTAATGTTCCACTACTAATGTTCCACTATTAAATGGAATGCCTAATTCCTGTGCAAATCATCCCTCCTGAAATGTACCTTCTATCAAGTCCCTTAGGATGATGTGGTGCCATCTTCTGTATTATACCATGAAGACTAAATAACAGGGTAGTGTCCACATTCACAGTCAGAATACATTGACTGGACAGTGTGCAGTATACTTAGATGGGGATTTAACTAAAAAACAGGGCCAACCAAAGGTAACTGTTAATTATTTTACATTTTTGTATTATATCTTGGTGATGCAACCCACTGTATTCACATGTGACAGGTTAGGAATGTCAGTAATTTTGTATTACATAGTAGAGAAATTCACCCCTTTGCAAAGTCCTAGCACCAGGCTTATGTCCTACTCCAAACAGGGCTTACATAGGCTGTAAGTAGTGAATAAGTTTAATGTTGGCCCTCTATACATTGCTGGATTTCACCCATAGTTATTTTTACTGTGGATATTGAAAGACAAATTGAGCCCTGAGGTAAGTGGGTGAAACTCCATTGGCTTCTGTAGGGCGACTCCACACCTGGCTTTGATATTAAGTCTATTGTAAAATATTAATAGCATAAGAAAAAGGAGAAAATGGTGAAGTGTAGAGTTGCTGCAAACTGATGGAGACAATGGATGTTGCATTGCCCAGCTGGTCAGATGTATTTCTGTTTAGATGTGGGCTTTGGATCAGGCCCATGAAGCCAAACCTTTTAAAGGGACTTTGCTCTCTAGCTCAGGACTTGGCCTTTGGTTCATGGAACTCCCATGAAGTTTTGCATATATATTATAAATGAAAAAAAATACCCAACAAAAAGTCCACCTCTCCCAACAACCCCCCCGACATTTGTTTCTTACACAATCACTTCCTTGACAGTAACCACCCTTTGAGCAGATCCTATATTTTAAAAGTTCATTACCCTTAAAGATTGAAAGGGCCCATTCCTACTCTTCTTGAAGGCAATTGGAGCTTTGCCTTTGACTTCACTGAGAGCAGGATTAGGTGACTAAGCATGTTAGAAAAATGGATGAAAATTTTGCATCTATCTGATCTATTTTTCTCTCTGCAATTTAAAAAGTAAATGAACATGAAGATCAGGACTACTAAAGAGTTAACACACCGGCCTAGGGTAAAGCTTTATCTTCCTACCAAGCTGTCATGGCTCACAATAAAGAGAAGCTTCTCTTCTTATGCAAACAGTTTTAACAATTTTAGAAGCCTTTGTAGGCCACTCTATGCAGGAAAGCTTGTATTGCCAAGTGAGAATCTTAATTTCAGTCATATGCAAGGCCTACAATGCTAACATTCATAAGCAGTTTATGAATAGGAATCAGCAGGAAATTACCTACTTCTTATCAACAGCCACTGTTTGTTCTGTCTGCCAGAAGGTTGGGGGAGAGTATTTAGTATCTTTAGTATGGAAATTGCAAGTTATTTCCTATTTGAAGTGCATTTGCTATGTTACAGCACTAAAATATCACGTCCTTTGCACACAGAGAACACAAAAAGACTATTATACCTTATAGTACTGCATACCATATGTAACAAAAACAATGTGCACTCACATCCTTTCAGATGCAGATACAAGGATCAATTGTGCTCAGCCCTATACAGGTGAATAACGAGATGGAGGATGGGGCATTGGAGAAGACTGAAGGAGCCTTCTGATCCCCTGCACAGGAGTCAAATGCAGGCTAATGTTCAGTGCATAGGGAGGATTGGGGAGACAAGGCCCCACAATCTGCTCTGCTATCGGATGGACAGTTGCCATATGTAGGATTAGGAGAAGCATATGCTGGACCCTCTCAGAGTGTGTTCCCTTTGCCCTACTGAAGATCATTTCTTCCACCACAGAGGGACACTACCATTGACTATGTCAAGTGGGGCCTTGGGAAGCACTGGGCCACATTCTTTTCCCACACTAATTTTACAATGTGCTTAATTTACACCATTTCAAATGACAGAACCATTGTGCTTGCCTGAGGCAAAGGGCTTTCCAGCTCACTGCATTACTTCGTCCCAGGGGTTGTGATTTTAAACTGCATCCGAGCCCAGATCATTTTTCCAGCTAGGACAGCTGGTGGCTTCCTTATTCTTTGGTTGCCTGAAGAAAGGAATGAGCTGTATTCTCCAGAGTGGCACAAAGTGGCTGCTTTCTGGCTGGAGGTGGGCAACAGAGAATCTACCTCATAGCGTGGAATTCTCCTCTGTAGACAAAGGGGTGACTTGACTACAATCTATAAGTAGCTATATGGGTAACAAATATTTAATAAAGGCTCTTCAACCTAGCAGAGAAAGGTATAACATGATCCAATGGCTGGAAGTTGAAGCTAGACAAATTCAGACTGGAAATAAAGTGTAAATTTTTGATGTTATCTAATTTATCCAATTATCCATTGGAACAATTTACCAAGGGTCAGGCTGGATTCTCCAAGTAAGAGTCAATGTTTTTCTAAAAGATATGTTCTAGGAATTATTTTGGGGAAGTCAGATTAGATCATCACAGTGGTTCCTTCTGGCCTTGGAATTTACAAGACAGTGTAGCTGCCTCTTGTGCCAGCCCCACACCCAATCTCCGCTGTAGGGGCATTAGAGGACGTGGGGGGGGGCAACGAATTTTCCGCTGGCAGCTCTCTTTGGGATCTTATACCGGTAACAGAAGTTAGAGCTGCTCCTCCGCTGCTTTAACTTATGCCAGGACCAAACAGCACAGGGCAAGGGAACGGTGGGCTTGCTCCAGCAAGCATCCCCCTCTTCTGTGCCTGAGCTCATCTTATGCAGGGTAGAGAATCTAACCCAATTTGACTATATTTTCCAGCTTAAAGGAAACTGTGTCTTATCACAGAGACATCTGCTTCCATTGCAGAGACGACATTCCCTGGTTCAGCTGCTCAAGGCAGAAAATAAAATAGATGAGATTTATAAAATCAACTTTTTTTCTGTGGCAAACTTGAATTTATCTTTCAATTAGAGTCTGTGTAGTGCTTAACCTAATGACAATGGCAAATTGTCCAAGACTCAATCTTTGTTTAAATAATTTCTTTACTGTTCAATTTTTTCCCTCTTAACTTTAATTTTTTTTTTAAAGTAAATCTATTGCTGGCTTGACAGCAAAGGAGACTGAAACCTGATTTTATCCAGTTACCCATGGGCTAAAAGCTACTTATCACATTATCAGTCTCCTTAGCCACCCAGTTACATGTAACTCTGCTTAACATTTACATTCTCAGTGGTTTTCTAAAACCACCGTGGGAATTTGCAACTCTACAAAGTTACATAAGAAATCTACAAGATTCTTATTTTTCAGCTCCTTGATTGTAAATGGAGGTTCCATCTTCTGTAAAGCATTTTCAGTGGGTAAAAATTTATTATAACGTCCCAGTTTTTTCCATACCAGAGACTGACATACAGTGAGGTTAATCTAACCCACAAACTAGAAAATACAAATATGTCAAAATAGATTAACTATAATATATAGAGAGATATAACTGTATAGATATAGATGTTGATATAGTTACATATAGATATAAATATCTAGATTGCTTAATAATACTCTTATGGTGAAAATAAAATAAATGGGCTAGATGCTCCACTCCTTTGCACCTTGTGTTGTCACTTACACCTGTGGAAACTGGTGCAAAAACTGCAAAACCAGAATAATGTTTTACACCTAGTGTGTACAAGCATAAATGACTACACAAAGTACAAGCATGTGTTGAATTAAGCCAAATGTCATCTCTTGCATTTTTATGGTTGCAGAACTGTTGACCATTGTGACCAAGACTTTCAAAATTGGGAACCTAAAGCTAGGCTCCTCAATCCATCTAAATAAGTAACCAGATTTTCAAAATTGCTGAGAACTCACCAGCTCCCTTTATCCTCAACAGATACTCAGTGGGTACAGGACTTTCAAAAATAAGACCATTTGGTCAGGTGTCTTTGAAAATCAGGTGCCTAAATAGGTTCTTAGGAGCCAAACTTTCAGCTCCTCTTTTTAAAAAATTTCAGCCTACTTGTTTTTCATGGTGTGGGATTAATCACTTAAGTTACATGCTATTGTTCCAGCTACCTGGTTGGTTGACTGAAACTGAACACGAAAATAACAAATAACGAACAACTAATAAGTAGTAAAGCTTCAGCAATTTATTTTGTCTGCATATGGTATTTCTATGAGGATATGATATTTTTATGAGGAACTATTCTCCAAAGAGTTACATGAACCAAAAATCTGTTTGGGAAAATATTTGCAAAGAATGAATAAAAGGAATGCAAACATAGATGAAGAGAACAGCCATTCTGAATTAGAATGAATTTTGGTGAACAATGTTTTAGCAGTATTCATAGCTCACGAATACATGTGTCAGTCCAGTGGCACAGCTGTTTGCTCCATTCTTTGTTTTCTTGTCTTCTCCTAATTAAAAGAAATGTCGAGTTTGCTAACAGTATAGAGGTTTAATTAGGACCTGATCCCAAGAGGTGCTGAGCACTCGTAATCTCTCTTGAAATCAGTGGGTTTGATTCTGATCTCATTTTCCACTACTGGACATTAGTGAAGACAGTGGAGTTATACCAAGTGAGATCAGAAACAGACCAGTGATTTCACAGAAAGTTGAGGGTGTTCAGCACCTTGCAGGATGAGGTCCTTGAGGACCCTTGATTATCTCAGGTGACATGGAAAAGATAGATCTTCCTTTTATATGTATTTTTTGTTAATAAAAAGATATGAGAAAAGAATGATTGATTTTCATCATGTGTACAATTTCCATGTTTTCACAAATTAAAGTAGAACACCCTTCATAAAAACTATTGAAGAAGTGACAAGCCTATTTATACTCTATTAATTTAACTCTGTTAAGGATGATTCACAGATCTTAAGTAATAAAATACAAAATTAATTAGATTGCTCAATAGTGTAATTACTGCTTGATCAACAGTGACAACAAATCGTAGTGCCAGAATCGTCACACAGTATTTGAAAGTGTTTCTGAAATTCAGGGCCAAAGCCAGTCCTTTCCTAATGGAAGAAGGTTTCAGAGAGGGGAGAGGAACAGTACTGGCTGAAGGAAGCCCTCAAAAGTCAGACAGCTAACATAGGGCAGGATGGCTCAGGGCAGCCAGGGATGGGGTGCGAACATGCAGTAAGGCACATGTTACTGCTGCCCAGAAAAGGAATAGTATGCACCTGTCTGCTTGTGTATGTTGCACATGATAGCACACATTGCTGGGCCTCTGGTCATGTCCTCCAGCTGGCAGACCACACACTTTGGGGCTGTGACATATTAGTGGGCACTGTCGCAGGGCCCTCCTCTGACAGCTCCCTTGTAGGACTTGGTGCTGTCTTGACTGCTAGGTGAGTAACCCTGCTGGGGCGGTATCTGGGTGTGCTGGGGAGGAGAGGAAGGAAGCGGCTTCCTGTAGCCTCATCCCTACTGTGTAATAAAGGCCGGGATTTGGCTTATAACCTGAGGAATGGTCTAACTGTGTTTGGGTTTGGAGCAGTCTTGCTTTAGACATGTTAGTACACACATATTTAGTGGTTCTTTGTATTCAGGAGTGGATGGGTGCTTTTAAATCATCCTTTATGCTCCCACAGTCCTGGGAGACTCTGTGCTGGGAAGGTCCCCTGGCACAAGGTCGCAAGGGGCCATTACCATCATTGAGGCTCTTGTCGTGACCCTTACTGCAGCAGCAAGGGGTGGGGTGAAGATAACTTAGGAGCCATTACCCTGCTCTGTGCTACAGGTTGTTCTCTTGCATTGGAACGAACCTCCCACTGGATATCCATGCTAGCCTTAGGCCTGCTTTTCACTATTGGTGTAGCAAGAGCATTTCAGGTACAGCTCAAGATGAGGTCCATATAGTGTCTGTCACACATGGATTCCTTACAAAACTAAGGAAAAAAGAGGACTTTGATCACATCGCAAACACAAGAGCGAGAAATTCTCTCCGGTCATATTAACGTCAGGCTGGTTTTCATTTACTTTTTAATCCAATTTGTTCCTATACAACAATGAAAACCCTTAGCAATAAATAATGGAGCATTAAGTGGCTCAGTATGCATTCCAGATGGGAAGCACTTGTCTTTTAATTTCAGAATGTTTTAAACTTGCATTTGGTGGTTCTGCCCTGTAATGATATAAACTTTCCACAATGGAGACCTTTCTCCAGTTGCTTGTTTTCTACTTAGGAGATGTTGGAGACGACATGTTCCTGGAGGATTAATTACCACAAGGAAGATTTCTCATGGGTTATGGTTCAGCTCATCAGCAGAGCAGGGTGGGAAAGCTTGTACTTGGGCTGCCTGAACTGCTGTTGACATGTAGTTAGATGGAGTCTAATTTTCAGTATCATCCTACTAGACTGTGTAAACTTCAGAAGTTTGTAGTTTAGCAGAGGGTATAGGTAAAGCTCTGCAAAGCAGAAGACACTGTTTCATACCAGTTCTAGCTCCTAGCAATGTCATTCATTTCCATCCCAATGCCCTGTTCCCTCTTGTGACAGACATACAAGGAAAACGTTTGATGTAGATATTTAACATCAAAATGTGCTATATAATTTCCCCAAAGTCAATATCATTGGCCATTTGATCACCGAACTTCAATTTTGCTTGGGATTACTAAAGTCCTGCATGTAGATGTGACAAATAAAATATACAAGCAAAAGTCGTTAGTGTGCTCTCAGCCTGCAGCTTCTGGACTAATGGCCAAATTCTCCCCAATCCAGACTGAAGTCTTTGCCTGAGTAGAAAAGTGATTTCTATGTGGTATTCTTAGGTGAGTAGGATCTTGGGAGAGTTTTTTTGCTGCGTGTCTCAGAAAACAGGGCAGACTGAGGTTTTGCAGAGCTCTTGACAAATTCCAACATTTGGGGCTCCAGAGAGGATTGCCAGCAGTTGCACATCTTGGTGAGGGAAGGGTGGATCATAGGTGTGCCCTCAACCCTGATACCACACACTGAAATGTATGCAAATTTAAGATCTGATTCTGCAAACACTCATGTACACGTGCACATGAGTAACTGTAAGCATGTGTCTAAGTGTTTGCAGGATCAGGGCCATAACAATAGACATGAATGTGAATATGTATTTGTGTATGTACAATTGCCCCGTCCATACTACAATTAATGACTGATATGAGCTTCCCATAAAGCAGAAATAAATAATAGAATGTTGTCTCTATAGCTTTGTTTTTCCTTCTTTTCCCTCTCTTCTTTCACCCATTGTTCTTCTATATCTTGATTCATCTTTCCCAGTCTTTATCAGCATCTGTGTTTTCTATTCTCTTAATTTCTCTCATTTCATGCCTTTGAAATGTCATCTTCTCCCTTTAAAACCCTTTTCAAGGCATTTTTCCTTTCCTAATTCTCTTTCACCACAGTTTCTCTCTTTGGTGTTTGTTTTTTCTCTTTACTGGTGTTACTGTTTACACCTTTGTTTATTCACTCTGGCTTTCTTCTCTCCTCTTTGTTAAGCTTCTCTTTTTTTCGGTCCAACCCATCCTTTCAATTTTTTCCACCAATTCTATTTATATTTCTTTCCTCTCCCCTTTGTGCACTCTGGCTTTTATTCTCCACTCTGTGGATACTGGCTTCTCCAGCCAGCCCAACTAAACAAAAAAGAACAGAAATAAAGTCTCCCTGAGAAAGCACAGTGTGTGTAACGCTCTGTGACATGCTCCATCAACTCTGCCTTCCAAAAGGGCAGCTGGAATCAGGAGATTCTTAGAAATTTAAAGGTGCAGCACATCAAAAACAAATGCTAGGAGTTATATAGCTATGTATTCCATAGAGCAAAGTCCTGGAATCTGCATTCTGGTTAGGGGAGCAAGAGTTAGCAGCCATGCAGTGTTACACACTCAAGCTAGCAGCTGTACTCCATGATGTGAAGCCAGGTTGTAGAGATCTGGATGTCTTTGAACTACTGCATATGCTCAAGCCCAGATTTGGCCTTACATACAGGGGAGCAACAGGGGCACCAGACTGGATGGAAGGGGATTCTATAGTGATACAATTCTCAAGGCAGGGAAGGAGGAGTTAAAATGGCTTTTGCAAGATTATTATTATTTGTATAACAGTAGTGCCCAAAGGTCACAACTGAGATTAGGACTCTGAGCTAGGCACTATACAAATACATAATCAAAACTAAATTAAGTTAAAACAAATTAAGAGTGTTTATACGTCAGCTGGTTTAGTGGAATCAGTTTAAAAACACACCTTTAATTAAACTGGTGCAAGTATGTGTGTAGACATAGCAAACATAGGTTGGGAGAGGAAAGAGGCACAGAGGGGTGAAATGACATGCCCAAAATCACATAGCAAGTCAGTGGTGGTGCTGGGAGTAACACACTAGTCTCCAGATTCCCAGTCAAGTACCCTAGCCTCTAGATCACCTTCCAAATATGTAAGCCACTGTCTGCTAGGTGGGATATCTGTAAATGCCAGGAGAAGACCACAGCTGCTAATATTCTGAGTTTAGAAATTTTCATACAGAAGTGACTAATCAAGCCTTATGGAAGGATGAATTGCAATCTGGCTTTAATATTGAATCACACAATTTTGTGATCAATGAGAAATTTTTTGACATCTCATAAAACCCAGTGTTATTTACTGCACTTTGTATGCATGCCTATAATTTGTGTGTAGCCCCTCCGTTAGTGTGTGGCTCACACCTCGTCCCTAGTGCTTGCTAATTGGAATGGCTTCTCCCCCCATCCTCATCCTGGGTTATTTAGTTCAGCACCTGGTGCCGCCATCCAAGGTGACTCCTTTCTGTGCCTGGGACACAAAGGGTGCTATCCACTGGGAAAATAACCAGTTCTACTACTTTATTGACAAGGAATATACTCGAATACCCAAACATAGTACATTAATTCAAATGAAGCCAAAGAAATGCCACACTAAAAAAGACAATTGTTGAAGTCTGAGTCCTGTTGAGTCTTTTAGGATTGCAGAGGATGGGATCTAGTAAAGAGCAGGAGATGAGAGACAACACTGTGGGGATGCAGAGGTTCAGAATGGATTTGTCAGGGGTGTCACCTGTGACCATCACCACTAAGGATTTTATGGTGGTCTAAGGGCTGGTGCAAATCCTCAGCATGTTGCAGAATCAGGTGAACCCTTGGAAGCTTTGTGTAAAAAACAACGGTGTGATTTTACTGCAGGATAACTATTGCACCTTAGCTATCCTACTATAAAACATAGTGGAGACAAGACACAATAGTTTTACCACAAGATAAAGGAGGTGACATCAACTACAAGGGGGGCATTATAATGTTGATCTTGCCTAGCTACCTTGTAGTAAGCTTGTCTCCACTATTGTGCAATGAAATGCACCATGAGATCAATGATATAAGTGAGATATGTTGATGATATTTTCATCCTCTGGACAGATACCTAAACTCTGATAGATTTCCACCACAACTTCAACAATCACCACCTGTCCATTGAACTCTCTCTAGAACACACCCACACTACCACCAGCTTCCTGGACACCACAATCAGCTGCAACAATGGAACCCTCCAGACAGCTCGGATTACCACACTTACCTTCATAGATCCAGTAACCACTCCAAACACACCAAGAAATCTCATCTACAGCCAGGCACTCAGTTACCACAAAATATGCTCTGGAATACACACCATAACACACTCAAAAGTGCCTTTACCAAACAAGGACATTCCACCGGAGAAGTAGATCACATTATGGAACAGGCCACCCAAGTACACAGAGAGACCCTGCTTCAATACAGAAATAAACCCCACTATGACTGCACACACCTAGTTGCCACCTGTCACCCCACACTGGAATCCATAGAGGGTATCATCAAACAACTACAACCCATACTCGATAGCGATCCCCCCATCCTGAAAGACATTTTTCTTGAACTGCTTCTTCTGGCCTTCAAACGACACCCCCAGCCTCTCCAAACCCATCATCAGAAGCAAGCTCCCACAGACCAGTACACACCAACTCAAAGCAGCACCAGGCTCTGTCAGAACAGATGAAAAACCTGCTACCATGATCAGCACCCCCCACAACACACCTTTCAAGATCCATGGGTCCTACACATGCCTATAACACATATGGTGTACCTCATCCAGTGCATCAAATGTCTCAATAGCAACTATGTGGGTGAAATTAGACAATCACTATGCTCCCAAATGAACTTGCACGGGAAAATGATAAAAGACAAAAATACTTGGGTGAAAACTTTTCACAAAGCAATCACTCTATAGCTGATCTCTCAGTCCTCATTCTCAAAGGAACCCTGCACAGCAGTTTTAACCCTATGATTACAGGGTTGTTAATGGACCACTTCACTTTGAATGGTCCACTGAAATGTGTTAACTCAGGGGTAGGCAACCTATGGCACACGTGCCAGAGGCGGCACGTGAGCTGATTTTCAGTGGCACTCACACTGCCCGGGTCCTGGCCACCGGTCCGTGGGACTCTGCATTTTATTTTAATTTTAAATGAAGCTTCTTAAACATTTTAAAAACCTTATTTACTTTATATACAACAATAGTTTAGTTATATATTATAGACTTATAGAAAGAGACCTTCAAAAACGTTAAAATGTATTACTGGCACACAAAACCTTAAATTAGAGTGAATAAATGAAGACTTGGCACACCACTTCTGAAAGGTTGCCGACCCCTGTGTTAACTACTTATGCTAAACTATCTGCTTGATCTTGTATTTAGCTGTGACACTCTGAGTACCTTTCCCAGACCTGAAGAAGAGATCTGGGTAAGCTCGAAAGCTTGTCAACAGAAGTTGGCCCAATAAAAGATATTACCTCATCCACCTTGTCTTTCTGATAACTATTGTGGTGTTAGTTATTTCACTGGAATCAATCCCCTTTCTACCCCACCCCAACCTTTTTTGCAGTGAGGATAAAGCCATAGAGTTTATGACAACAAAATTGTGATGGGAACATGGTTAGAGTTTCCTGATATTCTAAGTTTCTTTGTTAGTTTAAGGAGATGAACTTTAAAGAGAAATGAACTATAATAGGAGGAAGCACCATCTACCCTCTAAAGTTCACGGGACTAGGCCTACACATCTGAATAATGTATAAAACAAGCCTGGACATTTTGCTTTTGAATTTTTGTTACAATGTTCAAGATTTACACTTTTACAATGTGTGGCAAATTGCCAGTACTACTATGATGGGTCTCATGCTTTCTCTTCTTGGGGGGTGGGTGGGGGAGGGGGTTCAGGGTGCCATTTCTTGCCCCTGAACTGGGATATTAACTGCCCTACTAGTGTCCTAGAGGAGGGAGTGGAGAGGGAGGGACCTGGGCCCGCCCTCTACTCCGGGTCCCAGCCCAGGGGCCCTAGGGATAGCGGTAACCCACTTGAACTAGCAGTTCCTTCCCCTGGGCTACTTCCCGCTCCTGCCCTTCAGCTTGGGGCTTCCTGCCCTCCCTCTGTACAAGCCAGGTGTCCCTTTACCTAGGGTCTTGGTCTTCTTAGCCCACTGCAGGACTTCTCCAAACTTTCCTCTGCTTCCCTCCAAACTGCTCTCCGCTCCAACTCCAATCCATTCTGTTTCTACTCCTTCAAACTGTTCTCTGCTTCAACACCAATCCTCTCTACTCCAACACCTTCTCCTGTCTGATTGAAGCAGGGGGTTTATATCAGGTGACTGACTTCAGGTGCTCTAATTAATCTATAGCAAACTTTCTTCCCTCTACAGGGAATAAGGCTCCCTTCTAACCCGCTCCTGCTGCCCTCTGGTCATGCTGTATCACAAATGGTTAATGGGGAGGAAGGATGGTCTGGTGACTGAGGCATCGGCTGGGAGATGGTTGACTTGGGTTCAATTCCTTGCTCCACCACAGACTTCCTGTGATTTTGGGCAAATTGCTTAGCCTCTCTGTGCCTCAATTCCCTATCTGTAACATGGCAATGATAATGCTTCCCTGCCTCTCAGGGGTCATGGTGGGGAAACTCCTAGTACCGCTGGGAGGAAAGCAACCACCCATTGCAATGTCATGAAATGATGCCACTGCAATTGAATCAGTCATGTGAAAAGAAATAATGATCCATGACTTTTCAGAACTTACCATAGTGACATTACAGCCCTAAATCATGAGCAAATGCACCATAATGATACAGTCTTTCTTGATCTTATGCAGAAACATAATACATACCATTCAGCTGAGCCCAACCAAACAAATTTGTAATTAAAGTGATTAGATTCTAAGAGTTACAAACAATAGGTTTCTTATGTCCCAATTATAAGAAGATCAATACAGGCTAGTGCAGTCTGGAATTTTTATGCCATAAAACAAAACCGATTTTTTCATAATTTATAGCCTTTAGTACAGAGAGCTTGTAATAACTGTCTAGTGTCTAAACCATCTAACAAATAGGATTAACTTGAGCCTATTGTTTAGGTTTACAAATCACATCAAAGAACAGAGGAGACAGAGACATTTTAAAGATTAAGAAAGAATTTTTGTTGAAAGCCTTTTAATAAGGTATGAAATATACATTTTCTGATTTGCTGCACTCGGTGCATTTTACTGCAGGTCTGGTTAGGTGTGAACAACATCATTAGTCTTAAAAAATGGTCAGTTACTGGAAATTTCAAATTAGCTCTCCCTGTCAGTTTTTCCAAAGTGAAAGCTTTGCTAATCTACAGTATATGAAACAATAGAGAAACCTAGTGTCATGGGAATCTCTAAAGCAGCTATGAAACAAGCAAATCTATCTTCAAAGAAGACCAAGCTTATGGTGCTGTGTGCCAGGGCAAGAAGCTTAAAAGGGAAAATGAGTGAGCTGGAAAGCTTAGCAATGGGAAAAGACCTTGACATAATTAGCAGAGCTGAGAAAAGGTTCAACTAGAAACCAGAACCCACGTGATTCCTTGTGTTCTAGGCAAATGCACGATGATCAGCCTAGGTTTATGAACTTGCATAGACCAGTGCACACAGCTCATATGCCTAACCCTCAGGTGACCATTCTGCCAGCTACCTGCATCCTTCAGCTGCTATACCCACATCCTTGCAGAGTTATCTTTGCTGTTTTCAGGGGGGTCGGTGATCTGATATCCACAATGTTGTAGCTGAATGGCCCAATCTGGAAGGCATTAAGGGGCATCTGGTGGTTGCTCCCCACATTTTCTATGTTCAGGAAGCAGATGTCCCCAGGAAACAGCACTGACTTCCCACCACCCTAACCATGCAAAATATTTCCATGGGATCAGAAGTTGTAGGGAAAACACTCCTGGCTCCTGCTGCCTTTGCTGCTAGGCTATCTCCACTGGAGTTCCAGAGAAGCTTAATGTACGATGCTAAGTCTTGTGGGCAGTTATGTCTATATCACTTAGTTTAGCCATGGCTGGAGTTTTTTTGCTTCTGTTGTCTATTTGTGTGTGTATGTGTGTGTGTGTATTAGCAAACACTTCCCATCTCCTCAAATTCTGTTGCACAAGGGGTACAGCTGGCCCTAGGACAGGGGTGGGTGTCATGCTCAAGGACAACCAATGTAAATTTGGGGTCCTAGAGATGTTTGTGAGAAGTTGTATCCTGAAGTGGGAGACAACTGGAAGGATGGAGGAGTGTATGTGTGCGTGTGGCTGAGGAGTACCTTTGGAACTTCTGCCTGTAGAGGTTAGCCAAAGTAAGTCATATCAGCATAAATCCTGATTTCGGTGGAGTCTCATAGACTTAAAGTTCAGATGGGACCATTGTGATAATCTAGTCTGACCCCCTGCACATTGCAGGCCACGGAACCTCACCCATCCACTCCTGTAATAGGCCCATAACCTCTGGCTGAGTTACTGAAGTCCCCAACTCATTTGTTTAAAGACTTCACGTTACAGAGAGTTCGCCATTTACACTAGTTTAAACCTGCAAATGACCTGTGCCTCATGCTGCTGAGGAAGGTGAAGAACTCCTCAGAGTCTTGACCAATCTGACCTGGGGAAAAATTCCTTCCAGACCCCAAATATGCTGATCAGTTACACGCTGAGCATGTGGGAAAGACCCACCAGGCAGATACCTGGGAAAGAATTCTCTGTAGTAATTCAGAGCCCTCCCCATCTAGTGTCCCCGTCTCCTGTAGCTGGGGATTTTTGCTACTGGCAGTCACCGATGGGCCACATGCCATTGTAGCTCAATCAAGCTCAGTCTTAAAGCAAGTTAGGAGTCACTGCAGATTTACACAGGTAGCTAAAATCAGAATCTGTGCCTAACAGGAAGTCTGAAGAGCTGTCAAACATAACAAAACAAATACTGATGAGTCCTTTAAATCTACCAAAAGTAGGGCACCTGAGGGAGAGTGAGTGGCTCTTCCAGACCCCCCAAGCTTCGAGGGTATACTCAAGAGGGCAAGAAGGAACATAAGAATAGCCATACGGGGCCTGGGCAGAGTTTGGAGGGGCATGAGGGGTGGTGCCTCTCCAAACTATCTGTGTTGACAGTGGGGACTGACTTGAAAGTGGACTGCTGGCAGAGTGGTGGCTGGTGATCCCCTCCCCACCAGGGCTGGCTGAGCCCAGTGCCCGCAGCAGGCAGAAAAGTGCAAAACAGAACCACCGGGCAGTGGGCAGTGGGCAGAGGGCAGGAGAAGGGGTGGCCTTATGGATGGATGCCACCCAAGGTGCCGTGGTTTGGGGGGGGCACTGTGGTAAAAAGGGAAGGAGTGGGGCAGTCTTGGAGTGTGAGGCTGTGGAAAGGAGCTCAGGGCAATGGGAATGGGAAGGCAGCAGGTTCCAGGGGGTGGTGGAGTGGGTGAGGAGCCTGGGGAGACAGCGGGTGCCAGGGGCAATGGGGGTTGGGGGTGAAGCAGTGAGGGGCCAGAGGGGATGGAGGGGATGGATGGAGAGGTGGGGGGGCAGAGGTGATAGGGTGAGTGGGTGGGAAGCCCAGGGAAGCAGCAGGGGTACAGGAACACGGAATTTGCCCCTCCCCCCACATGTGGCTCCATTGGCCTGGCTGAAGCTGCCCCTCCCACAAATATAGAAGTCAAACCATGCCTATGATACTAGGTCTTCCAACAGTGGCTGGTGCCAGATACTTCAGAGGGAATGAACAGAACAGGGCAATAAATATTCAGTGAACCATCCCATGTCATTGAGTCCCAGCTTCCGGCAGGCGGATGTTTAGGGACATCCAGAGCATGGGGTTGCTTCCCTGACCATCTTGGCTAAAAGCCATTGGTGGACTTATCCTCTATGGACTTATCTAATTCTCGTTTGAACCCAGTTGTACTTTTGGCCTTCACAACATCCACTGGCAATGAGTTCCACAGGTTGACTGTGCATTGTGGAGACTGCAAGAGATTGCATAGAAGCTAAATGATTTTTAATTGATCAATAGCACAAGCGTAATGAGTAAATACCTGCCCTAGGCCTGGTCTTTACATGAAATGAAAGCAAAGCACTGTTATAGGTAGCGATAATGCCTCCAATCAAAGTCAGTAAGTCAATGAGACTAGATGGCATTCTATAGAACTAATGATCACAATGGTAAAGTGATCCAGAAATCATTGGTAGGACCACCGAGGCTTAACGTATAGCTTAATGCTCAACTTGCACTTGAAATGAAGAGGCAACACGTTTTAAACAGTTATGGTAACATACGTTTTGTGAGTATATAAACAAGCATCTCTCTGTCTAGGTTCTTAGAGGACACTCATCCCCATAGGATCTAAGTATCAGCAGTTGCACTTGGTTGAGTAACATCTACCATGACTATGACATGTTTTATGATGTAAGCTAATCACCTCAGAAAAACATTGTTCCTAACCCCAGTGGTGTAATTTACCGGGGCCGGATTTTCAACTTTCATTTTGTATTTGACATGATATATAGGCCACTGTTGGAGGGATGCTAAAGAGACTTGATGGACCATCCATCTGTTCTGGGATGACAATTTCTATGGACTTAGGCCTGCATTTCTAACTGTAGTTCAGGTTCCTCTGAGGATAGGATAGTAACAGCTCCCTGCCTCACAGGGACATTGTGTGGCTAATTTGCATGAACAGTTGTATAGTGCTTGGACATCCTCTGATAGAAGATTCTAGAGAAGTGTTAAACAGTATAATAGAACGTGTGCAGGTGAAAAGCATAATAAAAACTCTCCGTCCAACATTCCAAATGAATGCACCGACCTCCCCTCCCGAATCCAACCAGTATGCAACACTCACCATTGCATTAGCGTCCCAATATTTAGGATCTGTTATATGATGCTGAAGCATTGTGGCCTTTCTAATGATGAAATGGCGGGAATGGGTCTTTTTCTGGCCAGTTATGCAGCTAGCACTATCTTTGCCTGCTACCTTGCTAATTAACTGGACCGAAACAGATTGGGCCAGATCTTCCGCTGGTGTAAGTCAGCTGGTGCAAGTCCGATTGGTGTAAGTCAGTTCCATTGATCTGAATGGAGCTCTGTCAATTTACACCAGCTGAGGATCTGGCCCTAATGTGTAAGCAAGAGGAGTGACTGCATTACTAAGTCATTAGCCCAATGTTGTGGTGCCAGTATTTTAACAACAGAAATTTTCTCCCTTAGCCTGGCATAAGCCCTGTCCCAGGGGCCATGTCTTTGCAGAGAAGGAGGGATGATGGACTAGGGGGAATTTATTCATTTTCCTATTTAAACAAAAACACTTTCTCATAACACCAAGGCAATAACATCACTTGACAAACACACTCCTACTATGAAGCTGTTTAGGAACTATTGATGCTTTGTCCCTGGAAAATATAGAGGATATTGAGAGCACAACAGAGCATTTTACTTGTGTGACTGGGAACAGCGTCATAGCTGTGTAAATTAGAAAGAGCATGTTGTGCCAAATGAGTGGAATTTTGCCTTACCCTTTGGAAAAGCACAAGCTGTTATTTTGAATCCAACGTCGTTTAAGACTGACTTGCAAGCCTCTTAAGTGAGTGTCTAAGAAATGTGTTCATTTACAAGTTAAACCATGAGAGAGAAATGGAGGGGAAAGGGAGAGGGATGTGCAGGCAGGGAGAGAAAGTAGAGAGCAATTTTTTTTTTAAAGTCAGAGCACTCCTGTCGACATGCCATTTACAACCTGCGGGGGGGTGGGAGGGCAAGGGCATAACCCATGCTTACCAATGTCAGATCCACATCATTCTGTCAACAGTGTGTAGACAAACAGTCACCATGCAAAATCAGTAGGCACTGAAAACAAGGCTTCCTTCGAAATTTATGATGGCTAACAATGTCTCAGTGCAATGGACTCAACAATCTAGGCTTTGAATGCACATCCCTGCCTGTGGCTGTGTTTTAAAAGTTCAGGGGCTGAATTCTTAGCTCAGTTACACCAGAGTAAACCTAGAATCACTCCACTAGAATCAAAAGACTGAGATCAAAATGTGACTCTTGGTGGAGAGTAGCTCTGTTGCTAGAATGTTTGGCAAACAGCAATTTCCCTGCACTTGTGTTTGCATACAGAGGAATTGTTTCAGGAGCTTTCCTGTCTCTCCACCATAAAAGATACATGCTGGCTGCTATCTTTTGTTACCTCAGTATTCAGCTATGTGATTAATTGAGAGACCCAGCAGTTAATGGACATCTCATTAGCCAATTCATGTAGGCATGCGGTGACTATTCTGGATCACATATCCACAATTCAGATTGACGGCAGAGATCCAATTAAAAAGTAAATGCATTCTCATACATTTTAGCTATGGCGTTGTTATTGGGCTCAGATTTTTTTTCTTTCATTTCCTTTTTCTCATTTTAATTATGTACTAATGATTGTGAGAAACTAACCTGGCTGTTTGGAGCCATCCGTAAAGAAAAATGCTGGGTAAACTTCCCCACATTTTTGCAACACCCCCTGCTATTGCAAGGCTGAGTGTCCTTGTGCAAAGGTTGTTAATCGTGCCATATTGCACGGTTGTATTGGGATGGCAAGACGTGTTAATGTGGAACTATGCTGGGACCCCAAACTCATCACTTACGATGTAAGCCATTGATCTATCTGAGTTTCCTGGGGTAAAAGTTATGTCCATTAAGATACAACGAATCACAAATGATGTATAACATGGACGATCAGAAATGCCAGATGATAGCTTTCAAAAGCATCACATTTTAGCTCCAACATCAGCTTTTTAATGGGGTACCTCATTCACTATCATCAGCGTTTTGGTCAGCCAGGCATGAAATACTAGCATTTCAAATGATCCACATGAACACTAGTTTGAGTCTCTAGACTATGTGTTTGACCGCATTTTCTACTTATAAATAGATACATAGACAGATACATATTATAAAACATTATAAAACAAATACATGCCAGGAACCCAAAATAGAGAGAGGGAAATTAATCCCATGCATAACTCCACCAAAGCTGGTTCAATAATACCGTCACGACTAGGCTGCTCTAATGGCACCAGGGCACAGGGAGCTATAACTGGCTCCCTGGCAATCCACCTCTTTACTGAGTCCAACACAGCAGAGGGAGGGGAGGAGGTGGGACGTTGCTTCATCCTTAGGGGTCCAGCATACTCAGATGGCCAGTTAGCTGGTGCTGGTGGGGCAAAGGCATGATTCTGCCTACTCCCTGACCAGTTACTTGCTTCTAGGTACCATCTGGCACACAGCCCCTGAGCTCTCTCCAAACCCCTGGAGCTTTAAGGTCTGGGTTGCCTTAAAATGGCTGTGCAACTGCAGGGAGTCCTTTCCTCCTTAATACGTGGCTTCATTAGGGATCGCCATAACCTGATCTAGATCTGCAAATTGTGGGCTAAACAGCTCCAAGTGTCTCCAAAGAAATGACAGATGGACTATTGCTTATAGAGTCTTCTTTGTTCCTAATGATCTAAAACATTGCATATGAATATGTATTTTCTGTGCTTCCCTTTATATATCTAATTTCCTTGCTCCCAAGGCACTTATAAATGATAGCATTTAATGCCTGCCTATTGGACTCAGAGACTGTTTCTGACACTTGAGTCTCAAGGAGTTGGGCAATGAATCTGAGTGGACTAAATCTAAGTGGCTTGTACACTCTTTAGATTTCAGTGAATAGTAGCTAACAATTGCTGCAAACCACAGCTCCCAGAAGCTATTGTAGATCATTATTTAATCTACCCATCTATTGTGTGAACTTGCAACCTATATATTGTATCTGGAAAAATGATTCACTAGGATTTGTACACTTTAGAGAGCAAGTTTTTTCCAATCAGTCCTGGAAATTAAAGCCTCTTTTTGGTGGTGATTTGTGTAGCGTTTGCAATTTGTATCCTCACATTAGGTGTTGCCAGCGTGGTTGCCACTTCAGTATTTTTGATGTTTCATGGTCAGCTTCTTTTATCTTCTTTGCAGTTCAATTACTGACAAAAACTGCACATAAGTGCTTTGGGTAGTAAAGTTCCATTTGTAAATCACCATACAACGATGAGGCAGACATGTGTACTGTGACCAAAACTTAATGAGATACGGTAGGCTGATTCATTGACATTGATAGAGATTTCTGAAGTTCCAGACTAACTAGTGTTCTCGTCAGTCAATGTCTAAAATGAGCAGAATATTACTCAAAAAGCTATACAGATTAAAACAAAAGGTTATTTCATTTTAACTTTTTATTTTTGTCATTGTTAACATGCATGAATTGAGAAAATATCATCATTTAAATTATACAGATGTTTATTCTTATTAACATCAACCCAATACATTATCAAGGGTTGTTTTATTTTTACAAGCCATGAAGTATTTATTAATACCTGGTTTCCTTGAGCTGTACTGAGTAGCAAACCTTTTGTATCTCTCTCTGGAATTCATTTAGGTAGCATTTATTCAGTTTGAGCAGTGATTTGATCTGTGTAGTAGAGATAAAACAAATGTAAAAATATTCATCTGCCTCTGAACTATTTCTTGCTCTTATGGGGGAGGAAAAAAAATAAAACAGGTCATCAAGAAATTAAACACATTAAGATCAGAGGTGAGATAATGAGCTCATTTACATTGCGTTCAGGGTTTGTTCTGAACTTTAAAACATCAGCTCGCAGAGAAGTCAACATTTAAATGCTGCAATCTAAATTAAAGACTAAATCAAAATTGGCTTCTTTTTCATCCTCTAACAATTAGTCTTTAGATGGATCCATGTTACTGCTGTTTCAGTTGATCTTTCACTTTGTCACTACTGGAGGTGAAGTTCTGAGTTTTAGACTGCTTTTCCTTTGTGTTATATAGATAGCTAGATAGCTTATTGCTAGACGCTTGAATACTTTACTGTATACAATACTTAACAAAGCGTACTGGAACTGTGAGAGAGATTTTGGACATAAAGCAAAACTGTTGATGTAGCAGCTGTATTTGCTTAAAAACATTTTGTATTTCAATTGGTGCAAGTCAAACCTTTGCTTGGTGTAAATGAGGCCTGTGCTGCCCAATAGACAATAGAAGTGAGGTGACTGATTGTGAGCACAATCTGCACAGCCACTCCTTAGTGAGTATTTTATCAACCTTCCCAACTTTTACTGATGGTCACCTAGAGGACACGCTATTCTGATTCTCAGTGGAGACAGAAAAGAAGCAGACCCACTCTGGGCTAGTTTGTGGCTTTAGTGTTTGCCCGGAATAAGGGACGGCATGAAGAAGCACTGTCCCAGGAGCAGACCAGAGAACAAATTGTGACTCAGAATCACAATCCTCCCCCTCTCAATTCTCCACTTGTTCTGGGAAGGGATGAAGTTACTTTATTCCTTTATGTGGGACAGTTTACTGGCTCCATGCATTTGGCCAATTACTCTGGCCAGTGAATATGGTGGGGATGGAGTCAGGGCATCTCCCACTCTCCACCTCCTGCAGCCCAATTCCTTGGGCAAGTAGCCCCTGCTCTCCCTACCATGGCTAGAATCACAATCTGAGCAAGGGACTAAGGGTGGCTGTGGGGTCTTACTTCCCTTTATTTATTTGCCCAGTTGAGTAATGGCAGTGACAAATGAGCCCTCTGTGATTAGTGATGGCTCAGCCATATGATGATGAGCCTACGGAGGGGGAAGGAGTTTGCAGATATAGCATGGTAACCTTCTGAAATACTGTAAACAAAATTGCTCAGACAAAATCAGCTCAAGTAGTCACATTTCACCTGGGTTTCTGTGTTGCTCTGTTTGCAATCCCTCTCTCACACTGTACAAGGGCAAAGTTATGTTCTTTTCCAATATTTAGGTCAGAGGTTCAAATCCACGTTGCCAGTGGGCCCCATCCTCTCTAAATAGCAAGTGCTTGCTTTGTGTGAGCAATCAAACCAGTAATGGTGTGTGCAAAACTGCATCCATGCTTTGCAAGCACAAAAGTGGAGGCAAATATTAAAATTTTTTACCTAAATGAGGAAAGAGCAGCTGAGGTTAGATTTTGCAGAAAAATCATATGGAATCTATAGAAAACTCCTCTGATAACTGTTAGATTCTTGTGTGCTGTTCATTTTCCATTGAATATAACCAGCCAAACAAACAAAAACATAATCTTGTTTGGTGCAGACCTCAGTGCTGGCACCTAAACAGCACCTAATGTGCCAGCTGCTGCTTTGTTTTTTGTTTGTTTGTTTCTTGCTGTATTAATGGATTGGGCATCACTTTCATTATCCAGTGAAAAATACGAAAAAGAACATTTAGGAGGATGTGTCTATGCAAAAGTATTGGGGTGGGATGGGGGAATTTGGCTGGGTGAGAGCCTGTGGGAAGAGTTAATCTTTGCATTTTTATTTAAATGAACTTATACAACCCCATAATTGTACTGGGTGAGTGTGAAGAATCCACTGTAGAATTTGTATGCATGCTCCTTTTACATCTTGAATTTAGTCTCTAAAGCTGCCATCACCATTACGAGGAATAGTAGAGGTCACACACAGCCTTCATGCTCCATTTCTTGCCCCATGGAAGAGCCATGCTTCCCCCTTGCCTTGAGTTGGTAGTAAAATTGGTAGTAAGAAGATTAAGGCTGAGGAGGAGGAAGGTGTGTGTAAGTTCTAGTATTTGTATTAATGTTTCATGTATTTCTCTTTGCTTGTGTGTTGTTTTCAGTGGCTATTTGATGAATCCTGGTGCCAACACACTCTCCTCAAAGCAGCTATGGGCTGATTTTAAAAACTGTCCCTCAGCTATTATCATGATTTTGAATAAATGCAGGTGCAAACGACCAGTTATGGCTTTAACTGTTGACCACCAGTTATAGCCATTTATCCACAAAATTATCATGACTGGGCACATAATCATGATAACTTGACATGTAAATTATGTACAGAATGTGCAATCACATTTACAGGGTTTAAAAAAAATCAGGCTCATAACTGTTAGAATGGAAAAGTAAGAAGCCTGGTCTGACTGTTTTCTACTTTGCTCAGAAAAAAAAATCCATTGTATTTATGATACAAATCTCCTAGAATGGTTGGGCGTTTGGGGAGTATTTCGCTGGCCAGTGGTTACAGAGCACTTTGAAAATCCCTTGTTAAGAACTGTAAAAATCCAGAGTTCTCAACAAAAATGTCAATAGTTTGATAACAAGAAAAAGATTTAAGGATGTAAGAAGTAAAAAACATGTAATCAAAACTACCCCACCCTCTTGTTCTTTAACTTTTAAGTGAATATATTTAATGAAAAAATATTGGTTGATTATATTCACAGCTGATAATTACACATCCACAATATTATTATTTATAAAGTGAATATATAGATGTGCTATGTATTGTTCTTTTCCATAAAAATATCTGTGTGCACACACAAGTTTGCATAATCTTTTTCTGATGTGACAGGATACAGCACTTTTAAAAACATTTTTACCAGTGTTTACCACTTGCTTTGTTTCCAGTCTGCATGGCTTACTGCTTATTATAATTTGAAAAGATTATCTTACTAGGGTAATGAACAATAAAAAAATTTGTAATTCATCCTAATAAGCTTGAACGGTAACCCACATGCCTTGGACATTTCCAGCCAGGCATAATTTATCCACATCTTTGGCTGGGAGACAGTGTGTATCTTCTTAACTGAGTCCCTGACAGATGGTTTAAGCTTTTTCAGGACTACATTTCCAATCATTTTGCCCATATTGCAAAATTGGCCTTGAAAAAGGGTAAAGAGTTGTTATGCTGCATTAACATCCCTTTTGAATTGCTTGCTGTGAAGGGCATGGAAAAAAGAAGGAATCAAAAGAGTACTGCTTGAAAACTATGCTGTTGAAAGTTCCAAATGTTAGCCATATTGATGATCTTAGGTTATATTAAAAATCTCAATTGAAATGTGAAAGTGGACACCTTAAATTCAATAATAAAAACACAAACATTCAATAAACTTGGTTCATAAGCCATTCAGATCATATGAGAAGTCTTAAAAGTGCCATAATTTAGGAGACTTTCTATAGTCTTAAATCCTACTGATATGTACCACCACTGACTGTTAGGTGAACAGAGATTTTCATGGTACCTTTCAAGTTTTGCTACCAGTTCCTGATGAAGGCACTCAAATATCTGCATTCATTTTCCAAGAAACATGAATTGATCACCTTCACTACGCCAAATTTCCATTTTCTTTTGCAGCTTCAGCTGACTGACTTCTTCATATAAAGTGCTGTTCTTTTCTTCTTGCCTCCTTTTAGTCTATGATCAAAATCAATGAGGACATCAAGCTTTCCACAGCCATCTATAAAATGCAATTACTGTATACAACACACAGTAAAGCTCCTGTGGTGTATATGTTGAGACAATTTATGCCACTTACCTCCAGAGAGTTATTGATCTTCCTCTGTGAATGTCTTACAAAAGGGCCCCTGAGTGCAAGCTCAAGGAAATATGTGGTTATTGGGCTTGATCTATAATTTGATTAATAATTACCTATTTCTTGAACTCTGCTCCTTTTCACACTGCTTTTTGTGATCTGGCCTCATATATTTGATTCCCCCCCACCACTGATCTCCTTCAGATGAATTCTTAGTCTTGCTGTCTCTAGGCTCCATCATCATGGTGCTCTCTCCATAGTTCACACCAATGGCACCACAGCAGGAGGCTGCAATGACATGGCAGGATTCATTTTTAACAGAGATGGAAACTAGGAAGTCTTTGTTAATCCTGAAAACAAGGGGTGATACAGTAGCCTGCAACCTTGCGTGTGACTTGATCCATTCCTTTTAAGCAATTTCCTGCCACCCAAAGGAATACAAAACAATTCCAAATAAAGGGCCCAGTTCTGCGCTTTGACACATAAGCTGAGGTTCTCCTTGACTTGATTTAGCTCCTGTATTTCAGGGCCGGTACTGGGCCCCAAAACAAAAAGGAGAGCCCATCAACTGAGCATAAAGGGGGGAATATTTTATTGATAACCCTTTACAATTCTGCTGGCAGAACTACTGAACAGTAAAACACTTTGTCTGCAAAGACCAGACCTCTATTACCTGATCTCTCAGTACCTTGTCTTAGGTAAATTCCTCAAATAAAAGAGCGTCTAGCAGTCACTGAACTGACAGTTTCCATTTCTAAGTTCGCATTCCTTGGGACTCTGCAGGACTGTTAGTAATTTGCTGTATTGTGTGAAAAAACATTATGTTTTGAAAGAGTGAGGATCCAGGAGAATGTAATTCCCTTTGGGCATGGCCCTGTGTGGCAATGTAAGCTTTGCCATTATATGATTACAGTAAATAGTTCAACCTTGTTCTGAAATAAATGCCCTCTTTTGGGATTAGACAGAAGTTAATTGCCTATTTTGATCACCTTGTAGGCAACAAATGCTATAGTGTGGCCAACAGCATAATACAATAACATGCATTGGAAATGAGAATGACGGTTTGTTCAAAGGACATCGTCAGTATCATTTAGGTCCAAAATTGTCCAAAGCTAATTAATGATAGGATCATTTTAATGGTTTCTATGACTTTCAATGAAAAAAATGTTTTGGTCATTTAAAATATTCCTTTGCAAGGCTGTGAACGAAGCACAACAGTATTTTGTCAGAGCATCAGAATCAGACTGTGAAGCTTACTAGAAATTTAGCAAAACCAAAGTATAGGTAGAAAAGGTAAGAAACAGATAAACAGAGTAAAAGGCAAAATCCAATTAGTTTTCAACGTAGTTTTCATTTTAATAATCTAAGGTATTATAGTAAGAGAATTGCATCTGACGGGGAGTCAGCACCCTGGGGTGAAATCTGGGCCCACTGAAATCAATGGGAGTTTTGCTATTGAATTCAATGGGGCAAGGATTTCACCCTGATTCTACAGTATATTTTTCTACAATATATTTTATAGTGTTTTGTCCACTCTAATTGTAAATAGATTGTCTAACATGTGGAGTTTATGGACAAAAAGTTCACCTGAGAGCAGGGCCGGCTCCAGACCCCAGTGCGGCAAGCACGCGTGTGGGGCGGCCCTTTCCCGGGGGGGCGGCAGGCTGGGCCGGCGGACCTGCCGCAGTCATGCCTGCGGGAGGTCCACCGGAGCCCCGGGACTACCGGACCTGCCGCAGGCATGACTGTGGAGGGGGTGGTCGTCCCGCGGCTCGGCTGGACCTCCCGCAGGCATGACTGCGGCAGCTCAAGCGGAGCCGCCGGACCTGCGAACCGTCTGCAGCCGCGGGAGGTCCAGCCGCGCATGACTGCTTGGGGCGGCCAAAAAGGTAGAGCCGCCCCTGCCTGAGAGCTGAATATTATAAACTCTTCATAAAGCAGAGAATGATTTAAAGCACTCTCCTTCCCCATGCTGTAGTAACTGTGTTTTTAAACTCAAATGGTCTAAATCTTTACACTTTACATTTTTGGGGGATTGTATGGGAATATAAAACTTCAGTGGGGTTGTATGGGTTGTATGGGAATATAAAAAAGGCCAGAATTTGGCCCTAGGTAAAGAACTGAAAGAAACCCTAAAGCCGGAAAATTCAGTGAATGTTTGATTGTATTAAAAGTATCAGGATCAGCCTGGGGGTCCAGCTGAGCTCTGCTTGGTGCAGGACTGGGGAAGGATAGGGAGAAAGTGTCTGCATTTCACCTTTGATATTCCAAGGCCAGAAGGAACTACTGTGATCATCTAGTCGTCTGACTTCCTGGGTAACACAGGACATGGAGCACCACCACAATAGTTTCTAGACCGTCTCTTTTAGAAAAACATCCAATCTTGATTGAAAAATTGTCAGTGATGTAGACTCCACTGTGACTGTAAGTTGTTCCAATGGTTAATTACTCTCACCCGTAAATATTTATGCCTCATTTCCAGTCTAAATTTGTCTACCTTCAATTTCCAGCTGTTGCATCGTGTTATATCTTTCTCTGCTAGATTGAAGAGCCCATTATTAAATATTTGTTCCCCCTGCAGGTGCTTTATAGATTATGACGGAGTCATCCCTTAACCTTCTCTTTGTTAAGCTAAATAGATTGAGCTCGCCATGTCTATCAATATAAGACATGTTTTCTAATCCTTTAATTATTCTCCAGGCTCTTCTCTGAACCCTCTTCAATTCTGATGGGGGCCAAGTCAGCCTGAGGCATACATTAGAATAGTCTGAGGGTAACAACCCTGAAGGGGACATTACACCAGCCAGAAATTGACAGAGCAAAGCAATGCTTTGGCTGTGCTTGCTTGTCGCAGTATGCACCTTATGCTAAGATCTCAGGAGTGGGTATCTGAGAGGCTATGAAAGCTCTGTGCTGCCTGGGGATTGCCGCACCTGGATGAATCCTCAGATAGCTGATTAGGACAGTTTTTGAGCTGCTGGAATGGGATCTGTCTAATCCTCCTTACTCTAAGGAGCTCTGTTTCTTTGTAGAGTAATACACAAATTTATGTTTGGCACATTTATAAGATACTATTGTTGCACAATGAATGTTAAGCACCTTTGACTCACCTGAGCTGACAATTGAGAGTTGTATTAATTTTTAAATAGGGATCTTTAGGAACTAAAGCCAAGATGTGGACTAGTAACAGTAGCTCGATCTAACTTGGGTGACCCGAGAGAGAGCAATGAAAATAATGGTGTTTATTCTCAGTTTGGCAAACAATCCCTATGCCTGTGCCTTTTCATTGTCACAGCAGCCCTTGATTGACACTGAAAATTTGAATTATAATATGGGCTTGATTCTCCACTGCACCCAGTCTGAGCGTAGAGACAGTCAGAGCTGTCAGGCAGCCAATTGCAGTTTCCTATTCAGCCTTATAAGTTAAATCCACAACCACAGGACCTTATAGGAACAGAGAATTAGGTGTAACAGAATCTCACTCTGCCACAGTTCCTCCCCTCCCTTCCTCTGATAAAATCAGCCCCACATCCCAACATGTGCCCTGCTGGGTTCTGGCAAAGGAGGTGGCAGATTCAGATGGGGGATCTAGCTCAGCAGGCAGTGGAGCTGCCTCTGCCAGATTTATGTCAGAGGAGAATCCTCCTATACAAGGTAAATTTTCTTGGGTCACTCTTTGGCTGCTTTGCTCCATTCATGTGAGCTTTGCAGACTGGAGAAATCCAGTCCTACAACTGTATATTATATAATGCATCACCTATAGTGTGAAATATACACTGCTTTATATATATTAACTTAAATGTCTTTGACATTTGCTACAGATTACCCTAGGGATAAAAAATATATTGATAGCTTTTGAAGGTGAAAACATACCATAGGCTAAATCATTAGAAAGCGTCCTGAAATCACAAGTGTCTCAGGAAGGACTTGTTTTGGTGACCCTGAGGGCAAGTCTCTGACATTTTCTTTTTCTCTGCAAAGGTACCTGACAAGCTCCTGTAATTTTGTGATGCTGTCAACCATGTACTTCTCCTGTCCTTGCATCACATAAAGTTCAACCCCTTACAGTATTTGTCAGTGTCACTCTATTAAGGTGGGTGATGCTATTTGGCTTCCTTATGGCCTTTGGCTCCTGCATTCTTGTTCAAAGAGACCTACGTCCAGTCAGTTTCTATCCCCTAGTTGAGGAACAAGAACTACATTGATATGAAGTAGGTTTTCTAATGATCACTGACAATAGGAGACCTTGGCTACTGAATCCACATGTACATGAAATCGGCTGGCTGGATGGCTCTTTTGATAGCATACCATTGCAGGTGCTTTCTATCTGACAATCTTTTGTGAAAACTGGGCCGGAAAGCCATGCAGATATGAAAGGCCTTGTTTCTCGAGAAATCATCTCTGATGCAGCAAAATTTTGTCTAACATAAACAATCCCACTTTCTGTGCTCATAAGAACTCCTAGCACATGTCTGCCACAAGTAGAGGAATGCAATACATTTGATTTGTTCACAAATGCATATACAACTAGGAAGCATATTTTCTTTTATCGGGTTGACTCAAAGGAAAACAGTAAGGGAGCCCAGCAGCAGACGGTCCCTGCTCCAGCCCAGAGGCTGTTCTGACGCCTGGAGCAAAGCCAGGGCAAAGGCTATAAAGGAGGCCAGTCGCAGATGCAGATGCCTGTGCTTAAGAAGTGTGATCCAGATCTTGACAGCTGCCAGACTAGCCCCCAGAGTGGCCAACTGGTTGGCTCTTTTGAAGGAGATGACAGGAAGTGGCCAAGGGGACCAGTATGGCAGCCCTCCAATTGTAGGACTACGACAAAGCCAAGTGAACACCGGGGTTGTATTGAGGAGTTCAGAAAGAGAGGTTCTCCTGTCAGCAGAATCCTAACCTGTGTACTGGCTGCAGCTGAATCTGTGTAACTTGAAGGGTTTTAGAGTGAATGCAGGAATAATATGAAACACTTTTGCCTACCCCCACTTATACCCAACTCCTCAAGGGTCCAGGGCAATGGGAGCAGGATTATAAAAACCCAGCCTTCACATTAGGAACCCACTGATGTCAGTACAGGCTTCCCAACTGGGCTGAGCATTATAGCCCTGTAGGATATCAGGCTCTACATTTGTTAGATTTTTATTTCTAAAAAGGCTATTTTAGGTTATTTCTAAAGATCTTATGGCTCCTATTGAGCCCGGCAGAGTTGGCCTTATGTTAATGAAGGTACTTGGCTTCATAGGCAAAAAATAGTCCCAATAATTTATTTTAAAAAATTGTCTACAATCTTGTTTGAGGATCTGCATAACTCATTCATGGCTATGCCATTCATAAGTAATGCACCCATCCCAAATTCATGCTAATAAAAGCTTTATACACACCACAACATCACCTCGTCTCTCTTTTGTATATAGACACACAGCACACACCCAGAGGGAAAGTTATAGCCTTGTGGGTATCTTGAATTGGGGCACCACATGTATATAGGCTCTACAAGCCCCACACCTTCCATAACACTCTCATCCCTGCCTAACAGTGATGCCTAATTCGGCATTTTGTGGCCCAGATAGTGGCTGGACTTTTCATATCCAATGGGATTACGTACATGCATAAATTAATCATGTGTAAGTACTTGTGGGATTGGGGCCTAGGTTTTCCCCTTCCCCTATGATTTTACATAGAAGAGGCTGGCATTATAGAAGAGGAAGGTATTACTATTATTGTTACTACAAGAATGAAAAATGAGATTTCCTATGTAAGATCTTGACTGTGCCTGGTCCAATACAGTTGCATAAAAGGTAGAAAGGAAATAGAAACCTTCTCCAAATTATACCCCCATGGAGTGACTGGACACAATGCAAGTCATTACAATAACATGAACCAACTGCTTTGAGCTAGCACAGTGGCCAGTGCTATTATTATTAATAATGAACATATTTATTACCAGCCTGCCTAAGGACCAACCAAGAAGGGGCCCCATTGTGGTAGGCACTGTATAAACACAAAGTAGTAGTCAATCCCTGCCCTGGAGAGTTGACAATCTAAATCTAAAGACTGACAGAGGGTGGGGGAATGGGTCTAATACAAGCAGAGTGAACAATGTGATGGTGGCAAATGTCATGTCAGTACAATAGTTTGGGGGGGGTTGGTTTACTTAGGAAAGGGATAAGGGACAGGGAAAGAAAGATATATGAAGAGGGGAATCTGAATGGAAGGAGGATGAGGGGGACGGGAAGGGAGAAGAGGGTGGGAGGGACAAGTGTGCTGAGCTGAAGTGACTGCTCTAACCTGCTCCCCCCACCTCCCTGACAAACAGCCAATCAGCACAGGGCAGAGAGAGTCCTGGCATAACTGTAAAAAGTTCTCTGAATGTCCAGATGTCCCTGCTTTGGCTGCTTCTGCAGCTGCTCCTACCAGCTCTGGAGTCTCTGGCTATTTTCTCCCTGTAATTTTTCCCCTAAGGCCACATGACGGGGAAAGAGGGAGAGGATGCACCTGCTTGGGTTCTAGTTTCCCCAGGACAGACAGGGTCTCCTCAGCACAGTTCTGGATGCATGGGTGGGAGATGAGGTAGGGGGGTGTTGGAGGGAGCGATGGCCTCCATAAAGTGCTTGGGGTTTTGCCCCTGCACCAAAGCTGGCCCTGTATAGGAGAAATGCATCTTGCAGCTTGAGGAGTGTTCCTCCTCCACTCCTGAGATGCTGTCCTACCTGAGGCATAAGGCCTTCAGGAGATCCTGCTGGTGCAGTGCACTTCCATGCCGGCTTCAAAGCACCCAGTGGCTGAAGAATCACAATCCAGCCTTAACCCTGTTAGCAGTCGACTAGTTCAGTGAGCACTAAAATGGGACGTGCTTAATGGGAGAAACCTTTACCATTTATAACACTCAAATATCTCCTTTTTGCTGCTACTTTTCTGTTTTATTAAAAGAACTGACATATCTGGGACACGGTAGCCTTGCTGTCTCAGTTTGTCAGACAAATGTTTGAAACATTTTTTCCCATTTACTCGTGTTTTTTTACTTGGAGGAAATAACTGCAGTTACAATGAAACCACCTTGAGAATTCCCACTGTGGAGAAGACTTTGGAGCGTCTCTCTTCTTTCATCACCAGAAGAATTGGTGGAAGCAGTTGCTCTAAGCAAAGGGAATGGTGTTGCATGAGGACTCTAACTTTGGTAATTAAAAGGTCCAATCCTATAACGTGATAAGAGTCTTCTTCAACTCTCCCTGGTTTCCGCTGGAGCTGAGAGCACTCAATTCTTTTAAAAAATCAGATCCTAATATTGCAACAGTGGAGTAAATTTTCCATAACTTTGTGGCTATTACACTGAGGCAAATTAATTTAATCACTGCAATATTAAAAACAGAGCAGCTACAGACAAATATCTGTTGGAATGTTTGAGGGTTTTCTCTCTTTAACTAGATATTAACATGTTGTTATTCATGGTCCTTTCTTTGTATGGGTCAGATGCAGCTCATAACATTTACAGCAGCTCTGGATCTGGCTGATATCTGTTTATCATTTGAATACATATTGCTGATAAAATTAAACAGAAATTAAAAGCTAAAAAGACACACTCCCCCGCCAGGAGCATCAACTATGCTTGAAAGAGGTTTCTGTTGGGTCCTCAGACGTCATCATCAGAGCAGCTGCTGTGTTTTCTCTGCAGTAGAACACTAGAGATGGTTTCCTCCTGGCTCCAGCAATTTCCTACCAGTAATAAAATCCCAGGTAAATGGGAAATCTATTTACATTTTCCAGCATTGGTCTGATAGGCTGAAACAAGGAGCATGGAGAATGTGCTTACTTGTCCCATTTTTTTCAAATGGTGTCAGCAGGTCTTAAATAACTTTTCTTGGCCATATTACTGTTTGTTCAAAGGTATTAAATAAAGAAACACTGGGGATGTGCATGAGATGTTGATGAGGCATGATCTCAGCTAGTTTGCTTCCAGACTACTGCGGTAATTGGAATCACAATCTGGCCCTCAGAAATTGAAGATGTACCTCTCTGAACCTTCTACGTGAAAAAGATTATTGCAGAAACACGCTCCAGGAAAACTCCAACTGGCATCAGTGACCATATTGCCCGAGTAGGGAACTGAGTAAAGATTTCAGGATTTGGCTAATAAAGAGGATTTTATCTCTATCAAAGAGAAAATATTCAGGACACAACATTGGAACCAGCAAGAGGGACATGGAAAACTTTTACTGCAAAGCCTAGTATTGGCTCAAGGATATTCTGTTGGAATACAGGACTCATTGACTGCTACTGGGAACACGTGGTAGGCATAATGGAAACAGGCGGAGCCTTGTGCCGCTGACACTGAAAATACTGTTTCAGTTCATGACTATTTAATTATTAGGTCTAGAAGATAACAAAAGTACTGTTGGTGGGATTGAAAAAACACAGCTCATCTCAATCACCTGTCTGTATTTGAAGTTCCTGAAAAATCACAAGGAAGGAATTGTAAAAGATTTAGTGCACATTGGCTTGCTGAATTATTACTGGGTTTTGTGGAATTTTCTGAAGGTCATAGCACCTCTGAAACTAACTACTTGCTAGCAGAGGTAGAGGGAAGGCTGTCATTTCTTCCATACCAACGATGCAGGCCATGGTGTTAGCAAATTCAGTCATTAGGAATGTTGACAGCTGGGTGTGTGGTGACTGTGCCTGATAGGTGCAAAGGTGGCAGGTCTCATGAGACTTGTAACTAAATGTCTCATGAGAGCTGGGGAGGATCCATGGCCATAGTGCCTATTGGTACCAATGGCATAGGGAGAGGGAAGAGTAACAAATGTCTTGCAAGTGAAATTTAAATAACCAAGAAAAATTATATTTATGGGAACTTTCTCTGAAATGCATCTAGTTCTGTATGCTGGATTAGCTAGACAGGAGGAGCCCTAAAGGTCTCATGCATTGATGAAAAGATGGTGTAAATAGAAGGGGTTTAAATATATTAAGGGCTGGAGAAGGTTGTAGAGAAGTGGGAGCCTCTGCGGAAGGGTTGACACTTTATTATTGCCATAGAGGAACGAGACTGCTGGCACAGAAAATTGGAAAGGTTTGGGGGATTATATAAAGTAAGAGCTGGGGGAAAGTTGACAGGTGCTAAGGGGCACTCAGTTCAGCCAAAGGCATCTGCCAGGGATGATGGTAAGGTAAGATAAAAGAAACTGTAGTTGAAGTGAAAGAGGGACAGGTTGCGATCACAGAGGTACATTCCAGAAAAGTAACAGGATGTCAAAGGAGGGGTCAGGAAAGGATTTTCCTCCTACCCCAATGCATTCTGGGAGGTTTTCATTTTAAATCTCCTTCTAAAGCATCAGGATGGGCACATCTGGAGATTAGACACTGGGCAGGGTGGATCATACTCTGTCAGGTTCTTGGCTACCTGGTTCTTGCTCACATGCTCAGGATCTAACTGATCACCATACACAGTGTCAGGAAGAAATCTCCCCCCAATCAGATTGTCAATGACCTTGTTTTTTTGTTTTTGTTTCTTTTCCCCCTTCCTTTGCAGTGTGTGGGTGTGGGTCACTTGCCAGGATTGTCTGGGTATTTCTTATTTAGTCATTTCCTTGCCATTGCTGGGGCCTCGAGCACTTGTGCACCTTGGTCCCTTCTGTTCTCTGCCTGTGGCACATTATAAGCTAGTCTTCTTTGGGTCTCATTTAATTTGATCTAATTTCGGATGTTGGATTTAGTGTGCGGGTGCTGGTTGCCTGTGATACACTGAAAGTCAGATTAGATGATCTAGTGGTCCCTTCTGGCCTTAAACCCCATGACTCTAAATAAAAATAACCATAAAGCCCACAATAAAATCTGTAAATATCGATATACTGATGATTAAAGCTTAAAAGCAAAACTAGGTGAACCAAAATGGTCAGCAATGAGAGGTGGCATTGACATAGTGGAGATTTCTAAAACAAGGGGAATGACAGCAGGCAACAAGATACTGTAATACCTGGTTATAAGCTATACATAAAGGGTAGATGAGGTCATCAAGGTGGTAGGATGGCACTATGCTATAGAATCAAGTGATATACATTTTCTGAGTGGAGTCAAGTATACAGTAGAATCTGTTGGAATACAAGCCCAAAATCATAAAATGCAAATATACTGTAGGGATTATACTACCAGGCCTCTTGATCAGGAAGCATATATAAAATGTGTAGTATTAAGAGGCAGCCAAGTAAAACAATAATGGGTCACAGCAAATACCCACATATAAACTGGTCAAATGTTCCAATGGCACAAGGCTTAGAGATGCAATTTCTCAACAGTTTACATGATTGCTTCTTGGAATATCTAGTTCTATAGCTCACAAGACGAGAGAATATTCTTAATTTAATGCTATGTCTGACACAGAAGTTGGTAAAAAAGTAACTGTGGTAAGCCACTAAATACTAGAGACCATAATATAATTAAGTTTGACTCATGAAGCAGGTGTGGGGTGAGAAGCTGATTATTGTCATGGATTAGAAACTGGGTAAGAGGAAAAATAAAGATGGGAACGAATGGACAATTTTCAATATTGTGAAAGGTTAACAGTGGGATACCCCGAGGTTGTATTAAGACTGGTGTTACTTAATATATTTATTAATGATTTGGAAAAGTGGTTGATGAGGGAACTGGAAAAATCTGGAGATGAGAAAAAAGTATTTAGTTGAGAGATTAGAGCAGACCTAATTATAATAGGTTAATGGACAACACAATGGCAGATGGAATTCAGTGTTGGAAAAAAAAGCAAGATAATGCTAATTAGAAGGAATACTTTGAACTACGCATACACAGTGCTGGGTTCTAAATTAACTATAACTACTCAGGAAGGAGACCTGGGTGTTACTAAAGTTGTAGTTTGAATAAATAATGCTGTAGATATTATAATGCCATTATTTAAATAAATGGTGTATCATCATCCAAAACCGTGTTCAGTTCTTGTCACTGAGTCTCATACAAGATATAGCAGAAGGTGTTCCCAGGAGTGCGGGGGGCTATGAAAATGATCAGAAGCACTACAAGATTTCCATATGGAAAGAGATTGAAAAGACTGAGACTATTTAGTTTAGAGAAAAGAGGAAACATGAAGGAGGAATGGTATAAAGAAAGTGAATCGGATGCTTCTATTTGCTTTCTCTCAGAATTTAACAAGAAAGGGACATTAATTGAAACTGAAAGAGAGCAAATTTAAAACTGATCAAAGGAAATACAACACAATATTTAATTAACCTGTGTAACTAATTGCCACAGGATATTACTGAGGCCAAGACCTTATCATCATTCAAATAAAAGATCAGACATTTATATGGATAATGAGAACATCCACAGTACATTAGGTAGGATAAAACAAACAAAATACCAGGGATATAAACTCTATGTATAATCCAACCATTGCCTGGGATTGGAAAAACTTCCCCTATGGGCAGGTTATTTCATAATTGCCAGCTATGGCTCTTTTTTCCTTCTTCATAAGCATCTGGACTTGTCCCCTGTCAGAGATGTGATACTGGACTACCTGGGTCACTGGTTAAACCCAATATGGCAATTTTTATGTTCTTCCATATCAGCAGAAGCTGCAGGAAGTACCGTATACTGTGCAATCTCCTTTTGATCTTTGAAATCTTGAATTCCAATTCTCAAAGCTAACAGAAATTCACAGGGGAAGATGCCAAATACTTTCTCATCACACACCAGATTTACTTATGAAAGTAGAGTTTTCCTATCATAAAGCAAGTGCTAAGACCAGTGGGACAGAAACTGGTTGTTTTGTATCTGGCTAGATTGACCCTTGAGTGGTGGGTGAGTAAGATATATTTTCCAACATCTGCTGGAAAAACTGCAATTTTCCAATACCAAAAAGAAAACAAGTGATGGAGATTATGGCAGCTCTTTAAGGCATCCCAGACTTTGACAAACATACTGGGTTTTGAGGATTCCAGTTGTTCTTTGCAAAGATTTACAACAAATGTGGCACCAGTGAACATGTCTTTTAGTGCACTGCTGTAACATGTGCAGCCTGGGTACAGAGAAGGGCAACAAAAATGATTAGGAGTGTGCAGGGGCGGCTCTAGACCCCAGCGCACCAAGCAGGCGCTTGGGGCGGCCGTTCCCGGGGGGGCGTCATTTGGCTCCGGTTGAGCTCCCGCAGTCGTGCCTGCGGCAGGTCCACCGGAGCCCGGAACGAGCGGACCTGCCGCAGGCATGACTGCGGCGGGTCCCGTCTTCCCGCGGCTCCGGTTGAGCTCCCGCAGGCATGACTGCGGCAGGTCTGCTCATTCCGGGCTCCGGTGGACCTGCCGCTGGCATGCCGGCGGGAGCTCAACCGGAGCCGCGGGAAGAGGGGACCCGCCGCGGGACCGGGGAAGGGCGGCGCAGCGCTCCGCGCTGCTTGGGGCAGCGTGATTTGTAGAGCCGCCCCTGGGAGTGTGGAACAGCTTCTGTATGAGGAGAGAATGGGAATATGATGGAGGGCTATAAAATCTTGACTGGTATGGAGAAAGTGAATAAGGAAATGTTATTTACTCCTTCACATAACACAAGAAGTAGGAGTCACCCAATGAAATTAATAGGCAGCAGGTTTAAAAGAAACAAAAGGAAGTATTTCTTCACACAACACACAGTTAACCCATGGAACTCATTGCCAGAGGATGTTGTGAAGGCCAAAACTATAATGGGGTTCAAAAAAGAACTAGATAAATTCCTGAAGGTCCATCAGTGGCTATTAGCCAGGATGGGCAAGGATGCAACATCAAGCGCTGAGTGTCCCTACCCCAGGGGTCGGCAACCTTCGGCACACGGCTTATCAGAGTAATCCGCTGGTGGGCTGTGAGACATTTTCCTTACGTTGACTGTCTGCAGGCATGGCCCCCTGCAGCTCCCAGTGGCTGCAGTTTGTTGTTCCCTTGCCCTAGCCTCTGTTTGCCAGAAGCAGGGAGTGGAAGACGGATGGATCATTTGATCTTTGTCCTGTTCTGTTCATTCCCTCTGAAGCACCTCGCATTGGCCGCTGTTGGAAGACAGGCTACTGGGCTAGACGGGCCATTGGTCTGATCCTGTATGGCCGTTCTTATGTTCTTATGGCTTATTTGTGTATGTTTTCATGATATTTGTAGATAGGAAGATGTTCTGCGTGAGGTTTGGTTTGGTGTTTTTAATGCTGTTAATTTTTCATGGCCAAAACCAAATGACCATTTTCAAGTGTGAAGAATGTATATTTTTAAAAACTGCTCTTTCTGTTTCATTTTAAGAACCTATTTCAGTGACTAGTACATGTACACATCCTTTGAATCACATAGCACTCTAGGGTGAGATTGGACCTGCATGGCTGCGCAGAGGCACAAAAGGGTGTAACCCCCCACTCTCCCTTATGGCCAGATCCTGAATCTGGTTCTGAGAGGTTTCACAGGGCTGCTACACAGCCATGTGAGCAAGTGGGTGAGGTAAGGCTTTGGGTATTTCCCTTCATTGACCCAGCCAGCAGAGCTGAGCTGATGAAAGGTGTGTGTGAGAGAGAGGTCGGGGAGGGAAGTAAGCTGTGTACTGTCAAGGGCTGCAGTACCTTGGAGAAAGCGGGGCAGCAAGGATGGAAATATGATTCAGAGAGGGCTCCTGCTGGGGTGGGGCAGCTGAGTTCTGCCCTTTACCTGGAGCTAAGAAGAAATTCTCAATCTAGCCCTTAACTGAGGTGTTATTATTTTCCAGTGCCCAGAAGCTTCCTAGGTGCTTCCCAGTACAGATAATCACACACAGTTTCTGTCCCAAGGAGCTACAATTTCTTTTCACACATGGCACTACACGTGGGATAACAAAACAGTGGGTTGGGGAAGGTCACAGCAATAAGGGAATGTGGTTTCTCAGCAAAGGGATGGGCACAGCGAGTTTGAACAACTTTGTTTTGCATTTACATCCACTTTAAGTGTGCTTTAGACTGCTAGAGTGGTGTAGAGAGGCCTTGCAAATTAGAGTGAGGCCCAAATGACTTAGTGAATAAATATGTCTTGGTTGACTCACTTGTTGTGGATATCATAAAAGTAGTTGTCCTTAAAGAGGGGTTGAATGATAGGAGGATATTGGCCTGGAGAACTAATTTTGTGAGGGAATTACATGTTGCTAATGGGAAATGTCTCTGAAGGTATTTTATTCTACTGTTGTCATTCGTACACAGTGCTGTTTGTAGCAACCCACCCCCACCTGCCCTGCAACACAGGCAGATTATGAAAGCATCCCAAATCTTCAGAAGTACCATCTCCAGTTTCTATTGCCATAGACTGAAGTAGAAGCATTCTGGGTGTGGACTTGGACAGATTTCCAAAGCATATGTTGACATGGTTATTGCATTTCAAAACTGACATGTTTTTCAACACAGGACATCTGTGCTGATAGACAGTATCTGTGAAGTGCAAACAAATATGGAATTAAATGCACAATAAATATACTCATGCAGGCAATACATTTCAACATTGCAAAGGAGAAGCAGACATGCATGGTGACCCTCCACTCCTCCTATCTCCTTTTCTCACACCTTCCCTGCCCACAGTCAACCATCAGACCCATTAAACATCTCACAGTACTCGGAACTGCTCTCAACACTGTGGTTCCTGATGCTGAAGGGAGCTACCCTTTGTTGTTACTGGGACCACGTTCCCTTAAAGTCCTAGCTCCAATACAGCCCTCCTCCTGCCCCCTGGTGTTGCTGGAGATACCCGCTCAATCCATCCTACGTGGAGGAGGCTGGGTTCTTCTCAAAGGCCACTCCTGGGAAATTTTGTGGCAGGGTCTACATGGGGAGAGGTGAGCTGCTCTGGCCATGTGTTCCCACAGACATGGCTTTGCAGGGGTTATATATGACACAGTGACCACTGTGAAGGGTACCCTCCGGGGTGCCACCTAGAACTGAGGTACCACTGATCCCACCCTGACCTAACAGTCTGGGCTCCCTTTACACTGTACTGCTGTGACCAGTCTGCCAAGCCCTCTCCAAGGCTTCAGCCTGAACTTTTACCAGCACACATACAGGTAGGGACACACCCAGCTGTAGTTACATACAGACATTGTGATCAGCTCTGCATGAGGAGGTTTCAGCCAAGGAACTTCCCAGCTACTCAGGCATGTAACCCTCTCTGGAGTGTTAACCCAAAATTATACCGTCTTGTGCCGCACAGGGAACTGTATAGTGTACGCTCATGAAATTCACCCCCCTCCCTCAATGTGGAGAGGAAATATACAACAGCTTGCTGCCTGAGTTATGATTTCCACAAACACTGGTGAAGAACCACAATGATGTCACTCCCCTGCCTTATATAGCTTTTGCATATTGCGGAAACCCTTTGTTTCAAAGCTTGCTTCCCATGCCAGTCAGTGGAAAAACACTGGTATCCCAAGATGGAGTTTGGCACCAGGTGACCTGATCACATGTCCCTGTCATGTTACAGCAACCATGAGTTGGAGGCTTTTTGTAGTGTCCTCAGGAAGATTCACCTGGCTCAGGAAGATAAGCTTCTTCTAAGGCCTATTGTTTTCCTAGTGGCTCATTAATCTGAACGGGCCCTTCCCAGCCTGCCATCTAGACTGAGAGTCTTTTGCCTAGTGGTTCCCCAGGTGTAAACACATTTGTAATACAGATATATAGTCAATATTCCTAAGTTCAGATACAAAAATGATACATACATACAAATAAGATGATCATAGTCAGCAAATCATAACCTTTCCAATATCTCACATGACCTATCTTGCATAAAATGCATCATCAGAATTATGCCATAATCATATTATAATAATATCACTGTGAAGACTATGGGGTGCAGTGTCACAATCACATTTACTAGAGCTTGTTAATTGACCCAAAAGCTGGTTATTACAATGTTTTGGCTGATGAAAATCACCCTATACAGGTCTATCTCAATCACACTGCTCAGAATCTCCACTAAAAAACTAAAAAATAAACTTAAAGATCTTTCAAAATGTTTGCAGAGGTTAATATCATGAATCAAATGGTTAAAGAAATAAGAACTAAACATTTTCCACCTAAGCATTTGAATCAGCATTGCAGGTCTGAACATGGCTACTCAAACTAGCTAGGGATCAGTGTTTATGTCCAGGCTTAACAGCTTGATTGATGCCTTTTAGAGAATGAGTCATGTTGATTTTTTTGGGACTAAACCCATAATAAGGCATTACTAGGAACAGGAAATGTGTTCACTGATGAGCAATGATTGTTTATTCATTTATTTCCTGACTTTGAAAGGGAGTGTGTATCAGTGGACATGCCTTTCCATAGCCAGGTTAGGTTTTGCCTACTTTCCTGCTAGACCTGTGGGGTCTTTCACCTGCAGCTGGTTATCAACTGGCTTTGAGTATACATTTCTGTGTCCATTTTGTCTACCTAGTTTGGGATGGTAGCAGTCTCCTCGGGTTCAGATTCTAGCATACAGAAGTTATGAGTGTACATATAGTTTTTTCATGTACACCAGAGCTGCACGTGCTTGGTAACAGCAATGTTAGTAGTTTTTCCTGTTTTTTTCCCCAATGTTAAGGATGTGACTGGTTTCTCTGATGCATCTGTGCCATAATCATGAGGAAAGACCTTTTACATGTGATACTTTGTCTTGTCTTCGATTGTGTATAGCCCCACTGGGAAGAGCAATAACTAGTGAGAGCTCATCAGTTTTGGAATAGCAGTGTTTCCAGATGTAGTAACTTAATGCTGGGGATCTTCCTCGTCATCTTCTACTTTTAAATATTTATTTGACAGTGAAGTAGATTTTCTAACTCTAGTGAAAATCCCAGTTGACTCCATCAGAATCCCTCAATTTATCTCCAGTGGTTTCTCAGGAGGACCAGTAGCCAATAGCCTAACAAGACCAAGTAGACTGGTGGAATGACTCAGCAAAAAAAGAAATCCACAGTTGCAGCAATTAGGTTTCCCCCTTTCAGGGAGAGTGTGTATAACAAACAAGTCAAAAATACATAACACAGAAAACTCCCAACTTGAGGTTCAACCTAATGCTGTGATTCCTGAGTTTGGAGTCCTCTCTTCTCAGAGGTGTTCTCCTTTCTCTCCCTGCAAAGCAGCCACTCTTGAAGTACTTCTGAGCCAGGAGAAGCTGAGGTGAAGATAACCCTTAATACACTGGGGACTAACAAAGTACCTTTGTCACAAACCCATTGCTGTCTTATAGAATGTAATTACCATCTGGAACCAGCTGAAACCTTGAACTGCAATTTCCATCATGGGATGTTTAATTTCCATTCCTTAAGGGGTCCAGGCACAGTGAGTTAGCTATGATGTGAATAGATGTGATATGCAATGTTTCTCTTCTGAGGTGCATACACAGCTACAAATATTTTGCTAATCTGTGCTGTAGCAAAACCTTTTCTGCAATAGTTGGGGGCATTATATTTACTTTGGGCAAGAATGTGTAATGTTCATACAGAGTACATGAGTTTGCTGTTGTCACTTGTGTAACACATTTACATTCAAGATCTGTTCTATGAGCTGTAGGTAGGATGATCCCTAAGAATTTATTTGTTGGAATAACTCTGTGGAATGGCAGAGTTCTGCAATACGTCAGTGTTATTGATGGGAAGGAAAGCGTCCTCTATGACAGTTTGAACAAATTTGTCAAGGTTCCACACCAATTTGATACCTAATGTTCTAGATTTACCATAAATATTTCTGCAGATATTACAATAATGCATCTTAGATTTGCAATGTAACCTATTGTGCAAACAATCTATGGTGGTGAAAACACAATTCACTGAGAGTAAGGAGTACTTCCAGCCTTATTTCATTATTTTTTCTTACTAACTGGTAGTCTGAAGACTATTATTGATTGTACTAGAAATTCTGGTACAGTACCGTCTATGGATTGAAATATATACATTTCTAATAACATCATTCAGTAAATTTGTTTTTGAGATAATATATATCAATCATGTATTATTTAGAAGGCAAACATTGTTTTATGAATGTAAGTCAAGATATTGCTTATGTAGAATGGATATAAAGCTTTCTATGGGTGATAATAAAGAGTGCATACAGGAAATTCATTTTATAACAGTTTTGGAAAATGATGCATTCTTAGGTTTATTAAGGTTGAAAAATCAAGAACTCAGAATGTCAGGAAATATCACATTGTGCATATACCTTAAAATGTGTTCTATTATGTTTCAGTAAACTATAGCATAACACAAATGGAGATGTCCTGTATAGTCTTCAGATTTGACTTCTTTTTAAATTTTATAGAGATCTACAAAACATGTTTGATAAAAATCATGTCAGTAGTTTTAATGTTTAAAATTGAATAATCCAGACTTTAAGATGCTTTTCCTTCCCCCAAATTCTAGACATTCTGGAGTAATTGCAACAGTTACAAAAGATGTTTATAAGTCTGGGGACCATATCAAAATCTGTGATATGCAATATAAAACACTTATAACTTTAAACTACTGAAATTATTTTCTTCACTCTTCACCGATATATCCCAGTACAAAAATATTATGCTAAAGGTAGAAAGAGCAAACTTGACTTGATTTTTAAGATCTTATTGAGATCTATGGAATAAGACAAGTCTGAAGAAAAATCATTGAGTAATTGCAAAGCTTTGAGTATTTGAAGTCCAAAATTTCACACATATGGAACAGTATTCTTCTGCATATATATTAATTTACTTTTATATGAGGATGTAAAACAAATTACAATTTGTGTTATATCATACATTGCATTATTTGACAAATGATAACACCATATAAAGAGAGACCATGTGTTAAGACTCAAGAGGACAGAGTGAAGCTTTAGCTTTCAATCTTAAATCTACATTTCCTGACTTCTGACTATTTTATTTCTTATCCTTAATATCACATTAAGACTAGCTTTTTGCATTAAAAAAAGAGAAATTATGTCTGTAGAACATGTAAGTGCTATTATTTATTTATGTATTATTTGTTTTGGGATAGTCCTGAACAGCCCCCACCTGAACTGCGGCCCATGTGATAGATGCTTTAGACAGGGGTTCCAAATTTGTGGGCAGTGGCCCAAAGGTGGGCTGTGACACAGCCCCAGTGGTCTGCTGGCACAATATGTATATAATAATTAAAACAAATAATTTTCCTCAAGAAGTGTTGATAGTGGGCTGCAATGCCTATTGCAGCTTGCAGAGGTGGGCCTGAGGGAAAAAAGTTTGTGAACCCTGCTGTAGACCACATAGGGAGAGCGTGTCCTTGTCCCTGAAGAGTTACTGTCTAAGAAGTTGGATCTAAAATATTTTAGCTTGATTCCTTCTAATGTCAATATTAAGCAAGGCATCCTGAATCCTGCCATCTGTTACCCAGATTCTTGAACTCTAACTATCTTTCCTGAAACTTCCTGAACCCCATTATCTTTAACTTCAATTCTGGTCTCTATTCTAGTCTATGTAGGTGCTTATACCGCACTCATCACAACAGTATAAATTTGCGCCGACTCCAACTCATATCGGAACATACAGGGGAAAGAGTCTTTATAAATATATAAAAACAGTATACTAGGATATTGAAAAAAATAACATCTGTCAGGAGATCTTGTGATAGGCAACAGTATTGCAAGTCAGTATTTCCACTAGAAATAGTGGCTTATGGCTTTGTTAATAAGCAAATCTTAATAATATTCCCATTGTGAGATCGGATGCTAGGAAAAAATTAGCTTTTGTACAGCGTTTTTTTTTACAGAGATGGAGCTCTCACACATAAATATAGATTTTGTATATACTTGAAATAGTAAAACTACTTAAAATCCTGTACTTTCAAGGTTTTAGCATAGAATGTTTTGAACATTAGCGTATTATTCCTGGAATTCTATTTTGGGCTTCAAGCGTCTTTCTTTAAAGCTTTTTAAAATTAAGTACTCCTTTCCTTGATTTCTAAAAATAACTACAGGCAAACCCAGAATTTATGAAGGTCTTGAGGGACAATTAACACCTTCATAAAAATCGGGATTTAATTAAAAGAAATTTCTGATTTGATACACATTTTGGATGGTGGGATGGATATGAATTTTGGATCAGATGGACATTTGGGGTTCACCTGCACATCTTTCCTTTGTACCAATAGCAGTGGTTATTCTTTCTGAGGTTAAGCTATTGTGCTTTGTCCAGTGGACATTTTCTTGACAATAAATATTATAACAAAGGCCTAAATTCTCCCCTCTCTTTGTAAGGCGCAGAGGGGCTGAATGACAGAACTCGTGGTTTTGCTGCATGTAGAGGTTATGGGATAGATGGCCAACAGAGAACTCCTGTAGAAATTTGGTGGAGCTCTGTATGCTTGGAGCTCTGATCTTCATGGTCTCCATCTATTGTAACATGGGAGGGTGCTTAGGGGCTGTGGAGAACTGTGGCTAGTGGATGCAGATCCACCAACTAAACTCGTTGTGTAGAAGTCCATGTTATTGGATTTCAGTGCAGGGTCAGAGCCTTAGACATATTTTTACAATCTCATGAGGGTGGTTAAAGAAAGATAATGCCTGACAAGTCTGCATGAATTCATTAGTAATTAGACTGGATGTCTGGTAAGCATTTTATACTGGATCACTCAGATATTGATTTATAATGTTGGAAAACATATCATGGGAATGATCTGTTATAATGGATTCAAATGTGTGTTAGAATGAGGAAAAGAGGACTGGTCAGGGATGGGAAGCTATAGCAGGTAGGAGGACAAAACAAGTCTCAGAATTAGAATCACTTCAGTTTATTTTGTATATTATAATGATAGATGGTGATGACATAATGTATATACATAAACTGACCTTGAGGAAGGATTTAACTTTAAAGGTGGTTACATATCTTGATAACCAATTCTCTAGGATCAGTACATGCAGAACAACAGTTGCAAAATAAATAAATGTTAAGGAACCAAAATATACAATGCTGATTAGAGAAAAAAAGAGGTCAATATTTTCAAACTGGCATGCATACGTTTAGGCACCTACAATCAGAGTTAGGCACTAAATAAAAGTGGCCTGATTTTAAGAGGTGCTGAGCTTGGTTTCAATGGGAATGCCAAGTATTAAACATATTTATATTCCTAATTATGGATTTTGGGGCCAAGTCTTGGTTAATGGAAAATTTGCCATTGATTTTAATGGGATCAGAATTTGGTCCTATGTACTTAACTTTAGTCACCAACTTTTGAAAATTTTGACCTGTATGCATGTTATAAATAAAAGTCGACAAGTTTGTGTTCACTTGTTCCTCTCCAAGTAAAAAATTAACTAACTCCAGAAGTCCAAACCTCGCCAGAATAATCAGTGTCTGGAGCACAGATAAGATTTTCTGGGGCTAAAATTTTGAGTTGCTGATTTCTGAAATTTTGAGTGGATGAACAGGGGTGGGAAATATAGCTGCAATGCTGGCAGTTTAAAGATGACCAGTTGGCAACAAAAACAAGTAAAAAGAATTAAGAGATGGCACAGTAATTTCACAAAAGAAGATCAAAGCAGCTTTAGCAATGCTAGTGAGGAATCAGCTACTGATGATGAATGATCTCAAATCAGAGATCTAATCTAGCCAGCTGGAAATGAAAACTGCTCTGGAACACCAGATGCAAACTGTGCAGAAGGATATGGAATTACAGTTACAAACATCCAGACTGGTCTGGTATATAAATCAAAGAGGTAAGCAACAATTTGACTGACAGACAAAGCTTTCCAGGACATGATTAAGAGCCAAAATCTTTGCTTGCCTTGGAACTTAACAGAGAGGACTTAAGTACCAGGGAAAATACTGGGGAAAAAAATTCATAGGTCTGCAGAATATTCTAGAAGTTTACATGCCAGATGAAGAAGCAGAAAAGAAAGAGACATTGGTAAGACAAACCTTTTGAAAGACTTTTTTACTCCTATTGCAACTCACAGAGGTCCAGAGAGAAGAGATTAAACTATCCCTGCTTGAGAAATGGTGGGAATATATTATGGAAGGTTTATTTGGTCCACTTGTCTATCATATCTCAAATGAACTGTTGGGGAGAAGAACAATGTTTTTCGCATCTAACTTAAGTGTGCCAGCTTTGCTGCTGCTGCAGAATTTATCCTCAGAAAAAGTGAGTTGTTATCCAGCCTTGGTTACAAGCCCCATATATGTCATTTGGAGCCAGAGCTCATCTAAGTCCAGAAGAAGGAAGAGATAAGAGATTACACCTGATCTGTCAGAGGACTTGAGGATATTGGTATATCCAGCATTTCTAGATACCAACATAGGCACCCAGTATAAGTTAGCAATGAACATATTTATTTATGTCCAACTGGATTTGGATTTGCAAATTAAAATCTATGAACGGAACACGAGAAAACTTTGTGTGACTGTGGAATTTGCGGCAGCGCTGGAATCGTGCTGTATATTTGCACAGCAAAAAAGATAGCAGCCCTTTGTGTGAAAGGTGGAAGTAGTGGTGCAGCCTGAATCCTATAAGTACAAATGTGTGTCCAGTGCTCACGGTGAGAAAGGGGAATGCTAAATGGATGCATTAAATGTCTGAGATACATGAAAATAAGTTAAATGTAGTTGATCGTTTAGGGAAGAAATATACAAAGGAAAGGCCCCTAAAATCCAGGTCTTAACATGGAAATTTGGCTCAACCTTATTATGGTGTAGCAAAGAAGTGTAAGTGTTCCTGGTTGTCCTGCTAGAAGAGCAGAAAAATTTTACAAGGGGGGAGGGGAAAGGGTGAGCGCTCCAGATCAGTCAAAGGACCTGATTCTCCTCTCAACAAACCAGATTTTACACAAGTGTAACTCCATTTACCTCAATTGAGTTACTTCTGATTTACACTGGTGTAAATAAGAGGAGAATCAGGCCCCAGAACTGTACAAGTGGAGGATCTAGAAATTAAAATAGTGTATGACAGGGCCAGTGTTTTGCTGCCAAGATTTGAACAGGGGGCTCCCAGGTGACCCCAGAAGGGTTCCATGTCAGTGGGCTAAACATGTGAAATTTCTTGGGGAGAATACTATTCTCCATTAACCCTCTCCAGATCAGATCTAGATTAATTACGTGCTTTTGCTGCTACTTTTCAAGAAGTCATTTTATCATGAATCTATCTACACTGACTTTTCATATCTCATGAAAAGCAGAGATTAATATCTCAATAGACATATTTTGTAAAGATATGATGAGTTTAATACAAAAACACAGAAGGCAATGTTCAGATCTAGATTAGGTTTAGTATGGGGTTTAGAGTGTGGGTTAAAGGCAGAATCAGGGCTATGGCTTGGATTTGGATTAAAAAAACCTACAAGTTTAAAGTTCCAATGGTGGAAATCTGTTCTTATGGGATTTTCCTTCATTTGGGGCCTAAATCTTCCAAAAAATGTCCACTATTTTTGTTTTGTGAACTGAAGAACAAGCCACGTCTGGCTTTGGAGCCAACCTGGAGCCAAAAGCTAGAGGTGGTTTGAGATCTGAGAATTCCAGTCACCCCCACAATGAAATTTGAAAAGGGTCAGATTTGACATTCTGATCTTGGCCCAGCTCTAGCTGCATGTGACCCTATCAAAATCATTGTGTCTCGTGCTCTATTTTATTGTGTAATGGGATGGTGTTTGATTTTTATTGATATTGTTGGTACCTGCATTGTTTCTTATGGTTGCTTTCATTACTGTTGCCTGTTTTTAAACTTGTAATGAACCTTGAGGTATAAGTAAATAAGGAAGATAGAGATGACTTAGGTGGGCACACTCCATACCTGAAAGTGTGCTCTACTGATTATTTTGTACACAGGTTAAAATATGCCCATACACGATCACCTAAGGAAGCTATAAGCAAAGTGCTGAGTGAGTTTAGCAGGGCAACATCCACTGAAATCAGTGAGAATCATGTTGCTAGAAACCCATGTACATTTTAAAATGTAATACCTAATTTGCAATGAAGATTTTACTCACACTATGGAAAATTATTTAAACTCTCTAAAATATAATTAACATGTTCCAATCTAGCTGTGTGTATTTTAAAATCTGTTTTCCTTTGATAGTGCAAATGGCACTCTTCTAACTTCTCAGTGAATGATCCTGTGATACCAGGTTTGCAAATGTCATGGTCACATGGCAGTATTCTGTGAGTTTAGAGGCTGCCTGTGAGACCAGAGTAGCTGCTCCAGCAGAGATAAGCAGGGAGCAGAGTAGAATGCAGAATTGTATCCACATCTACTGGTGCCTGAGGTATCTAAAAAAATGTTAAGGGGCCAGGATGAAAACTCTTCAGAGGGTTGTGCTTCCATTAAGCAGCATACAAATTCAGGAATCTGAGAGAAATGAACATGTGATATTTTCTTCAGATTTTTATTATTTGTTTTATCATAGAGTCTAGGAACTCTTAGAGCCAGATTATGTAAGGGTGGCAAGTATCTTCAACAAGAGTACTCAGTACCACTCAGGACTAGACTCTGATGGGCAGATATGCAAGACTTTGTGTTGTAGCTATTTATTCATATTATCAACTGTAGCATTGTTCAGATTAATATAAACAAAAATATTTTTAGAATTTATAGGTGAAACATTATACAAGCAACTTAATGTTCAAGTGGAATATATTTCCCTGACTTGCCACACTAATAAATAGGTTAATTAATGGTCTGTTTACAAAATACATATGTTCTATACTATTGATTATTTTCATAATTAAAACACAGCAAATTCTAAATATCAACTGTTTTAGATCAAATGGCATCATTAGTATGCAGCAGAGAACATACGCCTACATTGTTGATACCATTTTTCTTGTTTAATCCATGGCAGCTAAGCAAACTGGCAGCACTTAACATGATTATGTCAAGATCTCACACAAGTTAGCTCACAGCCAAGGGCTGACATGTAGAGTCAATACGCCAGGGCTAATTATGTTGATGTAGAAAAAGTTACCTTGCTCTGTGAATGATAAATGCTTCATGTAGATAAAAGCATGTTTGTGTGTTTTGGATTTCACCCTAAAGATTGCACTGAAAGATCAGCTATCCTTGATGCAATTTAATTACAATATTGTTGATTATGCATGCCTTGTAATCTAATAAACTGACCAAAGTACAAACTATAGGGTTTGAAAAAATGTATTATGACTCTTAATCACCATTTCAGCTCAACGATGGAAGTATGGACATGCTAGTAAGGTCCACCTATTAACTCTTGAAATGAACGCTATGACTAAATTCATTGTAGTTGTTTTTATTTCTTCGCAAATTGAACACGCTGGCATATTCTTTTCTCTGAGATTTTGTTCTATTGGTGACATATAAACTGGATGGGGAAAGTAGCGCACTGAGATTATTGCAGGGTGGAAACGTTAAAAAAAAGTAAACAAATGCTAATTAAAAAATAAACATTTCCTGGGTTGCCCTCACTGTTCTTTTCCTTACCTTGCTCACTGAGGCTTTTTCTGATTTCATTGAAGCACCTATTATTGATGGAATAATTGTGAATACCACAATCATGCTGCTGCATTTCTTTTATTTTCCATTGGCTATTTAGTTAGATGAGTAGGTGCTTTTTAAACTGCATGAACATGAATTTAAGCTCATGGGAAAAGTACTGAATTGACAGCCCTGGAGATTGACTTCTTCTTTTAATGTAATGGGGGAATGTTACAAGGTCCTACCCAACATGCCTCCTTGCTTAGCCTGTTTCTGTGGTCCCTCAGTCACAAGCATGCCCAGACTACTTCTCTTTCATCACATACACCTTTATTTCTCAGTTCTCTAGCAAACAGAGCATGACATAGGTATACTGACATAGGCATAGACTTCTACACAACTAGATGTCTGAGCTCTGCCTCTTGCTTCCTGTTCCTCCATCTTATATCCTCCCAATTACTGCCAATCGCATCAATAGACTAGTAATTACCACCTAGGTGTTCCTAATCCCCTCAATAGAAAGTGCAGCAGAGCCTGCAGCCTTTTCTGTGCTGCAGCAACATCAGTGATCAGGGTGCTGTTGCTAGCACTCTGTCACAAAGCAGCACAAGCATCCCCCAAATTTTTATATACATAGGCCTTAATGTATAGGAGGACTTCCTCTAGAAGTAGTACTCCATGTCCATTCACTCTTCAGCTGCTCTTTTTAGACGGCCCAAATGGTTGCCTGTGAGTACAAGCTGTGGTGGTGAAAAATGTGTTCATATTAATACTCTACTGACCCACAAACACTTTCTTCCCCTCTGTTAACATGACTTCATTCTGAGGTGGAAATACAGTTTCTGTAGGTCAAGAAATGACATTACAATGTTAGTGAATTGGCCTTTTTTGTCCCCATGTAGTCACAATATAGGTGTTGTCCGCACACCTCCCAGAAAATGCTTCTTTGGAGACTGACTCTGGATAGCATGCCGATAGTGCCTTGTGGGTAAAGGCACAGGTAACAACAGTGATGTCAGCTGGTAGGTAAATCCTGTATTTGGTGGTACATGAAACTTCACAAAGCTTTCTAGTGAGTTATTTGTTTACTTTAGATGAAAGGTGCCTGGAACCGTAGACATTCTTTCAAGAAAATACTGTTTATCCAGTATAAGCTTTGGCCCATCTTGAAAACTGTGACTGAGAAATGTGAGCTGCTGTATTTTCCCCCCAGGACTAACAAGCTAACTTTAAAAATGTCTTACTGAAAAAGTGTGGTGTGCACTGTTGAGTTTCTTCAGAGTCCACCCCACTCTTCCAAGACAGATTTCTTCAGTAATGACAGTTCACAGAAAAACTCCCTAGGCGGAAATAAAATCTTGGCAGCTGTACTCCTTTTTAGGAACAAGAATTCTGAAGAGCTATCCTTGTTACCTAATGAAGCAAGAACCCAAATCTTGGATTTGATTACTGTTATGATTCCTTATCCCAGTAGAGTGTCTTGTCAGAATGTGGACTCATTAAATGCAAGAGGCATTGAGCATCACTCCATTAAAATGTGCTAAACTAACTTGTTGTCTGACATAAGGTGAAATAAAATATAATTATTTCAGAGTCGTTCCTGCTAGACTACAGAGAACATCACAGACAAGAAAGTGTGTAAAACAATTTGGTATTCTTCTAAGACCCAGCTCTGAATGTGTATACAGGCTATCAGGCCCAGAGAGGCAGGGTCTTCTATCAGACTAAGCATAGGGGAATTAAAGAGGAGCCCTTGAGGTATAATCCTGACTAAGTCACTCCTTTCTTGTGTGGATTTGAGAAAATCTCTTAGGGTCAGATTCTGCCTGGTCTGTGAACAAATGCACAGGAAGGACCATTTCTCCACTATTATGCCCCACTATATGTTATCCAGGCACAACTACCAGTGCCTGTGCTTTGCTAAGTAAATTATTTGGCCCTGCTAGTGACTGCTCTGTGATCTACAGCATGATACATGTACCCTGGCAGCCAGAGATCAGGGAAGTTGCAGCCATGCTTAGGAGGTAGAAAACAATACAGTGCCCCTCAAGAATCTTTTATATTTGCCTGCTTGGGGATAACAGTGTTGGGCATTGAAGGTGGGGGAAGGGGGAGAGGAAGAAACTAGAAGTCTCATGTTAAGTTATGTCATGCATCTTGTCAGCATATGATGGGGAACAGCACAAAAGAACGGTCAGGAAATAAATAAGCACTAGAATGGAGAAAGGTGTTAAATATTGCAAAGAGATATTATTTCCTTTTGGACTGATACTTGAAGAGAGCTAAAAAAGCACAGTAGATCCTCCTGTTAAGTATGTTCATGTTGACCAAAGCATGCTGTGAGTCACGGGATATTTCAGCACATTTAATCCCCAAGTTTCCCTTTAAGATCTGTCACAAGGTTGATACAGCTGCATGATGAGGTTTTTTATGTACAAGAATTAGTTTGAATCTACTCATGTCTGAGAACATCACTCCTATTTAACTTAAACTAAATGATTTGCAGGAAAAATAGCAAATTGTAGAAAAAATAATGATTTGTAGAAATCTGCAGGAGGTCCAAGTCCTAAGTCCAAATGTGACATTGCTTACAATTACATAAATAGTGTTCCCATGCATTTATCCCAGCAATAACCAATAGCTAGTAACAAATTATAGAGGCCCAATGTGATTTACACACAGAGGTTTCTATGCAGGACTTTGTGTGAATAAAAATGACTATAATTTTTTTTTCTACCAAAAGAAAAGAATCCATCAAATCCTTGTGGAGAATATAATTTTCTTCCTTCTAGTTTTAAATAGCATTAGCACAGCAATCAGTTGTTGAGGTGAAAGATAAACACTTCTGGACCTGAGTCTGAAAATGCACAAAACACTGACAATAAAGAGAACAGCTCTCTAGCCTTTGTATTTCAAAGGGCATTAACATTTTGCTGTACAGGCTTATAGCTTCTCAAACTGTTTTCCCCCTCAGTGACCTATTCCATTATTTAAAAACCTGCTACTTGTTCTCATTGAACATTTGGAAAAACCCCACATTTTGTTTTAGGTGTAAACCTGAAGATTTCATCATATTATTTCTCTGTCATCATATAATATTACTACTTGATAATTGGTTCTGATTACCTTCCACAGATTAAATTTCAGGGATCATTATAAATACGTAACATTTCAGAGAAAATAGTCCAACTCTGTCAGGAAAAAGAGACATTTAGTACAGTATCATTAGTGCTTAAACTACATTTGGAAATAGCACAGTGTCCTGTAATTATAAAAGACAGAAATAACAGTGGGATAAAGACAACCCCAGGTGGTCATTGCCAATGCTTAGAAAAAGGAAACCAAGTAAATATGGGCAACCATTCAATTCTCAGCAGGGAAGGAAGCGTCTGCTGGTGGGGAGAGTAGTCGGTGGAGGTTGGCAGGGGGAGGGAGAAGTGATGGGCTTCCACAGATGTGCCAGTAGGAGAAAGATGGGCAACAAAGAAGGAAGATGTGAAGATCTGGATAAGATGGTTGAGTGCGGTCACATCACACACTGCGTTTCTGTAACATCTGGATTTTGAATGCTGTATTGTAGATTTCACTAGTCTAGGTTTGTAGAAGAAAGAATGGTTTCCTTTTTGTCAAGGTAGAGCACAGATATTGATATGAGATCATGGCTTCTGATTTGAGACTTTTGTCTTCCCATATCAGGTCAAACCACATATACAATCCTTTACAATGTAAAATGCCTTTAATCATCAATTTTAAAAAGAATGACTAAAAATAATGCAAATAGGGTCAGATCTTGTGGTTCCTACAGGTTTCCTCAACCCTTCCTTGGAAAATCTCCTCTTGACTTCAGTGGGAATTTGACTGAGTAAAAACTGAGTAAGGACCTTGGGATTTGGCCTTTAATTATTACTACAAAAAAAATCAATGCTCTTAGATTCATTTAAACAATAAAAACAGAGTCCTTTGAAATTTGTTAGGAACACAGAAATTGCCATATTGGAGTGGATTACTGGCTCCACTAATCCAATATCTTGCCTCTGATGGCTGCCCATATTTGAGACAGCCAGGCTGATTTATTGCTGTTTTATTACAACTGAATTTTTAAAATGATTCCAGTGAGGACAAAATATAACAGCAGCTGCTGCTATTATTGATAAGGGTACATCCAGTTAGACTAAGAAACAAAGTGCCTAGAAGACTAGTATAATGGATTGGGGGAGAGCAACCCTGTAAAGGATGATGTACGAAACACTTAGTCCACAGAGTTTTGAATGTATGTGGCCAATCATACCTTCACTCACACAATGAAACCTCAATAATGTATCATTTAAAGCTAGACTGTATCCTACAAACTGTTCTGAGTAAGGAATGGCTCACAGCTGCACTATTCTTGGAGCAGACCACAGACCAATTCCTCCCTGCTTTCTCATTGCTCTGGGGAAAGAGTGAGCTACTTCACCCTTTTTCATGGAACAGCTTGCTCCTGGGTAAGTGCCTAGTCTGGCCCATGAGTGTGTGTGTTTGAGTGGGATAGGGCAACTTCTCCCACCTCCCCCTTCTCTATGCCTCCCTTTCTCCCCCTTGTTGAGTGGGGAATACAAGGCAAGTAGCCTCTGCTTTCCTCCCACAAATGGAGTTAAAATCTGAGCAGAGTCAAGCAGCAGAGTACTTACTCTTCCTTACTCCCCAACACGACTGAGAAAGGGCTGTAACAATTTAACCATTCATAAGCACTACACAATATTGTGTTCTGCTATTTGCCTTATTTGGAGTCTCTCTCTCTCTCACACCCCCCGACCCCAACCCACACTTCTTTACTATTATGTGTTATTTCCTTCCCTTTCCCTTCTATACATTCATTTGCTATCCCTAGCTGGTATAGTCTTTTCTCCCCTGTGCTTTTGTGGTCTGTAGTGTATCAAGAAAAAAAGAAATAAAACATTCAAATAAAAACAACATGAAGAACACAGAAAAAAATCACACAGAGAGGACCAGGATGTGCTGTATGGGGCTGTAATATAATTGAAAGGTCTGTAACATTTATGTGCAAGAGTGCACACTTTGCTTTCTATGCATTGCTATAAATGGTCCACGGTATCAGTGGAGGAAGAACAAGAAGGGTTTTATTTATAGTACACAATGACAGAAAAGAACTCGACACAGAACTGAAGCTTTGCAGTTTATGTAGGTTATGAAAATGCACTTTAGCATACATAGTGCAACTATCAGATTCTGAAGATTAGCAAGGAGGAGGAAACTAACCAAGCTGGAAAAGCAAACATTAGAATTAAATATAAAAGAAGAAAACAGGGCCATTTTTGTTAAAACACCCAATAGACTTGCATGTTTGTATTCAGCAGAGTAAAATCTTTTGCCAATGTTGTCACATTGTTTTTAGCTGACATTTTGAAGTCTGTATCTTTGATAGACGTGAAAGGAAAATAGCCTGTACTCAGATGACAGGAGATATGATTAGATCATGAGCAATCCAGATCCCTCAGAACAGAGATTATGTTGAGAACAGACTATGATGCAACTAGACAGGTTGTGAGGAGATTAAGATTTGCAGGACAGAAAGATGTGAACTGGTTGCACTGCCTGACAAGTGCTTATAAAACAGACGTTTCTCCCTTCTCTGAGGAACCTTTTTCAAACACTGAAAGATAATTGCTCATGATTTAGTCAGGGCATACTGGGGTAGACATGGAATCTTGCATCCCTGTGTATAGATTAGATCATGTAGATGAGTAGCTGCAGGCCAGAGCACCATGATTATGATATTCAGAGTGACAGAGTGAAACCAGGTGTACTGGAGAAAAGGTGAGGACAATGTTACCTAACACGATAAACACTGATCCTCAGCTTGTGGAAATCCATGTAGCTCATGTGCTGATTTAGCATCTAGCTTGGAGACCTGACAATAACTACTGGATCCTCCCCACTCTTACACAGAACACAAATGTTCTTGCATATGTATGGAATTCTAGCATTCAACATTACAAAAGATGTAGGGTACCAAAAATCCTGGTGTTCAGTCCTCCTCTTTCATCCTGAGCTTTAAAGCTATCTAACATTTTCCTTTTTGTCTTGCTTTACTTTTAACAACACAGCCCTGGGCTGTCTTTATAGCATATTAAAAACAAAAGGTCAAATTCTCAGTTGGTGTAAAAGAGTACAACTCTATTGATTTCAATGGAGCTTTGCCCATTGACATCAGACAAGAATTTGGTCTGCCCCTATTCTTCACTTGAATAAAATTTGGGATGTTTGAAAGTACTCTGTTGAAACTGTTTTTGGATGGAAAACTGGGTTTTTGATTAAATTATTTTTTTCATGAAAAGTGTCTTTTTTCTGTAGAAGATATTGAATTTTTGTTGAAATTTTGGTTTTCATTTTTTTATGAAAAGTAAAAATTTTCTTCAGGAAATAACAAAACAAAACAAAAATCTGACCAGCTTTACTAAAAAGCTTTCAGCTAATAAAAATTATTGGACTATCAGGTGATATAGTCACTCTGGAAACATGTGTCTCTACCACAACCTTTGGATCAAATCCTGAGCTCCTTTCTTAGTTTTCATGGCACATAATTGTCATCCCAAGAAGTTTTATCATTGGAGATCAAGTAGGAATCACATACTATTCCTATAGGGGACACTAAAATGAAGGAATCAAGGCAGAAGAGATAACATATGAAAGGAAGCAGAAGGAATTATTACTGCCAAGCTTTCAGAGCAGGGTGTCAAAATGGATTGACTTCAGTGTGATTTTTCCTGAATAATGACTTAGTTACATTTATTAGTAAGGACCTCAGGAACTGGACCATGCTTTGACATTTCCTCAGTAACTTTACCTATTACTTAGCATGAGTAAGTGTGGGAATCAGACAGTGTCTGAAATAGTTTTGCTGTTAAGTATTGACAATTCTCTGATTAGTCTTGTTCTTTTAAGGCACTTCCATGGTATATATTACTGTCTTCATCCTTGGCTTGTTGATTGGTACTTTCTAATATTTCTCAGAGCTGTAGCAATCCATTTTGACATCTGCTCTGAAGGCTTTGTGGCAATGATTGCTTCCCTAACATCTCTTTAGCAAATACCATTATCATCAAGAGCTTATCTGGTACCAACTAGAAAGCATTGGTAGTGATGGATGTAGCCTGAGCTTATGTGACTATAATGTTTTTTTATAAGGCCACCAGTGTACTGGGCAACTTGAATATGACAAAATGATTACAAGCACACACTTGAATATTAAAATGTACTTAACCCAGGTTAATTTTATGGACTGCACGCCAGAAATGGGTGAATCAGTAGGTTGCATTGAAAAGTTTGGATTTTATTAGTCTGAATACATAAATGCAGGCTTAGCGTGGTCATACTCTGATAAGTGCCTATGTCAAAATGTCACTTTCATACATCTGCTCCCTGACTGAGTATTATTTACTCATTTTACTGCTCAAAAATAACTATTCTTCTTGTTATCACTGTAGGGTTGAAATCTGAAAACAATTTAAACTCACCTACATTGAGGGTTCTGCTCGTAAACCTTGGTTCAGGTTTGCCAAGAGGTTTATGAATCAAGACTGAGTTTCTGGGGTTTGAACTCTCCCTTCCCTCCTACACTCCAGGTGCTGCTCTTTACAGTTAAAGTCTTCTGGGGAGATGGCCTGGTAACTTGCACCTCCATACCTACTTGCAGGCTCTTCAGGACCACTGTGGGACTGCTCTGTTCCTGCCTTCTTCTACATTCAGGGGAGTTTTTCAGCCTCGTTCTGTCTCCAATCCTGCTCTTCTTTGGATAAAGATTGAGAGACAATTTCCCCTCACCCGTCCTGTATCACTAGAACAAACATACATCCTTCTCTCACTGCCTCCACTAGTTGGATGAGTCTGGACTCTGAGAGCTATTTCAGGTTCCTTACAGGGATAGCCCAGGAAATATGAGGTTATTTGTACTATCTTTGGGATATCCTGGTCTATTTAATTCATCTGCCAGCAGCAATGGGACTAGGAGATATTCGTCATCTAATTTTGCCCTTAAAGATGAGGGCCTGTTGGAGGGGAAGAGATTGAATACGATGGGGGTGAGGGATGGTTGTCGTTACTTGAAGGAGATCCTTCTGCAAAACCACTGTCCACTGAAACAGGAGGCCTGACTTCACCAGCCATGGAGGAATGGGAATCTGTGGGGAAGTGCTGCTTATCTAGCTATCTTAGGTATTTATGTAGTCCCAATCATTATAGTATCAGAGCATTTCACAACCTTTAATGTATTTCACCTCAGAACACCTCCATGAGGTAGGGAATTGCTAATATTCCCCATTTTGTAGATGGGGAAGTGAGACACAGAGGAATGATTTGCCCAAGGCCACACAGGAAGTCTGAGGCAGAGCAGGGACTTGAGCATGGGTGTCCAAGTCCTTGAGAAGGGCCCTAACCCTTCCTCATCCTTACCCAAGCCAGGGAGAGGAGGGGGAGCTGTGCTTCCCTTTGCTACCCTCTACTTTAACCTCTGGCTTTACTCCCCCAGCCACCTCAGCTCAAGTGTGCACTACCCACTTGGACGGATGTTTTTTCATGATGTCCATATAGCTATGGAAGAGCAAGACTGATTGTATTCTGGTTCTAGCATCCTCCAGGAGCCTGGCATTCAAGTTTGATTGATAAAATCTTCATCACTTTATTTATTATCTTTACAACATAAAAATCAGAAAGAACAGAGGTTTGTTTTCAGATCTCAGGCTGAGTTTGCAGGGTTGGCACCTGGAGGAAAATAATCTCTTGATTTATATACTGAGCAAATTTGATATAGAAGTCAATGAAAGTGAATAAATATCGAACCACACAGAATCACTTTTATGTAACCATACTTTATAATCCTTTTCTTGGGATAAGGTTGCAAATAAACTTAACTAAAAAATGAAAAGACCCACAACTTTTCACCAAGTGCTCTTCCTGCTACACTCAATGTTTGGGAAGTAACCAGACTTTTCTAGCACTCTTGGATGTTCATTGTCTATATGTCCTACTTTGTAAGTCATGGTGCATTAATTCCTTACTTGCCCTCATAACACATAACATCACTACTAGCTTGGTGGACTCGCTTCTCAAAATTGTGTAAGCACAGAAAGATCTTAATTAAAATAAAAGGATCATTTACAAAGCATAAGCAGATCCTGGCTCCTGCTCTGGCTGCTTATCCAACTTGTTGCGGGGTTTATCCCCTGTTCTGGGAAATCCTATGGAGCATAGGCCTGCTCTAGCAGTTCCGATGCAACCCCCTGGCAGAAATCTGGTAGCAAGGGTATATGGTGGAGATGCCTTTGTGCTTGGCAGATGCCAGGGTGCCACAATGGCCTCTTGGGGCTTTGACTAGTCAGGCAGACGCTCAAAGAGCTTTGAGGTTACACAAACTTAACTGGGAACAAGCTCAGTCCCCAGTGGTCCCAGGCTCAGGGAAGCATAAAGGTAGTTAAACACCACTTTTCCTGCCCTCGCTGTACTGGGCTCAGCTTGGCTGGGGTCTAGGTTCTAGGGCAATATATATAAAAAGTCAACTAAATTTTTTCCAAACAATAATAAAATCAAGACATTATCTGTGGAAGCCAGAGGGCCAAAGATGATGACTGCAAAGCATGGGATATGTAGTTGGTATGACAGAACTTTAAAGAATCAACATGTGGAGCTCTGGGGACCCTTCCACCCATCATCTTAAACCTAGAGCATAATACATTTGTCAGTACCTGATTCTTGTTATTGGCAGGAATTCTAAAAATATTGCCAGTTATTGTGGTACCTCTCTGAATGATCTTCATCTGAGCCCAGCTATAACCATAATTTCCTCTACCCAAATAAACCTAATTAAATGGGAGAAATAGTACAGTTGGATAATTTGTGTAGCAATAAATTAAAGTGCTACCTGGACCATCTACCAATTATTTCCATGTAAGGAAATTCAAGGCAGATCACTAACATGAGATTCTTGTTCTGAAGATTCCTGTTTGATTGTGTTTTCTCTCATCTTTACCCAACATCTGAGACCAGCTTCTCATTATCAGCATTCATATCTGAGTCAGCAGGTATGTGGACTTATATTTGCTTCATATTTTTGCAGCTTGGCTCTCACATAATTACATAAATGGATAAAATAATCATTCCTTCTGTTGTTAATCCTGCTCAGTTCTTATGGTTTCCTAAACTTGTGGCACCAAAATTATCTTTGGGATGAGCAGTCATCCTTAGTAATAAGCACCATAGTTGTGTAGGGAGCTTTACGGATATTTTTTTAAAAGTCAAGTCTCTGCCCCAAGAAGTTTACGGAATTACAAAAACAATCTCCATGTTGACTTGATCTGTAAAAAGTTTAGATATTCCATTTTTCTTGAGATCCAGGCTTATTCTTCATTAGTAACTATGGCTGGGATTTCCATAGCAGCCTGAAGAAGTTAGGGACCCAAATCCCAAATGAAAAACAATGATCTATGGATGCTTAACTCCCCAAGGTGCCTTTGAAAATTGCAGCCTACATTTCCCAGCTGCACTGAAAACACGTTCTGAATAACTGCTAGAAGGGGAAGGCGAACAGCCTGAATGCCTGACAACACCTAGAGTCAAGGAGGACATTCTGTTAGTGAATTGCAGTGTAGTTTTAGCTGTGTAGGTCCCCAGATATGAGAGAAAGAAGGTAGGTGAGGTAATATCTTGTAATAGACAACTTCTCTTAGAGAAAGAGACAAGCTTTCGAGCTGCAGAGCTCTTCTGGCCTTAAAGTCAATGAGTCTATGAGTCAATGAGTCTATGAACAGAAGTTGGTCCAATAAAAAATATTACCTCACCCACTTTGTTTCTCTCATTCTGTTAGTGATAGATTTTTTTTAAAGAAAGAAGCAACATAAATTGCACCTGCAATTATTATAATCGTACATGCAACGTATGTATTTGCATGTGCCAATCCCAATTTGTCCACACAATTGCAGTAACTGTATATGTAAATGCACATCCGCAAAAGCATATATATTTATAGATCTGAACCTCAAGCATTAAATAACCAAACCTCTGGTGTTTAACTTAAAAAAACCCTCAAACCCACGCAGATTTTCCCACATTCTCATGTTACAATAGTGAAGTTTTTTGTGCTGATGTTACTACCGATTTATTGTGCTTCCCTGCGCTTAGCCAAAATTTAAAGAAGAAACTGCTGGAAGTATTGGAAAAAGCAGGTAACACAGCCTCATCCATCTCTCTCTTTTTCAATAGACTGTGCTTCTATCTGCCTCTTCCATAAGCATCTTTTAATCTTTTACTTAGAGTAGGAAGTGGGACTTGAATGTTCATCTTAAACTGTGGATCAACTAAGGCAATTGAGATGAAATAGGAAGACCTTCTGTTGGAAATTCTTATGTCCTGGTCACATTTATCTGAAGTATCCATCTAGGTCAAAGTGGATGGGCTGCTACTGTCCTTTTCAAAATTGTGCCTTAACGATATCAGTACTTCTCAGAAGTCAGCTGAGTGTGGGTATTATTTGACAGATTCCAGCTTGACTTTTGCTGACATAGCATGGCCTCTGATAAAGGTTGCAAATTATTGGGCAAAAAATTTCAACAGCTTCTCCGTCCTATGGTAAATGTATATTTCTGTGAATATACCTCTGGCTTTCTGCTCCTCTACTATGCTTCCCAGAATGTACAATTTATAGCCTCCCCTCTTTGATTTCAGTGGGGGTAAAACATCCTTACCTTGTTCTCTAAGGGTCAGACTCTGCTTGGGCTCTAGGCAATTGGGCAGTGAAGGGGGGGACATGAAGAGCAAAAAGATGAGGTGGAATAGCAGTCTCTGTGTTCATGAGAGTGCAGAGAAGGAGTGTTCTGTTCCTATTCTCTCAAAGAGCAGGGAGGGATGGGGCCATGGACTACCCTTCAAGGCATCAGTACATTTGGAGCTGTACTGGAACATTAGGAGGAGCAAAGTAACAAGAACACCCCTCCTGCAAGCTGGGGCATTCAGGGATGCATTCTGCCATTCTGAGCCTGACAGAGAATGTCTCTAGGTATGTCCACTGGGGGAAGGGCTGTGCACTGCCTTTATTTTGAGCCTGTCTAACACGGTTACATGATTTTACTTTCACGGGAACATAGTTATGCTTAATAAATCTGCAAAAAAAATACACACAAAATCCAAGACCTCTGAAAAGAATAGCATAAACCCCAAAATCATGAAAGTAAAATATAATTCCAGCAGCAAAAGTTGCCTTGTAACAAATAAATGCTTCCCTTCCATATCTGCAATGTAGCATTGAGGACTGAAATTGATCATTAACAGAAGTGAACGTATATCATTGATCTTCATTGTGCAAGCTCAGAGGAGCAGAAAAAATAAGCAAAAAGAAGAAATAGTGATAAGTAAACACATCTTTAAAAATTCACTCTGTTTTAACAATCCTAGATGTTTGTTGTCAGTAGCAAAGGTAAAGAAGTGTGTTTCAGTTTTGTTAAATACAAAGTTGAGAAAAATGGCTAAGTCACTGCAAGTACAGTAGCTGAGACAAATGTTGTTTGGAATGACACCAAATGATTTGGAATACTTATGATATGTATCAGTTATGAAAACGTATTAACACACTGCTGCAAGGCTAGTTTAATGTTCCCCAGAAATGTACAAATGAGACTGTGCAATTGCTGGGTAAGTATGAGGTGGTATTGCGTATTTAACGGTGCAAAACGAAGGCTGAAAGTAGCCAGGGTATGGAAATTCTGCCAGTTTCAGCGTGCTTGGGTAGGCCTGGTCGATAATTTTCTAATGAAACTGCATTTGACAAAAACACCGCGACTTTTGATTAAACAAAATTTGTTATGAAAATTATCTGCTTTCAGTGGAAAAATTTTTATCAAAAAGTGAACATCGAAAGCCAAAATATTTCCATTTGGAAATGCCCTCTGGTGTTTCATGGAAGTTATAGTTGATGGGCTGTATTGAATCAAAGTGCTGAAAGCCTTCAATAGTTATTCATGCCCCTATTCTCCTCTGCGGGCCCGGTTCCTGAGCAAAACAACACTTCCAATGATGCACTGCCAACAGGGACTCTCAGGATTTACCGCAGTGGCTCCATAAGAAGGGAGCACACAATGCATTATAGGAGCTGTAATATAGCCTGGGAACCTGGCCCACAGAGGAGAATGAGGCTCCACAGTGGGATTTCTAAATCACAATTGTTGTTTTATTCAGCTGAAAGTTTTTGGCTGAAATGTTTCGGGTTTTGATTTTTTTGCTGAAAATTTCCATAGAAAATTTTGACTTTTTTTTTTCTGGGGGGGAATATCATTTTTTTTCAACCAACTCTACTTCTGAGAAACTTCACTGTTATGTTTGTTTAATGAGTTTCTTCTTCAGTTTTGGGTCCATCTGACTCAAGGATAAATTTAAGGAAGGGTCAGAGCGTGGTCAGCAAACATACAGCATGAGGGCCAATGCTTATATCACTTTAGGCTTTTTTAAATATAAAAAGTTAAAAAACCCATAAAATAAAAATCACAGGCCTAAACAAAAGTGGAATCTCACCCAAATTGTGCTGGTTTGTGTATTTTCAGTTATTGGAACCTTGCACCTCATCAGCACTTATTCTTGGCAAATTGTCCTATGATGCTGTCCAGCTCCAACCTACCTCTCTCATCTGTCTCAATTGCAGGGAGAACAAGGTCACTCAGCTGTGTCCGTGATAATGTTGAATGCATGTAATTTTTGACATGCTTTAATGTGCTCATTCAGCACTAGCTACTCCACTTGATCTGGTGAGAAAGTGTCTCCACAACATTTCCATTTCTGGTAAAACATCATCAAGAGAATATGACACTATGAAATTCAAGTAGCTCTGGACTTCGAGTGACAAACTGAATACCTCTGTGTTACAGGTATAATCTTGTGAACCAAGTCTACAGAAAAAAACATGAGTGTTTTCCCATGAGTTTAAGAACTTCCTCCTTTGACTCTTCTAAAGTTATATTTTGAAGTCACCTGGGATGGAGGAAACTGAACAGAGTAGCTACCTTTTGAAATCCCTCACATTGCGATTTTAGTTTCCTGATCATATTGTCTAAGACCTCAGAATATTTCCTTCGATGGTTGTCCTTTTTTCTAACACAAAATTGGGTGCAAATTCATCATCCATGCAGTATACATGTTTCTTCCTGTGGCTTGTGTAGTTTGCTTTTTCAAAACCCATTGCTTCCCACCTCTTCTGAGATTCTTTTACAATTTCCTCAATCTTTTCTTCAGATCTGAGTTTGCTAAGCTCATTCACTGTGCTCTCAAACATCCAGATGACTTGAAACAGGTCAATTTTCTTTAACTGAAGGATTCCAGAGGCTGCAGTCATGATAACTAAGATCCTATTCCACCATAACAGATTGAGGTAGAACATCCGATCCATCAAAGACAGGTTGCTTTTTGCTCAATGTATATTCTTACTACTCCTGCGTTCAGCAACAGTTTAATCTTCTAGGCATTCAATTATACTCTGAAAATTTACTATCATTGCCTCAGTGACTTTCATTTGAGCTGCCCATCTACTTTTGCAGACTGCCTTTAGTTGTAAAGGTCTCCTTCATTCTTCAGAAGCCTGTTCAATTTCATCTGCTGCATCTATCCTGTCAACTTCTTCAGGGGCCTAAAGTGCACCATCAGGTTCCTTTTCCCTTTGCATAACTGTACTCTCTCAAGCAAGAGTTTGAAGATAAAGATTATTTTTAGACTTAATCATTTGTGTTTCCTATTGATGGCTAGAGTCTGTGAAATATTTATATATTTCCTGAAAAGTTGTGAAGAAAACCTTAATGTCTGGACGGTCTTATCTTCAGCAGTATGAACCAAAACTAGGTTAATTTGATGTAGATGTATAGTCCATACACTTTGTCTGCCTTGCCTGAAAGATAGTCTCTCATTTTTGCTTGCAGTCCTCCACAAGCTCTGGCCGTACCACTGGCCCCATCATATCACTATCCAGAGATGTATTTGGGGTCTAATTCATACTTGAAGAATAAAACATTGGTTAACAGGTCATACAAGAATGTAGCATCTACCTCACTTATTGCCACAAAGCTTACAAAATGCTTTTTAAAAATCTACTTTTCCTTCAATTTGATCAATATTAACAAAGCAATGCAAAATGGCCATTTGATCATATTGTCTAATATCCATGGTTGCATATGCAATGATAGTAAAAAACGTAGCTTCTTTGAAGCTATTAAGTATGCATTTCCTGGTTTCTGATGCTAAGACTTGTAAGTTCATCAGTAATTGTCAAGTATTTGATTCTCTTGGTGTCACTGATATATCGGGCAACAGTTGTATTATGTCTGGCAAGTAGCTTAATGATGCTCAAATAAATACCACAGTTGTTGCTCTCCAACACTTTATGGTGGCTGTGGAAGAGGAGGCCTAAACTAGTTAAAATTTAGACCATGTCAAGCAATATTTGAAATACTTCTTGCCATTTCCTAATATTTTCAGATGCTTGTTTATCAAAACATGCATTGATAGTATGACTTTGCGAACTGTAGAGCTACCTCATGTGACTGCACATGTTCTTTGCTCCTCCCATGAACATACATTGACTTTAGCATATTCTTCCAATCATTGGAACCTGTTTCCCATGTTAATTTTCAAGTTCCTGTATCCGTGAACAACCAACAAATGTGACAATATGCATAAGCTGAAAGATATGAGAATACTAGCCCCATGACATGCAAATCTTCATGTGGTGCATTGTTTGATTCCATAAAATGAAGATGAAAAATGGTGGTTTGTAGGAAAAAAAGAAACTGTCTATGTGGACTATCACTTTCAATGGGCTGGCAAGGACCAATTTGTTCAAGCATGTGCAATTGAATCTTGAAAGTGATTTTTACCAGATGGGAACTTCAAACCTATTTCAGCAGGAAGATGGATTTGATGTGCTACATTGTCGAACTGCTCATCTACAGGACCTTTGGTTTTGCTCAATTCAAGTTCATCTACAGGTCTTCGGGTTTTTCAGTTTTAAGATCATCTATGGGATCTTTGGCTTTGTTGGCATGTAGCTCAGCTTACAGGGTCTTCAGTTGTGCTGGTTTCAAGCAAAGTTTCTCTAGAACTATCATCAGCAACTGCTACAGGTGCATCTTCAGAGGTATTGCACAAATTGTTTCACTGACTTAAACCTTGACACAACGACAAATTCATGCTTGCTGAATTGAGATGCAGTTCTTGACTTTCTACTTCAGACTGCAGGCGCTGATCAGAACGTTTACAAAAGGATAGTTTCTGCTGCTCAGGATCTTTGGAGGCAATTTGTAATAAGAAAATCTTTCTTTCTTTTTGTTTTTTAAAACCAGACTTGTATTTGTATTTATGGTTTTCATTTTCAGATACCTTCCAGTATGAGAATAAGGAAGTTGGAAGTATAGGCTGAAATAAAGTATTTTTGTACTGCTTTATTTATTCTTCAGTTGTAGGGGTAATACTAACAAAATGTTGATTTTTCTGTGCAGAATCTAGCAGAGATATGCACATACCTCTCTGTGTCCCACGGCAAGAGGAGGATATGGAGGCTATGGAAACAAACTACATTTCCCAACAGCAGCCCCTTCAGCACTGGAGCATACCCAGTGGCTGTGACCCCTGCTGAATGGGGATAGGAAACATCTGTTACTCTCCGCCACTGTGTATTGGGCACGCTCAAATGCTACGGGATTTTGCAAAGGCATTGCAGGACAGGTGGGTGTGGGTTTCCTGGGACCTGTATAAAAATGGGGGCTGATAGCTGGGAGTGTGTTAGACACATGCAACTCATGCAATTGCATCAGCCCTGAGGCAGCGAGGGGGCCCCAGCCCCACCTAGTGAGGGGTGCCCGACTCAGTTACTTGTGAGGGTGGGGCTACACAATTGAATGGGGGAAGGCAGATGCCAGTGGCAGAGGAATAGCTGGTGCAGCTGTTCAGGGACCCCTGAACTTGGAGGTCCCCTGCAGGTTCAGGGCAGCTCAGATGCACAAGATATGCCTGGCACAGGCTGCTTCCCAGGGGTGCTGGGACAATTTGTATAGTGGGGGTGCTAAGAGCCATTGAAACAAACCATAAACGCTGTATATAATGGAAACCACTTCAAGCCAGGGGGCAGTGCAGCACCATCTGCTCCCTTAGTTCCAGCATCTATGCCCCTAAGTCAAGTCTCTGCCTAAATGGCCTGGTTCATTTAGGCTCACTTTCCACAAACCCAGCACACAAATTTGTAAGTGTGGAGGGAGATCTCCATTTGGATCTGCCAAAGCACTTGCTGTTGCTGATAAACAGATTACATTTAAAATTAACTTGAAGCAAGAGCAGATGACAGCTTTGAAAATGTTGTTAAATTGAAATATGAATGGGATATATGCTATTGTGGGAGGGAAAAAAAGCATGCTAACAGAACAGTTTAAATAGCAGACTTCTCCTTCATTCCTTTTCTTCCAAGTGCTTGTGGTAAATTACTGGCTTACTACTCAGACGCCAGCACATATTTCACCACCTTGTTTCATAAGTCTCAATACAGCGTTTAGTGGGAGGACAGCCTGTAATTATGCTGTAAGTTATCAAACAAACTGCAGATGCATAAATGGGAGGGTAGCTTTAGAGACTTTGTTTTGAAAGGGAACTTTAATATTAAACAAACGTGTTCTTTTTGGAAAGGGCAAAGTGGAAAAGTTGGGCAGAATATATTGTGGGTCTGACTGAAGAAACCGAATCTTTCTCCAAAGCTCTGTATATTTAGAAAAAGGACTAAGATATCACAACCATAAACATTGCCTTTCATTTAAGCAAAGGACACTCCTTTTAAAAATAATTAATCTTATGATTTAAAGCATCACACACACATAGCCAGTGAAGGGTCAGATTTTCAGTGTGACGCAGACACAAAAAATTGTGCTAGCACATTAACCAGACATGTGCATACACTACAGCTAACTTGCACGTTCAGAATTTGCATGCATATATAATAGCTATATGCAATCAGTTTTAGATATCTATCTTTGATACCTCCTCTAAGAAGACTCAGACTTTAAGGCCATAAGGGACCATCATGATCATCAAGGCTCATAGCCCCTGGCTGAGTTACTGAAGTCCTCAAATCTTGATGTAAAGACTTCAAGTTACAGAGAATTCACCATTTACTCTAGTTCAAACCAGCAAGTGATCTGTGACCCATGCTTCAGAGGAAGCTGAAAAAGCCCCAAGTTCTCTGCCAATCTGACCTGGAAGGAAATTTCTGTAGTAACTCAGAATATGGCAATTAGTTAGACCAGCAACCTTTGGCATGTGGCCCATCAGGGAAATCTGCTGGTGGGCCGGGACGGTTTGTTTACCTGCAGCGTCCGCAAGTTCGGCCAATCGCAGCTCCCACTGGCCGCAGTTTGCCGCTCCAGGCCAATAGGGGCTGCGGGAAGCGGCGGCCAGCACATTCCAAGGTCACATCCCAAGGTCACTAATGCAAATGGTAAAAGACAAGTCCCAAGATCAGTCCTTGAGGAGCTCCACTAGTAACCTCCCTCCAGCCTGACAGTTCAACTTTTCAGCATAATCTCCCCTTTAACCAGTTCCTTACCCACCTTTAGATTCTTAATTATTAATCCCCATCTTCTCCAATTTAACTAATAATTTCCCATGTTGAACTGTATCAAATGCCTTACTGAAATCCAAGTAGATTAGATCTACAGCATTTCCTTTATCTAGAAAATCTGTTCTCTTCTCAAAGAAAAAGATTAGGTTGGTCTGGCAGGATCTATCTTTTAAAAAATCATGTTGTACTTTATCTCAGTTACCATTTACCTCTATGTCCTTACCTTAACTACTTCCTCTTTCAAAATTTGTTCTAAGACATTGCATAAAATTGAAGTTAAACTAATGGGTTTTTAGTTTCCCAAATGACTTCCCCACCTTTTTAAATATAGGTACTGTATTTGCAGTTTTCCAGGCACAAGTTATGACCCCCCAAGTTTATTAATTCATTAAAAATCCTTGTTATTGGGCTTGCAATTTCATGTGCCAATTCCTTTAATATTCTTGGATGGATATTATCCAGGCCTCCCAATTTAGTCCCATTGAACTGTCTGAGTTTGGCTTCCATGTTGGATGTGTGGTGATTTCTACTCTATATCCTTTTTCCCATTAGTCACCTTGCCACTGTCCCCAAGCTCCTCATTATCCTTATTAAAAATTGAGGCAAAGTATTCATGTAGATGTTAAGCCATACCTAGATTATCTTTGATGTCCACCCCATTTTCAGTGCTTAGTGGTCCCAATTCTTCTTTCCTTGCTTTCTTTTTATTTACATGGCTAAATAAACTTTTGCTATTGGTTTTAATTTCCTTTGCTAGGTCCAGCTCTGCTTGGTTTTAGGCAGTTCTAACTTTTTCTCTTATATTTTCTGACTTCTAAGAGGTAGCTTTCCTTTCTGATTCATCCCTTCTTCCATTCCTTGTAGGTTTTCTGATTCTCTTAATAACCTTTTTGAAATGCTTGTTCATCCAGTTTGGTCTGCAACCCTTTCCTATGATATGTTCCCCACTTGCTTGGAATACAGACTTCAGATAGTTTCTGTAACTTTGACTTAAAGTAATTCCAAGCCTCTTCCACAGTCAGATACTTGAGTTCTTCAGTCCAGTCAACTTCCCTTAAAAAAACAGGGAATTAGTCCTAATTCCCTTAATTTTTAAAGTTTGGCCTTTGAAATCAAAGACCCTAATTGCAGACCTATTTTTATTTATTCTTCCATTTAGTTTAAACTGAATTAACTCATGATCACTTGAACCAAGTTTGCCCTCTACAGCGAGTTCTTCTACTTACCAGTATTAAATCTAAAATGGCATCACCTCTTGTTGGCTTGGTGACTATTTGGTGAACAAATCTGTTGGCTATCACATCCAGGAATATCTGGGCCCTACCATTATTAGTAGCCTTTGTCCTCCAGTCTATATCTGGGAAATTAAAATCTCCCGTAATCACACAATTCCTAGTAGTATTTGCTTCATTAAAATATTAGAGAGGTTGATATCCAGACTAGATCCTTGGGGTCTGTAGCATACCCCAAGCATTATCCCAGAGGAGCCTCTGTTATCTTTCTTTCCCAAAGTGTTTTTGACCCAAACAGACTCTGTTTTATCTATTCCATCACTTCTAATTTCTTTACACTCTACCTCTTCATTAATATACAATGCTGCTCCACCATCTTTACCTTTATTTCTGTCTTTTCTGAGCAGCACATACCCTTCAATACCTGTATTCCAGTCATGACTACTATTCCACCATGTTTCCATTATCCCTATGATACCTGGTTTCACTTTCTGCACTAGTAGTTCTAATTCCTCCATTTTGTTGCCCAGGCTTTTTGCACTGGTGTACAGAAATACTGTTTCTGCTTGGCTTCACCCAGATTCCTCACCTGATTAGATACAGTCATTTTACTGCCTTCCTGACTTTTACTGTCAGTGGTTCTAGCACTATCTTTCCTGTTGTTGTCCTTTCTCCTATCCTTTGTTGTTCCTTTCTCCATTGCTGTATTCTTATTTACTTGATTCTTCTCCCATTCAGTATTAGAATCAGGTGTGGAGATTACATGAGCATCTCCCAACCACATCCCTCAAATTCCTCACCTAAAGCTCTTTGAATCAGTTGTGCCAACTTCCATCTCAGAAGTCTATTTCCCTCCCGACTTAAGTGGAGTCCGTCCCATGAGAACTGGGGATTGGTAAACTGATTAAACAAAAAACTGAGCTCAGTCTCTGCCGAAAAATTAAAATGACCCCAAACCAAACCCTTTTGCAGGGTTTTGTATTGTATTTGTTTGCTTTATGACCATTATCCTTGTTCCAACCAGGACTAGAAGCAGAAATGCTGAATTACCATGAAAAAGGCTGTTCTCATAGTATTTCTAACCCAGCTCAATGCAGGAAATGCCAGGGAGCTCATCTTCCACTCCACTTCTACAGATCCAAGAGGTCTGGATCATTCATACAATTTTCAGATAAGCATCTGGACATAGGGGTGCTTATCTGAATAGAAGTGAACCTCCTCCAAGCCTTTGAAAGTTCACCCATCCATAATGCTGTACCAATAAATCTGAATGTGGTGCTGCTATTGATATTATACAGTGAGTGTGCTCTTTATACAGCTAGGATAAATGTTGTGTCAGCCTTACGTTTAGGAGAAGGTGGCTGAATTGTATTTGTCAAAATATAAAGCTAGGCAAATTTGGACTTTTGTGGTTTTTCAAAACAAGTTCAAACCAGTGAATTGACTAATTCAGTGATTATAACCTGTGAACAAATGGGAGACTGTGGGCTATCTGTCAATTATGCCACATTGACATGCGGTGTTGATACTGGCCACCCAATTCCCTTGTGGTTGATTGGATGCATTTGTGATAGTCTATACATATTGGAAGGATGAGGGAGGAAGAAGAGAACAGCAAGGGTAGAACTGTGGAGAAGCAGCTTGGTATCAACAGAACAGAGGTAGAAAACAAAAAGCGAGTGGGAGCAAGGAGGAGGGAAGCAGAAAAATCAGACGCCTGTTATAATTCATATGACCCTTAGTGGGGAGATTGTCTAAAGACTGGAGGAGGTAGAAAATGGAGGCAGGGAGCTTGTTCGTAACTCTCACTTGAGATATTTTTGGTATTTGCTTTCTGCTGCAGTTTGACCTTTTGTCTGAATGTGTCAGCTTGCCTGCTGTGGAACCAGCATCCAGGGCTTGTATGGTTCAGAAGGCCATGGATATTTCATGCTGATCAGGCACTTAATACATTGTCTGATACATAAGGCATGCAAATTGTCATTACAGCCATCTGCAATTTTCTACAAAGGTTAATGCCTTTTAAAGGAATTTCTTTTTCTGATGAATCCATACTATGCCAAACAAACTATTATTGCACTAGCACTGAGCACACTTTTAAAGGATACAGGTGATCCAACATGAAGCACATTAGTATTCTCTTCTTTTTCATAATCATAACCAAGGATTAACAGGCAGGCTGGTTAAGTTTAGCTCTCAGTACATGAATATGTTAATTGTTTACAAAACCAAATACCTAAAGCCTAGCCACAACAAAAAATCATTAGTGAAGAGAGCATTTACTTATATCTTCATTATGCTCCTGTTTATCCGAAACCCTAAACCAAAAATCAAACATCTACATTATGTGAATCCCCTCCTTTTTCCTCAGCATGAGATACATGTCCCCACCGTGACTGTGAGGAGTAGGAGCCCTTGGCCATGGGGAAAGCCACCCAGCTACTGAATGGCTCCTGCGGCAGTGCAGGGAGCCTACTGCAACCCAGCTGTCATGTGACTGCTCACTCCCATGACACTGGTCCCTGCAGGTGCAAGGGATGGGGTGGCGGTGTTGATGGTGGAGGAGGCTGTGGTCCTGGCAGGGGAGAACCGATATCCCCCAGCCTGGTCTGCGAGGAGGAGGAGGACGACGAGCCCCAGCCATGGGGAAACCACCTACTGTTGCATGGTTCCTATCATCTCAGTTATCCAAACTTCCAAATGCCCAAATAAAATCCGTGTCCCCCATGCTGTTTGGCTAATTGGGAGTATATTATATTGCACTACTTAACATGTGGATTGAATGAAAATTGACCATATGAAATGGCTCCTTCTCACTTGAGAGCTCAAGTGATCACGTTCGAGAGATCAGGTGATCACTTATATATGCCAATGTTAAGAAAAGTGTCTGTTAATAATCACACATACTTGCTTCACTATCCTAAGTTTTTACTACCTTTGACTCCTCCAGCTATTGGAGAGTGAGCTGAATTCTATTCTGCCACAGGCAACACCAGGAGATCTGTTTGATCACATTCTGATTGCTCATTTTTTATTAGTGACAATTCGCGAGCCAATCAGTATCTGGTATGTCCAAGGCCAAGGTTGCAGGGCTGATCTAGGGGGAAAAAGCCACCCTTTCTTTTGTATTAGTAAACTCAGCAGGTTTGATCTTGAAATAAGGTGGGTCAAGAAACAATACCATCTTTACTTTACTTTTCAGAGTAGAATTACACTTCAGGTTTTAAAGTAGACCATAATTTGCAAACCTAAACTTGATTAAATGACACACTTTACAATGAACATAGAAAATTAATATTCTGTCCTCACTTCTCAGCAAAGAATTATTAGCACAGCCCCATAGCGAAGTTTACTAAGTTTCCAGTATTTTAAAAAAAACATATACATTACATTTACAAACATACTAGTATTATAAAAAATTAAAACTGAGTTTCAATTGAAAAGCAAGTGAACAAGAACACTCTGTGATGTATTAACTTTGCTTAATATTATGTTTGTTCATTTAGATCTCAGTTAGATCTATCAAAGTTAATGGCAAAAACTCTCATTGGTACCAATAGGCATTGGATTATCCCCTAGGGGCCTGATCTTATACCACTGAAGTAAATGGAAAGACTCTATGTGGCTTTAATGGGTATTGGATTGGATCCTCGCTAACCTAGGGCTAGATTGTGGCATTTAGCTACAGCACTGAGTAAGCGGTGGCATATAAGTCCTGTTGTATATGAAGATGTGTTAGAAAACTGGCACATCTTTAGAAATACTGGCATATATTGTTATTTCTTATTTGCATTATGGTACCACATAGAAGCCACAACAGAGACCAGGATTCCATTGTATTAGGTGCTGTACACACACACAGAGAAAAATTCCTTTCCCTAGTTAATCTTTTGATCAAAAGACATAATAAGAGATGGTAGAAAATCTATTTGCTTCATTATATTTAAAGAGAGGCTATAAAGTCAAGTATACTATATATTTTGATGGCAGACAGCTTTTTAGGTTCTGTCTTCTTGAAAACAGTGAAACTTGGAAATATACATGTATTAGGGTCTGATCCAATGGCTATCTTTCCATTCTTATCACGGGGAGCTGGGCCAAATCCTTAATTTACGAGTAGTTAAAGTACAACCACGCCCTTACACAAACAGCCGGAACTGGCTGAGCTTCAGGGACTGCTCTAAGGCCTCCCTCTTCACCTAGACTTGGTGTAGGGAGGGAAGTCAGAAATTACAGTTACATCCAGCCATTTTCAGTTTTCAGAATGGAGAGAGGTAAATAGTGGTGTCCCCCAGGAGTCTGTTCTGGGACCAGTGCTGTTCAACATATTCATAAATGATTTGGAAAAAGGGGTAAACAGTGAGGAGGCAAAATTTGCAGATGATACAAAATTACTAAAGATAGTTAAGACCCAGGCAGACCGTGAAGAGCTACAAAAGGATCTCTCAAAACTGGGTGACTGGGCAACAAAATGGCAGATGAAATTTAATGTTGATAAATGTAAAGTAATGCACATTGGAAAGCATAATCCCAGCTATACATATAAAATGATGGGGTCTAAATTAGCTGTTACCACTCAAGAAAGAGATCTTGGAGCCACTGTGGATAGTTCTCTGAAAACATCCACTCAATGTGCAGTGGCAGTGAAAAAAGTGAACAGAATGCTTGGAATAATTAAGAAAGGGATAGATAATAAGACAGAAAATATAATGTTTCCTCTATATAAATCCATGGTATGCCCACATCTTGAATACCGTGTGCAGATGTGGTTGCCCCATCTCAAAAAAGATATATTGGAATTGGAAAAGGTTCAGAAAAGGGCAACAAAAATGATTTGGGGTATGGAATGGCTTCTGTATGAGGAGAGATTAATAAGACTGGGACTTTTAAGCTTGGAAAAGAGACAGCTAAAGGGAGATATGATTGAGGTATATAAAATCACAACAGGTGTAGAGAAAGTAGATAAGGAAGTGTTGTTTACTACTTCTCATAACACAAGAACTAGGGGGTCACCAAATGAAATTAATAGGCAGCAGGTTTAAAACAAACAAAAGGAAGTATTTCTTCACACAGCGCACAGTCAACCTGTGGAACTCTTTGCCAGAGGATGTTATGAAGGTCAAGACCATAACAGGGTTCAAAAATGAACTAGATAAATTCATGGAGGATAGGTCCATCAATGGCTATTAGCCAGGATGGACAGGAATGGTGTCAATAGCATCTGTTTGCCAGAAACTGGGAATGAGCAACAGGGGATGGATCACTTGATGATTACTTGTTCTGTTCATTCCCTCTGGGACACCTGGTACTGGCTACTGTTGGAAGACAGGATACTTGGCTAGGTGGACCTTTGGTCTGACCCAGTAGGGCCATAGTTATGTTCTTATGTTCATTGAATTCAGACAGAATTATACTGTAAGGCATGCATCCATTCTGTGAAAAATCCAAGTGATCAGAATATCTTTTGCTGCATAGAGCTGGTAACAGCCATAACATTTATCCTGTTTAACACATACTTCTAGCTACCTAGTCACTGAGGAGAAAATAGACAATTTACAGCCCATGAGTCTGCAAGTGAGGCAACTGGGTGACATTAATTCCTATAACCAGTCTTCCAGTAGCTACAGGGACATTTAGCATGTGGCCCACTTACAGTATGAGTGTCTGTAAGTCAGACTGATATCGCATTCCTTTACAATCCTCATGAGAATGAGACCAATAACATCCACATGCAATTACAACCACTAGTAGAGAGGAACAGCTCCACTACTTCCTGGTATTATGAGGCACAACAGCTCCATAGTCATATCAGATAGAATCTTAGAGGGAAAAGAAAGAGAAAAAGATTCTACTAGCTGAATGAGGAGTGCAGGGGAGATATAATTACATGTTTCTACTAATACAGCATTAACTGCCGCTATTGCTGCTATACACAATACTATGGCTGCAGATAGCAGGGAAAAGAAACAGAAAGAGAGAAGGTTCAGCTGTGGCTGTGCTTTGTAACCGACATCTACTCCTATGTTGTTCTGGAAGAGACGGGGAAAACCCACAGAGTAGAAATAATAAATGGAGGCCCTGCTTCTGTCGGCAAGGAGAAGTTCTAATTCCACTTCAGAGGTCTGCAGGGCATGGTCTCCAGAAAATTGAAAAGCTGCTAGTGATGCACCAAATAAGCATTTTTTTAAAGCTAAAAGTATTTGGGGAAAAAAGATGTCAGTCACTGTAATGACTCGGCAGCTGCCCAACAAAGAGCAACTAGAAATGTGTGGATCAGCATTTGCAAAAAGTTTGTGAAGAATGAAGTTGCATCTGCTTTTCAAAAATAGTTTACTTTGCTATTTTTCTTCTGTGGTTGCTGGGTTGAGGGGAGAAATCTGTGCTTTGTTTGTGGCTTAGCACAAAAGAAAATATTCAAAATGTTTTTTTCTGATGCTGGGAGTTATAGGCCATTGAAATACTAATATTTATCAGATACAGTACTTATCCTGTTACTGTTGGGACTGTAGAAACTGACACCACAATATAGTTTGCCTGTGTCTCAGACATACAAACCCCATGTAAATGGCTTCTGCACTGAAATAATTCCATATGAACTTCCACTGGAGTTTATGGGAGCTTTGAACTTCATCTTGCACCTCTGAAGTCAATAGGAGTTTTGCTATTGACTTCAGGAAGCAAAACCAGACCCTTTGTGTGCTAGAGGACTACAGATTTTGGCCCAAGGCAGTTATATACTCTCTAACACTGATAGGATTGTAGAAATATGATCCAGCCTCACCCAAAAGGAATTTTCCAAAAATCCACTGAAGGGAATTTAGCTTTCCAATATCATGTGGCATTCGTGGGGGAATTTGAAGTTTCTAAGAGAACCCAAAGGGAGCAAAGTAACACATTGTTCTCCCTTCCTTCTTTCCCCCCCCCTCATTGCAGTCCACATGTACTTTGATCTTTATTTAAAAAGCAAAGGGAGGAACTGGCACCTTTCCGATGTAATGAATATTTACATTAGAGGATCAGCCAATGGTTTCCTTCATGGGCACTGAAGCCTATGCCCTCATTCTCCAAGCCTTTGTATTCAGCTGTAGACCTTTGTGAATAATTCACAGTAAGTAATTTAGCCAATTAATTTAGATTTAACCTCTCTTTCTGCTTGGAGAATGTCCACTAGCATGTTGAAAAATCCTTAAATCTCTTTGATATTCCAAAGTATTAAATTATATTTTGGTCACCTTTTTGAAAGAAAAAATTTCTTTGAACTGTGAACAGTTCTCTGAAGGAATTTGAGTCTGGTTAGTTGAGATTGGCCAGTTGTGATTGCCCAGATACGTCACATGGTATTGTTTCTATTACATGTTAGGATGAAGATGTGAGTATGAGCATGTGTGAAAAATTTTGTTTCCCCAATGCACATTTGACTTTGAAATTCACTTTCAGCAGACATTCTTGCCAATTTCACAAAGTTTACAGAAAGCAAACACAAAAGGGGCACAAATAGGGCAGAAAAAAACCATTTAAAAATTCAAAAGAATATTCTAATATTTTGCATAGTATCCAGTCACTTCTATCATGGGCACAATTTATTCTGGTATAAACAGGGCAAATTTTCAATTTTTAAATTTTCAAAAACCTGAAGGCCCACAAACTCTGCAATTATAATACATTCGCACATGTAAACTGGATAGTTGCCCATTCAAGAAGGCAGATTGTGCGGCACGCAGAATTACCCAGCATGGAAGTGTTCCAATTGTTTTGCTTAAGCAAATGGAAGTGCAAGCATATGAGTGCATTTTTGTAGGTGCAAGAGGGACTACACTTTTTTGAAAACTTGATCAACTCTATTTACCTAAAAAGAACAGGAGTACTTGTGGCACCTCAGAGACTAACAAATTTATTTCAGCCTGAGCATTCGTGAGCTACAGCTCACTTCTTTGGATGCAACGAAAGCTCAGGCTGAAATAAATTTGTTAGTCTCTAAGGTGCCACAAGTATTCCTGTTCTTTTTGCGGATACAGACTAACACGGCTGCTACTCTGAAACCTCTATTTACCTAGCCTCTATCAGCTGTTAGATCACAGGAAGGGATTTTCCATGGGATTTGTGTTCCTAACTCACTTAGACAATTATTTTGAAAATTCTACCATTTACCTCCTAAATGTGATCTCCTACATGGCAGTGGAATGTGTGTAAGGTTTGAATCTGGAAGATACTGAGGACCATCTGACCCCATGAAGTTCATGCACTGCTCAGCACCTCTTCAGAGGTGATGATTAGCACCTGTGGCATCAGTCTCTTGTTGTGGGAGAGGCAAGTGGTATTTTAATGACAGAGAGAAGTGTATCTCAAAAACAAGCACATTTAAGCTTTTGCAAGTATTTTTAGTTTGTGTCAGTCTTCCAGAGCCTTGGGCAGTGCAGGCAAAATGCCAGCCTTGGGAATCTTTTGAGATACTCTAATATGCCAAGTTCTGGCAGCCTCACATTGTTATCAGAATTGTTTTCTCAGCCTTAGTAAATTGCTCCAAATATTGTTGATGGCTCTTATGGATCTGACATCCAAAGAGACCATACGTTTTCTAGAGAAATGTTACAAAGAGAATAGAAAGGGTTACTGTCACTTCTGATTCTCACTACCCTTTTTATCATGACAATAGATTAATAAGAGCGCAGTTTCTGCTTTAGTTATAGTCTTTTCCAAAATGATACTGTATTAGAATCCTAGTGCTTATCATACTCAATGACATATTCCATAGTATTACAAAATGTAGTGGAAGTATTACATATAGTATAGTATTACATGCAAAAACTGTCAATGCAATGTCATGAGGGAGAATTTACATGCTCAGGAGAGTCAGGAAATTAAAAGTTATGATTCCCACAGCAATGTTAACTTGGCCTCTTTCACGTACAGAGAAATTTTTACTACAGTGTTTGGTGATTACTTTAAGCCAATATGCAATGAGGATGTTTTGAATACCGTGAGAACCATAACTTTGAATGTCCTGACTTTGGGACATGTAAATTATCAACCATAATGCTGTATTAACATTTATATTCTTTTCAGGATAATTTCATTGGTTTAAAAACAAAAATAAAAAGGAAAAGAAGTGAAAATAGTCCCTGATGTTATTTAAAAGCTATTTAAAATGAAAAACACTAATTAGTTGCATGTGTTCATGCAGATTTGCAAATTCACTATCTAATCAGGATTTTAAATACATCTGTGTTTATTATATTGTGTGGATATGGGCAGGGCCCAATCCTGAGTGAGGCTGAAGGCCCACAAATCCCATATTCCTCACTGTGAGCTGTAGATGCTCAGTACCTGTTTATCTGGTTTAACATATACTTCCAGCTACCTAGTCACTGAGGGGCAAATAGACAATTTACAGCCCATGAGTCCGCAAGTGAGGCAACTGGGTGACATTATTCCTATAACCAGTCTCCCAGTAGCTACAGGGACATTTAGCATGGGACCCACTTAAAGCATGAGCATGTCTTAGTCAGACTGAGCTCGCACTCCTTAATAATCCTCATGAGAATGAGACCAATAACATCCACATGCAATTACAACCATGGAGAGAGAGAGACAGCTCCACTACCTCCTGATGTTACAAGGAACTCAGTACCTTTCAAGATAAGACCTTGTTATGCATTTAGGGCCCAATCCAATGCCCAGTGAATCTTTCAATTAACTTCAAAGAGCTGGATCAGAACCTTAAGCCTGACCCAGGAAAGAATTTCACCATGAGTAGACCCACTGACTTCAAAGTTATGTATATGCTTAAGTGTTTTGCTGGCTTGGAGCCTTAAATCAGCCAGGAAAATGAAACTCTTTGTGGGACAGACCATCTTTTTGTTCTGTGGTTGTACAGCACCTAGCACAATGGGGTCCTGGTGCATGACTAAGGGAGCCAGGCATTATGGTAACACCAATCATAATTAATTAATTAAATAAAATGCATTGTGGACCAGATCCTGCAGTGTGCCAAGCACTTCAGTTACCAATGAATGTACTATCTTGTGGAATCAGGCTCTGTATGTTGTTTTCACACAAATGCTCATCCAGTGCTTCTAAGGGCTTGTCTACCTTGGGACAATGAGGAAAGTTAATCCAAATGAACTTTCAAAGTGGATTAGTTAAACTGTATTAAACCTGTTTGGATGCTCTTATTTAGAATTAAAGTTTTAGCTTAATTCACTTTGTGAATACAAAATTCATGAATTAAGCTGAACTGAACAAGGCTACTTTAATTCTGAATAAGAACATCCACACAGCATTTTAACAGTTTAATTAATCTACTTTGAAGTCACACCTTTAGTTAATTTGGATTAATTTTTCTGACTGTCCCCAGGTAGGCAAGCCCTAAATTTGGCAAGCTGTGCATTCCTTTCTGATGACTATACACATGTAAAATTTGAAGTTTGCATATGAAATCTTTTTGGAGCCAGCAATGCAGTTGAAGCCGAGGCGGGGGGGAGGGATAGCTCAGTGGCCTGCTAAACCCAGGGTTGTAAATTTAATCCTTGAGGGGGCCATTTAGGGATTTGGGACAAAAATCTACCTGGGGATTGATCCTGCTTTGAGCATGGCTTTGGACTAGATGGCCTCCTGAGGTCCCTTCCAACCCTGATATTCTATGATGTGCAAAACTACCAGAACATTTTCTTTAAAATTCAAAAGACACCTTTTTGAAAGGAAAAGCTGATCAAGTTAAAATTTATTATAAACTCTTCACCAAAAAATAGTAAACTTTGGGCTAAAAACATACATGAAAAATTTCAGTCCAAATGAGAAAATCTTTCAGAATATTATAAGCACCTGTAAATAGACTTTAGAGCAAAGGTGCCTCACCATCTAGACTGTAGCTTCTCAGTTGCAGTAACAGAAATCTATAACAATTTTTCACACTGGGAGAAGGCTTTTCTGTTCGGGCTCCTTGGATCATGGCAACCGTCCCTTTACAGAAGACAGTTTTGGACATGACATGATTTTGTCTGGTGCAAGGCAACATGGCACCATGAGTCTGCCAGCCAGAGTTAGAGAGATAGCAATGCATCATTCCCTCAATGGATTAAGCAATGTTGCTCCCAGCTCTTGCTGACCAGGTATCAATCAGAATAAGATACTCACTCCTGTATGTTAGGGAATTGCACTGGCACAAGGCAATAGGATCACCCAGATATTGCACTTTAATGAGCTGGCTCTTCTTTTCCCCACAGGTAGTCAAGGGATGTTTAACAATGCTACACAAATGATGCAAAATAAAAAGTACAGTACACCTACTATACCACAAAACCAGCAGAAAAATTTGCAGCCTTATTCCCATGGCAAAACTAAAACAAGAGAAACAATGAAACATTGATGAATTACAATAAAATTCTATTAATACAACGAAGTGACACACACATAGCAGTCAGGCTGCAGTTGTCACACTCTATGCTGGAGTGAAGAGCAAAGACCTCTTTTATGCCTGTAATATTTTGCACTCTCTCAGATATCATTGATTGCTAGATGACCTAATTTTAGAGCACCACTGGTGACAATCTAGTCAGAAATTGACATAATTATTGTGCTTTTCCCCTTGGAAATTAAAACACGGGTAAATTATTTCTATTTAAAAAAGGAAATGTTTGTAGTTTGCAAAAATGTTTCCTATCGGTGCTTGCAGCATTGCTTTCGGAAGTGGTATTATTTGCCATTTTTGAAAACTACTCTTAAGATGCAAAAGTTGCTAGTGGAATCGTATCACTTATTAGTAATATCAGCTTCACAAATATATTGTGTGGCCCTAAAGACAGAATTAAGCGTTGATTAATATGCGTTGTGTGCCTTTCATATCACATTTGCAAAATTAGGATGATATTAGCAGTTTCCATAGGAAAGTCTTGCAGTAAGTAAAAGGGTTCTGTACTTTAGTGGAGGACACAGAGTGGTAACTGAGAAGTTTTCAGAATACACTCTCCTGTTTTAAGTGATCACAGAGGGATTGGGTTGTTGAATATTTTGGGCAGGATGGTCACACAGTTTACTCTGAAAATATCTTTCCTAGAGGAATTCCCCCCGCCCTCCCAAAACAAATATTTCTGGCAAAAATGGCTTTTCAACTAACTGGTAAATTTTGTAGAACATTTTGATTTTCATCAAAGAATTTTTGTGTTTTGTGTTTTTTGGTGTATTGACAAAAATCTAAACATTTTCAGAGAAAACTGGACAAAATGAAAAATGATCATTTTCATTGAAAATTTTTGTGCAATTTTTTTTGGTGGTCACCTCCAAGCTTTCCGATAATGCTGGTTTTGCACTAGTTATTACACTTCCTACCCATTTTGATGATTCCACTAATAATTCTTTATGTGATCTTATTTGTTCAAGCTGTACAAAAGTAAAATAGTCCCCTATTAAAGGTTGTAGGTAAATCAAATCAAAGAGCCAGCAGAACACAAAACTCCCTTCCCACTCCCAGATCTACCTTGTACTGCTGTCATTATGTTTCATCAGCAATTAGTAATGTGGCAGAATTGTAGGAAACAGCATTTCTTAAAAATATTCTGAGAGGCCAATGTTTCATGTTGCTTCAGCTTGCATTCCTGAGCCCTTGGTTCCTCTTCACCAATCTGTTCTGAAACATGACCCCCTTTGTCCAGTACTGCTTAGCAGATTACATAACTCCCATCAAAACCCTCCTCAGCAGCTGGCACAAAGAAGTGTGAATTGCATTGTGACCTGAAGTTCACAAACTTGTGAGGAAGGAACTTGTTCCGGAGCTAAGGGCCACAGTAGAGAAAGCTGTACCACCAATCTCTCTTTAAAACTGAGGGTTCCAGCTTGAGTATCTCTGGTGTCTGGCATGAGTAAAGAGAGGTAACTCTTAAGAAGTGTAGTCCAAGGTTATTTTAGTATGGGCTTTAGAAGTTAAAACCAACAATTTACATGTATTTCCCCACATTTAAACATGTTCCCCCCAAACTGTCATTTGAAGTTATCTTCTCAGATATTGTAAGGCACGTCTGTACAGTTCCTGGAAAACTAGACTGTGAAATACACTGACACTTTAAAGGGTTCTTGCTGATATAGCACCATTGAAAGAGTTAGCGTATGTTTTTAATGGAAAATAAAGCCAATATGTATCTGAGTGACAAGGAAGGAGACCTTTGGGTGGGGGGAGGGGGGGCGGAGAGAGAGAGATAGGGCACAAAATGTTCTCTAGCTAATGCTGGTATTAGTTCTTTCACTTTCCAGGATAGCTGAGGTTAAAAGAAATGTGTTGATGTTTATTGCAAGAAGAAACGTGAAAAGGCTGTTTATGAAGATTATGAAGTTTTGCCTATTTCAAATATAGGTAAGAGTTTGTTGTTTAGAGTTGATGGGTGAAATCCTGGCATTCCCTCAAAGTCAATAGGAGCTTTGCCATTGGCTTTAAGGGAGTGGTGATTTCACCCCAACTTTGGCAGCCCTAAGGACGCAGTACAATGTGTATTTATTTGGTTTGGCTTTTGGTTGATTTTTGATCAGTTTTTTAGTTTATCCAAACACTTGGCTCCAGTAGTGTTTTTGCCAGGTAAATTTTGGTTATGTCTACATTGGGAATTGGGCGTGTGATTCCCATAGGTTGACCAGATGTTTATAGGGACAGTCCCAATATTTGGGGCTTTGTCTTATGTAGGCGACTATTACACCCCACCCCGATATTTCACACTTGCTATCTGGTCACCTTAGATTCCCAGCTTGCATAGACATACCCATACTAATTCTCCTCAATCTAAAGTGCTAAAAATAGCACTACAGTTTATTTCCATACCCCTACTTATTTTTGTTGTCTTTCTCTGTACTTTTTCCAATGTTAATATATCATTTTTGGGCTGGGGCAACCAGAACTGCCTACAGTATTCAAGTTATATGTGTACCATGGATTTATATATTTTCTGTCTTACTATCTATCCCTTTGCTAATGGTTTCTACGATTCTGTTAATGGTTTTGCTTGCTGCTACATATTGAGCAGATGTTTTCAGAGAACTATCCACAACTCCAAGATCTCTTTCTTGAGTGATAACAGTTAACATAGACCCCATCATTTTGCATGTATAGTTGGGATTATGTTTTCCAATGTGCATTACTTTGCTTTTATCAATGTGGAATTTCATCTGCCATTTTGTTGCCCAATCACCCTGTTTTGTGAGATCTCATTGTAACTCTTCAGAATCTACTTTGGACCTACCTATCTTGAGTAATTTTGTATTGTCTGCAAACTTTGCCACCTCATTGCTTACCCTACCACCTTTCCAGATCATTTCTGAATATATTGAACAGCACAGATCCCAGTACAGATCCTTGGGAGACCCCACTATTTACCTCTCTCCATCATGAAAACTGACCATTTATTCCTACCCTTTGTTTCCTATCTTTTAACCAGTTACTGATCCATGAGAAGACCTTTCCTCTTATCCCATGACTGCTTACTTTGCTTATGAGCCTCTGGTGAGGGCCCTTGTTAAAGGCTTTCTGAAAGTCCAAATACACTGTATCCACTGGATCACCCTTGTCCACATGTTTATTGATGTCCTCAAAGAATTCTAATAGATTGGTGAATCATAGAATCATAGAAGATTAAGGTTGGAAGAGACCTCAGGAGGTCATCTAGTCCAACACCTGCTCAAAGCAGGACCAACCCCAACTAAATCATCCCAGCCAGGGCTTTTTCAAGCTGGGCCTTAAAAACCTCTAAGGATGGAGATTCCACCATCTCCCTACGTAACCCATTCCATGCTTCACCACCCTCCTAGTGAAATATTTTTTCCTAATATCCATCTTAGACTTCCCCCACTGCAACTTGAGACCATTGCTCCTTGTTCTGTCATCTGCCATCACAGAGAACAGCTGAGCTCCATCCTCTTTGGAACTCCCCCTTCAGGTAGTTGAAGGTTGCTATCAAATCCCCCCTTACTCTTCTCTTCTGTAGACTAAATAAGCCCAGTTCCCTCAGCCTCTCCTCATAAGTCATGTGCCCCAGACCCGTAATCATTTTCATTGCCCTCTGCTGGACTATCTCCAATTTGTCCACATTCTTTCTGTAGTGGGGGGTGCAAAACTGGATGCAATACTCCAGATGTGGTCTCACCAGTGCTGAATAGAGAGGAATAGTCACTTCCCTTGATCTGCTGGCAATGTTCCTACTAATGAAGCCCAATATGCCGTTAGCCTTCTTGGCAACAAGGGCACACTGTTGAGTCATATCCAGCTTCTCATCCACTGTAATCCCAAGGTCCCTTTCTGCAGAACTGCTGCTTAGCCAGTCAGTCCCCAGCCTGTAGAAGTGCATGGGATTCTTCCGTCCTAAGTGCAGGACTCTGCACTTGTCCTTGTAGAACCTCATCAGATTTCTTTTAGCCCAATCCTCCAATTTGTCTAGGTCACTCTGAACCCTATTCCTACCCTCCAGCATATATACCTCTACCCCAGCTTAGTGTCACCTGCAAACTTCCTGAGGGTGCAAACCATCCCTTCATCCAAATAATGAACAAAACCAGCCCAGGACAGACCCCGGGCCGCTCTGCTTGATACCGACTGCCAAGTAGACATCGAGCCATTGATCGCTACTCATTGAGCCTGACGATCTAGCCAGCTTTCTACCCACCTTATAGTGTATCCATCCAATCCATACTTTTTTAACTTGCTAGCAAGAATACTATGGGAGACCATATCAAAAGCTTTGCTAAAATCAAGGTATATCACATCCACCGCTTTCCCCATATCCACAAAGCCAATCAGGTTGGTCAGGCATGTCTTGTCCTTGGTGAATCCATGTTGACTGTTCCTGATCACCTTCCTCTCCTCCAAGTGCTTCAAAATGGATTTCTTGAGGACCTGCTCCATGATTTTTCCAGGGACTGAGGTGAGGCTGACCAGTCTGTAGTTCCCCAGATTCTCCTTCTTCCCTTTTTTAAAGCTGGGCACTATATTTGCCTTTTTCCCGTTGTCCAGGACCTCCCCTGATTGCCACGAGTTTTCAAAGATAATGTCAAATGGCCCTGCAATCACATCAACCAACTCCCTCAGCACCCTCGGATACATTAGGTCTTTAACCTAGTCTTTCACCACTGAGGGCTGCTCACCTTCTCCCCACACTGTGCTGCCCAGTACAGCAGTCTGGGAGCTGACTTTGATGACTGTGGCAAAAAAAGCATTGAGTACTTCAGCTTTTTCCACATCATCTGTCACTAGGTTGCCTCTCCCATTCAGTAAGGGTCCCACACTTTCCCTGACTGTCTCCTTGTTACCCTTCACATCCTTTGCTAGATGCAACTCCAGTTCTGCTTTGGCCTTCCTGATTACACCCCTGCATGCTTGAGCAATATTTTTATACTTCTCCCTAGTCATCTGCCCAAGTTTCTACTTCTCTTAAGCTTCCTTTTTGTGTTTAAGCTCGCCGAAGATTTCCCTGTTAAGCCAATTTGGTCGCCTGCCATATTTGCTATTCTTTCCGCACATCAGGATGGTTTGTTCCTGTGCCCTCAATAAGGCTTCTTTAAAATACAGCCAGCTCTCCTGGACTCCTTTCCCCCTCATATTAGCCTCCCAGGGGATCCTGCCCATCAGTTTCCTGATGGAGTCAAAGTCTGCTTTTCTGAAGTACAGGGTCCATATTCTGCTACTCTCCTTTCTTCCTTTTGTCAGGATCCTGAACTCGACCATCTCATGGTCACTGCTGCCCAGGTTTCCAGCCACTTCTACTTCCCCTACCAATTCTTCTCTGTTTGTGAGCAGCATGTAAAGAGGAGCATGGCCCCTAGTTGTTTCCTCCAGCACTTGCACCAAGAAGTTGTCCCCAAAAACGTCCTGGATTGTATGTGCACTGCTGTATTGCTCTCTCAGCAGATGTCAGGGTGATTGAAGTCCCCCATAAGAACCAAGGCCTGTGATTTGGAAACTTCTGTTAGTTGTCCAAAGAAAGCCTCGTCTACCTCATCCTCCTGATCTGGTGGTCTATAGCAGATGCCAACTACAACATCACCCTTGTTGCTCTCACCTCTAAACTTAACCCAAAGACTCTCAACAGGCTTTTCTCTAGTTTCATACTGGATCTCTGAGCAATCATACTGCTCTCTTACATACAGTGCAACTCCTCCACTTGTCCTTCCTGAACAGTTTACACCCATCCATGACAGTGTTCCAGTCATGTGAGTTACTCCACCAAGTCTCTGTTATTCCAATCACATTATAGCATGATGAAACATCATTTCTCTTTACAAAAGCTCGATTGACTCTTCCCCAACATATTCTATGTGGCTGATAATTCTGTTTTTTACTATAGTTTCAACCAATTTGCTTGATTCTGAAGTTAGGCTTACTCGCCTGTAATTGCCAGGATCACCTTGGGAACTTTTTAAAAAAAATCGGTGCTACATTAGCTATCCACCAGACATCTGGTACAGGGCTTGATTTAAATTATAGGTTACATACTACAGTTAGTAGTTCTGCAATTTTTTATTTGAGTTCCTTGAACTCCTGGTCATGGTGACTTATTACTGTTTAATTTATCAATTCGTTCCAAAATGTGTTCTGTTTAATTTATTAATGTGTTCCTCTGAGCACCTAAGTATTTATCCTCAAAGGAGATTATATTTAGAAGGTGTCGATCTAATACAGTATGAAGACGTGTGCCCTTTCTCAGTATCTTACCTTTATTCTCTTAATTTGGCTTTACAGAATGCAACATCACTTATGAAATAAATAATAAATACCATGCCTCTTGATGATTGCATAGATTCATTGGTTATTTTAGAGAGCTGGTTCGGACATCCAGATCATTCAGAGTTCAGAAGCCGTATGCCTGCCTGGATTTTCTTTACCTAATCAGCCATTTTGTTGGGGATGATGTGGATATGCAGCTATATATTTATTTTGCAATGTGCATTCAGGATCCTTTTTGTGCATTATGAGAGGAACACTTTCTCGTTTTATGTTAGGCTTGATGCTGGGTGAAATTTTTTGATCAAAATTTTTTTTGGTGAAAAAATGCAGATTTGGTTCAACTGAAACATTTTGCAAATCAGTGTTGATTTCCCCTAATTGTTTCATGCCAAAACAGAACAAATAAACACAATTAAAATGGAATGGCTTCATTTTTCAATTTTTCTGTTCAGGATGACTTTTCATTTTGAAATTTCCTTCAATTTAATAATAAAAATAGTAAAATAAAATAAAGAGCTCAAACCTGAAACCAAATATTTCATTTTGGGTCAAACAAAAGGTGTAGCTCAACCCAAAATAATTTTTTCACCAAATTAACTTTTTTTTTGGGTTGACTGCAGATGAATTTTTATTTTTATTTGTTTTGGAATTGCAAACAAACTGAAAAATCAATTATTTGCAAAGCTCTAGTCAGGATCCAGGACCAATTGGCTTTAATCATTATTTGTTCTTCAGATTTTACCTGTCGTTTAATTTTCTTTATGGAAAGTAAATTTATCTATCACAGATATCAATAAGGTGCCATAGTGGTGCAGCTTGTTCTGGATTTTTTGTAACCTTTCTAAGAGATGGAGACTACAGTAATTCCATGGATATAAAAATTAAATCTGATTTCTTACAGCTGCTTCAGTGTTTCTCTTTCTTTTTTTTTTTTAAAAACAAGATTTTAACATTTTTAAAGTAACATATTTTACAATGTCAATTAAACATTAAGGACCTGATCCAAAGGCCATTGAAATCAATAGGAATCTCTCCATGGACTTCAAGGGGTTTTGGATCAGTGCCTAAGGGCCAGTCTTGATGCCAGTGACCAGCTGGAGTAGCTGGATCAAACACTCAGCAGATTTTTTTGTACGTGTGTGTGGCTATGGAGTCACTTAGCAGAGGCTGCTTCTGCCTATTGGCTTATGTAGCTCTTCATTCTCATTTTGCACCCCCAGAGGCAGACTTGCTTTTGGCTTAACCCCAGTTATCCCTTGCAAGCTTCCACCACATTTCCCCCTCAACACATTCCTATGCTAGGGGCTGTGAGCAGGGTGGTGTAGAGACTGGGAAAGCTCTTATGCCAAAGTTATTCTCAGGTGGCCATTTCTAAGTGTTTCAGGGCCTAACGTACAGGAGTAGTAATAGGAGTGGTTCAGGGCCTAGTGTATTAGAACCCAGAATCAGGGCCAAAGTCTTTAATTGAATGACTAGTACTTATTTTTTTCTGCTCAGTCCAAAACCTGTATTTTACTTTTCCAGTTTGTGGATGGCTGAACGGCTTATATTGCTAATGCTTTTTCTTTGTCCCAATTAAGTATCCTAACTTTTGTTTGATGTAATTTTCTGTCCTTAGGTAGCATAGCAGATTGCACATTGTCTATTTTTGTGGCCAGTTCTTCAATCTTTGTGTTCATACCCTCCACTAGAGAGCTCTAATAAGGTTCTCATTCCAGCTGTGCTGCTGTAAGTGAGGATGGCCTGGAGCATGCTTTTGCTTTGGAAGCAGTACCTATTGTCTGCATCAGTGGTTCTTAACCTATTTACCATTGTGGGCCTCATCCAATTCTACCTGCCTGGCCCTGAGGATATCACACGGGCGGCAGCTTTGTGCTTATTGGGCCGCAAGTGGCCCATGGGCTGCAGGTTGAGCACTGCCGGTTTACATCTTTGCTTTTGGACATACAGAAGTTTTGTGCAGAAACTTATGGCTTGGCTTTTTCCCTGTCTTTCTTTTTTTAAATGCAAAACATTTAAATGTTCTTAATTTGAAAAGTGCCCTCCAATTCTGTGTCCACAATTTAGAATCTAGAAATAACTGTAGGAACAATTTTTCATGTGAAAATAATTGCAGCTACATTATATAGCACTTCGCCTGATTGCAGTTTTAATCTCTTTCCCACAGAGCTTTGGTGAAGTGTGTGTTGTGTGTGTCTTTGTCTCCATAATAATGTTTCAGAGTTTCTCTCTGCATGCTTTTCTTCTGACTGTTACTGAAGATCATTCAGTACATTGGATTTGGTGATTTCATTAGGTTCTTCCCTCTTTTTAATTTAAAAAAAAATTAATTATGTTTATTATAGTAGTGCCTAAGGACCCAACCAAGAATGGAGCCCCATTGTGCTAGTAGTAAAATGTAAACAGACAAGACTCTGGTTGTCAATATAAGTGCTGGGGCTGGAGGTAGTAAACTCGCATCACCTACCCTTCCTAAAGGTTACTCCTGTTTTCAAAGTGAAAAGCTGGGACCACAGAAGTGAAGAGTGTCCCAGGGAAGTGTTTTAGCAGGGAAGGCAGGCTGGGGAATTGTAAAGAAAAATGAAAAAGAAAATCCTGAATTGGCCCCACAGAAGTCTGTATTCCCTGTTCAATGAATCCTCCTTTTGCTGCCTGCAGCTTACATACTTTAGGGACTCCAGAGGCTAGAGGGTGCAGAGAGCACGTGGATAGAGCTTTATAGTCTGACTCTGTGGGCTAACCTGAATTAGACTCACAGAGGCCTGAATTCCCTTGTTCTATGCCTCTTCCCTCTGCTCCCAGCAGTCTCCATGCTGCAGGGCCCGGTGTCTTTGGAGACAGCCAGGTATACTGCAGCCTCCAAGAGATGAGACAGCTCTAGCCCTCTAGTTCATGGGGATTGTCTGGCGGCAGCAGATAGTACTGCACCCTGCAGGATGTCACACATACTACATGGCATATGTAATATAACTCAGCGCTTCTCAACCTTTTTATTTCTGAGTCCCTCCCCCAACATGCTATAAAAATTCCACTGCCCACCTGTGCCACAACGGTTCTTTTTGCATATAAAAACCAGAGATTGCATTAGGGGGTAACAAGCAGGGCAATTGCATGGGCAGGGCCAGCTTTAGGCCGATTCACCCGATTCCCCTGAATTGGGCCCCGCATCTAAGAGGGCCCCGTGCCCAAGACCCGGTACGGCGTACCGGCAAGAGCCGGTGCACCACACCGGGGTGGCCCGGCTTCCCCAGGGGGCAATTTAAAGGGCCTAGGGCTCCCAGCAGGGGCTGGAGCCCCAGGCCTTTAAATTGCCACCAGAGCCCCTCTGCTGGAGTCCTGGGGTAGGGCTGCAGGGCTCTGGGGGCTATTTAAAAAGTCCTGGGCTCCCGTTGCTTCTACCGCCCCGGCCCTTTAAATAGCTGCGGGAGCCCCACTGCTTCTCCAGGACTCCTTCGGCTTTTTAAAGGGCCTGGGCGGTAGACGCAGGGGAGCTCCGGGCCCTTTAAATATCCCCAGAGCCCTGGGAGAGTGGGGGGCTCTGGGGGCTATTTAAAGGGCTGGGGCTTCAGCTGTCTCTGCTGCCCTGGTCCTTTAAATAGACGCAGGAGCCCCACCGCTTCCCCAGGGCTTCTGCGGCTTTTTAAAGGGCTGGGGCAGTAGAAGCAGGGGAGCCCCGGGTCCTTTAAATAGCCCCTGAGCCCCGGGCTGCTGCTGCTACCCTGGTGGGGGAGGGAGGAGGAGGAGGGGACACATACTGTACAGGGTGGGCTGTACCCACACCCCCTGCTGCACCCCCTGCCCGCATGAGCCCCGCACTCCCTGCCCTGCCCACAGCCAACCCCTGTCCCCAGCCAGTCTTGCACCCCCCTTTTTTTACATGTTTTTTTTTTTTTTTTAGTCATCCCTGCCAGGGCCCCACGGAAAATGTTCCAGTTGGGCCCCGCAGTTTCTAAAGCCGGCCCTGTGCATGGGGTCCCATGCCACAGGGCCTCCCGCGAAACTGAGCTGCTCAGGCTTCAGCTTCAGGCCCGAGTGGCAGGGCTCAGGGAAGCATGGCTTCGGCTTTCTGGCCTGGGGCCCAATGAGTCTAATGTCGGCCCTGTGTGGCAGCCCCCCTGAAACCTGCTCCTGGCCCCTAGGGGGCCTCGGACCCCTGGTTGAGAACTGCTGAATAGCTGATAGCTGTAACATGACTGGCCCTAAATGGCCAGACACCCCTACTTAGATGTTTTCCTTTGGTTCATTGTTTCTTCATTTTTAAAACTCTTACCTGATTAATTTCTCAATGTTACTTGGTATGTCAATTTTCACATACTCAAAAGATAGCCTTTGGTGTAGATCTCTGGTTTGATTTTTTTGGTAGTGTTGGATATTATAACAATTACTTATTGAATAAATACTTATTGAGCTTGCCACCAATGTGCTACCACCACATTATTCACTTTTTTATTCTAGTGATAATAAGCTGAGTCTTTTTCAGGCTTTTGATAGGATTATGAATTCTAAACTATCAGGTTTTTATTCTAATTTAGTGCTAACAGCCCTAATTAATTTATTCAAAGAACCAAAGCTACTGGGGCCAGTTTGCCAGGAAAGGTAGTGTGTACCAAGCCTCAACTTGTGTGGAGATTCAGGAATTGTGTTTATTTTCTGCTGTTAATATTGTCTGTATTCAGAGTGGTTACTTTCTTGTTGCTTATATTCGAGACCCACTTGACTGTTCAGGAGTACATAAGAAAGGATATCTTTTACCATTATAAATATAAGAATCTCCTTCACAGCTGGCTGTGTTCATTCTTCAAACAAATTCACTGCCATAACCCTTTTGCTTAAGATAGCTTCCTTGGCTGAGGACAATATATTGAATTATTGTCACCTTTCCAATTTGCCTTTATAGACTTGAGCCTGAAACTGCACTGTCATATCATTTTCCAAATAATAACCTTTGAAAGTAAACACGATCCATATGATACCTTTCAGTCAGAAACGGGACCTGGCTGTGGCACTAAAATGACTCTTTTGAAGGTCTCCAAAGATCTTCTTGTTCGCAATGGATTTGGGAGCCTTTTTATTACCTGGGCTTTAGAGTTTCATTTATTAATTGTATTTGACACTTCTTTCATTGACTGGATTTCCTTATGGAATTATCCAGTCCAGTGCTTTTCCTTTACATTTTTCTAACTTTTATGTATGTACCATATCATACTTAGTGGTCACCATTAGAAGTCAACATTTACCAACAGTTACTACCCAGTGAACATGGTGTTTTTCTCCTACTTGGAAAAGTCAATATCTGTGGTATATCAGATGGGTAAGGGTTAGATGGTATTAATTTGGCACAGGCCTAACTGCGTTGGGGTTGGTGAAGAGCTGCCCTCACCTAGGCTGGACTCCTGGAGGGAATATGCAGTGGTACATGCTGTACCACCACTTTGGATGGTATAGCCTGCTGTCCCATTCTGGCATGCCCAGGGCATTCTGTAGGGTAATGCAGGGTAGGCGTAAGGTCTGGGACCATCATCTTCCCACCCCTTTTTGAGATGATTTATGCCCAAAAAAGTGCTTAGAAGGACCAGTCCCTGTGTTACTCTAAGTGCAGGGACATCTATTATAACTATCCCCTGCATCCTTCTCTGGAGCACCTGTGCTAGAACAAGAAACGATCTGGCTGTATGTGTGGGCAGATGTTGATTTTTTAAAATAGAGATCACTGTATGAACACATTAAGGTTGTTTCTTTGTCCCAAAGGACACCGTGCCAATACAATCCATGACCTTGTCCCTGAGACTCCTAACAAGGGTGCAAATTAGTGTCAAGTGGCATTTCTTGTGATATAAACACCTGTCTACTAGGAATTGGGATCGAGGATACCAAATCCTTTCACATCCCATCAAATTTCCTTTCAATTCTAACACATTTGCTCCCTTTTGGGCTACATTTGAACCTGTGACCCATAAGCGCATGGAATGTGATTGTGAATATCATATTATCCATCCCCAATCCCTTCAGACCACTTTGTGTTAGTTCTCAGTGCTTGGAATGATTTCTGCTTTCAAATGTAAATGTACATCTATTTTGTCTAATCTGGTTCATTATTAACTACAGTGCCTGAGCTTTAGTCATACTAATTGTTGGAATTCCTTAAGATACATGGGAACAAAAGGGCCATACAAATTTATAAAAGTGTAGTATGGTGGTGCTTATGTGTCTGTTTTGGCGCAACAGAATGCCAGTTGGGGGATGGCAAAGGCTAATACTCAACAGATGGCAAAGTCCTAAAACCCATAATAATGGCTGCAGTTATTTTCATTTCTGTCATTGGATGACACATACAATAGTGGGAAAAGACTTGAACTGGGTAATCACAGTAAATATACTCAAAGGGACCAGATGCACTTCAGACTATCAAAATGGTGATGGATGTTCAGGCTGAGTGCCACTTCTGCTCATATGCTAGGTACATTTATTGCTAAGGATTAGAAGCCACATTGCTTGTCGTCATAGACAGCACTGGCATTTTCCCTTTCTATAATAACAAAGGGAAAAATTGGCATCTGTTGTAATGTATACACATTATTCTACGGAGTTTGTGTCTGTGTATCATCACATATATAAATTTAGTTTGCAGATGTTCAGCATGAGTGATCAAAATATCCACAAAATATCCCTTTGACAAAAAGGATTTGTTGCGGAAACCTAAACACTTCTCAGAATAGAACCTAAGCCTCTCTGAATACTACTGATTAAAATGGTATCAGTTTAGGGAGAAAAGTCATCAGAAGAGTGTGTCTCAGAGTTTCACAAAGTTAAAGAGATTTTTTTCCCCTTACAGTTCATGAAGACCATGAACTGTTTGATATTTTTCTTATAATTTGGAGTTTTTCTGATTTTTCTCAAATCCAAAGGATAAAATTATGATAATCTCTGCTCTGACAGAGACTTTGGCTTTCTAGAAAATTAATTAGATATTTGAATATTCATATTGCTGCTTTGCATCTAACTCTGTAAAAATAGTTCTTGTTGATTGCCTGGGGATTTAGGAATGACCTACCATGACCCAATTAAAAAAAATGTATAACAAAGCAGTCCTTTTTTCTGAGCTGTTCATTATAGAATCCACCATTATTATATGTTCACAGGTTTTAGCTCAGCTTGTGTTACAAGGCACTAGGGTGATCCTTTCATGTTGATAATATTTTTCTAAAATAAAAAAAATCATGTTGCTTAATTTAACAATTCTATACCAGGATCACAAGCTGTACAACAAAGCTGGGACATTTCACATCTGCCGTTGGTGATTTAATACTCTTAATATTAAGACAGCTCCCGCTGTGACATATTTTAAACGGTCTCTTCCCTCTGCTGGGCTAACAACATAATAGGGATCAAGAAAACAGTTCCGAACATGGCACTGCTAAAATCCCTGCAAGAAATTCTAGGTTAAGTCATTGTTCTGACCCTACTTTTTTGTAACCGGTACAAAGCAGATTGAGAAAACCCGCAGAAAAAGGCTAGTTAAACTGGCCTGCTCTTTTGTGAGCTGATGTCGAGCTACTTATCTGGGGTCTTTGGTGCAAATCCTGATACATTTCATGACCTGTATAAAACAGAGCACTAAAACCCCCCATAAACAAGGGGAAATCATAATTCGACATGAATGAGAAATTATAACAAGACACTTACAAATTTGCTAATAAGATGAGACAGATATTTGCTTATGTTGCAGCAGTGACAGCTAAAAAGAGCACAAGCTTCTTGAAAGGATTTTCTTATTTTGCAAATGTACTCTGTGTATATTTGTGCTGCAATTTCAAAGTGTGCCATTTGCATTGCATTCAAAGCCCATTGGAATCTATGGGAGTCTTTCCAATGATTTCAGTGGGTTTTGGATCAGGCCCATAAAGCATATTTAATTTATTCAAGCCTCATGCTCGATTAAGCTGGACACTTTGTGACAATAGCCTTTCAGGCCGATTTGGGACCAAGCATGAAATATGGACTAGACTGGGACTCATGAATTTTTGTTCAGTTCCTACCTCTGTCCCAAATGTCCTGTGTGAACTTGGGAAGGTCATTTAGCTCTAGATTGTGATTTTAGGCAGAGCCCTAACCACTGCAGTTGCACTATCCAGGAATAGTCGAGACATAGTGCCTTTCCATCCCCTGCTTCCTCCTTGCTCTGGGGCTGGAAGAGGTTTTAGTTTCCAAATTACAACACCCTTCTACAGTGCAGCAAGTAGGAGATGAATCCAAAGCTCCACCCATTTCTCACCCCTTTCTGACGACTCTCCGCCCACTTGCTCTGCAGAAGAAGTAAGTAGACACACTTTGCCTCCTTACCCCTATGTACACAGACCCTCCAGGTCCTGGTAATCCATGCAGCATTGTAAGGGGTCTACTGTTGTATCAACCAGGCAAGGTACTAAAAAACTTCAACAGGACTTTATTTTTAAAGTGGAAACCTCTTTACCAAGCTGCTGCTGCACCCTCTGTAACTCTCACTCTGCCTCCTCAACTCCTCCCTCCTGCTTCCTGTTTCCTGTCCTTCAGACTCCCAACAGCCAGTGCTCCCAGTTCTAATAATCACAAATAACATCTAAACATCACATCTACTCCCCTTAATCCATTTTGTAGGTGCATGGTCCAATTTACGATCTAGATTTAATAGCTCTGGGCTTGGTTTTGCCATCCTTACTCAAACTGAGTAGCATCTTACTCTGCATACAGACCCACTGAACTCAATGGCATGAACTGAGTAATAAGTTACTATGCAACACAATTAAGGGTGGACAAGTCAAGCCCTCTGTGACTCCATTTTTCATCTGAAAACTGGGGATAATCATACACCCCTATTTTAAAGAGGTGTAGTGAAGATAAATGAATGATTATGAAGGGCTTGAATACTATGATACTGAGGGGCATATTAAGTAGCTAGATACCTAGATGGACAAGCTGAAACAAAGTAGTACAGCAGCAAAAAATTTGAAAAAAATAACAGTGAAAATGTTATTTGAACTTATTTGAATCTCAGAAATGTTCTGGTTAGAGTTCCTACTTGACCAATGTAGCATGTCTCTATCAATACAAATTTAGACCATCCAGGAACATTGACAAGGCACCAATACTTAGCTTTATGAGTTGATCTTTTTGTTAGATTGAAATCTCTTCTGGTCTCTGTAATGGGCCATGCTAAGTCATGGCACTATATAAATATTTATTATTAATAATAATGACTATTATGGAAAGAATGCTGACCTTTTGGTCCTGAGTTTTATTTGAACTTCCAATATTGTAGGTACAATTTTGCACTTCTGGTTAAATGTGGGGGTGAACACACAGGGAAAATGAATTGTGACGCCCATGCTGGAGGTCATTTTTGAAAATGCAGATCTCCGTCTCGATACTTTTAATTTTTATTATAGAAAATATTGAATAAAATAGAGGTCTGCGTGAGGTAGAAATTGAGGCAATGTAGTGCTAGTTTTGTTCAGCTGGTCCAGAGGTGCTTAGATATTACAATGATGTGTTGTGGCTTTTTTCTAAATGTTAATCAATATTGAGTAACCTAGTGCTCAGGTCTCACTCAGGAACAAGACAGTAATCTTTCCAGGGAACATTGTACTATATTTTAAAGACCACGGTCCTTCAACAAGTGTGAAGACAAACCAAGTGTTACAGAAGATAGTACTATGGTTTTTAAGCTTTTTGCTGTTGTTGTAGATTATTCTTCTTGCAATGGAATGGTGGATAAGTGCCCTACCCCATAACAGAGAGGTGAGGTGGCATGATCAAGGTCCATAGCTGGTTAGTAGCAGAGTTAGGATTAGAATCAAGGTTTCCTGAGTTCCAGTCCACTGCCTGATGCACTGGAAAACACAGTCTTCCTACCTGTAGCTGTATAAATACTTTTAAAATGGGGATGGAGCGGGCACAGGTTGAAGCAGATTTCTCTGACCACGTCTCCTCTCCTCTTCATTGCAGCTCGTGTAAGATGATCTGGTGCCCCATCAGAGACCATCCCAAAGCTATCTTTAAAGAACAGATAACATTTTAAACTTTAAATAGAAGCGTCAACAGAAATGACACCAAATGCCTTTTTTTTCTTAAATATCTGTCTTTGCTTCAAGTCAGTGTTCGGGCAACAACCCTGAAAGCAATTTTTAATTATGAAAATCAATTAATGTTTTCATTCCAGCTACAGCAGGTGTACAAACAGTTTAATGTCAAAATTCTCATCAATTCCAAAGTGCTGCATATAGAGGGAACTGGAGTTCAAAACTCATTGAAATAAATCAGCAGCAAAACAGTTTATTTATAGCATTTCCTTTTGAGTCACACACTGTATGGCATTACTTATATTGTAGAACCGATAATCAAGATTAATTTCAATAGCATTCTATTGACACTTTCTATGTTTGACCTAGGCTAAACTATTTAGCTGTAAGATAAAGCTTTTGTCCCTATTAACCAAGTTTGTTCTTTCTATTCTAAGGGGAAATTTCCACTCCCAACCAATTTGAGCTTGATCGAAATTCCATTGAAGTCAGTGAGAGTGTTTCCGTTGACTTCAGTGGGCATTGGATCAGGCTCTTTTCTGAGCACCTGGAAGACAATAATATGATTAGTAGGCAACGTGGATTAATCAAAAACAAATAATTACAAACTAACTTCATTTATTTTTCAGTAGGATAAGTGTTTTTGGCACAGGGAATACAGTGGCCCAAATTTTAAAGAGTGCTTTCTAATTTTGGGTCTGAAACACTAGGCACCTAGGACCTGATTTTCAGAGGGAGTTGTTAGTGCTCATTAACCTCTGAACTATACACCCCTAAATGTGTCTAAAGCTGGATACTAGAAAACTGAAACCCTGAAACAAGAAGCCATTTCTAAAAACGTGTCCCACTATATCACATGTTTAATAATGTAGTATAGTTGTAGCCTTGTTGGTCCTAGGATATTAGAGAGACAAAGTGGATGATGTAATATCTTTTATTGGACAAACTTCTGTTGGTAGGAAAGAGATAAGCTTTCGAGCCACGCAGAGCTGGTCTAATAAAAGATATTACCTCACCTACTCTTTCTCACAAGTTTAGTAAAATATTTGGTGCGTTCTTATAGGAAAATTAGAGATAAATGTATGATATGGAGTTACTGGAAGGTAGTTACACAGCTCAGAAATCAGTGAGTGTAATTATCAATGTGTCAATTTCAAACTAGGAGGCGTTTTGGATGATGGAGTCCCACCTAGTTCAATATTCTAATTACTGACTTGTGGAGGGAGTTTAGAGTGTGCATACACATAACAAAACCTTTAGAAATAGAAAATACCACCATGCTTCTTTATATGGTACAGCAACTAAACCTTTCCAATGCTTATTTAACACACACTGTTTTAAAGCATGTAGAGTTGATCCCAAAAGGATACAAACAATTTGCATAAAGCATAGAAAAGAGCTCACAATGAATTATTGTTCTGAAAAGATAGATTTTAAGTCCATTATTTGAAAGCCTCTTTTATCATCCGTGGAGTGGTGGATTAGCTCTTTAAAAGAAAATAGCAGTAATTAGTTATAATACCTGACAGAACTCAATAAATATTTACTGTTTCAGGATTATTTATTATTTGTATTACAGTAGAGCCTAGCGGCCCCAGATGAGATCAGGGCCTCACTGTATTAGGCACTGAGAACAATGGAATCTTGGTACATAACTAGGGCTCCCAGGCACTATGGTAATACAATGAATAAATAATAAATATCTAAGATAAGACAGTCCCTGCCTCAAAGACCTTACAGTCTAATAGGCAACACAAAGAAAGGAAAGCACAGAACCAAAGTGCCTTGCCCAAGGTCACAGACCAAGTTAGTGGCAGAACCAGGAATAGAACCCTGGTTTCTTGAGTATCTGTCTAGTACCCTCTCTGCTGGACCATGTTCCTTCTCAGTATAACCCATCTATATGTTAAAAAAATATTCAAAACAGATGTTAGAAATATCTTTCATTGTTTCTTGCAGATTCTTTGAATTCCTCCACTAGCTCCAGTGGTGCTGGAACAATTTGTATAGTGGCGGGTACTGAGAGACATTGACCAAACTGAAAACCCTGCATATGATAGAAAACACTTCAAGGCTGGGGGTGCAGCAGCACCCTTAGAACCTCTAGATCGAGCATCTATTACTAGCTCCTCATTACATCAAGCTTAAATTTCGCTTCCTTGCCTTCATAGCCTTACACAACTCCTCCCCTGTATACATCTTCAGCATTGTCTTTTCCTGCATCTTCTCTGCAGATTAGGGGACATATTCTTAATTTCCTTTGAACTGGTTCATTCAGCCATACTCTGTCTGGGCACTGTGCCTAAGCATTTCAACAGTAGGTCTTCTTACATTCTACAGTATCTCTCGGCTGCCAAGCGCTTTCATTCAGTCTCTTCATCTCCCTTCCCTTCTCTGTTTAGTGTCCTGTAAGCCCTCCTGCCCCCATTACTACTCTCTTTCCTCCCTGGCATCCTCAATCAGTCCTTTACAGTTGGGTGCCAGTATCTGAGTCAGATGGGAGTCTAAGCTTTGCTGCAGTTTTCCAGTCAGGAACTGAAGTCTTTAGCACTGCAGTCTGCGTATTAGAGAAGTAGCCAGCACTGCGTTGTCCTTTTTATATTGTATTTTCAGATAGCTGATCATCCTCGCCCCCTTCCTTCTTGCTCACAGCCTCATTTAAAAAGTGATGGAATGGACAGTGAATGAACACATACAGCAATGAGGCAAAACCAGAAAAGCAACGATAACACAGAATGCACTAAGCATTCAGCTTCTGATATATGCCCTTGATTTAAAAGGAATTTAACAAGTAAAGAAGAACACATATCCTTGGTGAATGCAGCTGAACTGGTGAAGTCCTTCTGTGCAGAGTGAGGAGAAGGGGATGGATGCTGAAAGCCTGAAAAGGGAATCTGGGGGGGCAACGACTCACCGGCGTGGCGTGTCCTGCTGGTTGTCTAGGGAATTAGGTCTTCCCAGCCTGGAGTGCCCTCTGCAGGCTGGTGTCCCACCTGCTGCTGACCCCTGTGTTCCTCCCGGACCCCGGTGCCCCTCTCTCAGGGTTCTACCCTCTGCAGTACCCCCGCAGTCTCTGGGTCTCCCCTCCCAGGGGAACCCCCAACCCTCTATCCCCACCTTGCCTCAGTGGATACTGCCAGACATCATCTAGCCCCAACTCACTGTGGTGGACTGCAGTCTGTAAACCACTCATCATTGGCAAGGGGGGTTGGACCAGCTGCCTCTGCCTATTCCTGGGCTGCCCCTCTGTAGCCCTAGTACCCTTGTGGGCCCTTAACTCGGCCTGCAGCCTGGGGTTTAGCTAGGCTGGAGCTCCCCAGCTCCCTCTGTCCTTCCCCAGCACTGCTTCACCTAGGTACCCTCCTCAGATGCCCAAGCAACCTGGTCATTCTTTCTCTAGAAAGCTAGAGAGAGTGTGTCTCAGTCTCTGGCCCTCAGCCCTCTTATAGGGCCAGCTGTGGTCTGACTGAGGTGTGGCCCCACCTTTGGCTGCTTTCCCCAATCAGCCCAGCTTTTCCCCTGCCACAGCCCTCTCCCAGGGCCGTTTTAAGCCCTTCAGGGCAGGAGCAGGGTAACCACCCTGCTACAGGGTCCAATATCACTTACACAACACTGAACTGTGCTCTTCCCCTACTGTGAAGGCTACACTGGGGCCAGCAAAAGGCAGGATGCAGAGGTGTGGGGACAGGGTCAGTGGATCTACAAATGCATGGGATGGATTCCATCCATCACTTTTTTCTAGGTTATCTATAACCTGAAGTTTAACCTGATCTCAGTTATTACAACCTAGTAATATTACAGTGCAGTTGTGCTGCCTGTTTTCTACTTCAGTAGTTCTGAAATATCTCTAAATTCTCCAGTTCAGGTTCTGGGTGGCTTGACAAAGATCTTCAGCCATCCAAGGTAGATAGTTTTAGTGCAGTCCCATGTGGGATTCTTCCGGATGAGACATTATTGACTGATGACCTCTGTACTTTGCATGGACATGAAAAGATCTTGTTGCCCTTTTCATGAGAGTAGCCGCTTGCCAGGTGTCTTTGGCCAAAACGTTCCCCTCCTCTTATGGTTATGCATTGCTCAATGTATGGGTTAGTTACTGCTCTTCATCCCTGTTTTATAGATACTTCATTTATATAATTGTAAGGCGTGCTGGGATCTTTTGGGATTTACCATATAGTGAGAAGTGATGCACCGATTAATTAGCTGGAATTTTCAGACTAGTCTTCGGGTGTGTCTTCTTCAGGCTGAGCTGTAAAATTAAAATGACAATGGAATTAAACCCAGTGCCTAAGGGTTTTGGTGATGTCAGAGAGTGAAGCACTCTCTCTATGGGAAACCATAAATGCTAGAGGATTTAACAGATGGATGACATAATTCAAAGTAGATTCTGTGGTGAATGTTCCCTACAGTCTGACTAGCGGAGGTATTCAACATATATTTCTAGGCTTAATTCCATTTTCATTTTAGCATTGCAGTTCACCTTTAACCATAGTATGTGCTATTCTAGAGTTTGATCTTGAAGTCATCTGGAGCGACAGCTTATTTGAGCTCATAGAGTAGTAGATGCTTTTGCAGATATTTGTATAGACTCTTGCCATTTTGTAAGCAGCTCATGCCTTTTTTTGCATTAAGTGTGTGACACTCTTTCTGCCATATAAACTGCACACTGACAAGTCAAACTATACACTGTTGTCATCTGCCAGAAAGTGATAGGAACCTATTTACAGTTGAGGCACCATCTATAAGATCGTGAAATGAATTTCTGTAGGTGAAATGAATTTCTGCAGCTAAAATAAAGATAATCTGGCATTGAATTAATATCAAAGATAAATTTCTCCTCTTCAGAGATTAGCTCCCCGAAAACAACATCCTTTTTTTTTTTGGCATGAAAAACAAAGAATCAAAAGAAAATGTGCTGATTGTATATTGAATCTAAAGTGCCACAAACATCATTTTTAAAAAACAGATGAAGACAATGTCCCTGCTCCAAAAAGCTTACTATGTAAAGCTCTAGTCCTGCAGTTGGCGCTTTGTGGCTGTATCTTTGTACTAATGCAGAGTCCCTTGAAGTCAGACAAGTTCTCCATAGGCACAAAGGTATGTCTATGCTAAGTTAATTGCAGGATCAGGGCCTAAGGTTAAGATGAAGAGATAATGATCAAATAGAACTATGGCTATGACAAGAGAAAGGCTGGATCAGTGGTTACAGCACTAGCCTGGGACACAAGAGGCCTATGATCAATTCTCTATTCTGCCACATGCTTTCTGTGTGTAGCCTTGGTCATGTCACTTAGGGCCAGGTATTTAGGTACCTAAAGATGCAGATAGGTGCCTAGGGGGATTTTTGAAAGTGCCTAACTCCTATTGATTTGAAAATTCCACTTAGCACCTATTTTAAATTTATTTATCACACAGTGGTGTCTGAGATACCCCAGATTTCCTCCTCTGCCTAGGGACTATAGGAATAGGAAATAGCTGTGTCCTGAGATAATATTGTATGGTAACGATTGGCAAATGTTCTTACAGATAGCCATCTACTGCTGTATGGAGTGCCTTTCATTTCAGAATCTAAAAGTGCTCTATAGTCATTAAAGCAACACACAACATGGTAGTTTCATGTCCCAGGGTTTCATGCAGACATTTCCGTTCATTCTAAATGAGTTAACAACCACACGTTACCTTTTGCGTTTCTGCTCCAAATCTCAAACTGCAACTCTGTTGAAACTGGCACATTTTCGCTAATTTAGAACAGAAATCATACCAATCTGTGAATTTTCCATTATTTTGATGTAAACCTTTAGGGCCATACTGTAGATGATGCTTGTCAGACTGAGGATGGAGGCCTCTTTTCCTGCTTGAACCTACTATGTCAGGACTAGCCAAACAGCAGTCTCTGTACTCAGAATTGTGCAGGGGCTATTTCCTCAGGTGGCCTGAGGCTAAATCACCCCCAAAAAGTTGGGTAGAGCAAGGACGAGGTGGGGGCCAAGGCCTTACCACCCTCTGTACTGGCCCATGAAGCTGGCTGAGCAGATGGTGGGGAGCCTGTGGTACCATCCTATGGGTAATAAGAACTGAGAAATGCACATGGTTCAGTCACAACTCAGAGTGAGTTGCAAGGTTCACTTTAAGATCATGAACCTTGGGTGCCAAGCTGGGCCCAGTTTCAAGTGAACCGAGGCCCACTTTTGAGTGGGCTGATTTAATGTCAGCTTGTATAGTTTCACCACCCAAGGAAGAATCCTCAATGGGCACTGTACTCTCTGCTCACTGCACCACTTTCTAGCATGCCTGGTCAACACAATCTTCTCTTTGCACCTGGCCAACTTACCTGGCTAGTGACGAGGGAGAAATGAGCTATGGTTCTAGCTCATCCCCTCCTCTTCTCATTCCATTTGGGGTGGTTTACACCCCAGTGGTTGATATTAAGGAAGGAGCAGGTCCTGTGCTCCCCTAAGAATAGGGACTACCATTGTGCCTGGCCCCTGTTGTACTAGCACTGGATGTTCAGTTCAGGGCCGCCCAGACAGGGGGTGGGGGGCAAGTGGGGCAATTTGCCCCAGGCCCCGGGCCCCACAGGGGCTCCCATGAGAGTTTTTCGGGGCCCCTGGAGCGGGGCCCTTCACTTGCTCTGGGGTCCCCGGAAAACTCTCGTGGGGCCTGGGCCCCCAGAGCTTCTTCCTCTCCAGGTCTTCAGTGGCAATTCGGCGCCGGGGGGTCCTTCCGCTCCGGGGCAGAAGGACTCCCCACCGCCGAATTACCGCTGAAGCGGGACCCATCGCCAAAGTGCCAGGTCTTCAGTGGCAATTCGGCAATGGGGGGCCCCCGCTGTGGGTCTTCGGGGCTCTTCGGCAGTGGGTCCCGGAGCGGAAGGACCCCCCGCCGCTGAATTACCACCGAAGCGGGGGCCCCCCACTGCTGAAGACCCCAGGCCCCCAGAATCATGACTCCCATCTCTTTGTCTAAGCAGTAGAGCACACTTTTCTCAGCATATATCTCTTCAGAATTGTGTTCCACAGATTTTTTTTTGTGTGTGTGTGTGATTTAAAGTTTTAATTATAGAGAACAAAAGGAAATGTACATAACAATTTCAATCAACATCTTGCTATAAAACATGTGCTGGCTTTTTCCTTTTAAATATTATTTCCATCCATTACTTCCAAGGGGCTTAGAGATGTGAATCATTCAACTGAACTTAATTTGAAATTGCAACAATTTACTCGTACAAATTATAGGCAGAGATTTCTCTGTTATCCACATATGATTATATATTGACCACAATATATTTGAGGTTTAGAGTAGAAAATTTTCATGTTGGCTGGAAAACAGGGACTAGCAGTGGGATATATTTAAGTAGCAGCCTCAGGGTGCTGTTTCCTCCTAGTTCAACCAAAGGTTCAATACTGTTCCTGATAAATTAATCTTATAATTATTTTGTGTGTGCATATAGATATACCCACAATCTAGAAAAACAATATGAATACACAATATGTTATATGCATATTTTACAAATGGATATTTAGAAACTTTGCTCTTAATTATGTTGTACAGTAGTTGCACAGACTACACCCATTTACATTCTATTTAAAAAGTCTTAATTTAACAATTCTGCACTGATAAGCAGCCTATAGTGGGCAGTCATTTCTCACTGTTTACGAAGATTCCACATACTGCTAGGTATCTAATTGTCATTAGACACACATCTAGTGTGTCAACACACACAAGACAGTTTAATGAAATGGTATAGCACTGACAAAGAAACAACAGAAGGCAGCATGATGACAAAGCATCATAGTGGGCATGGGAAATATGTAGGGATGTGTATTTGCTGTGTTGTAGTAGAATATTAGAACAACAAGGTGGGGAGAAAGAGAAGCTTTTGAACTTACACAGAACTCTTCCTGTCTGGGAAACACACAAATTTGTATCGGCACAGCTCCGCAACTGTAGTGTGTCTGTTGGTGAGAGGTGGTAGCTATGTTAGTGGGAGAAGCTCACTATCTAGTGCTTTCTACATATGGGGATAAGGGTGGTGTGACAGGGTGCTGGTTACGGAAATCCGAGCCAGTCCTCTGTCACACCAGCTCCAATCAAGAAAGAGGAATTGGAGCTGGCTGACTAAGCCCAGGCCTGATTGGCAATTGAGGAACAGTTGCCGGCCTCATTAGCCAGGGACTACATAAAGGCTGGCAGGAAAGAAGCCAGGAGGGAGAAGGAAAGGGAGGAGCCAGAGAATTAGAATGAGTGGGAACCCTTCTTTGCTGGCTGTGGGAGCTAGCAATCCCCGAGGCTGCAATATTGAAGCTGTTTGAAGCTAGATGGTGGTGGGAAAGTATACTGTAAATAAAGAGCACGGGTGATTGCACCAATGCAGACATCTCTGGCTGGTTTGTGGGCACTGCAGGGGCAGAAGCAAGGAGGGCGCAGCAATACCCTGTTACACTCAGTATATCTACATCGCACAACCCTGTGGATTTTTCACATCCCTGAGCACCACCCTTATATGGAAGGAAGTATGTCATGTAGATCAAGCCTCAGAGTGTCACAGCTAAATACAAGGTGGAACAGATTGTTTAGCATAAGTAATTAACACATATTTCAAGGGACCATTCAAGGTTAAGTGGCCTGTTAACACCCTTCACAAAGAGGAAAAGCCAGGGGGAGGGGAAGAGCAGCTAAGTGGGGATGTTAGAATTATTTGAGGCGGAGTCATCAGAAGAATTCTTTCACAACAGTGACAACATCACTCACAATTACCACATCCCCACTGACAATCATAAGGAAAAAGAATCATCTGACTGGACACCAAGAGAGGATGAAATCTCATTCTTGATCATTACATTGATTGATTTAGTAAAAATAAATAAAAAATTGACTATAAAATCCTTAACAAACATCATATCTACCAGAATATCCCCACCACTGAGAGAACAGCCATACAGTCCCTGAAATCTAACCACCAGATAGTGATAAAAGCAGCACACAAATAGGGCACCATTGTAGTCCTTAACTGTGATGAGACCATTAATGAGACCAACTGACAGCTGACACCACCTAGAATAAAGAAGTCATAGAAGACCCACATACCAGTTTATAAAGGAATTTAAGGATATCATCAAATCCTTCCCCAAATAACTCCAAGAGAAACTCTACAAACTCATCCCCCATGAACCCACCCCTGAGACCTTCTAGATGCTTCCCAAGATACACAAACAAGGGAACCCAGACAGACCCATCATATCTGGCTCATGGCACTATTACTGAAGGAATAGCAAGACTCATAGAAACCATCCTCAAACCCTCACCACACAAAAGGCCATCTTCTTCCAGGACACAACTGACTTCCTCTACAAACTCTGAAACATTAACAACCTTGCTCAGAACACCATCCTTGCCACGGGGATGTCACCACCCGAAACACCAACATGCCTCACAATTCAAAATTGCTGCCTGCCTCAAATATTACAAGACAATGGACAACTCTCATATATCCATCCTAAACTTCTCCATTTCACTCTTACTCATAACAATTTTACATTCAACAACAAACACTTTCTCCAAACCATGGGAACAGCCACAGGTACTAGGATGGCTCCCCAAATATGCCAGCCTCCTTGAAGAATTTCTGGATAATTGCACCACGAAACTAATGATATACTAAGATACATCAATGATATTTCCATCCTCTGGATAGATGACTTCAAATCCTTCATAGATTTCTACCACAACTTCAGCAACCACCCTGCATTCAATAAGCCTTCTCTGAAACACTTCCACACTAGCATCAGCTTCCTGGACACCATGATCAGCTGCAACAATGGAACCCTACAGATAATTATATACAAGAAACCCTTGCATCACCACTCCTACCTTCAGAGATCCAGTAACCACACCAAACATACCAAGGAATCTGTTATCTACAGCCAGCCAATAAGTTACTATAAAATGTGCTTCGAAAAGAAAGTCCGGCATATAAAATATAACACACTCAAAACCGCCTTCACCAAACAAGGACACTCCACCATAGAAGTAGATCATGTTATGGAACAGGCCACCTAACTACCCCAAGAAAACCTGCTTTAATACAGAAAGAAACCTCCCTTCACTGCACATGCCTAGTTGTCACCCATCACCCCAGACTGGAACGCATACAGGATAGTGTCACAACTCAACCCATACTCAATGGGGACCCCATCCTGAAAGAAATCTTTCCTGAACCCCCACTTCTGGCCTTCAAACAACCCCACCCCAACCTCTCTAAGCTCATCATCAGAAGCAAGTTCCCCACAGACCAGGACACACCAAATCCATGTGGCACCGGACCCTGCCAGAACACCAGATGCAAAACCTGCAGACATATCAACACTGCTACAATGATCAACACTGCCCACAACACACCTTTCAAGATGTATGGGTCCTACACATGCCTATCACAATATGTGCTGTACCTCATCCAGTGCATTAAATTCCCCAATAGCAACTATGTGGGTGAAACTAGACAATCACTGTGCTCTTGAATAAACTCACACAAGAAAATAATAAAAGACAAAAACATCACATCATCTGTGAGTGAACACTTTCCACAACGCAATCACTCTCTATCTGACCTCTCTGTTCTCATCCTCAAAGGAAATCTGCACAATATTTTCAAAAGATGAGCTGGGGATCTTAAATTCACTGGACACTGGATTTATGGCTTATTACAACAATCTATAACCCACTAACAAACTCCTCTCCCCAGCTGCTTTCCCCTCCCCTTTCTTTCCTCTCCATGACTGGAAGGATGTTAATGGGCCACTTCACCTTGAAGGGTACCTTGAAATATCTGTTAACTATTTATGCTAAACAGTCAGTTCCACCTTGTATTTAGCTGTGACACACTGAGTAAGTTTCTCAGACCTGAAGAAGAGCTTTTTAAGATCAAAAGCTTAGTCTCTCTCACCAACAGAAGTTGGTCCAATAAAATATATTACCTCACCCACCTTCTCTCTCTAATGTAGGGATGGAAACAGTTATAGAACCTATATGTAACCTATAAATTGTGGTTACAATTTTTAATGTTACTCCCAGAGACTATAAAAGTAGGGTCTTTTTCAAATTTAAGATTAGACAGGAATAGGGATGTTAACGATGGTTTGGGGCAGATTTACAGTTGTTTGAATTACTTTATTTTACACTCAGTTTGTCTGTAAACCTTAACTTTGAATTTCTAGGCTCCCATTCAAGGTTTTCTTTGGCTTAAGTAATAGATTCCACCTTAAAACTTAGTTAATGTGGTTGTTTCCCTGGGAATAAATACAGTGTCCTATAGATGTACGTTCTTGACTGCTATTCAGGAACTTCAGCTAGTGCAGATCACAGCTGCCAGTTTCCATAGAGGTGCTTCTCTTATGAAGTATATTATAACTGTGCACTATAAACGGCATTCCATCTGTTTCTGGATGCAGTTCAAGGTGTTAATTTTCATCATTAAAGCCCCATTAAGGTTTATATTCTGAATAGTTTAGAAACCACCTTTCCTTATGTACCATCCTGACAGATGAGATCTAATGTGATGCTCTTGTCAGTGGTCCCCCAATTTGAAAGTTAAGGGATTAGAATTAAGGAGTTGTCATGTGTGGAGGGCACTTGAATCCTGGAATTTACTTTTCCTGTTGGTCCACAAAGCCCGATTTTTTTTTGTTTTCAAGGCATTCTGCAAGCTTCATCTGCTTGTATTTGTCTTTGTTTGAGGGAGGTGGCCTGAAGTGGTTGAGTTTAATTTCGGTATTTTGAGAGAACACTCACTGCCTTGACTTTTTGACAGTTTAGTTATTTAATTTATAATTTGTTTGAACTGATTCACCTTGGGCACAGATGCTGTGATGGGCATGTTTTTAACAAATTGCAAAATAAATAAAATAACCAACATACAGATCTCTTAATGGTGAAATCTTATTCAGGGAAAGTTTTTTAAAGATCATTACACAGTCTTAGATAGAATTCCCTATCTTCAGCAAATCTCTTGATTAAGAAACCTACCTACGGTATGCAAAAGGACAGCAGGGCAAATTTTCCCTCCTGGAAAAATCTCAGAATAATGAAATGCTTACATACTGAACAAGAATCTCTAAACCCCAAGCTTCTCCAAGGTCTGTGACCTACTCATCCTTCATTTGGATTGAAAAAGACAATTTGCAGCTTTCGCATCCCTTAAAATTTGGGTATTCAAAAGGTGGAATAAGAGGAAACTGTCTACACCAAGGTTTTCAAATCTCTACTGAGAATATCATCTGCCTCATCTACTGGATTTTGAAATAACAACATGACTCATCAAATCAAAACTGATAGTACAATGGGTCAATGGTATGATATAACCTTTTCCAGAGGGTTTGGCTGGAGAGTCTTGCCCGCATGCTCAGGGTTCAGCTGACCGCCATATTTGGGGTCGGGAAGGAATTTTCCTCCAGGGAAGATTGGCAATGGCCCTGGAGGTTTTTCGCCTTCCTCCGAAGCATGGGGCAGGGGTCGCTTGCTAAGGAGTGGGTGGATCGGCTTATGTGGCCTGCATCTTGCAGGAGGTCAGACTAGATGATCATAATGGTCCCTTCTGATCTTGAATTCTATGATTCTATGATTCTATGATAACAGAAGAACTCAATCTAACTGAATATAGCAACTGCCTAGGGCGATAATTATTAGATGAAGAGGAGGGACATGAAATAGTCATTGAAAGCAAAAATGATCCAAATAGGTAACTTTAATTAAATCAATACTGAATAAAGACAAAGTATAGTTGCATCCACATGAATATTAAAATCACCCATCAGCAAAATTCTGATGTAATGAAGTACAATACCAAGTCAAGTCTGAGAGAAATTCAGAAAAGTACTTCAAACAAGGTATGGCCTTGGGGACAGCACATAAATAATAGCAACAAAAGAAGGACTAACAACAAATAAATAGCATGGGCCTGACTGACCACTGAATCTATGCTTAAGTAACTCCACTGATTTCAGTGCTGGCTCACCAGGGTAAAACTGGAATAACACACTGGTGAATCAGGCTCAAAGTATTCAAAGAACTCCCAAAATTTAAATAACGCTTGTACATGTTTATCAATAAAACAGGAGTGCTGTCACATTTAGCTGTGGGTAGCGATAAATCTAATGCTCAGGCTTCAGTGAGGGACATAAAAGCAGGATTAGCTCAGCTAAGTTTCAGTAGTGCCCAAAATATCAATTCAGTGACCCAAAGTGAAATTGTTAATTACTATTATCTTCAGATTTCTACCATTTTGTTTTGGCTCATAGAATCTACCTTGTCTGTGGCTTTCAATAAAAATCTAAACCCTGAAATATGACTTTGGCATTGTGCAGATTTGAATCTGAACATCAGTACCACATGCAGGTCTCGATTCTTCTCTGATTCACTTTAGAAATGTGAGTTATTCAAGTCAATGGAGTTATACCAGAGTAAAGGTTTCTCCATATGGGGAAATTGACGAGAATAGCTTTTTTAGAATAAGCTATTCTGCAGTAGCTATTCCCCTGTGGTCACTCTTATTCCAGAATAAGAGTGCCTTTTCTGAGTTAGCTTAATCCACTTTGGGAATACATAACACTGGTACATCTTAGACAAGTATGATGCCAGGTAACCAATTGTCAGGAGTGTAATTTTTTGAATGAAGCAGAGTAATAGTGTTCGTCTCTCAGAGTTAGCATAAGCACCGTGTCCTGTGGCAGTTACTATACCAGGTTACATTCTTTCTTACTTACTTTTTCAATGTCATAATAAAGCTCAGAATAAAATGTATGCGGGTTATGAGCATTTATTGTAAATTAAAGCTATATTCAGGCAGCTTGACATTTTACACCTTCTATTTAACTTCTCCCTCTGCTAAAATGAGTGCTGGTAATGCATATATTTTGTGTACTGGAACAGGTCATGTCCCTTTCTGTCACAGTCCACCTTGTTTTGTGATTGTGCACAATGGATATATGGCCACTTGTGCATAAAGCAGCATAGGTTAAATGAACTGTAAAACTTTGTGCTTTATTGGACAGCACATTTTGGACTTGTTCCCCCTGAGTGAATTATTCAAAAGTCCTGTGTAAATAGTGTGTAAATTTAAATTGGGTCCATGGACTGAACATCAGATATTGAGTCTCCTCTTTAACTTCATTTATCACTTAACAACAATATTGCTTTGTCTTTATTAACTTTTTATATTGCAGTAATGAGCAAATATTAGAAAGTATTGCCTAATATCTTAAACTGTTATCTCAGATTTCCTCCCCTCATTTAAATAATCCTTCCTGCTGACTTGAGAGGTCATTTCTTGCTGATTCAGAATGCTGCTGCAGGTGAAGGAGTGTGATTATGTTAGGATAGAGATTGAAATTGATATTGATATGAGACACATTGAAACTGATTTTAGATGGGATCAAAGCCTATTGCAGAAAGTCAGGAAAAGTTAAAGAGGATGTTCTGAGAGATTAATATTCTCTTGAAAAGTATGCGGGTTTCTTCTGAACATGGCTTAATCTTTTTAAGATGGATCTGTTCGCTTTTGATAGGATTGTTTATAAACTGAATGAACTCAGAGGGAATGTTTGCAAGTGACAGATGGAAATAGAAGAGCACTCTTTCCCCTCACTTCTCCTGACCCCCCCCCAAAAGAGAAAAGAAATGGAAAAGAAAAAGAAGATACATACATTTTTCATGAAGAGAATATTTTTGATAGAATGGTATGTATGTGCACATTCTCCTGTGGATTCCCTTGACCTGTTTAGCATAAAATATTGGGTTTAATGGGGCAAAATTAGATGCTAACAGTGAGGAGAAGTGGAGTTTCTCATAGGCGGCATTCACATTGGTCTTCCTTTTTGATTATTTTTCTAAATACTCTAGTGTAAAAATAATAAAGGATTGAGTTTATGTCAGAAGAATAATCTTAAAGGGAATCTTGTGATTAGACCAAGATGTGATACTGCCTGGAAGAAGTCAAAGAGGGACAGTCAATGTGCATGTGGCTTCACCGCTGAGCTAAACCATGCTAACACCACAGAGTCCAGTGGGAGCACAGGGAGGTCGGCTTGCCAACTCTTGCGATTGTCTCGTGACTCTAATAATTTGAGGGTGTATTTTTACCTGTCTCATGCAAACATGATTTAAGGGTGCCAATTCATGAATTTTCCCATATTCAAAATGGCCACCATCTGCTATCACTGCCAATGGGGCTGAAGCCTGCTAGGTGGCCACCATTTCCCTACAGGCTATCTTCATGTGGAAGTAAGGCCACCCTTAATAAAGCTGGCAGCTGTCTCCCACTATTTTCAATGAGAATGAAGCCAGGCCCAGAGGCAATATGGCTTTCACTCTGTGGTTCAGGGTCAGGGAGCTAGTCAGGGACACAGGGACTGTGAGAAGCAGAAGAGACATTGTGAAGGTGGATGAGAAGAGTGAGGGGAGCAGGAGCATGGGAATGAGGTGCAGGGAGATGGGGGGCAGGAGGGAGGGATGAGAAGTGGAAAGACAATCAGGAGGAGGGGTTGTAGGACAGGGCAGTGGAGGGAAGGGAAGTGTGATGAGGATGACCTGGAGCAGTGGGAGGCAGGGCAGAAGGAGTTCTGCCCAGCCTTAGGCAGAAAAGTGGAGGCACGCAGAGGTGGGGGAGGGAAGAGTCTGGGAAGTGTTGCTTCATTCTTTTTATCAAAGGAAATAACCTAGGAAGGGAGAGTGTCAATACAAAAATAAGGAATGGAGAGATTAAGTGAAGGCTCCATCTGAGCAGCCAGGGATAGGCATACTTTTTTGTAATAAAGGTTGACTTTTCAATCTGAAATTCTCATACAAAATGCTGGCAGAGGAGTAGAGGGAGTCAAAAAAGTAAATGCAGACTAAAAATATTTTTTTAAAATCTCATGATTTTGAGGGACAATCTCAGGATTTTTGGTCTATTGCTGTTGTCAATTCTGAGGAGGCATTCTGCCTCTCTGTGTTGGGGGAGTGCTACTCTTCTTTCAGAGGTTCAGTTTATTTCTCCACAGAATAACTACATATAGCTCTGCCTATGGCCGGCTTGTCTCTGTCCCTCTTTTCTCATGAGTTTTTCCAATGGATGGAGAAACACAGTAATAGCCCATGAAGTTTGCTGAGTGCAGAGGCTACAGTTCAAGGCCACTCTTCAAAAAGTCTAATCCTAAAAAAGCATGTGAATGTTTGTGCCCGCATTTGCATGTAGAAAAACCCACTACTGCAAATACAAATTGGGTACACCTGTGCAGAAAATGAGAAACTTCCTGTGGAATTACTTGATTTTCTACTGTGGATTTCATATGTGTGAATTTGGGTAGATCTAAGGTATGTATACATGCATTACTTTGCAGCTGGAAAAGGTATCCTCCTTTAAAAAATATGTAGCCTTTATTAGAAAGGTGCTAAAATTCTTCTCTAGATGACAAAGGGTAAAATCAACTGAATATGACTATGCGTTGCAATGCTGATCTAAAGTAATTGCTATATTGGTGTACATTAAAACAGAGATTTTAATCAAAACAGAGAATTTAAATGTCAGACCACAAAATAATTATTCCCTTCCTGTGCAGAACTGGTGAGGTAATGTCTTGAGTAATGCATCCATTTTAAACTATCAAAAGATGGTTCAACTGGTTAGAATATGAAAAACAAGGAGAAAAATTAAAAGTTTAGGAAGTATTGTCTGTGGAAGGAATTTAATAACTGAAGGGTGGAGTATTCTCTCCCACTCCACCATGCATACTTTGAGATCTGCACACAGAAGGAATGTTCCGCTTTCTACTCAAATCAATGAAGTACTATCTCCACAATGTCATCCCCCCGTCCCTGTTTAATGTTGAGTGAAGAACACTCTTTGGGCTTGCTTGGGGATGTGTGCACAGAGAGGAAGGTGAGCAGTGTATGAGAACAAGTATTCTATGAACTTTATTCTCCCACCAACCCCCCCGTCCCCCGCCCATGGCAAGAAAAAATACTTTCTTCTCCACAAGGAAAATGCTCAGAACTTATTATAGCTTGAGGGAAGTCCCAGGAGCAGCGGTATGTGTAGTCTCTGATAGCATGGAACCATTGGTTTGCACCACCTGGTAGTCAGAGAGGGGAGCAGGGGACATTGAGATCCAATATGGACATATAATGCCTTCAGGGGGATGCCTCACTCTGACTATGAGGAGATTCCCTGAAAGATACGGATTCTGGGGGTTGAAATTCCTGATCATTCTTTCCCAGGAGATGGGGCAGCAGACACTTGGAGGGGAAGTGAGATCAAACACTACACCCTTTATGGAATAATCTGATGAAAAAATCAAATGCTCTTCTCCCATTGTTTTTCTCCTCCACGTTCCCTTCCCATAGGTTTCTCTGAGGAAAGGGTGATTTGGCCCTTAATTTGTGTGTTCTCTAGTGAATGCTAACTCCATTTCTATTGTTTTAATATAGTACTGAGTGAAGACAAACTTTTATACAGCCTCTTGACATATATGTGTTAGGAACTAAGAAGAAGCCAATAGTTTAGGTCCATATTAGAATATGATAGTGTAGAAGTATAATGTATACTTCAGAGGTCTTGCAAACTAGGTGTGAGACTCTAGAAAATAAGACAAATTATTAGCCCTTGAGGGCAGTTTTCACAAGTGCTACATGTCAGAATTGGGACTCAGTAGATAATGGAAGATTGGAAATGGCTGATAAGCTAGTGCACATGAAAGTATTTATATTTCTTTGGTGTCAGGGCTGTTACAGGAGAGGGGGCAAATATATGCTCCATTTGGGAAGCCTGTGCCTTACCAGAAGGGTCACCCCAGTATTAACGTAGAGGACAGATATAACAGTGTTGGGAAGACATTTTTTAAGCACTGCACATGAGAAACAAGAGGTCCATAAAAAAAGCAGCAGAAAGAGATTAGTGTAATTTATTGATGGAAGCATTAGACATTAAATTAATGATTTGCCTCAGTGTTCACAAAGGAGGATGGGGGACAGATGCTGGAAACAGACATAAATTTCCCAGGAGAGGAAGAAGAAATACTGAGGGAAATTAGGACCATGCCAGGACAGATGATCAGGATATTAGAATGTCTGAAGACTAACAAAGCTCCAGGGCCAGATGGAATCCATCCCAGAATTCTGAAGTGGCAAAAGAAATAGGAGAACCTTCATAGGTGTATTCAAAACCATCCTGGAAAGAGGGGAGGTGATGATGGACATGAAACAAACCTTATACAGTATTTAAGGAAACTAAGTAGAAGATGGGAAATTACTGATTTATAAGCCTAATTTCTGCAATAAGGGACAGTGACAGCTAATCAAGCACTCTCTAAAATGTTATGATTTAATTAAGGTCAGCATGGATTCATAAAGGGAAGACTTTTAGTATTATAATTGGTTGAGACAACCAAATTAAAAGTTGATTGTGGGGAAGCTGTAGACATAATTGCCATAAACTCTAAGAAAACTTTGGCTACATAAAAAGCAGATCTTAGTTTGTTAAACTTCTTGGAACAGGGACAATGTTTTTGCATTTCTTTGTATAAGGACCCGATTTTCAGAATTTCTGACTCTCTGCAACAGCCACTGAGCTTCAGCAAGGCTATGGGAGCTCTGCACTCTGGCACAATGGGGTCCCAATCCTGAAATTAATAATATATTCTGATCACAGTGGCAACAAGTGACCAATTCAATGATGCTGGTTTAGTTGGATGTGGGGAGGAGACGATGAACGTCAATAAAGACAATACTTAGTCCTATCTTGAGTGCAGGAGACTGACTAGAAGACCTCTTGAGGTCTCTTCCAGTCCTTCGATTCTATTAAACCAGGGGTCGGCAACCTCTGGCACGCGGCTTGCCAGGGTAAGCACCCTGGCGGGCCGGGCCAGTTTGTTTACCTGCCACGTTGGCAGGTTCAGCCGATTGCAGCTCCCACTGGCCGCGGTTTGCCGTCCCAGGCGAATAAGGGTGGCGGGAAGCTACAGCCAGCACATCCCTCGCCTGCGCTGCTTCCCGCCGCCCCCATTGGCCTGGGACGGCCAGTGGGAGCTGCGATTGGCTGAACCTGTCGATGCGGCAGGTAAACAAACTGGCCCAGCCTGCCAGGGTGCTTACCCTGGCGAGCCACGTGCCAGAGGTTGCCGACCCCTGTATTAAACACTGAAAAGGGTTGGATACTGGAGCTATTGGGTACCGGGAATCCTAGATGAAGGAAAATGATTAGGGTTATTCTGCCAGTATCAGTACAATGACCATTTTTGTTTATTTTAGCAATGTTTGGAAGCAGGAGCACAGGCAATGAGGTGGTGCAAAGTGAAAATGATTCAAAGTTGTGAGGAAGTAGTCAATATAAAAGAGGTGGGCAATACAATACACAGTTGCTTTGGAGAGCTCAGGAACATTGACTGGCAAGTTGCTTATACAATTAATTTAGAGAAGTGTAAGAAAATGATATCAGAAGGGGAAAAAAGTAAACAAAAAACCCAAACACCTCACAGTCCTGTGAAAATGGCTACTCCTTCAAAAGCCACATGCAACAAAACACTAATCAGGAGAAGAATCTAGAAGAAGTAGAGCTGGGTCTATAACTCACTTCTCAACATAATGTTTAACAATAATGAATACAGCAAACAAAATCAGGATATATAAACAGCAGTACTGAATATAAGTCAGAGGAAATTACTCTAGCATCCTATAAAGAATCGGTAAATCCACTCTGGGAAACTGTGCATTGTCTTTGTCACTTTTAAACTAATATTTTATTGATATTTCAATACTGAAGAGAACATCTTTATACAAATATATAGCCCAATAATTCTACAAAACAAAGCATATGGGTCTGCATATATAATGGGAACAAAATTGATTCCTAGAACAAAAAGGAAGATCCTGGTCTGTCATCAACCAGTAAGACAGTTTTGCTAAATGTCTTCTAACTAACCACTTTCCTAGTACTGCATGACATTTTGATTAAAAAGACTAGACTGATATAAAATTAACATGGCACACATTAAATGGATTAAAAGTTGGCTGATAGGTCTCAAAATGGGGAATCATAGGGTACACAGGGAATCATCATCAAATGGGTGTGCTGCAGAGGGGTCCTGCAGGGACTGGTTTTTGGCCCTACACTATTTAACATTAGTAGTTAATTAAGAGGGCAGGCCACCGTTAAAGAGTGATGTGGATCACTAGGTAAGCTGAGTGCAAGCAAATAATCTGTATTTAAACACAACTGAATTAAATATACACATCTAGGAATAAAGAATGTAAGATGGGGAACTCTATCCTGGGAAACAGTGACTCTGAAAACGATTCTGGGCGTGGTGGTATACACTCAGCTGAACATGAGCTCCCAATGCAATGCTGTAGCCAAAACAGCTAATGTGATCCTTGGATGCGTAATCAGGGGACTCTTGAGTAGGAGTAGAGAGGTTCTTTTACTTCTGTATTTGGCACTCGTGTGGCCACTGCTGGAATATTGTGTTCACAATTCAGGGAGGATATTGAGAAACTGGAGACAGTTCAGAGAAAAGCCATGATTAAAGGATTAGAAACATGCCATATAGCTATAGACTCAAAAATCTCCATCTATTTAGTTTAACAAAGAGAAGGTGAAAGGGTGACTTGAGTACAGTCTATACGTACCTAGATAAGGAACAAATATTTAAATGCTTGTTCTTCAGTGTAGCAGAGACAGTATAACATGACCCAGTGAGTGGAAGTTGAAGCCAGACAGATTCAGACTGGAAATAAGGCATGCATTTTTAACAGTGAGGGTAATTCACCATTGGAACAATTTACCAAGGTTCATGGTGGAAATTTTTAAATCAAGATTGGATGTTTTTCTAAAAGCAGGCGCCGGCAGGGCGCGCCGGGCGGGCGGGCGGGGTTTCGGGGCTCCGGCGCGGTGGCGCGGCATGCTCCATGCCTGCATGCCTGCGGCGGTCGGAGAGGAGAGGCCGCGGGCTGCACGGGCGCGCGCGGCCCCTCCCCTCTTCCCCCGTTGAGCTCCCCGCAGGCATGATGACTGCAGCAGGTCCGCTCCCCCGTGGCTCTGTGACCCGCGCAGGCACGGCCGCAGGAGCTCACCCGAGCCGCGGGAAGAGAGACCCGCCGCCGACCGGGAGGGCGCGCGCGCGCGCGCGCTGCTTGGGGCAGCGTGATCTCTAGAGCCGCCCCTGTCTAAAAGATATGGTCTATTTTGAGGAAGTTCTATGGCCTGTGTTATACAGGAGGTCAGGCTAGATTATCACAATGGTCCTTGCTGGCCTTGGAATCTATGAAATGTATAAGAATCATTAATGAATAAGGGGGAAGGACCCAGTATTAACATTCTGTATGTATATGAATAATGTTATACATTTAAAGAATTAAGAATTCAAGGCTCAAGACAAGGCAACTTTAAAGGGGCCCAGAGAACTGCAAGCCTCAACACAAACCACATTAAATTATTACTTTGGAGTTACAAGCTTCTGTCTTTTGCTCTGTAGTACAGTGCTGACATCGGTTAAAAACAAATCTGTGCCTTTATATACAATGTCCTGTTTTCTCCTGGGAGTTGCCAAGTTTTATTTCTCCCTTCCCCCCATTGTTAATAAAAAAAGCACAGAATCATGGTACAGGTACAATAACCATCCTGACCCAGACAGAACAATTTGTCATTTGTGTGTTTCATAAAAATGGGGTCTTCTTTGTGGTTGGAGTCTAGCATCTGTGGTGTGTCTGCAGGTACATTCCAATAAATTAAAACCTTTTTAGACCTACCTGTAATGCCACAAATGTAGCGTTTGCCCCATTTCTAGTTTTCTAATGTGGACCCTCCTTTCAAGATCCACAGTTTTTAAACAGCATTGATTAGTAACTTGAGACCAAAGTCCATTGAAGTCAGTGATCCGAAGTCCATCAAAGTTAATAAAAAAATTTCAGTGGGCTTTTGATCAGCCCATATGTTCTCGGGCATTTTGGACCTCCAGCTTTTTCCACATTCACTGGAAATGATTTCAATTGTTTCCTCTGCAGAGGGAAAGGCAGATTACACTTAATCGGATTTCATCAGGATGAAATTATTTCCCCACAAGATATGGATCCTGTTTGCTGAGTGAAAGATCTTGAGGACTCTGGAAAGCAAGTGCTCATGACATTCAAGAGGGAATGTGAGAGAGAGCTGAAAAAATGTCATGTAATTTTCTATTTCATTGCTTTGGCATTTTAAAAGAGCCAGAAGAAAAGCCTCAGTATTTTCCAGGAAGGATTGAGCATACATTACAGTATCTGAAAGTGACCATCAGTGTCCACTGGAGTGATTACTTGATTCTGCTACATTAAGATGGGTAGCAGACTGCCTGCTTATCCCCTGGAAGTTGGAATGGCCCTGGTGTGGATGGGGTGGTGGTGGTTAGGACAGTCTAGAGTGGGGAGAAGTGGCTTCCTCTTCAAAAGAAGGATTCTGCCACTAACACTCAAGTTGATAAAAATCCACAAATTGCATCATTTTTAGTGCCGCCACTATTAGTGTTGTTGCTGGTAAATGGCTGTTACAGTTCCATACTCCTTTAAACATATTCCTCTTTTCCATTCCATGTGTCAGCCCAAATATCATGAGTAGTTTGATACTCCAGATGCTAGATCTGCACCTTATAAATCTTTCGAGTCAGATCTGCTTAGTTTGCTGACCAAAAAAAAAAAAAAAGTTTTCCCGACTCAACATTGCTGAGCCAATACATATATATCTGTGGCAGAGCAAGCTGCATTCTATTCTGTCTGCTGCACCATCATTATCAAATTGCTAGTGAAAGTATGATTCAGGAATAACAGTATAGGTGATGGTTGATATATGAAGCGGAAAGAACACATCTTAATTTGCAGATCTGAATTTGAGCTAGCAAGGATAGCAGACAGGAAAAGCTTGTTTAGACTTATAAACTGAATACTTGACATGAAACCCACTAATGAAAAATAAATATGGAATGCCAAAATACTATTGATACAGTCAATTTTCTATCAAGAACAACATTACTGTTTTCTCCTTGTTAGCCTTACCATGTTGCTGTACTTATTTCAGTACTGCTTGTTTTCCCCCCACATTCCTGTAGTTGTAATTTTTCACTGTCTCCTTTTATACAGATGTATTTTATTTCTTGTTATTTAATACAGCTGTGTGAAAAATGTCACATCTCAATGATTTCACACAATGGTCACCATTAAAAAGTCAACATTTCCCAACGGGCACCACACAGTGGTATTTGAAGCATCACATTTCTATTTCTGACTCCCATATAGAATGTCAGAGTGTTAACTGTGGGCCGACGTTAATTTTTAAGGTCTCAATTCAATAAAGCATCACTATTCAGGACAGCCCTTAAAAATGTGCCTTAGCCCCTTTTTAGTACATAAAAGTTGTCTGAATTGGGGGCTAAACGATGAACAGTGAAGGAATCAAATGTGTTTTGCTGTGTTTATGAAAACCTGGAAGATAGACTTTTTTGCCCCACATTTTTTGGAAAGGCAAAAAAATAAAAATGGCCCTAACATTTTTGCTCATTTTGAGTATTCGGTAAAGTTGTCAGATGCTTATATACCATAGAGAAGGGTGCTGTAAAAACACAGAGAGAGTATTTCAAAGCAAGGGAACAAATTTCAAAGAGCAGGTTTGTCCTGGTTATTTTTTTAACTTCAGACTGGCAAATAGAGTTAAAAATGAAGCTGTAATAATATTGCATTTCACTATGCATAGCTGTTTACAGCAGAAACTCTATGAAAAAGCAATACACTCTGCCATTGTTAGGGGTTTTTTTGCCTAGGAAATTCTATGGATCCCTAGTCAAGCACAAAGTGACTTGCTGAATTTTCTCTCCATTAGATCAACTAACAGACCTGAGCCGTTTAGCTCTTACAGGCCCGAGCTAGTATAAAATGGTGTGATTTTATACTAGCTTAGGGAGGGGAACCCTTGTATCTTTGGTGTCCTAGTGGGGTAAGTATCTCACAGTTTGTTTGCAGCTGGGAGTTTGCCTTTAATGAAGCAGCTGTGCATGGTAATACAGATAAATAAATAAAGGCCCAATCCTGGAAGCCTTTTGCAGGTGGAATTCATATTGTGTTCATTGGGTGTTCTGGGCAAGGAGGGCTTGCAGGACAGGGTCCTGAATAAATATATGTTTGCTATTGTGATATTAGTTCTTGAAATTTCACACCAAGAAAGACTCTCCATATGTGAGTAAGGACAATAGGTGGCTTGAGGCATGTGCAGACTCCCCAAAATGTGAACAGCTCTAACTTGTTTTTGCTGAGAGGCACCTCTGAGCATTCTGACCTCCCACTTGTTTCTGTTGACCAAAGGAAGCACCACAGTCTGATTTAGAGGCATCTGGGCGGCATGTGCAAGATTAGGACCTCTGACACTCAGACTCTCTTGGACACTGCTTACATCTACTGGTGGTAGTCTCCTTGGTGTCACTTACATACCAAGGAGCTGGAAGTATATAAAGGAGACTAACAGAGTGGGCTGGGGTTGAAATTACAGCACCAAAAGTGTCACTTCTGAATCTAGCCTTCTGTCTCTAGATTTCTGGGTGAATGGGCATGTCTAGGAAGGCAAGGAGCCAGCCAAAAGACCAGAGAAGGGCTCACGTTTGGCTCCCAAATGCAGGGGCGGCTCTAGGTATTTTGCCGCCCCAAGCACGGCAGGCAGGCTGCCTTTGGCAGCTTGCCTGCGGGAGGTCCCCGGTCCCGCGGATTTGGCGGCACGCCTGCGGGAGGTCCTCGGTCCTGCGGATTTGGTGGCACGCGTGCAGGAGGTCCCCGGTCCCGCGGATTTGGCGGCATGCCTGCGGGAGGTCCCCGGTCCCACGGATTTGGTGGCACGCCTGCGGGAGGTCCTCGGTCCTCCAGATTTGGTGGCACGCCTGCAGGAGGTCCTCTGAAGCCGCGGGACCAGTGGACCCTCCACAGGCATGCTGCCGAAGGCAACCTGCCTGCCGCCCTCGCGGCAACCGGAAGAGCGCCCCCGGTGGCTTGCCGCCCCAGGCACGCGCTTGGTGTGCTGGTGCCTGGAGCCGCCCCTCCCCAAATGGACCCTTGCTTCTGTACCAGCCGTGAACATCTTTGTGTGCACCTCTGAGTTGTAAAACAGTAAAGCAATCCCAGACCACATCCTCCTTCTCACCACCTCCAGCACTATCCCCTTCTTCCCTACTTCCCAGCACTTCCTCCAGCTCAGAGCGGGATTGGAAAACTACAAACTAAGGTGACTGGGAAGAAGGGAATGATTTTGAGCTGAGTGATCTGAGAGCAGCCACCTTCTTCTCCTTTAAAGCTTCAAAGCTATAGATGGTCACTCCAACAGGGTCCCAGGATGTTGCTGGAACATCCAACCAGTTTGAAAACTGGCTCCCTTTGGGGCTCAGTGAGATGAGGCAGGGAAAGGAGTTCAGAGAGGTAGAGAGGCAGCTGGTTGCCTTAGCATGACTGAAGGGTTGTGAGATCAGAGACCTCTGGGATCAGGGCAAGGAAGGCTTGGAGAAGCCTTTAGCAGGAAGCTATTCTTCCTTCATAAAGCAGCAGCTCAAGAGAGAATGGGAAAAGGGAATCAGTATGTGGCAGCAAAGGGATTCCCATTCTGTGGCAGTATGTGGCAGCAAAGTACCTGTATAGCATGCTATTGTAAGGGCCAGATCCAGAGTCCATTGAAGGTCATGGAAAGGCGTTCATTGTCTTCAGTGCACTTTGGATCAAGCCTCTGATGCAGTCCAGTTTAAACACATTGGTCACTATTGCCTCTGTTGTGCTCAGTTTCTTAAATTTCAGTTAACAGAAGGAATTCTTTTAAAGATTGATCTCACTGGTTGTCTGACTTGATTGGTTTCCCAGTAAAAGCTGGAAACCAGTTGGGATGCAGAAGATGCTTTCATGATGGAGGAATCACTTAAATGGGAAACTCAGTGCAAGGAACAGCTGATGATTGTACACTATTTTCCATCTATACAGTTGGCTCTTTTTTTGTTCTTTCAGCACAAATACACCAACGTGTTGGCAATAAAGCCTGGCTGAATTTTCATATTGGCTGCAAACTTGATCATTCTCAACTGATCTTTAAAAAGGGCATTTGCTCTTCCCTTTATTTGATTTCCATCGCAGTTATAAAATTAATCTCCCAACCCCCGGCTGCAATGAGCTGAATCAGTCAGAGTTCAGTTTCTATTTTGGCATAAAAAAAACACTTTTCCACAAAGTTACTAGGAGTTGAGTGCATTTATTTATTTATTTTAAACAAAGCTCTTGTCGTTTTGTGCATTTCTATTTTATCCATGTCATTTTGGTTCTTTTGTTTTATACTTCACATTTTTTCCACATCCTTTTTTCTTCCTTTCAAGCCTAGTTTATAGTCTTTGACAGGATTCTTTCTATGCTATCTGCCAAAACATCTGTTCCTTTCCTGAATAAAAGGCTTCCTTCTCCAGAAAGTGTCACATAGGTCCACAAAAACAGTAAACCTTTCTTTCTCAAGCCGACTTTGCCAATGTTAGACCAGTATTGAGAAGCTTTATACCCTTGTCTGTCTTGTCTCATTTTTCATTATAAGTAATTCAGGGAGTTTATTGGAAAAATGACTTTGCATCTTTTGAATTTCAACATACACATTCATTTTCAAGACCCAGTTTTAGATGTTTGTACTTTCTATTTTTAATCCTGGATTTGTTCCCTGCATTACTAATCAAAGCAGACTTTCTTAGTATTTTAAATATCCTTTGTATTGTGGAGTCTATGCCTAAAACTGATCCCAGATAAACAGACTTTTGTTTTATACTATCCATCTGTGTTGGTAGGACCACTTTTATATTGGAACTTTTATTGAGTAGCTTCTAATACAACTGCCTTAGTCACATCTTTTGGACTGATTTCTTGATGATGCTACAATTTTACCTCTCGGGCAGCAAGAGTCGCACTTAGAGCAATGAGGTTTGCTCTTGGATTCCATCTGTGACTGACTAGTTGACCTGGGTCAAGTCATACAAAACTTCAGTGCTGTGGTTTGCCCATCTACGAAATGGGAATAAGACTAGTTACCGCTCTAATAGTGACGTTGTGAGTTTGGTTTATGTTTATAAAATGCTTTGAGAATCTCAGGAAAATTTGCTCTATATGAGCAAAGTAGTAAAGTTTTCTCATCCCTCAGTATGGTGAATTCCATCTTCTCTAATAATTTATCATGCTATTTTTAAATTTATCATGCAATTTAATACAATTTAAATATTTGTATTTCTTCAATATATTGAAAAAAATCCATCCTTTTCTTTTTGTTTTACACAGTAAAGGAAATGAGGACATTTTTATTTGGGTTGTTCTGTGGCCTGATTGGCTTGTAGCTTGTTATTTAGACTATTGCCTCTTGAATATATTGGTATTTATTCTATAAAGAGGTGGGGTTACAGGTGGGTTTATTTCAAGTTCCTGCAAATAACTAAGACCTAATAATGCAAATAGTCTGGGGGTAGATGTCAGAAAGACTGTTCTCCTAAGAGTAGCTGCAGAGGTGTTTTAGGCTGTGCTGTAAGACATTTCAGTCTTCTGAAATTTTCAAGGTGTAAAATCCCACAAAATTAACTGATGAAAAATTCTGTGCAAACTCTGATTGAAAAAAAAATCCCCAATTTCATCCACCTTATTTCTGGGAGAAGTGTGTCTCTATTCTGAGATGGGAAACAGTGGTACTGGGATTTCCCTGATGAACTTCACCAACTTGTCAACCTGTAAGAGGGCAACCACAGTAGTTTCACTACATTCTCTCATATAATGTCAGGGCTTTCCTCTGTCCCCAGCAACAACTGGTAAAAACCACCTGCTTCTTAAGTAATTTTTGTTACTAATGGAGAAAAGTCCCAGTACAACCAGGAAGCAGGGGAGGAAAGATCCCAATACCGATGAGAATAGAGAAGTAATAATGTACATTTTAATATAATGTGATATTGACTGGGAGATTCAGAAACCATTGGGCAGATTTAGGTCTTGGCTACACCAGTAAATTATTTTAAATTAAACAGTAGAAAAGCAATGCTATCTTCCTTGTGGCTGGAGCTGCAATCTAAGCAGTCTTTACATGACCAAGCAGGGAAGTAACTTCCATTTTACCCTTCTATGTGGACAATTAACATCTATCCTATGAGGAATCCATAGACTTTTAGAAACATAGTAGCATGCTGTAAATTGTGGGACAATAGTAAGTAATCTGTCACAGGATCCTTTAGAAATTTTTGTGTATATGTATATTATGTGTATACACTGCAACAGAGTTGCTGCTGCACACGCCCTCTCATAACTAGATGTGGCATTGCAGCAGTTGTGTCTCAGTTTCCCTCTTGGGTTCTTTGGCCTATTCTGGCTATAGGGGTGGCCTGATCCTCTGACATCTTAAAGAGTTTGACCCTTTCTCCACAGGGCCACAGAGTTCTTTAACACGCCCAATAGAAATATAAAGACAACTGAATCTTCAGCCCCAATCAGGCTCAGCTGGCCGCCCCTCTTCCTCTTAGGTGAGCCTCAATTATAATGCAAAGACCTTTTATCTGTCCTCAGGTTCCTGTGCCTCACCTCACCGCATAGTCTAAGGCTGGCCCAGTTCTCCACTTTCCCATGGTTTCAGGCAGGCCTTCATCCCTCAGCAGTTCCTGATTTTCCATCAGGCTTCAGGAACAAACTGTCTGCTTCCTGCCCTTCAAGACTTATTGGCCTTCTAATAGGCCCCTCCTCAGAGAGAGAGAGAGAGCTCACTACATCCTCTTCCCTGGATCTCCTCTCCCAACTGACCTTCTCTCTCCTTTTTAAGTCCATCCCCTCCCCTTCACCTGAGCATACCCTCCCTAGGTGCAATCAGTGAGGTTACTGGCATTCTCAGGCTCCCATTAAACCTTCTGATGCCTATGCTGGGGTTAGATGTCTCACACATACATGTATATAATGGAACATTATTTACTAATATATGAAAATACTAAAACCTGAACTATGTACCAGCTTCTGCTGGCCATTTGTGAGAGGACATCAATTTCCTAGTTCCTAAATTCTGGTTGATCTCTTATTATTACTTAAATTTGAGATAAGGGTAGACTATGTGCTCTGTAAGGCTAAGCAGTCAAAGCAGAGGGAATTTGAATTAACTTCTGAGGTCATGTAATTAGAGCCAGAGACATGTCTTTGAGAAACAGTGGCTCAATATCTTTGCAACATGAAGGAGTAATTGGATCGGATCAGGGGAAACCATGGTTCAGAAAAACTGAAGTAAGGCATATTATAGATTTAAAATTAGTTGCATTTACTAAGATGCCTAGATTTCTTTCTAGAAATGATGCAGTCAAGGAGGCAGTGGAGAAGAATAATTATGAAGGTCTTGTTGCAATCACTGTGTTATAAAATGAGGATATGCATTTGAATGCGAGGACTTTAAGCTGGTGCTTGTATTTTATTCCTTTAACCTTCTATCTTCTGCTAAAATGGGAAAGATAAAGCATTTTAAATTGGTAAAATCTAGTAATGTCCAAGATAAGTCAAAGAGAATCAAAATAATCTTGATTCCATTTATTTGCCCTTTAAAGTCCATTTTTAGATCAAGGAATATTGGCAACTACAGGCAAAGTGGACTTTTGACCACTAGTAGATTATCCGCAGTGGAATATCTACAGAATTTTTCCACTGGATCTCAGGATATACATAGGCTACAAGGAACAAGCATCAGATTCCAAGGCCAGAAGGAACCATTGTAATCATCTGGTCTGACCTCCTATATAACACAGGCCATACAACTTCCCTGAAAAAATTCCTAGAGACTCTCTTTTAGAAAAACATCTAATCGTGATTTAAAAATTGTCAGTGATGGAGAATCCTCCCTGATCCTTAGTGAAGTGTTCCAGTGGTTAATTACTTGCAGCATTAAAAATTTATGGCTTATTTGCATTCTGAATTAGTCTAGCTTCAACTTCCAGCCATTAGATTGTGATATACCTTTCTCTGCTAGACTGAGGAGCCCACTATTAAATATTTGTTCCCTGTGTAGGTACTTTATAGACTGTATTCAAGTAACACCTTAACATTCTCTTTATTAAGTGTACACATGCAGACTCAACCCTGCCGCGCCTCCTGCTGGTCTCTGTCAGGAATTAGCTCATCCAGCTTCTGTAGCATCCTCTGCAGGCCAGTGATCAATCCACCTTACTGCTGGCCCCCATGCCGCTCCCAGGACCCCTGGGGTGCTGACCCTCTGGCAGTAACCCCTCAGTCTAGGGGCCTCCCCACCCAGGGGAACCCCCACCCCCTATCCCCACCTTGCCTCAGTGTAAGGCTACTGCCAGTCACCAATTAGCCCCTGTTCTCTGGGGCAGATTGCAGTGTATGCCACTCATCACTGGCAAGGGGGATTTGGGCCTGCTATCTCTGTCTAGCCTTGGGCTGTCCCCTACAACCACAGTACCTGTTTGGCCTTGTACTAGGCCACAGCCTGGGGGGTTTCCAGTCTGGAGCTCCCCAGCTCCCTTGGCCTTCCCCCAACCCTGCTCCACTCCCAGTACCTTGTCTCTATCTCCCTGCAGCCAGGCCCATTTCCCTCTACAGCTAGAGAGAGACTGTTTGGACTCCTGGCTCGCAGCCTCTTGTAGGGACCAGCTGGGCTCTGTTTGGCGTGTGGCTGCAGTTCTGCCTGATTCCCCCAATCAGCTCAGTGGCTGCTTTCTCCTGCGACAACCCTTTCCTAGGGCTGTTTTAAGCCCCTCCTGGCAGGAGTGGGTGTCCACCCTGCTACATTAAGCTAAATATATTGGGCTCCTTGCATCTATCAATATAAAGCATCTTTTCTTATCCTTTAATCATTTTTGTGGCTCTTCTCTGAACCATCTCAAGTTTACCAATATCCTTCTTGAACTGTGGGCACCAGAACTGGACACGGAAGTCCAGCAACAGTTGCATCAGTGCCAGGTAAAATAACCTCTCTACTTTTACTCAAGACGCCCTGGTTATGCATCCCATGATCAGCTGATGGGTTTCCACCAACAGAGGTTCTATTCAATAGAAAACTAAAAACAAAAATGCCTAATTTTGTAGAAATTGATGTAACTGATAAAAATGACTTGACTATGTATAAAAAACCTGACAAACAAAACTGTTAAACAAAAGGTTTAATATGACAGGGGGTCATGAGAACTTGAGCGTTTGCAGCAACATGATCATGCCCGTATCTATGATGGGAAAAACTTGGTCAAAAAAGGCAGAGGTCTCTCAAGAATTGGCTTCTAGGTCCTATGAGATTTTCACTGCTGAGAGACTGATGTACAGATGGAATAAGAGACACCTTCAACAAATCCCAGGCTGAAGGGAAGACAAGGAGACAAGACATGAGATAGGAAGAAGGAGGAGTTCAAGTCTTCGGAGATGGAAAAGCATGGGAGGTACTTAGAATCACAATGTAGAGACTGAAGCAATGACACGAAGATCCATGAAACTGAGCAGGCGCACCTCAAAGACTAATAGAAAATTGTTAGTGCATTATTAGGTTTCTTTACCTGTATATATACTGTTGTGTATTATGTTTCTTCATGTTTTTTTGGAAAGGAGAGCTGTGAGGAAATCTTTTAAAGAGAGCCATACTTGGGAGTGGGCTCCACCTAGTCTGACAGAACACAAGGCAATGCCATGATACAAAGAGTCTCACAGACAGCAGTCAGACTTCACGGATAGTCTAGGTCTTACATCTAATAATAAGCATCTCTCTCAGCTTTGTCTAAGTCTCCTTCATAAGAACCCACAAATATTACAGTTTACACTAGCTGAGGATCTGGTCTCACCTATTTAATTATAAAAAATGCCTATTTGCAATTTTAGGTTGGGCTCACCTGAATTGCAGGTCACTTAAAATAATCTTTAAATGAAATCATCACCTTAGACCTATAATAATTTGACATCCCTCATTTTCAGGTCAGTTCACAAACAGGAAAAGCTCAGGCAGTAGCAGGGCAAATTTCCAACATGTGTTTCACCCATGAAATGATAATTCTTAATTTACTCTTGAATGGGTGGCAATCTCAGTGCCAGTTCTGTTCTTTCTCTAAACAGATTACCAGGAAGAGCATCCACTGGCAATTGGGTGTTTGTGATACAGAAAGTGTCTGTTCGGAAATGGACTATGATCACTAATTGAGTTCACATATACTACTACCCATCAGCCAATAGACTGTTGATCACTATTGACCTTTGCTGTATTTGAACTGGTAACCTAGAGCTAAGGGTCTCTAAATCATTATCAAACATCCATGCCACATCCTCCACTATGCAGTGTTGTTTTTAACCATACACTGTCAACAGGAATCGGCTCAGAAATGCCAGTGTTAATTAAAATCTTTGGTTGATATTTTCAGACTAGATGTGGATACAGCTGTCTTACTACAGGTGTCCAAGTCTGAAAAACTGGGTCTAGTCTTCCAAGACCTCCAGATGAGAATTCTGACTTGAAGCCAATGGCAGTTCCAGTCATCAAGGGATTATGGGATTAGGCTGTTTTACTGACAGTTCTCTCATCAGAAACAGAACTTGTGAATCTTGGCAGTTACAGTTCTTAGGAGGCTCAGTGAACATTTGTTGGTTTCAGTTTGTCTAAAGTTCCCACCTCCTAAGTGCCAGGAAAATCCCAAACAACTCAAGATTTGTCTTGTGTTGGGTTTTATTACAAAAGTTGTACATATCATTAACAACATAATGCTTTTGCCTTCGTGTGAAGTTTCAGGTTTCCGTGTGAAGCACAGAGAAGCAATTTTCTTTTAGTCATTCCTGAATATGATTGTGTTGTTCTGGGCTCACAGTTTCCCTCCCTGGCTTATATTGTTCTTAGATAAATACTGGCGGCTTTCAGGCTTTCATTTAATCATATATACCATTGTGATGGGTTTCTTATAGTTTCAAATATTGGCCTACCCTGAGCTCAACAGGTAAATAATCAGGATTTTGCTAGTAAAACTATGCAATAACATTCTTACAAAACACACACTTGGTAAATATGTGTTTTCTCTGACTGCACTTAACATTACCAGCCACCAGGTAGCGTACTGTTGTGTGTAATCATAGTTAAATTGGTATTAACCTGGTGAAAACAGTTTCTTATGGATATGACAGTTGAGTGGGTAGGTTCATATCCCCAAGGTGTATGTGTGTGTATATACATTCACATACACACCCCTTGGGGATATGAACCTACCCACTCAACTGTCATATCCATAAGAAACTGTTAACTGGTTAATGATGCTTAGATACATGTATACTTAACTTGTTCATTTACTGTATCAAAAAGCCACAGCTTTGCTTTATTTCTTATAATAGATGGTTTGCACATACCAGATACTGTTTTTTAAGATCCAGTTTCTATCCATATTGCCACTGATCAAGTTTATCTAAGATAATGAATTTGGTTTCGGTTTTGAGCCACTTTGCTTAGGAAGTTGAATACTGTGAAAAAGATTAATTTACAAGAAACCAAATAGCTTTGTTAAACAGTATTATTCCAGGATTCTGAACCTTTTGTGTCTGTTGATAATGGGAGGTTGCGGCCCACATTTTAAATTTCACAAGGGAAAGACACATGATCGGAAACGTATTTTGAAATGTTTGATTCTAGAAGTTTGAGACAAATATTCTCTTTAGAAATAGAGTTCCCTTCAGTGCCCAGTGAATTCAACTGGAGTCCTTCCCTTGACTTAAGTGGGTACTGGACTTGACCCATACAGGTAAAAAAAATAAAAGCCAGAAATGGAAAAACTTTTTAAATTGACCCGCTTTAAAAATAGAAGATTAAGTTAGAGAACTCTGGGCTTAATCATGCTCACCTAACTCGTGTGATTATTTAAAAGTCAGTGAAGTTAGTTATGTGAGCAGGGTGAGCAAGATTTAGTCTTTTGTCTATATTTGCAGAAATCAAATTCAAGTTCGATTAATTACATGACAATCCAGTGGAAACCGTGGGTGGAGGGGTTTGCAAATGGCACTCCCATGAGCAAGCAAGGCCCACTACACCCTGAGGGGATTGACTTTGAGGGAGGGCAAATGGTGTTGGCAACTACTGCTCTTGGCACGGCTTTCAGCAGGGGGAAAATCCCTGAAAACTGAAGTCAGAGATTCCCAGGGTGTGAGCTAAATCAGCAGCTTGTGGCTGCACTGGCTGGTTTTCTGCTCTTTTTATTGCCACAACTTGCCTCTGGGCTGGCTTTGTGTCACCAAAAAAACTTGTGGCCTTTTCAGTTCATTTAATCTGGTTTTATACCTCTACCAAATAATTTAACAAACTTCTTTTCCATGAATGAACAAGACAGTGTGATCTATTGGGTAAAGCATTGGATTGGGAGTCAGGAGATCTGGGGTCTATGCCTCACTCTGCCACTGTCCCACTGTGTGACTTAGGGGAAGTCACTCTTAGGTTTGTCCTTCAACCCTTTCTCTGTCTTGTCTGTTTAGACTGTAGATGCCTTAGGGCAGACACTGTTTCATACTATGTATTTTGCAGTTACTAGCACAATAGGGTCCTGATCTCAGTTGGTGCCTCTAAGCTCTCACATAATATAAATAATAATATATACCATTTACTATGGATAATGAAAGAGACGATAGCAGCTTTCTTCCCACCAGGCAAAATGGAACTGCTAAGCATGGATATTTAAATGAAATGCTTTTATCAGCTCATTGAATGTTGTTTAGAAAATATATTGTAATGAAACTATAAGTCTTAGAGTGAGGTTTTTAGTATTTTTTCAAAGCTATGTTTTGTATCAGTGGTTGGCAGGTAACAAATGAAATTTTCTTGCTCAAGTTATTTTGTTTTCCATTGCTGCTCAGCCACAGAACTATAGAAGATGAGACCATAAAAAGATACTTTTTGCTTTTGGACAAATATAGGAATATATCAATAGATTATGGTCTTCATCCATTTTTGACGAGGTAACTTGAATGTTTATTCTCTTAAAGGCAATCCGCCAAAATCTGGCATCATTCACTGCTGTGGAATCCCCTGGGTATAAGTGGCTGCACAGCTGTAAGCCTAGACAGAATTTGCCCAAATGACTTCAATGCGGCCAAACCAGAGATGGTCAAAATGATTTGTGGTCAAATAAAAATCAACTTAAACCATTGCTCAGAACTCAAACATGAAGTTGTTTTTTTTGTTTTTATTGTTCCAAAAATTCTATTTTCTCCTTCTTTTTCATTTGAGGACCCCTGCACTTCCCGGTTTCAGGTGGAACTGCTATTCCACAGGAAAGTATTTTCAGATCTTCCCGACATGCTCTAATCTCAAAGCCTTGTCTTGTGAGAATTCCATCTTAATTTTATGGATGCCTGTGGTTTTCTAAGGTTCAGCTAAACCTCTAAATCCCACACATTTTGTGGGTTTCCAAATAAACCAAATATTGGCCTGCATGAAAAGGCCAAACAAATCCCAATTTGTTTTACACATATGAGTAGCCCCTGTGAAGTCAGGTTTGAATACCAGATTACCATCCCCTTTCCCACTCTATTTTTCCTTCTTTCTAATAGAAAAAGTGAAGAGTGAAGATACCACAACTTTATTAGGACAGAAACAACATTTGTTGAAAAATATATGATCTTTCAGCCACCAGTCATTTGGAGGAAGCACCTAGGACTGGGGCACGCCTCTATAATTTACTCCTCTGGACCAAGATTCCTTGGGCCACATTGTGTTCAGCTGCTTCATGTGTAAGAGCAGGGCTCAAGAAGTCTCCCCCTGTTCTTCACAGCAGCTGAGTACAACAGAAGTAACTGCAGATTAGACATTTGGAAATCTGTAGAATTTAAAAGAGAAAATATGAAGAATTTATGAAACTTGTGCTCAGGCTTTGATAAAATCTCATTCCCAGATTCTCTGGACACATGAGCTGTGCTTGGCACAAGTTTACAAGTATAAAATGACTGTGGTATTTGCCAACACAGACATTAAATAAACAGTATTTAACCCATTGCCAACCACTTGGGGATAACTTGAGAATGAAAAGCCCTGTATCAAATCTGTTATGTTGCAGTGCCATAACCACTGACCTCCACACAGCAACCCTGACAATTATACTTACTGTCCAGTAGCTGGATGTGCTGAGATAATGTTCATATATTTCTTCTTAAGTTTTTCCTTTCATTGGGAACAATTTTTCATAGAACAACCTCCTTCAACTTATGTGTCAATGCCCTAAGGCCTTTTTACTCATCTAGATTTAAATTAATGACCTCACTGATGGCAGCAGCAATTGAACCATCGCTCTCAAGAGCCAAGAACCACATATTGAATTTGATTAATACTGCTGGCTACTAATTTTCACTTTTAATTAGGTATGACACTATTGTAGGAAGAAAGTACTGCAGTGCATAAAACAAATAGCATGCATCTACAGCAGCATTCTACTGTATGGCCCCTGACCTGTTTTATTTAGTTGGGCTGCTACTGAACATTCTTCCACAACATCCACTTAGACTGATAATGAGAAAAATACCATTAGCCTAAACATTTACCTGTTAAAGTTTAAGGATAATCTAGTGTGAATAAGTACTTTGCCAGACAAATGTTATTAGATTACATGATGCATGTACGTGTATCTAATGACATTGGGTACTGTCCTTTATCTCTTTGATACATTTACTGGATGAGTGTCATGTGACAATAGTGAAGAATCACAGAAAGACCAACATTCTAACACAAGAGGTTGTATTATCCCTGAAGCTACTCATGTCTCTGCTTCCCAGTAGAGGTTCTGCCTCTCTGCTGCTTGGCTTCTTGTTATGGCATTAAAGAAACAGCACTCACGTTCTTTCAGTGGAGTTTTGCTAGATTTTGACATCTACACAGCAACTGAGCAAGTAGAAAGCAAACATACTTAGCAAAGAAAAAAATTGACCCTCCTCATTACATCCCCAAGGATTGGAAGACTGTGCTAATAGTGTTCACAAGACAATGTTGCAAGAGTATTGTGTACCCCCAAAGGCAGGGGTGGCAGGTTTGCAGAAATTTTGGTGATGCCCAGAACGCCCAGAGCCCGCCCCCCCAAACTCTGCCCTCCAAATTCTGCCCCCACCTGCCTAAAGCTGTGTGAGGGAGTTTGGGTAGGGGGAGGAGGTCGGGGGTGCAAGCCCTGGGCTGGGGCAGGGGAATGGGGTGCAGGAGAGGTGCAGGGTGCAGGCTCTGGGAGGGAGTTTGGGTGGGGGAGGGTGTGTGGAGTGCAGGCTCTGGGAGGGAGTTTGGGTGCTGGGTGCAGGCTCTGGGCTGGGGCTGGGGGTGTTGGTGGAGGAGGAGGGTGAGGGGTGCAAGCTCTGGGAGGGTATTTGGGGGTGAGAAGGGGTGTGGGGTGGAAGTGCAGAAGGAAATTTGTGGGCCAGAGGGTGTGTGTGAGGAGGGGGTGTGGGTGCAGGCTCCGGAAGTGGATGAGGGGTTCGGTGCTTACCTGGGGCACCCCTTCTGGCAGCAGCTCCTGAGCGGGGCAGGCTGGGGGGTCTCTATGTGCTTCTGTCCCCAGGCACCACCCCCACCGCTTCCCATTGGCCGCAGGGGCATTCGGGGCAGGAGCAGTGTGCAGCAGCACAGCCCCCTCACCCCCCACAGGCTGCAAGGATGTGCTGGCAGACACGTGGAACAAGCATGCTGGAAGCTGCTCAGCCCAGCTGAGCTGCTGGGTGGCGGCGGGAGCCCCTGGGCTGTTATAAATGGCCCAGAGGCGGCAGGCAGGGATGGGGTGGAAGAGAAGGTGGGAAACTTTGCTAGAGCCGGATCCCAGAGCCAGGAATATTCCTAGTGCCCGGACACTATGGCCCATAGAACTCCCCGCCCATGCCCCAAGGGAGACATTTTGGAAAGCACATAGAATTGAACTTCATTGGAAGTTGGGCATACAACTGTCCTTTGTGCCTTTGGAATTGTACACATCTATACATCTATTTGTATACAATAGGTAACTGCAGATGAAAACAGATGATTATTTATAACAGGAATACATGTGCTGGCCATAGAGCTACCTCTTGTGTATGTGCCTGTTTTTATTTACGCGTGCCTACGATGGTTGCACAATTTAGGTGACCATTTTTTAAAATTTGGCTCTCAATATCCTTGACATGAAAATGACACATTCTATCAGCATTAATGGCTACTGTAACCTTATCAAATAGCAGTTTTGTGCTACTTCATGCAACTATGAATAATCCACTTATCAAGCGGATTAGTTATATGAATATTCTAATGCTTCTCTACAAAAAATATGGTGCAGTAATAGACTACTCACATTGACTCACAAACAGCAGTAATGGACTACTCACGTTGATATTAATATGGGAGCTTTTTAATTTTATTGATTCATGGAAAAGTTTAACAATGAAGAATGTGGATGTGGGTAATTAGTAATATATTACTAGAGGACAATGTTTTGCACTTTAGAATACTGTCACCTGCTCAGGTCAGACAGCACAGAACTGCTATTTTCTTGACAGCCGTAGAGTCTTTTTCACCTTGTTCAGCCTACCTATGTGGTTATTCACTTGTGTGAAAAAGATCATCTTCTTGAACACAGTATATATATATATACATACACACGCACATATATACACACCGTGTTCAAGAAGATATATAATCAGACTTCAGTACAGATTTTTATTAAAATATTGCTCTGTGGCCTTTCAGCTATATTCTAATTTTATTTAATATTTCTTTCTGCATGTATGTAGAAAATGGCAAGCCAATATTAATAAAAGAGGGCTTACAGGAGTGAGGAATGAGAGCAATAGATCCTTGACAAAAGTTATTTACCTAGCTAGAGTTTCATTTGAAAGTTAACAGAACTCTGTGATGCCTGTATAAAGCAGTGGTTTTAAAACTCTGTTAGACATTTTAACCCACTTTAATTTATTCCATGAAAATTTAATCCCCTGCTGAATGGAGCTGGTATGAATTTTCAAAAGTCATAATCCACTGAAGTGAAAAATCTTTAATGATGACATAGGCGCCAGGCTTCAAGGGTTTAGTTTAAATTCTTTCTAAAAATGTAAAACAGAGGGCAAGAGTTAATAGGATATTTCATACAGTTACATTTCAATCCTCCTCCAAATCTTTATAAATTCACTTGCACCTCAGCCATTAGAACCATTCTGGCTGAATTTCTCACACTTCTAAGGCAAAAATGAAGAGCTATAAAATCATAATGTGAGGAAGTACTCTGTGTATTGTAACTCAGTTTTCTTTCAGTTTACAGACTATTATATTGCACATGATGGCATAATGTCTTCTAAACTGAAAGAGAAATGACATGGTTTACAAGCCAAACAGCATACATTCTGACATAATTATTTTATCATGCAAGAAAATGAAAACAAACTACACAACATCAGACACTTTTCTAGCTCTTCTGCTGCTGTGGGAATTTTGCCATTGAATTTAGTGGGGACGATTTGTCCCTTAAATTGAAAAGTTATTAACGCTCTGTTAAAATTGTTCCATAAAAACAATTGTAAACATATTTGTACTTAATCAGTTATTTGTTTTTATTATATTATAGGACATTATACCTGTAATAGTCACTTGGGGCCATATTTTAAAAGATCTTTAGGGACCTGGATATTAAGGGTGGAAATAACTTCTTTACATGACCATCTGCATTAATACTATATGTCAGATTTTTTGATGAAAACCAAAAATTTTCTGCACAAAGCAGACATGGTCTGCAAAAAATTTTGTTCCATTAAAAATCCAATTTTCCATAGGAAAACAGTTTTAATGGAAACAATTTTGACTGGTCCTGCCCAAGATATCTCTGACCCTGTCAGCAATGCTCAGACAGTATTTTCACTAGTATGGATGACTGCACATTTCCAGTGTGTAGTAGTTGGCATGGAGGGCATTCCTCAGCCTTAGGTCTCAGAGTATTTTTATTGTCATATTATCTTTTATTACCTAAGTATAATTTTTTATGCTGTAATATCAATTTCCCCTCATTCATGTGTTTTCTTCTCATGACACATCAAGGCAGAGAAATGTCCTGGTTCTCTTCCAAGCCCTTTTCTTTTCTAACCTCTTGGTTATTTACTTAAGAACTATGAAACAACTTGTAGAGCCACATCCTCAGCTGGTATAAATGGAGCTATGCCATTAATTAATCCAAATGAGGATCTGGGTCTTAGAGTTTAGACACCTTCTGCAACATTGTTTCTTAGGGATCATATTGATCAGTGTTGATATGAGAAGAACAAGAAATGTGCCTTTTGTTTCCCAGGAATGTGCAGTGACATCAACAGCAGAGGATGTTCTAGTGGATTCAGTTGATCATGTGCATTGAGAACTGGAACCTCAGCATGGTGTAACTAACTGAGGTAGTTTCTCCTGCAGTGTGCCATTAAATTGAAACTGTTCTTGGCGGAATCATCTTCCTTGTTTATGGATAAGTAATGTGCGTAGTCTCATGCAGCTACTTGACTGAATATTATCAGAAGATGGGGAATGGAATGCTTAATGGATGCCCCTGCTCACTTATGGCATTAGAAAAGTTCAATCAAGAATACTCTCTGAGGCTGCATATTTTGATAATGTACAGTCAACACATGCACCTCCAGCCATCTGGTCATGTAGCAAGAAAGGCTTATAAATAAAAAGATAGGACTTTTTATGTGAAATATTAATCAGCAGGACCTTTTGTTTAAATGTGTTTTTCCTCTGCTTTAAAAATATGAATTTGTAATGCATCACAAGGCCTCTTCTGTATTTCACTCCATCTATTATAATCATCTCTCTATCAAATTCTAATGTCAATTTCTTTGTTTAAATTATAATTTGGAATGCCATTGGCATTAGTTTGTGTGCCAACCACTCACTGTGTAATATATATTCATAGTAACAATATTATCCAGCACTTTCTCTTACCCAGTAGTATTCTCTTACCCTATACTACTCATATGGCTCTAGGCTGAGCCACTACTACTAAGCTGATCAAAGTACAACAGAGTCCTAAATCTTCAGATCTTCCCATCAACCAATAAACAAACAGTAATGTTTATGGGTGGACATTGGATCTAGGTGAGAATTCTGAGTGCTTGTGTCTCGTCATTCGAGCGCCATTTAGACCTATGTTGTGTTCACATTCCTGTACTAGCAAAGTACTTGAGGCATCTGGCCAAGGAGTCAGAATTCTGTGTTGCTCGACACAGTGAATATGCAAACACTGAGGTGACAAATTCCTACTACAGTATGCCAGCCAAAATTAACTTGGGTTTTTTTGATTAGTTATTTACCTGAGGAGAGAAATTTCCTACCTTGAGTATTAGATTGTTTGTTTACAGTTCCATTTGCCCTCAAGTATTCATACACTCAGAGGAATAAATACATAATTTCTAAACCAATACTGTAATTATATATAATGAACTGTAATAGATCTACAGTATAATGAAAGACTAAGAAATCAAGAGTCATTTTGCACCACTTGGATTTTTTAAAAAATGTATCTGATCTCAAGCATCCAGGTTTGGCCTACAGTAGGCAATAGATTCATGTGCATGAGGGATGTCTTTAAATTGAACCCCAAAGGCTTTGAGGTAAATGAGTTACCCTCTCTTAAGGAGTCTTAAGTGAGACAATAATACTCATGAAAAACACATCTAATGAAGTTAATGTCTAATCAGTGACATCTAATGTCACTGTGAAAATTTCTTCAGTCTCTAAAAGGATCAGACAAAGACTGGAGTGTTTTGTTGAAACTCAGTGAAACTGGACATACAAATCAATTCCATAGTCATGAAAATATACGTTGTCTCCATAATATAAAATTTGTATATTATTTTCACTGAGAGCACTGTCCAAAATTACAAAAAAATATATTGAACAGCAATTTGTCATTATTCATGGGAAAAGAGTGACCAGATGATAGTGTGATTTCTGATACCAAGAGGGTCTAGTGACTCTATCTAGAGGAAATATGCATTCTCCACCTAAAAGGCCTGAATCAAGGCCCATTGTATTCATTGTGAGTCTTTCAGTGACCTCAGTGGGCTTTGGATCAGGCCCCCAAATGTCTTCTACTCTTTGTTGTAGTTCCCTTCTGCACACCTGAAACCCCCCACGATTGTAATCATTTAAAAATTTCTGGAAGCATTTCTTTGTTGAAGAAAAAAATTGGATCTTTACTTCATTAATGACATGCATTGTAGCAGGTATACCTGTCAGCATTTCATACTTTTCCTATTACTATTTGTATTATGGTTGTGCCTAAAGCTCCCAATGAAAATCAGAGCTCCTTTGTGCTAGGCACTATATAAACCTATAGTAAGAGACAGTCCAAAGAGCTTCTGGTGATAGAAACTTAAATCATAGTACAGATTTTGGAAATGTTGTGTATAGTACAACCCAAATAAATCTTGACACTTACTGTGATGTTGATATAGGTCCAATGCTAATTATAGGGAATACTACAAATCCCCCATCGTGCAAAAACTTACCCAAGTAACTTTCCAACTGAGAGGTGTCCCACTGAACTCTACTGCAGTATGATAAACAATGCAGTGCAGAACATATCAAGAATTAAATGGCACCTGATATATATTCCGTGAGATGGGGGGAAGAGAAAGCAAAATGGATGGTATAGTACATGTATTTTTGAACTGTATGTACATGCTCTAGGGATGAAGACATATTCACAACAAATTAAAATACTTAATTTTTTTTTGCATTTCATTGAGTATTGGAAATTGGTCCTGTTTTCATGATATTTTTAAGCTAAAATGGGACCATTTTCAAGTGCAATAGTTTTCACTCAGGAAACATGCAAAATGTCATAGGTTTGGATGTTTTCTTACAATTATGTTACAGTTTTTGTGATGGTTTTGAGATGGCTGGGTAGATGTGAACACAGATATAACAAAATCATAAAATAAATCCTGCTTTTCCACATGGCTGTATTAGCCAAACTATGTACTACATGGTATGCACATCTGGGGGGGAATATATGTATAGTTACAACACAACACAGTAGTAGTATGGGGAAAAGCTATAGGGTTGAAAACAAGATACTATCATTTTGCAAATAATACTACTTTGATGAGCAATGAATTGTATTGTTAGCCCTTTTGGGTGCTCTTGTACTGTTTAGTCAGACTCTTTGCTCAGATGCCTGACAAAGGAGGGCAGGAGCAGGTCTTTAATCATGAATGCGGCCAGTTACCCAAATAGAAAATCACAGAGGTCTCAGGGCCAACCGTGTGACTAGAAGCTCTTAAACTATTACAAAATCAATGAGAGTAACAATCAATTGCGTTTGTTAGGTCAGATATGAAACAATGTGTCTTGCTTGGAATCTGAAACTTCCATTTAAACTTGAGATATACTAGCTTTTAAAACACTCATGATTTGTAGCCGACAGCAAGTATTTCAGAAATATCCACTTCTTCTCCAGGGTGCTTGGTTTTATGTGGTCTAAAAAAAATGGCTTTTCTTTAAAATGAGCTTTATGGTGTTAGATCCTGTTATGTGGGAATTTGCTGTTTAATCCTTTGAAATGTAACTCACTGGAACACAAATGTTTTTTAAAAAAAGGAAGGAGAAGAAAAAGCAAGCTGCGAGGAGAGTAAAATATGACAATAAGCAATTTATTTCCTACCTTCAGATTGCAGGCAAACTAAATCTGCTAGTTAACTGCTTAGATTCAGACTGGCACATTTCTTCTTTTAACCACATTTCTCCTACTTTGCTCTCACTCCTCATAAGCCTCTGCAAAATTATGTTCTAAGTCTCTCTCCCCGTGATATCTTCATTGCTGCTTCATTAACCAGTGCTCCATCAGAGCATTTCATTACAGCCTCTCTCCTTGCTCACTGCGTTGATGCTAAGACACAGATACAAACCACCTATCATCTGCTAGGTGGTATTTATCCTTCCTGCCATTCAAAAGATGGAAAAATCATCCAAGGGATAAATCGTAAATAAAGAGCACATTCTATTTATTTCTTCTCTTGGCCCTGTCCCCACCCCAACTTGAAAGGCATTGGTGCTATTCTGCTAATACGCTGACTGACTTATTTTTTTTTAAAAAGGCTGTCATCATACCTGTCATCCCTTCATGATGTTAAGTATTCCATGTACCATGTCTGGGAGGGGGCGCAACTACCCTGGAAAGAGAAATCTGGTCAGCAACACAGTTCAATTCCATGTTCATCAGGACATGGAAATATCTTTGTTATATTCGCTGCCTTTCTTTACAAATATCTCTAGATTGCACCAGCGAGAAGGCTTCACGCTATACGTGTTATCTTGTTTCCACTGAGTTTCAGGGAGTGGGGATATGTCCAGTTCATTTTGATAAAGGGAGGAAGCATTTATAAAAGCAAACAGAATAATGGGATGGCTCTTAAAACATCCATATGATGAAATTACCAGCCAGGGCTGCTGTGATGCTCATTGTAGCTAGGCAAAGGAGTTAAGAGCAGTGACAGTCCACTTACAAACCAAGACTGGTCAGCTTACCCTTCAGAAAGTATGACAATGTGTACTTTATTTTTAAAGCTAGAATGGAAAAATGAACATGGCAACTTAGGTCTTTTTTCTCTAGTGCTGACAGATGTGAAAAATTGGCCCTGATGTTTTTAGATGCCTCAGGATTTCAGGACAAGGGTTTCATGATTTTTTAAAACTTTGATCTGTATTTTTGGACTGTTCATTTCACTTAGATAGTCTCACTTTTGTAATCTTCACTTTAGGAGTCAAACACTCACTTGGATTTCTGTGTTGTATAATTCACTTGTGAATTATGGCTTGGGCTGCACGGTGGTGCAGGGATATCAGGCACCCTCTCTGCAGAGCCATTGCATCCACTTTTCAGATAGGTCTTGGGCAGAGCCTTGGCTTTGCTCCTTCTCAGTGTGTTGTGTGGCACAGCTGTACCACTGCCTTTGGGAGCATACGTTATGCTGGGTATAGAGCCAGCACAGCATACTCCTTCTCTGTAGAAGCAGGAGGACCAGGAGGGAAATGTGACTGCTTAAGTCAGTCCAGGGATAGCACAGCAATGTGCTGCCTGACATTAAAGCAGGGCTCATGGAAAAGCTGTGATCAAGCCCTTTATTATTCTCTATTATTTAAATTGTAGTATAGCCTAGAAGCCCCAATTAGTCATAGAGTTTTAAGGCCCGAAAGGACCACCAGATCATGTAGTCTGACCTCCTGTCTATCACAGGCCATCACCACCACCCAGCACCCACACACTAAACCCAACAACTGAAATTAGACGAAAGTGTTACAGCCCACAAGAGACTAGACGGTTATGTGCAACATGCAGAGAATAGAAGAGACCAAGGCACCCCAGTGCTTGATGCCCTGCAATGACAGGCAAATGATAAAGTGCCGTATACCCGAATAATCCTGGCAAGTGACCCGCACCCACACACTGGAGAAAAGGCAGTCCCCCTGCCCCCAAGTCACTGCCAATCTGACATGCCTTCCTGACCCCACATATGGCGATCAGTTAGACCCTGCGCATGCAAACAAGAACTAGCCAGCCAAGCCTCTGAGACAGAGAATGCTCAGTGCCACCTCAGAGCACTGGCCCTCGCTGTCCAATGTCCCATCTCCATCCATGGCCATCCCTGATGCTTCAGGGGAAGGTGATAAAAAAGGCTCAGAACAAATGTGTGTGGGGAATCCTTTCTTAATTCCTGAAGATAGATGGCTGAAAACCTGAAGTGTGAGCTTTAGGAACATAAGATATAAATCAGAAGTGAGCCCCAGGATCCCAGCCCATCACCAGCATCAGGATCAGAGACCCCAAATGTGCTAGGTACTGAATAAACACGTAAGGATTATTCAGACAAGGGGCATTTGCAGTGGAAGAACTGCATTTATACAGGTGCAGACTTCTAATGCACATTAATACAGTAGGAGGTTGCAGCAGCATAGATACATTGTTATTACTCCTTCAATGCAATAACCACCCCAGTAAAGTGAGAGCCATGGCATGGCATGGTAAGAAACAGTATCTTCCTTAAAGAGTATATAAATTCAATTCAAGCCAAGGCACAACCAGTGAATGTGACAAACCAAAGGGAAAAGTGGGGGAAGGAGGGAGCATGTGGGTATTGAAAATAAGATCACATGCTTACACACACTTGCTACTGCACACGCTCACTATTGCACAACGTGGTTGTGATGGTTCAACAGCATCTTATTTTTTTTTTTTTAAATCAGAAAAATCAGCTATCCCCAACTGGCACACAGAAACAATCGTCGATTGTTGGACTGCTTGCTGACTTCACATTAGAAGTAGGTTTTGAGCTGGAATTTGATGGGGCCTTATGGATTAATTCAGAAGGGCATTGTATGTGTTAAAGAGAAATAGATTATGACCCCTTGGAAAGACAACACAAATTATCTTTCTGTTCTGTTTTACTTTGAGTATAGAGTATATACTTCAGCTCATCTTTAAAACTAATTTTAACTCTGTTTAATTCTGAACTCCAAGCTCTTTGGCCTCAGGTGGGAACAATGGGTTTTGTAGGTACCTATCTCAATCTGATCTTTTTTTTTCCCCCCAGGTCACATGTGCAAATTTAACAAATGGCGGCAAATCAGAACTTCTAAAATCAGGCAGCTCCAAATCCACACTAAAGCACATATGGACAGAAAGCAGCAAAGACTTGTCCATCAGCCGACTGCTATCACAGACTTTTCATGGCAAAGAAAATGATACAGATTTGGACCTGCGATATGATGCCCCAGAAACATATTCTGAGCAAGATCTCTGGGATTGGCTGAGGAACTCCACAGATCTTCAAGAGCCTCGACCCAGAGCAAAGAGACGGCCCATTGTCAAGACTGGGAAATTTAAGAAAATGTTTGGCTGGGGCGACTTTCATTCGAACATCAAAACTGTGAAGTTAAACCTTTTAATAACTGGGAAAATTGTTGATCATGGCAATGGGACGTTTAGCGTTTATTTCAGGCACAATTCCACTGGCCAAGGGAATGTATCTGTGAGCCTGGTGCCCCCAACCAAAATAGTGGAATTTGACTTGGCACAACAAACAGTGATTGATGCCAAAGATTCCAAGTCCTTTAACTGTCGCATCGAATATGAAAAGGTTGACAAGGCCACCAAGAACACACTCTGCAACTATGACCCTTCAAAAACATGTTATCAGGAGCAGACCCAAAGTCACGTGTCATGGCTCTGCTCCAAGCCCTTTAAAGTAATCTGTATTTACATTTCCTTTTATAGTACAGATTATAAACTAGTACAGAAGGTGTGTCCTGATTACAACTACCACAGTGACACGCCCTACTTCCCTTCAGGTTGAGAATGAACATATGTCTGAGACTGAAGCCTGAGGAATAAAAGAGGTCATATGACAGGGCTGTTACCTCAAAGAAGAAGGCCACCCCTATTGCCTGGAATGTGTCTACACTCTGCTGCTGCTGTCAAATGGCTGCAAATATGTTAGTGGAAAACAATCTAATGTAATTTCTGCCCAGTCAGCTCCATGTATCAGTCTAGTTGTAAATCACTATGGATTCGAAATAAAACCACACAGACATGCACTCTTTTCAGCTCACACATATTAAGATTCCTGTTAACAGGGCTTTCTTTGTCTGATACATAATGTTTCAGGATAACCTATCATCAAGCCAAAAGGATTAACTAGACAGGGAATGGTTTCTAACACAAACTGTTATGGAAATCTCCTTTAAAGTCTTGAATACATGCCAATCAATAATTCCCACTCATGCATTCTACTGCTTAGACTAGCTGTACCGGTAAATAATACTATAGGAGTAAATGCTTGTTAAAATGGGGAAAAATGTGTGTTTAGAGTTCAGTATTCCTTATTATATGAACACAGCAAAGCATAGTGACTTTTTTTCCAGCATACAGTAGGCACATTCAAGGTGGCGTTAGGTGGCTCTTTTTCTGTGGAGGGAGCCTATTACTAGTAAAGATGAGCAGACATTTGGAATTTACATGTGGGCAGATGTTATGGTTTCATATTTCTTCACTGAACATTTAAATTGGCAGAGTTGAGACCAGCTGAGCTACTTAAAAACTCTCCAACTGTTCTGCAAGAAGGAAAATGCCTGTTAGACAACATGTAAGTTATAAGTGGCTGTCTTATCTTTATTACAAATATTGTAACAAATTCAATATCCTAGTCTTCATTTGTATGAATGGTTTGTATTGTACATAGTTTAACCAGTGTTATTTGAGCTGCTTATCAATATTAACTTGTAATTGTCTCTCTGCTTGTTATTGGTTAAAAACAATCAAGGAAATGAGGAATCCATTTTATCAATGTAGCTGTAAACTCCATTAAAAAGACAGAATTATGTACAAAGCATTTATTCAGCTAAAGTATTGTTGAGAGCTATACATATAAACATTACAGTCTGTCTGTATTAAGATATTTTATTTCCAGACAAAAAATGAACTGTACATAAAAATAAACTACTTAAAGTTGAGTTTCAATATGTACTGTGTAGATGGTGGTTTAAATGGTCCAACAGGAAGACTATGCTCAAATTCCATCATAGTTTTCAATCTCGCGTCTTCAAATTTGTGCAGAATTATCCAAAGCTGTAGCACGCAGGCAGATCTCAATGTCGTCACAGGGCCTTGTTGACTTCAGTGGGAGTCATCCCTCAAAGAACAATTTGCAGGAGCAGGGCCTAAATTATTATTAGTCATAAATGAAAGCAATTTACCAATTTAAAAATGGGAAAAGTTGTTCTCTCTGTGTGTGCACAAGTCTGCCTTTGCCTTAATTATAACCTAGAGTAGGCACAGACCTCCTTGTATGTAGTGGAAGAGTTTTATTCCTCTAATAGGAAAGCAGTTGATTATACATCATTTTTGTGTATAGTGGCACACTTTGCCCCCAGCTTCCAGCTATCCAACCACAATAACTTCACTGGTATGTTTACACCTAATTGAAGGCTGCATTGAAAGGATCTCAGATTCCCTTTCATTTCTCGTACGATTAACATTTGTGCCCACCCACACATGAATTTTATCCTTCGCTCCTAGATGGCTGCCAAAGCTGTGCTGAGAAAAGTCTATGCAGGAAACAAAGAGAAGCCTTTCCAAAGCCCAGACATGCACTTCTTTAATGCTCTGGAGATTCAAAGGTCCAAGAAGTGAGAAATCAGAGACCACTTCCAATCCCATGTTGAATTGCCTGGGACTGAAATCAAGATCCTAGATTAATCTTTTGTCACCTTAGCCCTCTTACTAAAGAATAGTTTGAAAATGAAACAAATGAATAAAACTAATGACAAATGTTTACACCATTGACTATAAGTGAAGGAGAAGCTTCCACAGTATCAAGTCATTAACTCCTTGGAAAAAATATGATAATGGAAATTATTTCTTCATAATACGAGAGGACAATCTTATCACCATGGATCTGCGAACTCTGCACAGCTTTGGAGAAAGAGATGGTCCAAGCCATAAAGTTCAGATTCTGATTTACATTTCCACAATGTCTGGGAATACGCAGAGCCAGGATTTTGCTTCAGCTCCACCTCTGCTAGTAATTGTGAATAGACTGCTCGTGATTCATGATTTGTGTTGTGTGAAAAGTATCTGTTCTGCATGTTATAATATATAAAGTTGAAGTAGTCCGCACTAAGGATGGGCTCCATGTTGTAGTCAATGGAGCCAGGATTTCACCTTAGGAGTGTGTAAAATATCAGTATTAAACATTATTAGTAACCATTATAATGATTAATAAGCATTTACAGAGGGCACGAGTCTCCACTGACCTGCAATTTTTGTAGTCATTTATATTTGTGCAAAGTGGGTGTAAAATGTTATCACTGGTAGTAATGTATAACAGTTTTGTATGTCCACTCAGTGGTCACCATTTTCAGTTTTTTCCTACCCTTTTTTAAAAAGAAACTTTCCAATTTATGCAATATATATGGTTGCCTACTATATACCAACAGCACAACCACTACCAATATAAAAACAAGCCAACCAACGGATAGTGAGTGAGTCAACTCCTTCTAACAATGGAAGCTTAATACTTTTTGCTGCTTCTGTCACTCTCATTAATACTATTTTCCTTAACTGTTTTCTTTTGAATTGACTACTGTTTTTCATGAACTTACTTGACTTTGGACCTGGAATAGTCCTTTTAGTTGATCTGGATGTGAATTAGTGATGTAAGTATGAATTATAACACAGTGCATTGCTAAGATACCTAGTTTCTTCACAAGAATCTCTTGGGAAAATATTGCATGTGAGGTAAACTTGCTGAAACATAGTTTTAGTTTTCCCATGTGAAAATTGAATCTAATGAATGTAAATACATAGTGCCCTGGCTCTTTTAGACAATGTACTTCTGGGTAACTGGGTCTGTGAGTCAGCAGTGCTTAATTAGACCAGGCAACTTCGGATCACAAATCTCTAGCATAAGAAAGATTTTGGGTGTTGCACATTTTCTTTCTAAATAGATATATATTTTGGAATTGAAAGGGGGTGATGTTTGGTTTTTAACAAACCAGGCTATTGAGTATTTTCTCTGTTTGCTTCTTCTTTTGTTTTAATGTTTCAAAATTATCTCATGCTTTTTATCATTATTTTACTATGTATGCAAAGGATCGTTTGATAATGGGGTATGGGACTCCAAAATACTACTTTCTACTGACCAACCATTATTACAAAGTGACTAAAATGGCACAAGAATGTATGGTCTGAGACACAGTATGTATCCTCCTATGAATAAATAATCCAAGATGGTGACATATGGATTGCACTAGATCAGATGGTAACATATATAGTCAGCTAAGAGCTGACTGGTTCAATGCTAAGGCACTCGTGGCATTAGTGACACTGGAATGAAGAGAGGAACTCTGAAGACAGGAAACAGGGATATACAGAAACTGGGCTGGCTTTACTTTCCAGTGCTGGATCACAGTGCTAAACTTTTAAGGAAAATGGGAACATCTTCAGTTTATGTAATGACAGTGGATATTTTTTAAATCTATGTCAAAGGCAGAATATCCTTCTTCGTGTGTCCTTGTTGAGGCTTCACTTGTACTGTTGTAATATAGCCTGGCCCCCTGCCAACCATCACTGATCATAAGCAAATTAGCAATTTAATATGAAAAGCAGCTCTTTGAACTTTATCTTTGTTTGCTTAAAATGTGTTCTGTTGCAAACTAGTGGAATTCAATGGGAACTCCTTATGCTGAACTGAGAAATAGCAAAAATTCCATTCACGGTAAAGTGGAATTGAAGTCTCAAATTGTTTCAGTTCATAACACTATGCAGATATATAAATATTTGTTCATAGAGATGTTTTATTAAAAAAAAGTCTTCACTCTAAGAAGGTGATATTGTAATTCAATGGGTGGAACCTCATGTATTCTCATTCAGAATTCTATATGATAATTTGGAATTCTCTAGGTAACCCAAATTGCTATGAAAACAACCTGTTAGATGACTATGTAGGTAAAAATGCATTGCAATGAATCCTTTGTTCTGACTTGGACAGCCACCAGAAATGGACAACCTGCTTCTGCTCCCTTTAACATTTTGACCAAAGGACAGTGCTTGCCAGATAATATTGAATTGCAACTTCAGCACTGCATGTGAAATCCGTGCCCTTCTGGATCATACTAAACAGAGCCTAAAACTTGAAAGGAATGTTCCATCCCTAGCGAACTGTATTTGATTCTGTATCTAACACTGACATGCATTTTAGGTCAAAAGAGATGCACTGACTTTAATGGGAGTTGGATTAGGACCCCAAAACTATTGTATGTAAATAAGACAAATTGAGTGAAATTATGTATTAAATATTACACAATGTGTAAAAATCCTAAACCCACTCTTTTCAAGGACCGATCTGAGAAAAGAGAGCAAATAGTGAACATTAAAATTATCAAGCCATTCAGTCTATCTTTTCTAAATAGACCACAGATGATCCATATGTTATCTTCATGACATATATTTATCCTGAACCTCCTTAAAAAGTTGCCATTTCATAGAATCATAGAACTGAAAGGGACCTCGAGAGGTCATCTAGCCCAGTCCCCTGCACTTGTGGCAGGACTAAATCGGGGGGCCCAGCTAATCTTCATCCAAGAGTATTAAAGGAACTGGCACATGATATTGCAAGCCCATTAGCAAGAATTTTTAATGAATCTGTAAACTCTGGTTGTACCGTATGACTGGAGAATTGTTAACATAGTTTCGATCTTTAAGAAAGGGGAAAAAAACGTGATCTGGGCAACTACAGACCTGTTAGTTTGACATCTGTAGTATGCAAGTTCTTGGAAAATTTTTTGAAAGAGAAAGTAGTTAAGGACATTGAGGTCAGTGGTAATTGGGACAAAATACAACATGATTTTACAAAAGGTAGATCATGCCAAACCAACCTGATCTCCTTCTTTGAAAAGGTAACAGATTTCTTAGACAAAGGAAACACAGTGGATCTAATTTATCTTGATTTCAGTAAGGCATCTGATATGGTTCCACATGGGGAATTATTAGCTAAATTGGAAAAGATGGGGATCAATATGAAAATTGAAAGGTGGATAAGGAACTGGTTAAAGGGGAGACTACAGCAGGTTGTACTGAAAGGTGAAGTGTCAGGCTGGAGGGAGGTTACTAGTGGAGTTCCTCAGGGATCAGTTTTCTGACCAATCTTATTTAATCTTTTTATGACTTATCTTGGCACAAAAAGTGGGAATGTGCTAATAAAGTTTGTGGATGACACGAAGCCGGGAGGTATTGCCAATACAGAGAAGGACCAGGATATCATACAGGAAGATCTGGATGACCTTGTAAACTGGAGTAATAGTAATAGGATGAAATTTAATAGCCATGCATATAGGGATTAATAATAAGAATTATTGTTATAAGCTGGGGACGCATCCGTTGGAAGTAACAGAAGAGGAGAAGGACCTTGGAGTATTGGTTGATCACAGGATGACTATGAGACACCAATGTGATATGGCCGTGAAAAAAGTGAATGCAGTCTTGGGATGCATCAGGAGAGATATTTCCAGTAGGAGGTGTTAGTACCATTATAGAAGGCACCATTATAGAAGGTGAGACCTCATCTGGCATATTGTGTGCAGTTCTGGTTTCCCATGTTTAAGAAGGATGCATTCAAACTGGAACAGGTACAGAGAAGGGCTACTAGGATGATCCGAGGAATGGAAAACCTGTCTTATGAAAGGAGACTCAAAGAGCTTGGCTTGTTCAGCCTAACCAAAAGAAGGCTGAGGGGAGATATGATTGCCCTCTATACATATATCAAAGGAATAAATACCAGGGAGGGAGAGGAATTATTTAAGCTCAGTACTAATGTAGACACAAGAACAAATGGATATAAACTGACCATCAGGAAGTTTAGACTTGAAATTAGACAAACGTTTCTAACCATCAGAGGAGTGAAGTTCTGGAACAGCCTTCCAAGGGGAGTAGTGGGGGCAAAAGACATATCTGGCTTCAAGACTAAGCTTGATAAGTTTATGGAGGGGATCATATAATGGGATAGCCTAATTTTGGCAATTAATTGGTCTTTGACTATTAGTGGTAAATATGCCCAATGGTCTGTGATGGGATGTTAGATGGGGTGGGATCTGAGTTACTACAGATAATTCTTTCCTGGGTGTCTGGATGGTGAGTCTTGCCCACATGCTCAGGGTTTAGCTGATTGCCATATTTGGGATCAGGAAGGAATTTTCCTCCAGAGCAGATTGGCAGAGGCCCTGAGGGTTTTTCACTTTCCTCTGCAGCTTGGGGCATGGGTCATTTGCTGAAAGATTCTCTGCACGTTGAAGTCTTTAAACCATGATTTGAAGACTTCAATGGCTCAGACACAGGTTTGATACAGGAGTGGGTGGGTGAGATTCGGTGGCCTTGTTGTGCAGAAGGTCAGACTAGATGATCATAATGGTCCCTTCTGACCTTAAAGTCTGTGATTATGTGATTAAGTATTATCTAGACCATTTCTGACAGGTGTTTGTCTAACTTGCTCTTAAAAATCTCCAATGATGGAGACTCCACAACCTCCCTAGGCAATTTATTCCACCCTGACAGTTAGGAAGTTTTTCCTAATGTCCAACCTAAACCTCTCACTGCAATTTAAGCCCATTGCTTCTTGTCCTATCATCAGGGGTTAAGAAAAACAAATTGTCTTCCTCCTCCTTATAACAACCTTTTACATACTTGAAAACTGTTATGTCCCCTCTCAGTCTTCTCTTTTCCAGACTAAACAAACCCAATGTTTTCAATCTTCCCTCATAGGTCATGTTTTCTAGACCTTTTATCATTTTTGTTGCTCTTCTCTGGACCCTCTCCAATTTGTCCACATCCTTCCTGAAATGTGGTGCCCAGAACTGGACATAGTATTCCAGTTGAAGCCTAATCAGTGCAGAGTAGAGCAGAAGAATTACTTCTCATGTCTTGCTTACAACACTACTGCTAATACATCCCAGAATGGTGTTCGCTTTTTTGCAACAGCATTACATTGTTAACTCATATTTAGCTTGTGGTCCACTATGACCTCCAGATCCCTTTCTGCAGTACTCCTTTCTAGGCAGTCATTTCCCATTTTGTATGTGTGCAACTGATTGTTCCTTCCTAAATAGAGTATTTTGCATTTATCCTTATTGAATTTCATCCTAGTTACTTCAGACCATTTCTCCAGTTTGTCCAGATCATTTTGAGTTTTAATCCTATCTTCCAAAGCACTTGCAACCCCTCTCAGCTTGGTATCTTTCACAAACTTTATAAGTGTACTCTCTATGCCACTATCTAAATAATTGATGAAGATATTGAACAGAACTTGACCCAGAACTGATCCCTGCGGGACCCCACTCGTTATGCCCTTCCAGCATGACTGTGAGCCACTGATAACTGCTCTCTGGGAACTGTTTTCCAACCAGTTTTTCACCCACCTTATAGTAGCTCAATCTAGGTTGCATTTCCCTAGTTGGTTTATGAGAAGGTCATGCAAGACAATATCAAAAGCATTACTAAAGTGAAGAGATACCATGTCTACTGCTTCCCCCCATCCACAAGGCTGTTACCCTGTCAAAGAAAGCCATCAGGTTGGTTTGACAAGATTTGTTTTTGAAAAATCCGTGCTGACTGTTACTTATCACCTTATTTTCTTCTAGCTGTTTGCAAATTGATTGCTTAATTATTTGCACCATTATCTTTCCGGGTACAGAAGTTAAGCTGACTGGTCTGTAATTTCCCGGGTTATCCTTATTTCCCTTTTTATAGATGGGCACTATATTTGCCCTTTCTCAGTCTTCTGGAATCTCTCCTGTCTTCCATGACTTTTCAAAGATAATTGCTAATGGCTCAGATATCTCCTCAGTCAGCTTCTTGAGTATGCTAGGATGCATTTCATCAGGTCCTGGTTAGTGGAAGACATCTAATTTGTCCAAGTAATTTTTAACTTGTTCTTTCCCTATTTTAGCCTCTTCTGATCCTACCTCATTTTCACTGGCATTCGCTATGTTAGACATCCAATCGCCACCAACCTTCTTGGTGAAAGCCAAACCAAATAAGTCATTAAGCACCTCTGCCATTTCCACATTCTGTTGTTATTTCCACACACCCCTCCCATTGAGTAACAGGCCTACTCAGTCCTTGGTCTTTCTCTTGCTTCTAATGTATTTGTAGAATGTTTTCTTGTTACCCTTTGTGTCTCTAGCTACTTTGATCTCATTTTGTGCCTTGAGCTTTCCAATTTTGTCCCTATGTTCTTGTGTTATTTGTTTATATTCATCCTTTGTAATTTAACCTAGTTCCTACTTTTTGTAAGACTCTTTTTTTGATTTGTGAAATCTCTAATGAAAACTTGCTCAGAATATCTGTATTCTTGTCAAAGACTGTGTGCCTTGAAATCAGCAAAATAATAATCATTTTATTTAACTTCTAAATTGCAGTAGAGTCTAGAGGTCCTCCAAGTCAGGGTTCCAATTTAAGAGGCTCTGTACAAACATAGAAAATAGCATCCCCTCCCCCAAAGAACTTACAATTTTGAAAACATTAGACATCAAAGATATTGTATGATTAATATGATATTGTATGATTAATATCTATACATTTCTCAAAGATACTCCAAACCGCTATCCAATATTTTTGAATATTTTAGCTTACAAGCCTTCCTGACTTTTTGTAAAACTTCTCTTCCAACTATAGCAGTGTTAGATGCACCTCAAAAGGTTAAGAGGTTTGATTGATTTTGCAGAAGCAGAAGTTTGAGGACCTGAGTTTCACTTACACTTAAGGCCCTTTTGTGAGTCAGAACATTTCCTGCAATCTTTTTAATGTACTACCATTAAGTGCCACTTCCAAATCCAAAAACTTTCAGATAAAACAAGCAAGTAAATACATGAGGGTCTGATACTATTGGCTAAGAGAAAATAAGGGCAATTTTAAACCATAGTCATTTATCTTACTGCGGTGATGCTAAAAACAACAAATGGGTTTATTTTCAAGATAATTTTGAGTACATCCATGTCTACAGTGATGTTTAACACCTATCTTTTTTTTGTTGCTTGTGAAATGAACACTTGTTAAAATTCAACAGCCACATTTCTAAGGGGCAAATACATTCCCAGGACTGTGGAAATATTGCATTCACTTGGGTATTATGCACCTGATAGCATCTGCTGATAAGTATAACACAGTCTCTCCAAAAGGGTAACTGCTTCCTCTGGGCAAAATAAAACCTTTTAATTACTTTCTACTTTTCCTGCTAATTAACTAAAATGTTATCATTACCCAAACCAACAAATAGATCACATGTTCTGTGAAAGAGTTTATTTTTCCTCATTAACATATTAAACATTTCTCTTCAACTTGTTTATTTCACTTGTGCTGTACAGTCGGCAGTTCTCTAGTTCAACTTAGACTGATGTCAAAGGAGTGGAATAAGTGATGCTAAATCATTTATCTTAGTCATTCAGAAGAATACAAATATATTAAAAAAAAAATCTCAGATCGCTTCAGAGCGGGACCAGACCAGCTGCTCACTGCAACTCCAGTCCTAATTAACAGCAGAAAAAAAAATCTACAGGATGATTAAGTAAAGTTAAAGATGTGAGACAAACTGACAAAAGCCAAGGCAATTACAAGTTTAACCTGACACTCCATTCTGCATTCATCTCCGTCGTACCTGGGTATTGCAGTACAGATGGCATGAAAATCAGTGTAAATCATAACCCCTCTTTTGCTGGTGTGGGGTGCCTGGTAGCAGAACCAATTTAGTTCCTTGCCAAAGGGCTACACAGGGGGCATACATGCCTTTCATAAAGTGAAGCGGAGTTTTGTAGTGGCTTGTGTGGGATATCACTGCACAGATGCTATGAATGTTGCATTTCTTCATCTAGGCTATTCAGTTTCTGGTACAAGATGCATAAACCTCAAGCTGAGCAAAAATGGAAGTGCCAGTTATTGGTGGAGAAGGCATCTGAAACAATAAAAGTGTGACAATACATAATAATTACTATGACTGTTGTGAAGCAAAACAATGTTTGTAAAGCACTTTGAGCTTCTTGTATGGAAGGAGCTATTTAATTAGTAACAGGGAGGGAGGTATGGGGGCAAGGCTAGAAGATCTACTGCTAGGTGGTGTGGTATGTGCTAAGTACAACTTTGCTAACCATAATGGTAAATACTAAGAGCAGAGAGAGGAACTGGGGCAAGCCGAAAGATCTGCAGAACCAGGGTTGCCCGGGGGAGGGGGGGGCAAGAGGGGCAATTTGCCCCAGGCCCCGGGACCAGCAGGGGCCCCCACGAGAGTTTTTCAGGGCCCCTGGAACAGGGTCCTTCACTTGCTCCGGGGGCCCCGGAAAACTCTCTCGGGTCCCAGCCCGGGCCCCCGGAGCTTCTTCACTGGTGGGGGGTCCTTCCTCTCCAGGACAGAAGGACCCCCCTGCCGCCGAATTACAGCCGAAGTGGGACCCGCCACCGGAGTGCAGCGAAGACCCGCGGTGGGGGCTGCACTTCGGCAGTGGGTCCTGCTTTGGCGGTAATTCGGCGGCGGGGGGTCCCCGCCATGGGTCTTTGGGGCACTTTGGCGGCAGGTCCTGGAACGGAAGGACCACCTGCCGCCGACTTACCGCCGTAGCGGGACCCCCCACTGCCCAAGACCCCGGGCCCCCAGAATCCTCTGGGCGGCCCTGTGCAGAACAGCCCCATTCTGTTCCTGAAGAGATAGAGGACTATGAAGATGCCAGAAGGCATGGTGGGGAAGAGATTTCCATTCCCTTCTAATGGCCCCATTACACAGCCCTATATTCAAGCTGTGCTCTCATTGGGAGATTTGAACCTTACTGATCTAAGACTCACGCTCTGTCTGCTATAGGCAAAACAGGTGAAGGTACAGATCAATGGTGGTTCATGTTAAACTTTACATTTCCTTGTCTTTGTCATACATGAAACATAATTTATGTAAAAGCAGATATTTTATACTGCAGGTGTCAATTGATTTGTCTTTGTTTAATGGTAGTTTCTTATTTAGGGCTACTATACAAAATATGTATTCATGAAAGATTCAACATCAGAAGAAAATTTCAGAGTAGACATACAAGTTAGGTATATAACCTCCTCCCCCACCTCATTTCCTAAGATCCTTTTACCACCCATGAGTTCATGGGAATTCACTTTGCATTGGAGTAATCAGTCCCTTTCTAGTTTTGATTGATGATTTTTCAGTAGTATTTATAGTAAGAAAAGTTTCTCTCTGGCACTTAAGTTTTGAACCCAGCTGCTCCTTTCAAGCCATATTTTGTTTGTTTGCTAAAAATCAAATAGTTTTTAGTATTGGCAGCACCCCAAAAAAAGCAAGATTTATTTATCCACGATCAACAGTATTGCCAGCTATACTCAGACTGCACAACAGTTACTCCTGATTATGAGTGAAGCAGAAATAACACAGCTTGTCAGGAACCATGATGATCTTGAAGAGATGACAGGTATAGTTTTGTTTTATTTTTCAAATTTGGGGTCAGGGAAGAAGATACCTAATAAACTCTCACTGTAAATTTTCCATCTTTGAAGCCCTATATCATAGCTATCATGATCCTGGAGGACTAGACAAGATTCTCTGTAGTAGCCATCAGCTTTGCTCCTTAAATCTCTGAAAGGGGTTGCTGTTGTGTGATGCAAGTTACTCCTCCAAAGAGGAAGAGACCAACATTTAAAAAATTTGGGTGGGTGAAATTATGCACATAAGTTCTTATTTCAGTAATAACCTTCAGGCAACTCAGTTTTAAAATTTTGCCCTGGGTATATTGTGTCAGCAGTGCTGCTGGCACATGGATAAGAGTTTGACAGCTTGATTCCTAATTGGATCTTCCACAACCATTGGATCAAACAAAACAAACAAAAAATTCAACTTTAAATGTAACCTTATCTGAAGATGGTTAGGTTAGTGAGCCTCAGAGAACAAAAGCGATATCAACAGTTGATGTGTAACTAAATGTTTTCACTTTGGGCTATGTCAGGGGTCGGCAACCTTTCAGAAGTGGTGTGCCGAGTCTTCATTTATTCACTCTAATTTAAGGTTTCATGTGCCAGTCATATATTTTAACGGTTTTAGGTCTCTTTCTATAAGTCTATAATATATAGCTAAACTATTGTTGTATGTAAAGTAAATAAGGTTTTTAAAATATTTAAGACACTTCATTTAAAATTAAATTAAAATGCAGAACCCCCTGGACCAATGGCCAGGACCTGGGCAGTGTGAGTGCCCCTGAAAATCACCTCTTGTGCTGCCTTTGGCATGCGTGCCATAGGTTGCTTACCCCAGGCTATGTCCTTATAACACTATTTCAATAATCCCATTGAAGTAGATGGGACTACTTTGCTACCCAGCCTGCATAAGTGTATCAGAATCTGTTCATTCAAGAAGACCCAAAACAGGGTGTGGTGGTGGTGGTATTTTAATTGTTTTTTTTCTAAATATACTAACTGCCACTGCTTTAATCACAGATATTATAGATAGAGTTTCTATCAGATGCTCTAGTCCATCTCTCTACCACTGCAAGAGATTGTTTCCTACAATGCATTTCTTAGTGTTTTGGTCCAGTCTCATTCTAAAAGTCCCAAGGAAGTGATCTTCTGTCCTTTTCCTAAGGAAGACTATACCACTATCTAATACAGCTGACTATCAGAAAGCTTTTTCCTCATGTTAAGCTAAAACATTCCCTTTTCCAGTTTCATTCTTTTAGTTCTAGTTAAACCCCATGATTCACACTAAGTTCTCACTGTTTCAACCCTTCAAACACTTGTAGACTTATATCTGTTCTTAAATTATCTAGCCAAACTATCTGTATTTCTGCCATTTAATCACCTTTCCTCAATCAACTCCTTCCAGTGTCCTGATCATTTTTTGTTGCTTTTCTTTGAACTTCTTCCAGTTTGTCAACATCTTTCTGGTAATGAGATGCCTGCAGCATTCCAGGTGCAGTCCCACCAAAGCTGAGTAGGACTATTACCTTCCTGCTCTGTGATTAAATACCTCTGTGCATGCAGCTCCAAATCACATTGAAAGCTCATGTCATATTGGTTGTTCACGACCACTTCTAATATTAGGTTTCACTATTGCCCAGGTCTCTTCCTCTTATTCAGTAGCTATGTTTTAGATTAGTTTTTCTTACTAGTTTTTCTAACTTGTTATTTCCTACAGCTTTTTCCTCTCTGGAACCCCCTTTCTATTATACTTCTGTCCTCAGTGGTGTGTGTCACATCCTCCTTATATAATGTCACCTGTGAACTTCACTACTGTGCTTACTCTCACTTCCAAATAATTGATTAAAATGTTAAACAAGAGAAGTCCATGCAATGATCGCTCCTGTGCCCCATTGGCCCCTTGCCATAGCTTGATACGTTGCTGTTTATCATTTCCCTTCATTTAGGATCATTGAGCCATTTTTAGTACACACGATAGTATTTTAAACTAGGTCAATTAGGATTACTTTTCCACTTGAGAGTTTGAGATATGTAATCAACTGTTTTACTAAAATCCATCTAATAGAATGAATGCATCAACTAATTTTGTAATACTGCACACCAATAACCATCAATGTTACATATAATTATTCCTCATCTGAGAATTTAAGTGTAATCTAAAATGGGGGAGGGAGGTTCCTAATCACAGTGGGGAAACAGCTACAGAAAGGCTAAAGGCCAGATTTTCAAAGATACTTAGGTGCCTAAAGATGTAGTTATAAAGAACCTCACTGATTTTCTCTGTGTCAGAGCAAATCAATGACACAGTTGGGAAGAGAACCCAGAAATTCAGATTTCTGCTCCACTGTTAACTACCAGATACATCTTTCTTTTGCTTAACTGATACCAGCTGTTTCCTACCTGTACTCTGCCTCAGTCAAATGAAAACATAACAGGAAGTTATAACACAGAGTTTCAATAGCCAGCTTGTGATTTCTTTCTGGCTCACACTTCCTGTCCTAAAAAAAAATGCCCTTAGACTGCTTTCCTGTTCCCTACTCATATGTGGTTCAGAACTGGTGGTGAGTTGCCAACTGAAGATAATTAGCTCTCACTTATCACCAGTTCTCTTTTCACATGGCTCATTTACAAATTTCTGGAACTTTTAGTTTACTCATCTAGCTTATCCTAAACCATCTCTTCCTGGCAGAAAATGGGGAAGTAGCCATTCCACTAGATACTAAACTTTCACCTGCCAGCTTTGGTTGTGTTCCATCTACATCAGTGTGGGAAATATTGCAGTAAATGCATAGGCTGTCTGCTGTGCTTCCTCATTTAGCTCAATTGGTTCCTGATTCAGGACACATTCACCTCATTGTAACATGCAAGCTGAGCAAATCTGCTATAGAAATCACTGATGGAGAATACAAACACCAAATCCTCTAAAACACCAGTTAAATTACCAAATTCAAATGATGGAGATTGCCTCCTTTGTAAATTTTAGCCTAGTGGTTATGGTACTCACCTAGCATGTGGGAGACCATAGTTCAATTTCCTTCTCTATCTTATAAGGCAGAGGGATTTGAACAGGGGTCTCTACCTCTCTGATAAGTGCCCTAGCTGCTGGACTATGGTTCCATCAATCTCTCCTGTTGAAACTGTTCCACTGTGTATTGCTAATTAAATATTAAGTGGGCAAGGGTGATAATGACTGTATAGTCCAGTAGTTTTAGTACTCACCTGGGAAGTAGGAAATTACTCTTCAAATCCCCTTTTCTCATCAGGCAGAGAGGGGAATTGAACTGGGGTTTCCCACATCCTAGGTGAGTGCCCCAACACAGTGGGCTAAAGAGTATAGGAGCAACCCCTCATCTTGATCTCCCCCTTGTGGATTCTGGCTTGAATAGCTGTCAGAGACAGGATTAGAATCCAGGTCCGTCCCCCCCACCATCTTGGGCTCTGTTCATTGACCTCTATATAGTCAGAAACAGTGTATTTGATTGGCCAGATTTAAATTCAGGTCTCTAAAGATGACTTATTGCTAGTATAGTAACAATGCCTGAACTCTTTCTTTTATTTTCGGTTTCCAAAAATATATCCATATCCCTCCCTTTTCTACCCAAATTTACAGCACCAGCTCTTCCCAGTCTGTAAATCAGCTTAGGCCTGCACAGGTGGAGGCTTAATGGTGCCACAATTACCAAACTGGCATTTTTACAGCAGCACTTTTTAGACCACAGTCACACAGTTTAATGGAATGAATATGCAGGGACTAAACAGAACATTGATTACTGACTAAAAGTGAGAACTGTCATGTACCAAGGGAACCAGCAATTTTTATCTTTTGTCTGCTTTGGGGAAAGGAAAGACAGAAACTTTGCTTTTGTACCTGAGTGTATTTTTGAGGCAGAAAAGTCTTTCTTCCTGGAAATAGTTAGTACTAGTAAAGGCCCAATTCTATGCCACAGTAATAAGTAAAGTAATTTTCCAAAGGAGGAGAAGATCTGTAGTCTCATAGAATATCAGGGTTACAAGGGACTTCAGGAGGTCATCTAGTTCAATCCATTGCTGAAAGCAGGGCCAATCTCCAGACAGATTTTTGCCCCAGATCCCTAAATGGCCCCCTCAAAAATTGAACTCACAACCTTGGGTCTAGCAGGCCAGTGTGCAAACCACTGAGCATTGGAACAAATACTTTAGCTGAGGTACTTTCTCTTTCAGGTTCATGCTGCCAAATCCTGATGGCTTAGAAACAGCCCTGTGCATTCCTGCTGCTGGCATGTGTGTATTAGAAATACCAGTATTGTCTGGATTATGGCACCACAGAAGTCCCAATTTGAGGAAATGGCTTTTGTAAAAGCAAGCCAATCTCCTACATTGTAACGGCACCATATGGCTAAAATAAGCTATGAATGGTTGTAAAGGATTTTAGGCTTTTCATCAACACAATGATTTTGACCTTTAAAAATGTTCTTTGATTGCGATCTTTAATTTTAGGTCATTTAGTTTTAAATGGAGTTGCTCCTTGTTGATAGGCTTTTAAATGCAAATATATGGATGACAGAAACCTACCTGAGGCTACTCTTTACATTGTTTTATTATTTGTTAATATCTATCAACATTGATGATAGATATTAACAAATGGACCCTATTAATGTCATATCTGAGAGCCTCACAATCTTTAATGTCTTCACAACACCCCAGTGAGGTAGGGAAGTATTATCATCTCCCTTTTACAGATGGGGAATTGAGGCCCACAGGCCCAGATCCTCAAAGGTATTAGGTGCCTAACTCCCATTGATTTCAATGGGAGCGTAGCACCTACATATATTTGAAGATCTGGGCCTAAGTGACAGGAAGACTGTGGGACTTGGATATTCATACAAGGTAGAACTCACTAGCTGCAATCAGGATGACAGCCCTATTGTGCATGGTGCTCTGTAAACCCATACAAAGGCAAGGTCTCCGCAGCCAGGAGTTTATAATGTTAGAGAAGTGACATATGAAGGGCATGGAGATCAATACAATTTTATATACATGTTTTCAATGTTATTAACTGTTATAAATAAAGTACCAATTATTGTCATGTGCCCTCAGTCTGGCCATCATAAACTGGCTTATCTCCTACAGTGTCTGGGCAGAGATGGGTCCTTTTTCTCTTCTGTTTATATTTCAAGTTCTCTTAGAGCCAAATTGTGGCATTTAATCAGAGGCCCAAGTGAGAGACAGTGTGGAGTCTTTTCATCCCAGGAAAAGCTCTCTAAGTTATTGTATCTCAGGAAGGAAAAATGCCTCTCCAAGCACCCCAAGATGCAGTGCAACTACCCAGGCTGCAATCTTTAAGATGGTACAGTCTGCTCCCCCTGACATTGCTACCCATACTACAGGAGATGCCTCTGCCTCTTCCCTACTCCCTGGAGGGAACTGGGCATGCCTGGGTGGGCCCGCACAAGCAGAAAAAAGGCTCCTTGCATTTCCCCATATCCTCTCCAGCCCCACACTATGCAGTCATGTAAGGGTCTTTTACCATTTGGCCCTTGTAGACTTTCCTTTGTTGCACATATTCCATTTGAAGACAAGCTGCTCTTCTAAGAGATGACAACACTTCTCCATCTACAGTTATAGGACATTGCTTTGAGGTTTTTGAAAGGCGCTATTGAAGAGTGTCATTATTGCCAATCTTTTCTTTGCAGGTTTGAACTATCCAATGCCCTCGCTATATCACAAAATAATATATGGACAATCTGAAACACACAGAATAGTTCTGAAGGTCTCTGGACTGAAAATAAATTGCTGGTTATAAGAGATTTGGCTGCAGATTCTATTTGTCTGTCAATCATCTGAAGTAACTGAACTGGACATCATCTTGAAATGGGTACAGTGTGTTTGACTTGAGACCATGTTTTTTTGCTGTGTATATTTTCAAATATGGCATCAGAGATCACCCTCTATCATTCACTTTCCAGTGAATGTTACATTGCATCACATTCAGTTACACTCCTGATGATTTAGATTTTGCAAACATTTGCAACTTTCTTATTGGGTCAGTATTTGGTCACCTTACCTACTACGGGAGGAGGGTGAGGAGCGTAAAAGAGGACAAAAAGAGCTTGGGTTGTTTAGCCTACAAGATGAAGGTTGAAGCGATGAGATTGCTCTCTATAAATACATAGCGGGTAAACACCAAGAAGGGAGAAAAAGCTATTTAAGCTAAAGTACATTGTTGGCACAAACATAACTGGCTATAAACTGGCCATGATTAAATTCAGGCTGGAAATTAGAATAAACTTTCTAAGCATCAGATGAGTGAGGTTCTGGAACAGCCTTCCAATAGGAGTAGTGAGGGGAAGAAGTCTAACTGGTTTTAAGATGAAGCTTGATACATTTATGAATGGGATTATATGATGGGCAGCCTGTGACAGCCACAGACTGGACTTAGTGGCCAGGAGGTTCCTTTCAGTCCTATGTTCCCATCTCTCTCCAGGTTAAACGTTGTGGTAAATACTTACAAAAATATCAGTTCAGTACTAAGCACTCAGTTTTACCCAAATCCCTAATCTGAACCTAAATCTGACTGCATACCCTACTCCTTTAGGGCATGTCCTCAAGCCCATTGAAGTCAGTGACAAGACTTTTGTTTAGCTACATAATGCCTGCTACTCCTGTCTGCCATCCATCCTAGCTCAAATGGGTGGCTGATTTAGTGTAGGTGTCACAACAGAAGTGGGTGTTGAGAATGTATTTGAAGCGAGACTGTCATGGGTAGGGCCCTACCAAATGCACGACCATGAAAAACGCTTCACGGACTGTGAAATCTGGTCCTTTGTATGCTTTTACCCTCTACTATACAGATTTCACAGGGGAGGCCAGCGTTTCTCAAACTGGGGGTCCTGACACAATAGAGAGTTGCAGGGGGGCGGCGGTATTGCCACCGTTACTTCTTTGCTGCCTTCAGAGCTGGATGGCTGGAGAGCGGCGGTTGTTGGCCGGGCGCCCAGCTCTGAAGATGGCGTCCCGCCAGCAGCAGCACAGAAGTAAGGGTGGCAATACCATACCATGCCACCCTTACTTCTGTGCTGCTGCCTTCAGAGGTAGGCAGCTGGTGCGTGGTGGCTGCTGACTGAGGGCCCACCTCTGCAAGCATCAGTGTAGAAATAAGGGTGGCAATACCATACCATGCCATCCTTACTTCTGCGCTGCTACTGGCGGCAGCTCTGCCTTCAGAACTGAGCTCTCAGCCAGCAGTCGGCGCTTTTCAGCTACCCAGCTCTGAAGGCAGCGCCGCCGTCAGCAGCAGCACAGAAGTGAGGGTAACAGTACTGCAACTCCCCCTACAATAACCTTGTTACCCTCGCACAACTCTTTTTTTTTATTTTATGGGAGGGGTGATTATGGGAAGTAAGGAGCATTATTTTCTGATGCACAGTGAAGAGACTGAAAAGGTCCAGGTTCAGATATGCTTAAGATATGCAATCAGATAGTCCAAATTAAAACAACTCTGCTCCTTTAGACCTTAGCCCACCACTAATCAGCCTTTGTATTGGTAAAATGTTCGACATCTCTTTTACATATGTTTGTAGAAATTTGATGCTCATGCAAGTGAAGGTCTTAAAGCCCCTGCAGTAGCAGACCTAGACATGCTGTATACATGCCAGATCACCTCTTAACATTCTACAACACTCCAGTTATACTTCTGCAGCCTTAGCACGGACCATAAAGCATTATAAACTGTGTGATGTATCAGTCATTAAACACTTGGATGAGCTCTCCAAACTCATTTACTCTGTAGTTTGAGATCTGAGTTGAACTTGAGAAGTCAGAGGTGAAAAATTAGTGCCTTCATTCCATGTATAATTTAGCTCCCAAAAATATAAAGGCAAATTCAGTACCAGTGTAAGCAAGCACAGATGTACTGATCTCAGGGGATCTCTGACCATTTACACCAAGGTTGAATTGGCCCACTGTGAGAAATTTGGGGGATGTAATGCTTTGGCATCTTGTAATGTTTTGCTTGTTTGTGGGGCTATAACTGGTAGGCAGTAGTTCATAAAAGAGTCTTAGCCAAGGTCCAGGATAGAACCTCTGAACAGACTTTACCCAAAATATTCTCAGTATTTAAAAAGAATAGCAGTACAGCTGACAATATTCATTTATGCCAAGAGTTAACTGTTTATGCATTCACTGAACAGAACTTACAACACTATCTTTAATAGCGCCATCTGGTGACTTCCAACAGTGTTTCACTGCGAAGACGTGGAATTAACTGACCACATAGCTTTAAATTTCAGAGCGTTGCAGTTAACCTATAAGTAGGAAAAATGCTATACTACATGAAAGGGCTGATGGAACTTTTTTTCAGATCAGATATCTGCTACCAGACCTGCTATCTTTATTTATTATGACAGACAGAAGCTGCATGAATTGATAAGCAACTTCTGTATCCATGAACGGCTGGATACTGTGGTTCACTGACTACTTGAGTTATACTTGGGTAATTTGGCACATATCATGCAGAAAACACAGTAAACTGCTCACTCATGGTTCTTTTTTTTTCCCAGAGCTATGTCATTTTGTTTTCTGCATGCACTCCACTCATACTAAACTTGTTGTCTGTCACCTAGCTCACTCCAGTGATTATCTGAATTCTTTAGTGCATTTTGGGAGCAGAAATCATTATGGAGGCTGAAAACATTTCCATCAGTTATGTACATCCGGACAATTTAAAGTGATTTTTCCTTAAAAACAAATACTCTTTTTCATAGGCCTAAAGAATATATTTGATGGGCTGCCAGATTTTGACAAGAGTATAATTTTGATGGGCCCTGAGAAGGTTTACAGTGAATGGGTGCACTGTCAGTTTGGTAAAAGCATTCAACAGATCCTACATTTGGGTATGCGTTTCATATTCAGTATCTAAATAATTCCTTTCCATTAAAAATCAGCTTTAGAAAACATATTTCAGTTCATTTCACACTGTGTTAATTGTGTAACACACTGTAACCATTACCTTTTACCAGCCACAGTTGCTCATCTAATGGAAAATGATGAATTTAACAAGGAATTATTATAACTGTTTGATCTGAGAATGCACATGTGAACAGTGGGGGCTGCTGGTTGGAACATATTCCATTTTCACCCCCGATGAATACATAATTGAATTACAAGCCTCATTTTAGCAAAAATGTACAATAAACTGATGAGCCTTCTGTTTCATAGTTAAACACGTTGAGTGGTAAATATATATTTGAATTCACTGAACAAATGCAGACAATTTAGGGTGGCTTAAAGGCTACTGTGAAATATACTGTAGCATCTATATGCAAAGCTGAAGGGCAAGTATCCCTTTTTACTATACCTTAGAAGAATTTTGCACCAGTTTTCATGACATATAGGAAGGGCTTTAAATCTCTGATGCTGGGAGTCAGCTTTTATCTGTCTCATTGTTAACAAGAGAAGTAGGCGGTATACATGTCAATAGAGTACCAAAGAGTTACAATGGAAAATGTAGCACAGCACTGATGAGAATGGTGTTTCAGGTTCTGCTTAATGAGAACAGACAAGGGGCTGCATAGTAGTGCTCCTCCCAGTAATTTGTGGCTTTTTAATTTTTTTTCCAGTTTACTGCTTATGTAAGTGATCGACTTTTAGTTTTGGTCTGAGTTAGATGTAACACAGATGCACATTAGGTAAGTCTAGTATCCTGCCCTTGTCAGTGGTCAGTAACTAAGAATTCCAAGGAAGCAGAACATGAGGGATGTAATGATAATCATTTTGGTAGTGCTTCAGGTCCCAAATAAGACCCCATTTCATCATTTGTTATATGAACACATAGGGTGAAATCCTGGCTTCATTGAGTCAATGGCCCTTGGTTACAATGGAGACAGGATTTCATCCATAGTAAGAGACAGTCCCCACCCACAAAAGCTTATAGTCTAAGTAGACAAGACAGACTAAAGATTGGAGAATGGAAATGTTATTAGCCTCATTTTACAGAGGGCAAACCAAAGAGCAGAGGCATTAACTGTCTTGCCCAAAATCACACAAGAAGTCTGTGGTAGAGCTGTTCATTGAACAAAATCTTTTGAGTCTCAATCCAGAGCCTTTGTTCGTCCTCTCAAAATAGCAACTATTTGCCTTGCATTCAATGAATACCAAACAGAAATAATTAAAAAACAAAACAAAACTAATTTGTGCACACCCTCATAAAGGGCCAAAATGTGGAGTCCTTACTCGTGCTGTGAGCCCTTACCCGTGAGAGTAGTTCCATTCCTGCCTGTGGGACTACTTGTCTGAACAGTGGCTCAGCAGGGTGAGTAAGGATTTTAGGCTCTCACCAGGAGGAGTAAGGGTTCCACATTCTAGGCCCAAATGTATTTCAGCAGTGCTTGAAAAACAGACCTATGTAGAAATGATGAATGGCAAAAAAATAATTATCCTAGAAGTCTATTTTAAAAATATGAACTACGATTTACAAACATGTTACTGCCTTCAGCAGAGTTTGAATTGCTGCAGCAGACCTCAAATGTCTACAGCAGCCATTTTAGATTTGTGGTGCCCTTTGGTATTGTAACAATATAAATACTAATGCAAGAATGAAATAGACTACTCATTGTAATCCCTATTCCCTCATGGCCAAATTGATCAAATTTGGATGACTAAATAAATGGTCGGATTCTCAGAAGTGCTGCATCTCGATCTGTGTTTGAAACCATTGACCTTGGGCCAATTGTGCAGTGTCCTACAAAAAGAAGCCCTTGACATTTCAGCAGACTAATTCAGTGTACGCTGCTGTGTAGTGAAGTTCCTGACAAAAGGCTCATCCTCATTTAGGGCTATCAAGTTAGCTCATTATTCTGTACCTTCCAGGCTATCCCATGTCATATCTTGAATATAAAGACAATACAAAGCCAATGCTTAATCCACTAAGTCTGTTTCCCTCTGACTGAAATTCATATTATTTTGAATTCCAATTTCAATGGCTGCACTGGGTCTGGGATTCATTGCCTCTTAGAATATCCTAGCAAAAAATTTCATTGCATTGCTGTGCAGCTTAATGGAAATCTTTTTTCTAATTTTGATTTTTCTTCATTACACTGTTATTTATTTAGCTTTTATGATGGAACACTGATAAATTGGACCCTGCTCATATTGCATATCATATTGGTTTGAATTACAATGCTTAAACCTCCCAGTAAGTGCAAGCAAAACTGGAGAGATTACATCTTTGATAAGATTACAGTCCCCTCATGTAAATAATATTAAAATTGAATCTCTGAATATAATCAAGAATTTGTCCTGTTATCTTTAATTGATCTTCCATAGAAGGATAGTGCCAACTGTAGATGAAATTGCAGCAAATCACAAATCAAAGGAATAATACAAAATACGACAGTAAAACAAAATGGGAATTTGTGCCTATCTTGGACCTTAAATGTTATAAGTTGGCTCATACTGACAGGAGAGGTCATCTGATACTTTTGAAAAGAGTACATGGAACAAAATAAAGACGACACAAAATAATACACCCAATTTTTAAAGAAATGCAAGTTCACTGAAACGGAAAAAAATGGTTTTAGCAATTTTAAAGTTTTTACTTATTTTTTACTTTGTTTTTTAAGCAGTTAGACTAACACAATGAACGGTGAAAAGGTGGATGAAAAGAAGGGACATATCTCTCATGATATTTTTCACAAATATTTTTCCTATATTTTGACCAGTCTCACTATGAATTCAGCAGAATCAAATTTCTTTAACTGCCAACTAGTCTTTATTTGAGTTCACATAACTGGACACTAATGTAAGCCTCATCCTGCATTGTGCTGAGCACTTTCAAATAGGTGCTGAAGCCACAATTTTAAAATGTAGGTGCCTAACTCCTTGTTTTTAGAGTGGCTTGGTTTTCAGAAGTGTTGAAGTCAAAGGCAGTTGTGGCTGCTCAGCAGTTATGAAAATTAGGCCTCTTATTTATGTGGCTAATTAAAGAATTAAGTATTGAATTTAGGCAACAAAGTTTGAAAATACTATGAAGCTTGAACTAGGTGTTGGGGGTGGGGTCAAGATGGCTGTAATCTGCCATTTTTATATCCTTTCAATCCTAGCTCTGTTTGCAGGCTGGTTGGGTCCCTGGTGCCACTTGGAGCAGATTTTAGCCTGTTCTAAGTTATGGATAACTGCAACAGCTTCCAGAGGGCTGTTCTGACAGTCAGGGTTCACTGGGATGCTGCCGCATTCTGCCCTCCCTTTCTTTGGCCATGCCCTATTCTGCAGTCTCACATGCTGTGCTGGAGGAGGAGGCTGTTAGAGAATGGTGTAGGGTTATTCTGCTGGAGACTGCCAAGAAGTGACAGTGAGATAACCAGCTTTATGGAATAGCTTCCATCCCCACTGAAACACTTTATACAAAACCTCTTGTGTTTTGTATAATTCCTCCAGTGCTAGTTCAGCCATGCAGTAGACAGCTTGAAGTTAAATATATAAACAGTTCCAATACATATTGGTGGTGCTTGGGTATTGCCTTATCTGGTTACCATTTTGTATAACTTGTATATTCTGAAATTTTGTTGCTTCAGTTATTGTCTGTCTTTCTTGTATCTGTATGTTGTGTATTTGTCTGCATAATGTATATGTATAAGAGCATAAGTTAATACTTGCATATACAGGTTGATATTTTCTGTACTTTGCACGTCCTTTAAACATAATGTTTTGCCATACACTATTCAAAACATTAAAAACCTTTGGTTAATGTGCCTAGCCTTTGAACAATAATAATAAGTAACATATTAATTGCTTTTTTGCTTTGTGTTAACTATGACTTTTTTTTACTGTCGGCGTCACTTCTCATTTGTTCCCAATGTGGAACCACTGCCCAGTGTGCTCAGAATATAAAACACAAAATAACAGTAATAAATGATTAAATGTCTTCTATTCTTTCTCCTTTCCTCTTTTAGACTTGTGATAGTTGGAGATTCAGTAATGAGACCCAATGCAAGAACTTGTCTTTGTATTAGTTTATAATATACTGGCTAGTGTGCATACATACTATCAAACTCCGTGGGTATAAAATCATGGTGTCCTCTACTGGCTGACCTAGAGAGATTAGCTCTAATACTGCTAAAACACAGATTATTCTTTACTACACTTTAGTTGGTAGGGACTTGGGGGAGTTTTGGACCAGAAGTTTTATTGCTGTTTAAGACTGTGAAGTTCATGAAACCATGTCATGTAGCATAGCTGGCAACTGTGAGTATGTATGTAGCAAGGGGATTGTTACAAGCTCAATATGAGACATAGTAGTGCAATGAAATCCGTGTCTGAATGGCTGACAGCAGGATGTCAAAGAGAGTTACCGTTTGTCTAACAGGAAGAGTGGTCTCAGAGGCAAGGGGCAGCCTTTACAAAGGTTTTTATGTGCTTCTCCTCCAGGACCCATTACAAGGGGAATTGCACACTATGAGAGCTAGTCAAATACTCTTTGACAAACACATTATTCAGTGCAAGTTGCTGTTTCTCTTTGAATCATTTGGTAGACAAATAATTTTTCACAGTATTCAAATAGTTCAATAGCTGGTTTGAATATTTCTTGAAAATAAATTTTCACCGTGCAAAACAAAAAAAGATGCAATCCTTGCTTTGACGAGCTCACAATCAAATATAAAATTAGCTGCAACAAGTGAGTGTAACAAATAAAGGAGGAAGGAAGGGGAGAAAGGACAAAAGGAAAGGAGGTTACCTGGTTACAGAGGCTCGCTACATACACAGCTCAATGGTTGCAAGTCTTTTACAAGTTTTGTTTTCAGTCAGATTATTTGGTTTATGTGGATGCCTAGGAGATTCACTTGATGTCAATATGTAAGCAAGTACACATTATGTTTCAGTCCACAGGTTCCAGTATTTCAGTGGTTGGTGGAATGATTCCCCACACAGTATACAGATTTCAGAGTGGTAGCCGTGTTAGTCTGTATCAGCAAAAACAAAGAGGATTCCTTGTGGCACCTTAGAGCCTAACAAATTTATTTGGGTATAAGCTTTCATGGGCTAGAACCCACTTCATCAGACACAAGGAGTGGAAAATACAGTAGCAGGTATACACATGTGCTGTGTATTTATACCTGCTACTGTATTTTCCACTCCATGCATCTGATGAAGTGGATTCTAGCCCACGAAAGCTTATGCCCAAATAAATGTTAGTCTCTAAGGTGCCACAAGGACTCCTCATTGTTTTTACAGTATACAGAGTAAGTAGGCTGCCTATCCATTTATTAAGTTTGCAAAGCACCTGGTTAGATGGAACCTTTTCAAAGGTTTCTCCACGCTGCTGTCTCATAATAATTGAAATATTTATATTTATGTAATGCCATACATGTGGCTGGTGTTTTACAAAACAGATGACAATGAAGTCCCTTTCCTAAAGTACTTCAGATTGAAGAGCCACATTCTGCAGCCCTTAATAAAACTAATATCAAGTCTGACCTTATGTAAAGGTGAGACAAAAGCGGGAGATGACAATATGGGAAGAGGGAGGGAGGAGGCAGAATAGAAATAATTACTAGGTCACATGGGAGGCTAATGCACATGTTTTGATTTGTATAATTCTGTTTAGCTATCTGATTAGCATGGTGAACATGGTCAGCATCCGGGTCAGAAAGGGAGTTCCAGACAGAAAGAAAATACAGAGATAGGTGTTAGAGAAGAACACAAAACTGAATCCAAATGAATAACTTGGTCTGGTTAATAATAATAATAATGGCATCTGGTTCTCCTATAGCACTTCTCATCTGCAGACCTTGCAGCACCATACAAAGGAGGTCAGCTTCACTACCCCCTTTTTACAGGAGGGAGACTGAGGCACAGGGAGGAAGGTGACTTGCCCATGGCCACCCAGCAGGCCAGTGACAGAGTCAGGAATAGAACACAGGTCTCCAGAGGCCCAGTCCAGGGCTCTACCCCATAGACTGAGTAAAACTATAGAAGAGCAGGAAGGAACTAAATTGTAACCTACTATTATTAGTATTAATGCTTATGGGAGAATTTCCATTCAGGTTATTACCATAGGCTCTGATACAGGCATCAGATTAATTACAAAGATTAATTGTTGCCTTGGATGGAGCTAACAAATACTATCTCAACAGCAGGCATGAACTCATGTCTCATCATGAGTTATTATTTGTTGATGCACTTCAACGTGAGATCATGTCTGCTGCTGTTATCACCTACAAGAATGCATGTGGAGTCGGCATTTTTCCTACTTGTGTCGCTGGCCCAGACGGGCTGCCTACAAGAAATTTCTCAGCCTCTTAGTGACCCACATCTTTGGCTTAGGCTAAAGAGCAGGCAGCGCAGTGGTGACAAAGTGTATGCTGTGCTCCTTTGACCCTGGGTGGCTTGTGCTAGAGCTAGCTGGTCCTCTGCCCACTGAAGACACAAAGTAACAATATAACATCCAGGGATCTGTGAGCATATTGAAACCCTGGTTGTCCTTTTGTCCCCTGGCCACATCCCCTTAAGGGCCAAATTTTGATACAATTCAACATGAATAAAGGTATCTTACTCCATGAACAGTCTAACTGAAAGTCATGGGATTACACACACAATATGCGAGTCAGAGCATAAGAGTTTAGCTCTATACCAGTATTAGGTGATGGGGTGAGAATGGGGTGAGATGGTCATAAGAGCCACTGCACCAACTCTACACTACTGGAAGATCCTATTACTTGGGGTGACCGTCCCGTGTAGGGGGATCCTCCGGCAATGTACAGCTGGTGTTGTACCTATGCCAACTTTACAATCAGACTCTGCTGCTGGTGTGGCCCTTACTAGACCCAAGAACATGGTCCCATATTTTTACTCAGATACTCTGAGCCAAACCAAGTTCTAAAGATGTATAGATTCAGACTTCTCTTCCCAAACTTTACTCTGCAAGTCTGTCTTCTTAATGGTACTTTTAGTTCAATAGAGAATGTCTATGTACATTCAGGTTTAGCTGTGTTGCTGAGAAAGTTGTTTACACACATCTGCATTATTCTAGCTTGCTGTTCCATAGGGGCAATTTGTTCCTAGCACTGTCAATATCAAACAGCATGAACTGAAGGCTCATCACAATTACTCTGCTTGGCTCTGTATGGTCAGTTAGTATTTGCGATGGTTCATTCTTCCGGTTTTCTAAAATAAATGAAACCAATCTCTTTGGATTAATAACCTGTCTTTGATTCTGTCCATCTATTTTTGAAAACATTCAGTTTTGCTTTAAAATCTAGATTTTCAGTGAACTGTCTACAGAATTACTATTGTAATAGAGTTGTGAGTGACCTTGCTGGTTGCATGTTAATCATGCTTGCCCAGCATAAGTTGGAACTGCCTGAAGGGGCTGATATGGCAGATATAGATCAACAGAGCATCATGGTACTCAGTCACACCCCCTAGGTTGGGTTTCAGGATGCAGTATGGCATAGGGTCTCCTGAGATGGGTGATTCTCCTAGAGCTATAACACTACTTTCAAGGCTACTTTGCAGCTGCGCAGGGGGCACAAAATCTTGGGATCTGGGCCAGCACAAATGTGTGTGCGTGTGTGTGAAATCACATTTCTGGAAAATGTAAACTTCTCCACATCCATGGGAATCACTGAAACTGGTGAGCCACAAGCTTATGTTATTGTCACAATGAGATCATAGAATTACAGGAATCAGAACTGGAAAAGATCTAGTAAGTCAACTAAGGCCACCCATTTCCCCTATAATATGGCAGAGCCCAGACGATTTTAAAAGGCACTAGATGTAACATTAAAAAAGTGCTAGTTCTAGCCAGGGAAATGTAAATAGTAGTAGTAGCCAGTAGTAAATTCAGGCTTTATTTAATATTCCACATACCACTGTGCATGTTCCTAAAATGTCAGTGCACATTTTAAAAAAATTCACTGCATATTGCAATTCTTTGAGGATCCACAGCATCATGTTATAATTCTGAATATGTTTTATGGTTTATGAGAGAAGCTTGTAGTTAGACTGGTTACTGTGTCAGAGACAGGAGGAGGAGGGAGGAGAGTGTGCAGGTGAATATCAAAATATCACTATAAAATGCTTTAATTCAATAAGCAACCTGGGTTATTCCACAGCAGCATTTCTCTTTCCCTGTGCTATCTCCCGAGGAACTGGAAGATAAAAAGAGAATGGGAGTGGGGATTAATATCTTACAGCAATTGAAAGGAGCTTGCAAGGTAAACATTTATAAAAGAGAGCCATGTGGTGCAGTGGATTAACACTATACTTTCCTGTCAATACCGGAGACCTGAGTTCAAGTTTGGCTTGGATAAGCAACCATGGGAAATAAAGTTCATAGAGCTGCAATGGTATATTAGAACCTTCCCCAAGGGGGTGGGAATATCTGTAAAACAATAATGCCCCACCCCACCCTTACTATGCCTCTTGGGGATGGATGGCTGTGTTAGCTCAACTGGTTTAGCTTACTATGACTGAAAAGCTCTGTTAAGATGTAGGCTAACGTATCTGAAGCTGTGTTAGCTGGTCATATTGTAGCATAGGATCTCCCCTAGGCTACAACATGGTCAGCTAACAGAGTCTTTCAGTGACGCTTTTCAATTGGGTTGAGCTAATGCTGTGGAGCTGGGACCATTGATAAAGACAATTTTTTTTGCCAATACAGGGTCTGTGTGCTGTACCACTTAAACCCCAAGTAAAGGGCATAAGCCGTGTGTTGGGCTTTTTGCAGGTCTTGGGCACGTAGGTGAATTTCACCTCATCTTTGCTGAAAATATATGGATACAATGCTGATTAATTGTATTAGGGAATATCTAGTAAGAAGTAAATTTGTTTTAAAAATTAAGCTACAGTGGGGAAACTTTAATTAAACCCCTTGAAGCAATAAATCAGCAACAATATATTAGACCAAGTGAGATAGAATCATTTTCCTATAGACGCCGGTCTCTTTGCTGTGGGATGTAACACAGATATTATACTGGTGGAAGATAGGGAAATGGCACTTTTAAAATTACAACAGTTCCTCACTCTATGAATACATATTAAAATAAATGGGTTGTTCATTGCACTTTGAAAATGACAAACCTACAGAAATAGCTGCCCCTTAATTTCAAGCAGCATTATCTCGAGCAACAATACTTCAATGATTTTGTTCTTATTTTTAAATGACCTAAGCACATGGTAAACGACTGATAATGTTTGCTTCTCAGAATTCTATTGTAAAATGATCTCTTCATTTTCCATGATAGATCAGCTTGAAGGAAATCACATTTAGGAGGTATCTAGTATTTACCCACTTTTCCTAGATGCATCTAAATTAAAGCACATATCTTAGCAGAATTCACATTTGGAACATTTTAAATCAAAACTGTATTTTCAACAGGAGCAGAGGACTTTCTAGACTTACCTGTGGATTAGTATAGTGTCATCCACATAAATCTTATGAAAGGCAGAATGAGTTTTCAGTAGTGACAATAATGATGATGATTGCAGCTAGATTAATTTAGCCAAAGAAAAATAAGGAATTATATATGTTGTATTTGTTTCTAAGATCTACACTTTATTTTACAGTTTAGTCTCTAGATTAGAATGTTAAATCTTTCCCCCCAGAATTTAAAATATGGATGATGGTTTTGTGAAAGTGAAGAAAATTATTTATTTTAGGCCTCACTTTCATTTTTGTTGGATTTGTATTGCATCTAGCATAATGGGATTCTGGTCCATGACTGGGGCTTCTAAGTGCTACTGCAATACAAATAATACTAATAATAATTATTAGTATTATTTGGAACTTAATTCCCTGCCTGGGTCATTGTTGAAGCTGAACCATATTATGTGGCTACAGTGAGCTACTGGGAATTTATTTGTTTTTAATTATTCTTGATTTCAAAACGCTTCTTATTGAAAAATATATAAAGCAAGCTCTTGGAAATATGAAACTTTCAATGCTTTTTATCATGCAAAGAAGTCAAGATAACTGTAATTTAAGTATCCATATCTAAACAAGTGTAATTTCATTTATCTTGAGATGACGGGCTAATATTTTCTGGAACCTTGTATACTTGTACAAAGTATAGTTACACTAATCAAACAAATTTATATCAAAGGCATCTGGGATTTTACTGTATAAAGATTCCCCCCCCACCTACATACTACAGACACCTGTGGTACCCTTAGCTAGCTCTGTAACATCAGCTGAAAATAGTATTGGCAGTGTAAAAGCTGATCTCACCAAAACTGACAGGCTCAGTGAAATAAATTTGCATGAGTAGAATTGAGGGGAAATTTCCCTCTACTAAGAAATTGAGAACAAAGATCTAGAGTGAACTGGAAACACGGGGACAAAGTGGAGATAAAAGAATGAGATCATTAGGTCAAGTCCTTCAATCAGCTAGTCTATTTTTCAGACCCAGGCTAACTCACTGACAAAAGTACACTATTACTCTTCAATCACACCTCAAGTCTGCAAATCTCTTGATGTCTAGAAACTTTGAATTGTTTTGCATGATTTATACAGTTACATTTCAACTCAAGAACTTTAGTTTCCTCTACATACAGTACTTTGCAGGGCAGTATACACTAGGGTTAATGTAAGACGTGTCATTTTATTTTTAAATAGATTTTTTTTTAATTTCTGCAGTCTAATCTCTTTGTAACAGAGGTAACATTAAAAATGCTATATGAAAAATTATGTAGACAGAGCCAAATCTGCATAACCAAATTGAATTAATTAGAAAAAAAGCCTTTATACTCTACCAGTAGGATTTAATATGACTTTGAGGATATGTAATCTCTGAGAGATGCCAATTTTGAAAATAGGAGGATGATTTTCTGGTTTGAATATATAACCAAAGTTTATAAATAACTCCTGCCACCCCCACAAAATGACAGTCACCTAAATGGTAATATGTTTGCACATACACTGGGTAAAATGCTACAATAAGGCCCATCACAGATGTATTGTCCACTCCTATTAGTCATCTCATTTGGCAAACTGAACATGAATCACTTGTGTCTAGCAGCTCTTCAGTAGAAAAGATCACAGAAATAATATAAGATGTTGAAATGGTGGAAAGCCCTCCTCCCAGGAGGGTTTTGCCAATTAAGGAAGAGCTGAGAAGCTTGAGATGGAACAGGCAGCCTAACATGGATCAGGATCAGAAATAGGAAAGTTGGAGGGGAAAAAAAGAAGGAAAAATTGTGTAAGTGGAATTAAAAAAAGAAAACAAAAACAGTGGCGCAGCTGGTAGTGTGAAATTGAAGTTTAGAAGCTGCTTTAAAATGCTTTAGCCCATAGAACCTGATCCTCCACAGCCTTGTACTTTGTGTATTCATTTAACCTGCACCCAACTGAGTGTAGTGCTAGTGCTAATCTGTCATAGCATTTTACATCCACATTGTACTGATGTAAATAACTAGACAGTGTACAAGGCAGTGGAAGATCAGGCTCAGAAGGTTGGTAGTATTTTGATTTTAGAATGTCAGTTCTGATAGGGACTCATATCCTTCAGAGGGCTATATTGGAGCAATTATTTTAAGCCAGAATACGATGCCTCTCTCAACATGACAAAGTTGATATTGGATCTGGGTTTTATTGTACAATGAGAAACACTTCATTGGGGGAAAGCATTTCACACAAATACAAAACAGCAAAAAACAATCAAAGAAACAGACGATAGTGTTTGAAGATTCAGCATAACACGTGGAATCAGCCCTTGAGTATGTGGCAAAGGTATTCTAAACTTTAGACAATGACCACAGGGGTAATATTTGGGGGAAGATAATCTCTGCATGGACAGTTCTTAAAAAATGTCCGATAAATGGATTATAAATAAATTAAAAAAACATTTACAGAGATAGCTTAGGTGAGCCAATGACAAATAAATGTCAAGAAAATGCACAGAAGAGAACTTCTTCCTCTGTATTTGCAAGTGGCACCTTCTGCTTTTAGAATTGTCCATGAATTTATCACCCAAACTTGCAGTCACCATACTCATCGCCTTTGTAGGAACAGGCTCATCCAGGATCAGGCTCATGATTATGGATGACGTGCTATATTCAGCCAGACTATTAATGAAAAATAACCCTACATGAGCTGTAGCAACCAATACTAGCACAGTATTACTATTAACACTTTGTGATATATATCGGAGTAGCATCTCAGGGACTCAATGAGATTGGGAACCCATTGTTATAGGTGCTGTAAATACAAATGGGAAGTATAGGTCCCTGGTCTGAAGATCTTACAGGCAGAACAGGCAACATACAAGGGAACAGGGGCAGACAGAGACAAAATGATTAGCCTAATGTCATACAGCAGATCAGTGGCAGAGCCAGGAAGAGAATCCAGGTCTGGATCCTAGGCTAATACCATAGCTATTAGACCCCATTGCCTTCCATTTGGCCCTAAAAGTAAAATTTCTCTGTTATGTTTTGAAGTAGTAGTATGCTCAGACTCACTCCTGGACATTCAGTCTGGCAGTGTCCACATACAACATTGCACTCTGGCTTGCAGCACAGTAACTTTACCTGAAGCTCATCTGGTATTTCCAAGATGTTGGAGTGCTATATTTAATTTTAAATCCTATAATCAGCACTGTGAAGGTGGGCCATTGTACCTATATGGAGCATCACTGATTTCAATATATGTTTAACACCAGAGCTAATGCACTGTCTCAGAGAGGCACAGATCTTGCAATAAGCCAAACATGGACAGATCCGTGCACCATGGGAGCTCATTATTGCCCTGAAGCCTTAGTACTAGTATCCAACTAGACACCTCAACATTGCCAGTTGACTGTTCCCGCTTCAGCAGTCAACTACTAGCCAATCAAAACTACAGAACACTTAACTAGTTGCTATTTTTACTGAATTTGCATCATTTTTAAATGTAGCATTAGAATATTTTCTTCCTTAAATCCAATGTTTTTCTTTCATGCTTTTAAAAACTAAGACACAAAACTATCTCCAGAGGGCTCGATTGTGCTTAAAAACGAAGTTTGTAGTTTTCCTTACATCCATTGGAAATAAGAACACTTGTTCTTCCTTGTTTAATAAGAACACTAGTCCCTTAACTTACAGAGGAAAGTTGAGCCATAGAGCTGGCTGAACAGCATAGAAGTGATTTGTGAATATTTTTGTGACACAGTGCGGTGAGTTTCTTCCCTTTTCTTCCTTGTTCATTAACATTTAGAAGATTAAGCTGTGAAAATATTTGGGACTCCTACAGCCTGAAGGAATTTGAGCAGGAATGAAGATGCCTGTGTAAACTCCTACCAGAAGAGTATTACTCAGTTGTCATTATTTGCTATTCTTCCTTTGTTAGTCTTCCGCTTCAAAAGTCTCAGTCTTCCAATCAGGGAGCAGAAACAACACCATGTGACACAGGTGACATAATTGCATACCATAGATATCAAATAAGGAATGTAAGATGTAGTTCACAGGCAAACTGGAGGCTGAAATTGATTCATACAGTGTATTCAGTGAATACTTTTGAATCGCAAGAGTATGCTTGGAAGACAGTTCATGAATTCTTTAGAAAATTCACTTGCCCAGTCCATAGCCAGGTTTCTAGGCTGCAGCAAAGACTGTTCCCATTCTCTCCTTGGCCATTCTTCCAGCTTAGTGTCTGGAATAGATGTTCCAGTCTCTTCTGTGCTACTTACACAGTGTGTTAGGGCTTCTGGAGCTGTATATCTTGCAGCCCTTCCCTTAGACCATCCCCTGCCTTTGATGGGCAAGGTGGGGCCAGCGCATCCCTCCATAGTACTGTATGCATAAGGTGCAGCAGACCCTTTGGACATGGCAGTTCCCCTCTCCTCCCCCAGGAAGCCTCATCCTGAGCCCAGGGTGGAGGCTCTTGTTCTTACATCCACACCAGTGGTTATTTCACCCTTAGCTTCCTTCCCCACCCTTAATTTGAAAGAAATCTGTTTAGCCATTTTTTAATTAGAAAACCATAAAGGGAAAAGTAGGCAGGAGTTTTAAGATGCATTTTCTATGAGGTTAGTGATCTGTGAACTAAAAAATTCTCTTAGCAGCATTGGTATGATGAATTGTAATGGTTCCCATAGGGCTATTAAAGGATCAGAACATTAATCCATGGACTTCAAATTCTCTAAATATGCCTTGGAACAAT